>NC_134789.1:50131589-50406589 GCF_046742065.1 Oratosquilla oratoria
AATAGTATAATTTGCATGTATTGTACATGACGGGAGGGGCCGGGGATGAAACCTTAACCTATGTTGTCCTCGTTGTCAGTGTTGCAGGCTTCAACACCACATCCTGGAGGACTATCAACCAAACTGTAGATGCCCTCAACTAACTAAACAAACATAAAGAATACTGTGGCATGAGTAGAACGCGTGACTATTTCTATGGTAAGCGTCTCGCGTTGGGTCACGTGCTCCCGCGTTAAGTTGGCGGGGGACGCGACCTAGCGTGACCATTGTTCTCTGCGGCGCGTCGTCACGTGACCCAGATGCTAGCAACTGATTGGATGACGCGCTAGGCTGACCCAGCAGGGCGACTAGCCCGCGACCGGACAATACTCAGATTATCTCTGACTACGCTACCAGGCGGTCGTGGTCAAGCAAGTGCTGGTTACAGGACACAAAGAGTAAGTGTGATATTCTATTCACAGTGCCGATTAGTTCTCTCCCCCATCAGCCTCCGATACACATTTCATATTCTGTGCTACAAATAAAGAGCCAACAAATTTCTACGTGTTTTAGTCATTGAGCCTAACCATTCGGACACTTTACCATAATACAAGATAATGCACGACAGTGACGCGAGTGTTCACACAAAGATACAGCCACCACCACCTCTGGTCCTGTCTTTTGTACAATCGAGGTTCCGTTTTCTACGAAGTTGTTTTGATGTCCCGGTGCGATCAGCACTACTGCGGCACGGTAATCCATATTGCACAACCCCTCTATTGTTTCTCATTGTGCCTAACTGCTTTCTTTAATGTTTCTAGAAACCAGTTTTCCCCAATTCCAAATTTTCTGCTTCCCGAAATCCTCAACGATGGAATTAGACTTTACATAATTATGCACCCGTGACATCGTACGAACAACTTTTTCTATCAAAGAGATCATTCTTCCGGGACACGTTTCTATTTGTATCACTGATTTTCCTTTCTCCCTTCCTCTTTTTCTCTCTTTACAACAATATCAACTCAATCATGAACCTGCCTATCATTCTTTGTCCCACTATGTGTATTCCACTTCTCGCATAAATGAACCTCGTGCATGTTGGTAATACATGCATGTATGCCTATGCCCGAGCGTGCAAGTCCGCGTGACTAATAGTAGGGACGAGGACGGGAAAAGAGAAGATGGCCTGTTAGGGTGTCGTTGCGGGAGGAGAAGAAGGGGAGAGGAATGGGCTGTTAGGGAGAGGGAGAAGGAAAAGAGCCTTGTTGTTTCTATATCTAATATTTTCCTTAACCCATTGCGTTAGGGTGTATTCGATGGTCATATCCAGTAGAATGTTGCTTCAAAGTTTATCTCCAACTTTAACTATCATTACTTCCCAAATTATGTCTTTTGCATTGAAATCGCCCATGATTACTATGTTTATACCCTCTTTCAGTAACTCGTTTAGCACATTCATGGTTTCTTCCAGTAATTTAGAATGTTCGCTGTCCGACCATGCCTGGGCTTTTGGTGGTACATACACTGCTACAAATTTTCTGCTTTTCATCTTTTTGTTTGTGATTTCCTACTATTAAAGTCAAGATTATAGACCTGTAGTTATCTGGTTTCTTTTTGTCACCTTTTTTGAATATGGGAGTAACGTTAGCTAGCTTTCCTTCTCTTGGGACATATCCGGATATGTTGGATTACTTGAAAATAATTTCTAATGGTACAATAATCTCATTTTTCATTTACTTTAAGATTATTGGATGCCAACCGTCAGGCACACACACACACACACACACACACACACACACACACACACACACACACACACACACACACACACACACACACACACACACACACACACACACACACACACACACACAGGAACAAGTTAGATGAGAAAGTGGTGTGTGCAAAAACAATACATAAATTTAAAAATAGTTTAGATAAAATGAGATATGAAGACGGGACACCACGAGCACAGCTCCCCTTCCCGTAAATTACAACTAGGTAAAATACACACACACACACACACACACACACACACACACACACACATCAAGGAACGGACGGCTTAGAAGACGTTCTGAAGAAAATTGAAGTTTCGTGGATCCCAACGCAAAGAAAAGTGCCAATTGTATTTACAGGGTGGGGGAAATTGCTCGTGGGGTAGTGGGAAAGTAGGGAAAGAGGAGAAGAGGAGGGATTGCTGAGGGAAATGGATGGAAATGAGGAAGGAAAGGACTTGGCCCAAGCAGACAGGCGAAAGGTAAACAAACGGCCCCCCGACCAGCTGAGCGACGATGAAATGTCTAATAAAAATGTAAAGATTAGAAGTATAGATAAGAGCAATACAGTAGAAAGTGATGAGAATATTTTCCAGGGATTTAAAGAGGGTGGGGGGGACACCCCCCCCCCCCCGACAGACAAGACTAGGAGAGAAGGTCGATAAGATGATCGAGGACTTGGAGCGTAGGTTCGGTCATGTTAACAACATTGTACGGAGGGTTGAAAAATTGGAAGAACTAGAGAAGGCGAACAAAAACTTAACTAAGGAAATTGAAGAATAAAAAAAAACAGTTAAAAGAAGTAAAAGAAGAGAATAAAGTCTTAAAGGAGAATAATAAGGAGAACAAGGAGGGTTGGAAAAAAATCCAAGAAAATAGCAAAGTTGCATTCACTGACATAATCAGACAGCAAATGAATGAACAAACTGAAAACTCAGTTATTAAAGTGATGAGACAGAAGGAGAATATAGTAAGAGACTTAGCAGACAAAAAGAAATGTATAATTATATTAGGAATGGAAGAGAAACATAACCCAGATAGAACCACAAGAATCAAAGAGGAAAATGAAAAAGTAAGAAATTTACTAGAATTAGTTCAGGAAGATGAACCAGAAATAATGAAACAAATCGAAGAGAAATTCAGGCTCGGGAAATATAGTACAGACAAGACCAGACCAATTAAGATTAAATTCAGGTCACAAACTACGGCTGAGAATATCTTATCCAAAACAGGGAAACTAGCAACAAGTGAACAATATAAAAAGGTATGGATAAAAAGGGAAATGAATAAAGAGGAAAGAGAGGAAGAAAAGCAGAAAAGACTTGAAGCTAAGAAAAAAAACGAGAGCAGAACGGAGTCAGAGAAAGAGAGATTCTATTGGAGAGTAGTGAATATGAAACTAAGGCAGTTCGACATACAAAAGAAAAACATAAGGGAAACAGAGAACACAATGGAAGTGGCAGAAAACTAAGAGTGTCTTACACAAATATAGATGGATTAATAACAGGATTGAATGAGCTGAATGATTATTTGAAAGAAAAAGAACCGGACATAATGGGAATTGTAGAAACAAAATTAAAAGGCCCACTACCACCCAACAGTGTAGGACATGATGCATATAATTATTGGATTAAAAACAGAGAGAAAAAGCAAGGGGGTGGAGTTATGTTCCTGACTAAGAAGGATATAAACGTGAAAGGTGTCATATATGGAAAGAATACAGTAGAGATGATTATGATAGAAGTGGAAGACAGAGATAAGAAGAGCAGAAAATTTGTGATAAATTATGTGCCTCCGAAAACAGCCTCATGGGAGGAGAGTGAACATAAAAGTATGTTAGAGGACACAAAGATAACATTAAATAAAATAATGGAAGATGGAGGAAGAATAGTTATAATGGGCGATTTTAATTGCAAAGAAATCTGCTGGGAAGAAATGACAGTAAAGGGTGGAGACGGCTCATGGGGAAACGCTCTACTTGAGATGATTACTGACCATACAATGACACAATGGATACAGGAGAACACTAGGTATAGAAATGAAGAAGAACCATCGAGACTAGACTTAATAATTACATCTGAACCTAGAATAGTGGACAAGATTGAATATAAAACACCAATAAGTAAAAGTGACCACATATTGATTGAACTGGAACTTAATGAAGAAAAATATATCAAAAGAAATGAGCAATATAGAAAAGGAAGAATGATGTATGAAAAAACAAACTTTGATAAAATAAGAGAATTCTTTCAACAAGAAAACTGGGAAGAAATATACAAAGAAGAAACAACAGTGGAAGAGAAATGGAATATTTTGAAGAAAAAAAATACAAAAAATGAGTGGAAAAGTATGTCCCAAGACAAAAACAAGAAAAAGAATATGTAAAATGCTGGTACAACAAAAGTTGTAGGGAGTTAAAAGACAAAAGAGACAAAGCCTGGACCAGATGGAAAAAATACAAAGACCTGAAAAATGGAAAATATATACCGGTTATAGAAATGAATATGTACAAACGTGCAGAGAGGAAAAGAGAAAATATGAAAAAGATGTCATAGAAAAGTGTAAAGATCAACCAAAACTATTCTACAGATTTGTAAACAATAAACTGAAAAACAAACAAGACTTGGAGAAATTAAGACAAGAGGGAGTTGAATACACTGAGGAAATGGAAATGGCGGAAATTATGAACAAACATTTTAAATCAGTGTTTACAAGGGAGAATATACAACCTGAAGAGATTGAATGGAAAGACAAAGTCCCCCCTATGGAAGAAATAGAAGTAACAAAGAATTAAATATTGACACACTTGAGTAATCTTGATGTCAGAAAATCGCATGGACCAGATGATATAGCAAACTGGATTCTGAAAGAATGCAGGAATGAACTGGCAGACAAAATACATAGCATACTAAACAGTTCCTTGAAAGAAGGTAAAGTTCCAGAAGATTGGAAAAAAACAAATATAGTACCTATATATAAAGGAGGAAATAAAGAAGAACCTACAAACTATAGACCAGTCTCTCTAACAAGTACAATAGCAAAAATTTGTGAAAGAATGATCAAAAGTAGATGGGTAAAATATTTAGAAAAAAAAAAAGTGTTAAATCCAAGGCAATTTGGATTCAGACAAGGACGATCATGCGTCACCAATTTAATATGTTTCTATTCAAGGCTAATAGATATAATACAAGAAAGAGACGGATGGGCGGACTGTACATTTCTAGACCTAAAGAAAGCTTTTGACAAAGTACCACATAAGAAGTTGCTTAAGAAATTAGAATATGAAGGAGGAATACAGGGAAAACTACTAAATTGGATGGAAGACTTTTTGCAAGAAAGAAAAATGAGAGTAGTGATAAGAAACCAGCACTCAAAATGGGATGAAGTAATAAGCGGTGTTCCGCAGGGAACAGTTCTGGCCCCAATAATGTTTGCTATATATATTAATGATATGGATGAAGGAATTGAAAGCTATATGAGCTTCTTTGCAGATGATGCAAAACTACTGAAAAGAGTGAAAACTGAAGAAGATTGTGAATCACTACAGAGAGATCTAAATATAGTACAGGAATGGAGTAGGAAGTGGGAGATGGAGTTCAATACAAAAAAGTGTAGTATAATGGAATTTGGAAATAGCAAAAACAGAATAACAGGAGCATATAAATTGGGAGAAGGAATAAAAAAAGTAGAAAATGAAAAGGACCTGGGAGTCATTGTTATGAATAATATGTCACCTGAGAAACATATAAATAAGATTTTTGGAGAAACTTATAATTTAATAAGAACAATCAAAGTGGCATTTACATACCTGGATGAAGAAATGGTGAAGAAAATCCTAATCACCCTGATAAGACCAAGATTGGAATATGCAGCAACGATATGGTCACCAAGTACAAAAAAAATGTATAAAAAAACTTGAAAGAATACAAAGAGCAATTACAAAACTGGCACCAACACTCTCAAAACTATCATATGAAGAGAGACTAGAAAAACTTGAACTACAGACACTAGAGCAAAGAAGAGAGAGAGGAGATTTGATAGCTATTTACAGAATCATGAAAGGCATAGAAATTACTGATAGAGAGAATCTGATAAAATGGGATGACAGAAATACAAGAGGACATGGAAAGAAAATAAAAAAAGACAGCTATAGAAGAGACTTGAAAAAGAACAGCTTTCCTCACAGAGTAATAAACAGTTGGAACAAGTTAGATGAGAAGGTGGTGTGTGCAAAAACAATACATGAATTTAAAAATAGTTTAGATAAAATGAGATATGAAGACGGGATCCCACGAGCATAGCTCCCCTTCCCGTAAAATACAACTAGGTAAATACAACTATGTAAATACACACACACTTTCTCACCTCGCCAAGCGCCAGTAAGGGGCACAGCCCTGTCAGCCACAAAGCCTCTCCAGGCCCTCCTATCCACGAAACTGTCCTGTTCTGGTTCCGAGGCTCTACCTGTGCAGCTTGAGCAATTGATAAACAACTGCCGACTTGCTTGCTTGCCTGCCTGCCTGCCTGCCTGCTCGCTCTTTCGGTCTGTCAAAGAGGTCGCCTCAGTCGTTGCCCAAGGGGTACTACGTGGAAGGAACCTCGGCCACACTACATACATACATACATACATTATATATATATATATATATATATATATATATATATATATATATATATATATGTGTGTGTGTGTGTGTGTGTGTATTCACTTGGTCTTTGGATCACGTGTTGGACTCGTGATCGACAGCTATTTCCCTCCTGGAAGAGAGCTCAGAGCTCGTAGGTCCGATCTATGGGTAATGCTATGACCTTGCACACACACACCCCCAACTCCCCGCCCACGAGAGTTGGAGTAACACCCCTCAGCGCTGCGATACTGATATTATTTCAGCCCCGGGCGAGAGTCGAACCCGGACCTTCGTAGTGGCAGGCCAGAGCTCTAACCACAGCGCCATGAGAGGTGTGTGTGTGTGTATTTACCTAGTTGTATTTACCTAGGTGTATATTACGGGAAGGGGAGCTATGCTCGTAGGGTCCCGTCTTCATTTCTCATTTTATCTAAACAATTTTTAAATTCATGTATTGTTTTTGCACACACCACTTTCTCATCTAACTTGTTCCAACTGTCTATTACTCTGTGTGGAAAGCTGTTCTTTTTCAAATCTCTTCTATAGCTGTGTTTTTTTATTTTCTTTCCGTGTCCTCTTGTATTTCTGTCATCTCATTTTATCAGATTCTCTCTATCAGTAATTTCTATGCCTTTCATGATTCTGTAAATAGCTATCAAATCTCCTCTCTCTCTTCTTTGCTCTAGTGTCTGTAGTTCAAGTTTTTGTAGTCTCTCTTCATATGATAGTTTTGAGAGTGTTGGTGCCAGTTTTGTAATTGCTCTTTGTATTCTTTCAAGTTTTTTTATACATTTTTTTGTACTTGGTGACCATATTGTTGCTGCATATTCTAATCTTGGTCTTATCAGGGTGATTAGGATTTTCCTCACCATTTCTTCATCCAGGTATGTAAATGCCACTTTGATTGTTCTTATTAAATTATAAGTTTCTCCAAAAATCTTATTTATATGTTTTTCAGGTGACATATTATTCATAACAATGACTCCCAGGTCCTTTTCATTTTCTACTTTTTTTATTCCTTCTTTTCCCAAATTATATGATCCTGTTATTCTGTTTTTGCTTTTTCCAAATTCCATTATACTACACTTTTTTGTATTGAACTCCATCTCCCACTTCTTACTCCATTCTTGTACTTTATTTAGATCTCTCTGTAGTGATTCACAATCTTCTTCAGTTTTCACTCTTTTCAGTAGTTTTGCATCGTCTGCAAAGAAGCTCATATAGCTTTCAATTCCTTCATCCATATCATTAATATATATAGCAAACATTATTGGGGCCAGGACTGTTCCCTGCGGGACACCGCTTATTACTTCATTCCATTTTGAGTGTTGGTTTCTTATAACTACTCTCATTTTTCTTTCTTGCAAAAAGTCTTCCATCCAATTTAGTAATTTACCTTGTATTCCTCCTTCAGATTCTAGTTTCTTAAGCAACTTCTTATGTGGTACTTTGTCAAAAGCTTTTTTTAGGTCTAGAAATGCACAATCAGCCCATCCATCTCTTTCTTGTATTATATCTATTAGCCTTGAATAGAAGCATATTAAATTGGTGACGCATGATCGTCCTTGTCTGAATCCAAATTGCCTTGGATTTAGTACGTTGTTTTTTTCCAAATATTTTACCCATCTACTTTTGATAATTCTTTCACAAATTTTTGCTATTGTATTTGTTAGAGAGACTGGTCTATAGTTGGTAGGTTCCTCTTTATTTCCTCCTTTATATATAGGTACTATATTTGCTTTTTTCCAATCTTCAGGAACTTTTCCTTCTTTCAAGGAACTGCTTATTATGCTATGTATTTTGTCTGCCAGTTCATTTCTGCATTCTTTCAGAATCCAGTTTGCTATTTCATCTGGTCCATGTGATTTTCTGACATCAAGATTACTCAATTGTATCAATATTTCATTCTTTGATACTTCTATTTTTTCTATAGGGGGGACTTTCTCTTTCCATTCAATCTCTTCAGGTTGTATGTTCTCCCTTGTAAACACTGATTTAAAATGTTTGTTCATAATTTCCGCCATTTCCATTTCCTCAGTGTATTCAACTCCCCCTTGTCTTAATTTCTCCAAGTCCTGTTTGTTTTTCAGTTTATTGTTTACAAATCTGTAGAATAGTTTTGGTTGATCTTTACATTTTTCTATGACGTCTTTTTCATATTTTCTCTTTTCCTCTCTGCACGTTTGTACATATTCATTTCTATAACTGGTATATATTTTCCATTTTTCAGGTTTTCTGTCTTTTTTCCATCTGGTCCAGGCTTTGTCTCTTTTATCTTTTAACTCTCTACAACTTTTGTTGTACCAGCATTTTACATATTCTTTTTCTTGTTTTTGTCTTGGGACATACTTTTCCACTCCTTTTTTGTAAATTTTTGTCAAAATATTCCATTTCTTTTCCACTGATGTTTCTTCTTTGTATATTTCTTCCCAGTTTTCTTGTTGGAAGAATTCTCTTATTTTATCAAAGTTTGTTTTTTCATACATCATTTTTCCTTTTCTATATTGTTCATTTCTTTTGATATATTTTTCTTCATTAAGTTCCAGTTCAATCAATATTTGGTCACTTTTACCTATTGGTGTTTTATATTCAATCTTGTCCACTATTCTAGGTTCAGATGTAATTAATAAGTCTAGTCTCGATGGTTCTTCTTCATTTCTATACCTAGTGTTCTCCTGTATCCATTGTGTCATTGTGTGGTCAATAATCATCTCAAGTAGAGCGTTTCCCCATGAGTCATCTCCATCCTTTACTGTCATTTCTTCCCAGCAGATTTCTTTGCAATTAAAGTCGCCCATCATAACTATTCTTCCTCCATCTTCCATTATTTTATTTAATGTTATCTTTGTGTCCTCTAACATACTTTTATGTTCACTCTCCTCCCATGAGGCTGTTTTTGGAGGCACATAATTTATCACAAATTTTCTGCTCTTCTTATCTCTGTCTTCCACTTCTATCATAATCATCTCTACTGTATTCTTTCCATATATGACACCTTTCACGTTTATATCCTTCTTAGTCAGGAACATAACTCCACCTCCTTCCTTTTTCTCTCTGTTTCTAATCCAATAATTGTATGCATCATGTCCTACACTGTTGGGTGGTAGTGGGCCTTTTAATTTTGTTTCTACAATTCCCATTATGTCTGGTTCTTTTTCTTTCAAATAATCATTCAGCTCATTCAATCCTGTTATTAATCCATCTATATTTGTGTAAGACACTCTTAGTTTTCTGCCACTTCCATTGTGTTCTCTGTTTCCCTTATGTTTTTCTTTTGTATGTCGAACTTCCTTAGTTTCATGTTCACTACTCTCCAATAGAATCTCTCTTTCTCTGACTCCGTTCTGTTCTCGTTTTTTGCCTTAGCTTCCAGTCTTTTCTGCTTTTCTTCCTCTCTTTCCTCTTTATTCATTTCCCTTTTTATCCATATCTTTTTGTATTGTTCACTTGTTGCTAGTTTCCCTGTTTTGGATAAGATATTCTCTGCCGTTGTTTGTGACTTGAATTTAATCTTAATTGGTCTGGTCTTGTCTGTGCTATACTTTCCGAGTCTAAATTTCTCTTCGATTTGTTTCATAATTCCTGGTTCATCTTCCTGAACTGATTCTAGTAATTGGCTTACTTTTTCATTTTCCTCTTTGATCCTTGTGGTTCTATCTGGGTTATGTTTCTCTTCCATTCCTAATATAATTATACATTTCTTTTTGTCTGCTAAGTCTCTTACTATATTCTCCTTCTGTCTCATCACTTTAATAACTGAGTTTTCAGTTTGTTCATTCATTTGCTGTCTGATTATGTCAGTGAATGCAACCTTGCTATTTTCTTGAATTTTTTTCCAACCCTCCTTGTTCTCCATATTATTCTCCTTTAAGACTTTATTCTCATCTTTTACTTCTTTTAACTGTTGTTTTAATTCTTCAATTTCCTTAGTTAAGTTTTTGTTCGCCCTCTCTAGTTCTTCCAATTTTTCAATTCTTCGTATTATACTGTCAACATTACCGAACCTACGCTCCAAGTCCTCGTTCATCTTATCGACCTTCTCTTCTAGTCTTGTCAGTCGGGGGGGTGGGGGGTGGGTGGGGGGTGGGGGTGGGGGGGTGGGGGGGGGCTGTGTCCCCCCCACCCTCTTTAAATCCCTTGAAAATATTTTCATCACTTTCTACTGTATTGCTCCTATCTATACCTCTAATCTTCACATTCCTATTAGACATGTCGTCATCATCCAGCTCGTCTTGCGGTCGTTTGTCCACCTTTCGGCGGCCCGTCAGGGCCAATTCCTCCACCTCCTCATTACCTTCCATTTCCCCAGTAATCCCTCCCCCTCTCCTCTTTCCTTACTTTCCCACTACCCCACGAGCAATTTCCCCCCACCCTGCAAATACAAAAAGGCACTTCTCTTTGCGTTGGGATCCACAATCTGCACTTTTCTTCAGAACGTTCTTCAAGCCGTCCGTTCGTTGAAAGTGTGTGTGTGTGTGTGTGTGTGTGTGTGTGTGTGTATTTACCTAGTTGTACCTAGTTGTATTTTACGGGAAGGGGAGCTATGCTCGTGGGGTCCCGTCTTCATATCTCATTTTATCTAAACTATTTTTAAATTCATGTATTGTTTTTGCACACACCACTTTCTCATCTAACTTGTTCCAACTGTCTATTGCTCTGTGAGGAAAACTGTTCTTTTTAAAATCTCTTCTATAGCTGTCTTTTTTTATTTTCTTTCCGTGTCCTCTTGTATTTCTGTCATCCCATTTTATCAGATTCTCTCTATCAGTAATTTCTATGCCTTTCATGATTCTGTAAATAGCTATCAAATCTCCTCTCTCTCTTCTTTGCTCTAGTGTCTGTAGTTCAAGTTTTTGTAGTCTCTCTTCATATGATAGTTTTGAGAGTGTTGGTGCCAGTTTTGTAAATGCTCTTTGTATTCTTTCAAGTTTTTTTATACATTTGTTTGTACTTGGTGACCATATTGTTGCTGCATATTCTAATCTTGGTCTTATCAGGGTGATTAGGATTTTCCTCACCATTTCTTCATCCAGGTATGTAAATGCCACTTTGATTGTTCTTATTAAATTATAAGTTTCTCCAAAAATCTTATTTATATGTTTTTCAGGTGACATATTATTCATAACAATGACTCCCAGGTCCTTTTCATTTTCTACTTTTTTTATTCCTTCTTTTCCCAAATTATATGATCCTATTCTTCTGTTTTTGCTTTTTTCCAAATTCCATTATACTACACTTTTTTGTATTGAACTCCATCTCCCACTTCTTACTCCATTCTTGTACTTTATTTAGATCTCTCTGTAGTGATTCACAATCTTCTTCAGTTTTCACTCTTTTCAGTAGTTTTGCATCGTCTGCAAAGAAGCTCATATAGCTTTCAATTCCTTCATCCATATCATTAATATATATAGCAAACATTATTGGGGCCAGGACTGTTCCCTGCGGGACACCGCTTATTACTTCATTCCATTTTGAGTGTTGGTTTCTTATAACTACTCTCATTTTTCTTTCTTGCAAAAAGTCTTCCATCCAATTTAGTAATTTACCTTGTATTCCTCCTTCAGATTCTAGTTTCTTAAGCAACTTCTTATGTGGTACTTTGTCAAAAGCTTTTTTTAGGTCTAGAAATGCACAATCAGCCCATCCATCTCTTTCTTGTATTATATCTATTAGCCTTGAATAGAAGCATATTAAATTGGTGACGCATGATCGTCCTTGTCTGAATCCAAATTGCCTTGGATTTAGTACGTTGTTTTTTTCCAAATATTTTACCCATCTACTTTTGATAATTCTTTCACAAATTTTTGCTATTGTATTTGTTAGAGAGACTGGTCTATAGTTGGTAGGTTCCTCTTTATTTCCTCCTTTATATATAGGTACTATATTTGCTTTTTTCCAATCTTCAGGAACTTTTCCTTCTTTCAAGGAACTGCTTATTATGCTATGTATTTTGTCTGCCAGTTCATTTCTGCATTCTTTCAGAATCCAGTTTGCTATTTCATCTGGTCCATGTGATTTTCTGACATCAAGATTACTCAATTGTATCAATATTTCATTCTTTGATACTTCTATTTTTTCTATAGGGGGGACTTTCTCTTTCCATTCAATCTCTTCAGGTTGTATGTTCTCCCTTGTAAACACTGATTTAAAATGTTTGTTCATAATTTCCGCCATTTCCATTTCCTCAGTGTATTCAACTCCCCCTTGTCTTAATTTCTCCAAGTCCTGTTTGTTTTTCAGTTTATTGTTTACAAATCTGTAGAATAGTTTTGGTTGATCTTTACATTTTTCTATGACGTCTTTTTCATATTTTCTCTTTTCCTCTCTGCACGTTTGTACATATTCATTTCTATAACTGGTATATATTTTCCATTTTTCAGGTTTCCTGTCTTTTTTTCCATCTGTTCCAGGCTTTGTCTCTTTTATCTTTTAACTCTCTACAACTTTTGTTGTACCAGCATTTTACATATTCTTTTTCTTGTTTTTGTCTTGGGACATACTTTTCCACTCCTTTTTTGTAAATTTTTGTCAAAATATTCCATTTCTTTTCCACTGATGTTTCTTCTTTGTATATTTCTTCCCAGTTTTCTTGTTGGAAGAATTCTCTTATTTTATCAAAGTTTGTTTTTTCATACATCATTTTTCCTTTTCTATATTGTTCATTTCTTTTGATATATTTTTCTTCATTAAGTTCCAGTTCAATCAATATTTGGTCACTTTTACCTATTGGTGTTTTATATTCAATCTTGTCCACTATTCTAGGTTCAGATGTAATTAATAAGTCTAGTCTCGATGGTTCTTCTTCATTTCTATACCTAGTGTTCTCCTGTATCCATTGTGTCATTGTGTGGTCAATAATCATCTCAAGTAGAGCGTTTCCCCATGAGTCATCTCCATCCTTTACTGTCATTTCTTCCCAGCAGATTTCTTTGCAATTAAAGTCGCCCATCATAACTATTCTTCCTCCATCTTCCATTATTTTATTTAATGTTATCTTTGTGTCCTCTAACATACTTTTATGTTCACTCTCCTCCCATGAGGCTGTTTTTGGAGGCACATAATTTATCACAAATTTTCTGCTCTTCTTATCTCTGTCTTCCACTTCTATCATAATCATCTCTACTGTATTCTTTCCATATATGACACCTTTCACGTTTATATCCTTCTTAGTCAGGAACATAACTCCACCTCCTTCCTTTTTCTCTCTGTTTCTAATCCAATAATTGTATGCATCATGTCCTACACTGTTGGGTGGTAGTGGGCCTTTTAATTTTGTTTCTACAATTCCCATTATGTCTGGTTCTTTTTCTTTCAAATAATCATTCAGCTCATTCAATCCTGTTATTAATCCATCTATATTTGTGTAAGACACTCTTAGTTTTCTGCCACTTCCATTGTGTTCTCTGTTTCCCTTATGTTTTTCTTTTGTATGTCGAACTTCCTTAGTTTCATGTTCACTACTCTCCAATAGAATCTCTCTTTCTCTGACTCCGTTCTGTTCTCGTTTTTTGCCTTAGCTTCCAGTCTTTTCTGCTTTTCTTCCTCTCTTTCCTCTTTATTCATTTCCCTTTTTATCCATATCTTTTTGTATTGTTC
This sequence comes from Oratosquilla oratoria, assembly GCF_046742065.1. NCBI lineage: Eukaryota > Metazoa > Arthropoda > Malacostraca > Stomatopoda > Squillidae > Oratosquilla > Oratosquilla oratoria. Next base: position 50,145,571 of record NC_134789.1, read on the forward strand.
ACTTGTTGCTAGTTTCCCTGTTTTGGATAAGATATTCTCTGCCGTTGTTTGTGACTTGAATTTAATCTTAATTGGTCTGGTCTTGTCTGTGCTATACTTTCCGAGTCTAAATTTCTCTTCGATTTGTTTCATAATTCCTGGTTCATCTTCCTGAACTGATTCTAGTAATTGGCTTACTTTTTCATTTTCCTCTTTGATCCTTGTGGTTCTATCTGGGTTATGTTTCTCTTCCATTCCTAATATAATTATACATTTCTTTTTGTCTGCTAAGTCTCTTACTATATTCTCCTTCTGTCTCATCACTTTAATAACTGAGTTTTCAGTTTGTTCATTCATTTGCTGTCTGATTATGTCAGTGAATGCAACCTTGCTATTTTCTTGAATTTTTTTCCAACCCTCCTTGTTCTCCATATTATTCTCCTTTAAGACTTTATTCTCATCTTTTACTTCTTTTAACTGTTGTTTTAATTCTTCAATTTCCTTAGTTAAGTTTTTGTTCGCCCTCTCTAGTTCTTCCAATTTTTCAATTCTTCGTATTATACTGTCAACATTACCGAACCTACGCTCCAAGTCCTCGTTCATCTTATCGACCTTCTCTTCTAGTCTTGTCAGTCGGGGGGGGGGGGGGGGGGGGGGGTGTGTCCCCCCCACCCTCTTTAAATCCCTTGAAAATATTTTCATCACTTTCTACTGTATTGCTCCTATCTATACCTCTAATCTTCACATTCCTATTAGACATGTCGTCATCATCCAGCTCGTCTTGCGGTCGTTTGTCCACCTTTCGGCGGCCCGTCAGGGCCAATTCCTCCACCTCCTCATTACCTTCCATTTCCCCAGTAATCCCTCCCCCTCTCCTCTTTCCTTACTTTCCCACTACCCCACGAGCAATTTCCCCCCACCCTGCAAATACAAAAAGGCACTTCTCTTTGCGTTGGGATCCACAATCTGCACTTTTCTTCAGAACGTTCTTCAAGCCGTCCGTTCGTTGAAAGTGTGTGTGTGTGTGTGTGTGTGTGTGTGTGTGTGTGTGTGTGTGTGTGTGTGTGTGTGTGTGTAGGTATGTATATATATGTTGATTGAGGCATTCCAAAAGACTGACGACTGTGGGAAGAGGAATTTACTCCAGACTAATTCCAGATTAATTTTACCCAAAAAAAAATTCTCGAAGAAATCATATATAGGATGAGTGGTGGTCTCTTTCTACATAGGGATATCTCCCAGTTGATGGCGTGTGTGTGTGTGTGATTCTGTGTGTGTGTGTGTGTGTGTGTGTGTGTGTGTTTGTGCGTGTGCGCGCGCACGCGTGTGTGTGTGTGCGCTCGCGCGTGCGTTCCCCATTCCGAACCACGCCCTATGACAGGGTCACTAATTATAGAGCAATACAACTAAATACAGTGGCGAGGGCACGTTTTTTCTAATATTGGGACAAACTCTTCGACTTCTGGCGTCCAGCCAAGGCAGGCATTGAGCTCAAGTATGAAAGCGTGCCTCAGGAAAAGGATTTAAAATCCCATCGTCATAAACCTTCATGAACAGGAAAAACAAACTGGTGTACATATACTTGCACGCACACACACATGCACACACATAGACGCACATGTAAATATACACACGCAAGTGGATATGTGCCTATTCATTAAGTGCAAACTCTTGAGTTATTTCATATATACAGTGTATGCACATACACACACACATGATATATATATATATATATATATATATATATATATATATATATATGTGTGTGTGTGTGTGTGTGTGTGTGTGTGTGTGTGTGTGTGTGTGTGTGTGTGTGTGTGTGTGCGCATATATGTATATATATATATATATATATATATATATATATATATAAATGTATATATATATATATATATATTAGTATAAATGGGCAGTAAGTTTTCTTGTAGACATGTTCGATTGATGACCAGAGCTAATTCAATATCCACTATCTTAGTGATTTTCTCAATTTTTCTAATTGCACGCCCGTGAAGGAAGCATACGCAAACACATGACACAAACACACAACAATACTCCAAGCAGACAAGATTTAGTCAACAACACAAAAATACTTAAACAATGTAACAACACCAAGAAACTACACATCTTAGAAAGAGTCTACATTACACAATACACTCCTATCATTAATATACAGACAGACACAGTTAGTACCTTACAACTACACAGCGAGGCTACGTGGCAACAAGGCCCAAACGTCCGGCTACCGTGACCAGCTGCCCAGCGACGTCCTGTTGTTACGAAGAACTCACCTCCGTCCAGTACCTGACTCCTAACTCTCCTAGTTCCCCCCTTTTTACTTGTATTTAAACTCCTGTTCTGTATATGTAATCTCACTTACCTGAAGATGGTTGGATGACTCAACCGAAAGCTTGTATTTATATTTTGTGTTATGTTTTTCGTTACAATAACATCATGGATCTCGGAAGTATTGTGTTTGACCTCCCCTCAAGAATCAAAGAAACTATTAGAAAAATTGAGAAAATCACTAAGATAGTGGATATTGAATTAGCTCTGGTCTTCAATCGAACATATATATATATATATATATATATATATGTGTGTGTGTGTGTGTGTGTGTGTGTGTGTGTGTGTGTGTGTGTGTGTGTGTGTGTATGTGTGTGTGTGTGTATGTTATTACAAATTTCCTGGACAGTGGAAGGAGGAGGAGGTGGTTGAGGGGGCGTGGGGAAATACGTACCTCAAGGGAGTGAAGAATGGAGGAGGAGGATAATCTCAGTGGGGAAGCCGAAGTCCAAGAGCTTCGCATTACCACACGGGACCACGCGTGCTTCCTCACAGCAAGCGTGTATGTACGTAAATCAAAGAGGGGTGTGGGGACAACTCATAAAGATGACCGTCTTTGGGTAATGAAACCCAGAATTCCTAATGTGACTTTAATTGATAACTTGTTCAAATATCAAATATGGTTAGTATAGACTATAAAGGTTGGTCTAAAAGTTAATTAATGGTTCCTATCGTACTCTGTCTCCCTGCGCTTCAACTAAACATCTTACAGTAACATCAAATAAATTAAACTTAGCATCTACTGTTGGTGGTGGGAGTGGGTTTAGACGAGCACGGCTTCGCACCTCGGATGAGGCCTTTGTAGCGATGGGCGGGAACTGCCTGGTCACGGTTGGTATCTCCGAGCGGGCTCTGAAGACGGCTGGGTAGGCGTCTCTCCGCAATTCCGCTAACGTCCTTCCGGTCTGGATGTCCCGAAAGGGGATGTATCTGCACCTTGCGACCTTGATGCGATGATCCTGGTAATCTACACGATGGCGATGAGATCCTGATCACAGGTAACACGGAACGCCGTAGCACTGAGTTCCTTGACACTTATGTTTTAGTTACGCGTGTTCACCTGACACTAGGGGTCAATCGGTCTTGAATTTTGGATAGCGTTTAACTAGTTCGTATTAACGAAGTGAATCATCGCAGCCACTGTGCGAGACCAATGCACCTGAATCTTCCGAGACCGCGTAGGAGTTACTTCATGTTCTCTGAGAACCCACGCTAGACTGACCTCTGTCTCACGGCATGTCAGGTCGTGATGCTCGCTAGCCGGCTTCCGACGTTGCCAATAGTTCTATGTCTCCGTCCCTAGTTGTGAAGGGTACTACGAATAATGTTCATGTGGGAGGTGACACAGTTGCAATTGTTCCTTGAGGTAGACACTGTTCACGAGCGGGTTAGACACAATCCTAATTATTCTAATTGCCTAGCTTAAACAAATATGTGGCAGCGCGCAGGGGGGGGGGAGGGGGTGTGTATGGGCGCTTTGTTTGAGCGCGAAAACCGTTGAGCATGGCTCTGAGAACACAAATCAAAAGGGGGGGGGGTGTTTCTAGATAATTAGAAGTCTCTCCCTTCGTTAAGGCACTGAAATTGATTGTCAAAAATGACATGACAGATGAAGAGGATAACGAGGAGGAGAAAGGACAGGATGTAGCTACTAGAAGTCTTAAGGACTCTGGAAATTCCCCCGAGTATGGGGAATGAAGGCCCGAAACGGTGGTAAATCAGACGAGAAAATGGGAAGGGGAGACAGCGAGCCGGGTGTCACAATTTCAAAAATTGTGACACAGGTTATGAACCAAAAAGGGGGGCGGGGGCGGTCTCCCCTATGGCCTGAAGCTGGGAGAGGAAGGCTGGTCATTCATCAAGAGTAAAGAACCAGTTTCTTGCTTGCTAGGCGCCGTTCTTCTTGGTCGTGCTCTTGTTAATGGAGCCGCTGCTGGCTCGTTGAGTGACGTGGCTGAAGCTCTCGTTGTGACGTCGGTCATCGAGGCCGTGCGGGGTTGTAGCGTAGGTGGCGTGGTGAGGTACTCGTGTTCACAGGCGACTTCAATCGGGTCGTTCGCCGCCGGAGAGGTTCCGTCGTCTACGGTGCCCGCTTCGCCTTCCCCCGCGGGGGGAAGGTGCTCCGCGGTCGGTTCGTGACGGTCCGCGTGGGAATGAGGGGGCGTGTCCGCGCTCAGATTGATCTCTCGAGGGATGATTCGTGTGATAGACCGCTCGTATTCTCCTTTAAGAGTGCGGACTCTTACGGATCGGATGACGTCGTCTTCTCTGGGGACCGTAACAGTGGTTCCAGGATCAAATGGTGTAATGTGAGGACCTCGAGCGTCATTATCAATTGGTGTAGTCCCAACGATGATCGGGACTGCTTCCGGTTCTGGAGGTGAAATGTCATCTGGTGCCGTGGAAGCGCGGACTGAAGTTCCTAAGATGGGAGCCGAGTGTAATGAAGAGGGGGTGGAGGTGGCTTCCGGGACGTGGCCTACTGGGGGCGTGGCACAGGAGCTGTCGTGGTGATAGCTGACAGACGTGGATGAAGTAGAAGCATAGGCCCGTATAATTGTGTAATTTCTATGAGGACTGGTACTGGTTCCGGGTCCTGATATAAAGTGGCATCTGGTGCCGTGTAAGTGCGGATTGCAGCTTGCGGGACGGGAGCCGCGTGCATTGAAGAGGGGGTGCAGGCGACTTCCGGGGCGTGGCCTTTTGGGGGCGTGGCACAGGAGCTGTCGAGGCGAGCGCTAGTAGAAGTTGTTGAAGTAGTAGAGGTGCTCTGAGAGCTTGGGGCGTCAGTGGCAACTTGTATATTATCAATGAGGACTGGTACTGGTTCTGGGTCCTGAGATAAAGTGGCATCTGGTGCCGTGGAAGTGCTGACTGAAGTTGGTAAGATGGGAGCCGAGTGCGATGAAGAGGGGGTGCAGGTGGCTTCCGGGGTGTGACCTACTGGGGGCGTGGCACAGGAGCTGTCGTGGTGAGAGCTGACAGACGTTGATGTGGTGGGAGCAGAGGTGCTCTGAGAGCTTGGAGTGTCAGTGGCAACTTGTATATTATCAATGAGGACTGGTACTGGTTCCGGGTCCTGAGATAAAGTGGCATCTGGTGCCGTGGAAGTGCTGACTGAAGTTGGTAAGATGGGAGCCGAGTGCGATGAAGAGGGGGTGCAGGTGGCTTCCGGGGTGTGACCTACTGGGGGCGTGGGTACAGGCCGTCCAGTGCTGTGCCTGGACGTATGACCTTGACTCCTCGGTGGCGTCGGAGCACACGTCAATGTCTGTCGAGGCTGGCGTGTTGATGATTGAGTAGGAACGGGTGTAGGGGTAGCTGCGGCAACTGGGCGTACCAACACCGGGGTATGGAGTCGACTGCCCGTGATGGCACCCGAGTAAACTTTGAGTGCTGATTGAAGCTCTGGTGCACTAAGTTCAGAAGTGCCTTTGAACAGGTATATTGACGAAAGAACCTGTCGGGGTAGTTTCGGCACTAGGACATCCTCTACAAATTCATCGGAGAGGGCTTGTCCTACTGCGTTCCTGTACCTTTCGCCCAACTCGTCCCAATCGGCGAGGAACCTTGACAAGTCCTCACATTCGTCCGTAGGTGCGGGAATGGCGACGAGGCGTTCCTTCAGACTTCTTCGTATTGCCAAGGGCTTGTCATAGGCATCATGCAGCCGTCGGATGGTGTGTTCATACGCGGTGTTGTTGAACACGGGGTATCCAACAAGGCGCTTGGCACGCCCCGTTAGAGAGCGCATGAGAGCGCTGAACTTTTCTCCCTCTGTGTATCTATTGCTTTCGTGAACAACTGTCTTGAAAATGCTCCACCAGCTGGAGAACATTTCCATATCCCCATCGAAAGAGGGTGGATGGAGTTCTTCCCTTATGAATGTGACAAGGGGGCTTTGATTAAGCTGGCTGTTTGACGCTTGAACGGCGGTATCTGCGCCGTTCACTCGCGCATCTGCTCGGACTTTTAGATTTAAAATGACCTTCTTGTGCGGTCTCAATTCCTGTTTGAGTTTTGTGAGCTGATCCTCGTGAGGATGACGGGCCCAGGCGGGCTCCAATAACCGCCATGTTTGGTGATGGTCTTGACCTTCTTGATGAATTTCCGTTGCCGCACTGGGACTCAGGCTCTCAACGTTGATAGTCCCGTACGCGTCAGCATAGTCCGTGACAGCGTCAAGGAAATTCTGCGTGATGGCAATGAGTTCGGTCAGTGTTGCGTTCGTAATTGCGTCTTCGTTAGGGCTGTAGTAAGACATGGTGGCCGCCGAATAATGCACTGGCACAATAGGCTGATTCTATGTGAAAAGGTGGCCGTCTGAGTATGCTTGCGGTCACTGAATCATAAGCCGAGAGGGGGGGGGGTCCGCTCTCTCTCTAAAGGACGATGCATTAGAGTCGAGCGAAAGAATCGCACAACGAAAATGGAGAATCGAAGGGGGTGACTACAGAAGATTGTGCTGTCATACGAGCTGGTCTGACAAAGGAGGTGGGAGAGAGGTTACTCGCGTGAAACCGCGAAAGTTTAAAAATAAGGCCGCTTGATTCCGGGCCGATGCGAGCCGTTAGCGTCAGGTCATCCGTAACGGTAACGGCTAGGCTTAACACAAGGACGTGGTGGCGGATGGCGCCAAAAAGGGAGGCTTAACTATAACGCCGCTTTGGAAGGCTGGGCCGAGCCGAAACTAAATTAAGCCGAAAATGGCTGAACTTAAAATTACGATGTGCGGCTGAGGATGCCGCTGAATGAAGTCGCCGGGCGGTATTACCCGTGAAAAAGGGACCAGTGTAATTTCAGCACAATCTAATTCTACTTAGGGGGCGAAATGTTGCCCAAGAGAAAGGTAAAAGTAGGAAGGGTAAATTAATGTGACATAAAATTACTATATCATGGTTGACCTCGTGCGTGCCTTAACGAGCAGGAGTGACTCCTGTACAGTGCATTGAGTTGATAACTTATGCGCAGGGAAACATGTGATTTTCTTAATGAGTTGTCATACTGATTATTGAACTTGTCAGGACACTTTACTTGATTAACTAGTCTGTACATAGGTAATGGAATGAATATCCGGTTCGAAGGACCATTAATCGTGTCGTATTACAAATTTCCTGGACAGTGGAAGGAGGAGGAGGTGGTTGAGGGGGCGTGGGGGAAATACGTACCTCAAGGGAGTGAAGAATGGAGGAGGAGGATAATCTCAGTGGGGAAGCCGAAGTCCAAGAGCTTCGCATTACCACACGGGACCACGCGTGCTTCCTCACAGCAAGCGTGTATGTACGTAAATCAAAGAGGGGTGTGGGGACAACTCATAAAGATGACCGTCTTTGGGTAATGAAACCCAGAATTCCTAATGTGACTTTAATTGATAACTTGTTCAAATATCAAATATGGTTAGTATAGACTATAAAGGTTGGTCTAAAAGTTAATTAATGGTTCCTATCGTACTCTGTCTCCCTGCGCTTCAACTAAACATCTTACAGTAACATCAAATAAATTAAACTTAGCATCTACTGTTGGTGGTGGGAGTGGGTTTAGACGAGCACGGCTTCGCACCTCGGATGAGGCCTTTGTAGCGATGGGCGGGAACTGCCTGGTCACGGTTGGTATCTCCGAGCGGGCTCTGAAGACGGCTGGGTAGGCGTCTCTCCGCAATTCCGCTAACGTCCTTCCGGTCTGGATGTCCCGAAAGGGGATGTATCTGCACCTTGCGACCTTGATGCGATGATCCTGGTAATCTACACGATGGCGATGAGATCCTGATCACAGGTAACACGGAACGCCGTAGCACTGAGTTCCTTGACACTTATGTTTTAGTTACGCGTGTTCACCTGACACTAGGGGTCAATCGGTCTTGAATTTTGGATAGCGTTTAACTAGTTCGTATTAACGAAGTGAATCATCGCAGCCACTGTGCGAGACCAATGCACCTGAATCTTCCGAGACCGCGTAGGAGTTACTTCATGTTCTCTGAGAACCCACGCTAGACTGACCTCTGTCTCACGGCATGTCAGGTCGTGATGCTCGCTAGCCGGCTTCCGACGTTGCCAATAGTTCTATGTCTCCGTCCCTAGTTGTGAAGGGTACTACGAATAATGTTCATGTGGGAGGTGACACAGTTGCAATTGTTCCTTGAGGTAGACACTGTTCACGAGCGGGTTAGACACAATCCTAATTATTCTAATTGCCTAGCTTAAAACAAATATGTGGCAGCGCGCAGGGGGGGGGAAGGGGGTGTGTATGGGCGCTTTGTTTGAGCGCGAAAACCGTTGAGCTTGGCTCTGAGAACACAAATCAAAAAGGGGGGGGTGTTTCTAGATAATTAGAAGTCTCTCCCTTCGTTAAGGCACTGAAATTGATTGTCAAAAATGACATGACAGATGAAGAGGATAACGAGGAGGAGAAAGGACAGGATGTAGCTACTAGAAGTCTTAAGGACTCTGGAAATTCCCCCGAGTATGGGGAATGAAGGCCCGAAACGGTGGTAAATCAGACGAGAAAATGGGAAGGGGAGACAGCGAGCCGGGTGTCACAATTTCAAAAATTGTGACATATGTGTGTGGTGTGTGTGTGTGTGTGTGTGCGTGTGTGTGTGTCTGTACATATATACACTTGCATAAGCTGTTGTCTTTTAGGTTCTTCATCGAAAATAAGAGAGAGAGAGTGAGAGAAGTTAGAAAGGGAGACAATACACGAGTTCAGTTAAAGCGGGTGTGGAGAGGGAAAGACGGACGAAGCTGGCACGTTTGGTAGCTTGACAGGTAGTCTGTGCCAGTCTGACGGTAGCCGATGTTTGGGATCCCCTGAGGTGACTGTGGTCTGGTGGAGTAGACACGGTCTATCCAAGTGTCTCAGCAACCTCTGGTTAAGTCTGACGGGATGAGCCGGGATCTGCCTCGACGCAGACGTGGTTTGTTATCCTCCCCCCCCCCTCCTTAAATCCCTGGAAATTATTATCCTCACCTTCTATTGTGCTACTCATATCTATGTTCTAATCTTTACATTTTTGTTAGACCCTTCATCGTCACTAAACTGGTCCGGCCCTCTTTTGTTTACATGGCGTCTGCCTGCCTGGACCAAGTCCTCTCCTTCCTCATTTCCTTCCATTTCCCTCAGTAATCCCTCCCCTTCTCCTTTTTCCTCACTTCCCCATTACACCACGAGCAATCCCCCCCCTGTAAATACAATAGGTACTTCCTTTGCTTTGGGATCCACGAAAATTTCACTTTTTCTTCAGAACGTCCTCTACGCCGTCCATCCGATGAAGTGTGTGTGTGTTTGTGTGTGTGTGTGTGTGCGTGTGTGTGTGTGTCTATCTTCTATACCTCTCATTACTGTAGCATGTGACACACTGGTAGAAGCTCTTTGTCACAGTCTTAGATGAACACAAATACAATCGTCATGTAATCTCCTCTTCTTTGTACTCACTGCGAACGATTTATTTATTCATGAGACATTTATGAAAAGAAACTCACTTTCTGTCTCCATCAGTGGACCAAGAGTATGGTAATGGTTGCATTTTCCTTTCGAAAATTGAAGGAATTTAGACATTAGAAACGAAATATTCTTACAATTTTCAGGGAAATGGTTGGAATATTATGGTAATGGTGTTATATTTATTCAAAAAATTCAACGAAGAATTAACTAATTTATTTATACATTTTTAAAGCGACTTGAACGATATGATAATGGTGTTTTTTTCAACTTTAACGGCGTATATATTGATAATATTTTTATTATTATTATATGCGATAATCGAGTTCATATAATTTACTTTTTTTTAATGGTCAAGATAATCATCATCATCATCATCATCATCATCAACAACATCATCATTATCATCATCATCATCACCATCATCATCATCATCATCACCTTGGAATATACTGTATTGATGATGAAACTGTCCCACATTTTCTAGGCCGTTTTGAATGGCATGATCATGTTATAACTACTTGACCTCATGAAGGGGTCGCCACGGAGAAGTGAATAAAACCACCTGACGGCAGCCATAGTACAAGAAGCAGTGCCACCCGGAACGGAAGATCAAGAGAGAGGAGACGTCATCTGCATTTCGCTGGTAATGACCACTGAGGTGGTTGAAGCAAAAAATAAACAAATAAATCAAATAAGCAAATAAGTAAAATGATGATAAAGAAATATAGATAAATAAAAGATAACAAGAATTCTTTTTGAGTGGAGATAAAAAAGAACGCTGTGAAACTTTGATCCGTAGGGGTGTCACTAGGTCCCTCAATAGCGGCAGAGACAATATAAGGCGGAAAGTGCTATTCGGTATGCAAGAGGCTGATATATATATATACTCATATTTCAAAAAATGTGAATTGAATTTTTTATCTATACTTATGCAATGGAAAAAAAATACAAAAGTATGGCCGACTGGTTGGCTGCATGGGTAACTGGCTAACTGGCTGGCTATATGACCGGCTAGCGGGCTGTATGGCCGGCTGGCTGGATGCCTCGCTGTATGGGCAGTTGGTTGCCTGTATAGTCGGTATGTTGGCTGGCTATATTACTTGCTGTCTGGCTATCTAGCTGGCTGTATGGCAGGCTGACTGGCTGTATGGCTGGCTGGCTCGTTGGCTGTATGGCTGGCTGGCTCGTTGGCTGTATGGCTGTATGGCTTGCTGGCTGGCAGTATGGCCGGTTGGCTGGCTGGCAGTATTGCAGGCTGTCTGACTGGATGTATGACCTGCTGAACACAGAGATCGCCTCATTCAGGACCCTCGGTAGTCACTCAAACGTTCTTTGTTTGCAAGAGGTCATCAGAGAGGAGGAGAACCATCAGGTCTACTTCGTTCTGGACATCATGGATCTTAGCCTCGAGGACAGTCAAACGGATGGCCGAACAGGTTCTCTCCTTCGCTGAGAGTGAAGTGAAATCTGTCTGGCTTCAATGCCTTAAGGGACTCCGCCACGTCCACAAGGTTGGACTTGTTCACTGCGATTTGGCAGCAAGAAACATCCTTATTGACAGAACAGGCTCTGTCAAAATCACAGACTTTGGTTTGGCTATTCGAGAGGGGGAAAACGTCTTCTTCAGCCAAAAAGAGGATCTAATCGACCTCGGCGTCGTTTTCATCTACAGCGTGTCACAAGAGGAAGTCGACCAAATCGACCTGATCCACGGAAAAATTAGTTCATCTGGAGTACAACTTGTTGGACAATTGTACTCTGGAGAGGTTTCACTTCTTAAAGCAATCAAATCGCGTTATTTCCGTCAGAAACCTCTCCCACAGCCCCCTCAAATCAGCCACCTTCTCTCTCTCTCTCTGCTTCTCATTATTGAACTTCTAAAAATGACGACATTACAAAGGATAACTTATGTTTCTTCGCCCATTTCTGAGGCTTTAAAAATTGTCAATCATGGAAGAATTAATGTTCTACGTTGAATATACACATATTCTGCATTTGCTACTTATAATAGGCTGGTAAAGCCATGAAAATATTTCTTATACAAGTACAGTACAAAAATATGTCAAATCTAATTCTCGGTACCACTGCTAGAACCAAGTCCAAATCGAACGCTAAACATCGCTTGAAAACAGACTAAATCACGAAAGTCTAAACTTGAAATCTAATCAGTTTTAGAAATTTATGAAAGAATATCGTTTCATTAATGGTACTACTATATAGTACTCATACATGTTGATACAGCTGTAGAATAATGCAGTATATCATTAATGGTACTACTCTAATATAGTACTCACTCATACTGTTTTGTTACAATTTAACATTATTTTGTTGTTCCTTTGCTTAATGCAATGTTCCTTTTTGTGATGGTGCTCAATTTTTGGTCTCAATATCCTATGTGTACAAACATTTTAGTAATACTAGCAAAACTTTAACAATGTTTATGTGTCATATGTGTACTGACTGGTATTACTCATGATTGTCTGGTCCCCTTAACCCCCTACGTATGTTGTCAGTGTGACTTAGTGTAGAATAACAATCTGATGAGGACCACAATGGAAATAAGCGTACATGCTTTTTGTGTTATCCTCGGCAATTTGCAATTATTATTCCGAACTCTGTGTTCTTGTCATTATTTGCACTTCATGTACATTAATTCATTGCCAAATAAAATCTATCTATCTATCTATGACATGATAGCGTCCACAACACAGACAGCCATGATTTAAATAACCCACTGTCGGAGAAACAAAGCAAAAGAAACAGACGAACTGTATATTTCGACCACTACTGTGGTCCTCTTCAGCAGATTCTGGATTCCAAGAAAAGACCACCTCGCTTGCGCGGGATCGGGTTTTGTGGGAGGGGAAGAATGTCTGTTAGAAAATGAAAAGATAGTAGTGTATAAAAGAGGGCTATTGCCACCGGGCGAATCGCGAGCAATTAGGGGCTAGATTGTTGTCATGGCATAGGAGGATTTGTCTGATTAGCCCCAGGTAAGGCATGAGGATTCCTGTTTTACCCCAGGTCAGGTTTGAGTAACGATATTATTATTATTATTATTATCATTATTATTACCATTACCATTATTATTATTACATTATCACCAGTCAAGCTGGTGAAGGGGTGTGTTACTTGTTGGTGCGGTTATACACGTTTTATCGTGTACACCGCACGTGGGACGGGCGCAGCTGACAGATAGTCTGTACGGTGTGGTCTAGGTGTAATATGTTGTATCAGATGTTTGTGTTTGGCGTGCAGTTTTTGAAGCGTCTGAGCCTACCCAGCACAGCCCTAGCCTTCGCTCCCTGCTTGCGAGTGTGGGGTCCAGGTAAGGCCACTATCAAGTGTGCTACCCAGCACACGGGTATGGTCCTTCGCTGGGATGTTTGTGTTGTTTATTTTAAGAGGAGTGTTTGTGATTGTTCTGTTGGTTCGTTTGCAGCGGAAGTGTACAGCATTGCATTTCGACGCGTTGGTCTTAATGCGCCACTGTTGCTCCCACGCGTGTGCCCCGTCTAGGATGTTTTGCATTACGTGTAACGCTCCCTGCAGCGTTTTGTGTCTGCTTATGTGGTTAGTGTCGTCCGCATACGAGAGAGTTAGAGCCTGGTTGCGAGGATAAGCCGGCTCTGGCAGGTCATTCGTATATAGATTGTACAGAGTGGGGGCAAGGACTGACCCTTGCGGCACTCCAGCCTTCGGCACAAAAGGTTGGGACAGACAGCCCCGCCACTTTATTCTAATTGACCTGCCGTCCAGGTAGTTGCAGAGCAACCTTGTGAACGGCAGGGCAAAGTCGAAGTTGTGGTACAATTTGTACTTCAGGCCTTCGTGCCAGACAGCATCGAATGCCTTCTCCACATCCTTACAAACCAAAATGGCCTTACCAGGGCGACCGTCTGGCGGTCTTTGAACCCATTGAGTGATTATGGATATTACGTCTTCTGCACCGCGCCCCGGCCGAAAACCAAACTGGCAGTCCCTCAGCACATTCTCCGTCTCTAGGTACACGGTCAGGCGGCGGCTTAAGACGTGCTCGAACACCTTTCGAAAGGGGAGGCGGGTTTCTGGGGTTTAGGAATGAGGATGGTTTGTGAGGCATTGAATTGTTGTGGGAAGTACCCAGTGGATAGTGAGCTGTTATATAGTGTCAGCAGATAGGTACAAGGTAAGATGTACAAGAATATATACAGTGAGAGAGGTACAAAGAGGGAACAAGGGGAGGTGGCTCAAGTCACATGTCCGAGGTGGGGCGGATTCGGGAATGGTAACAATTTATTCAGAGCATAAGTTGTTATACAATCAGGTGACCATTGCCCTTTTGATATGTTGAAATTTGGCAAGTGTTTGATGAGGAAAGATTCGACTATCTTTCTCCTAAAGCTACAATTGGATTTGTAAATTATTTCTGGTTTGTTCTAATCTATGCGGTGATCCTTTGTTGATGGAGAAAATATACAGTTCATCCGTTTCTTTTGCTTTGTTTCTCCGACAGTGTGTTATTTAAAACATTTTACTAAATGTGCTACTACATTTTCGTCTTGTGAAACAGACAGCCATTTTGCATTGGTCTAGTCTCGCTCCACTCCGACTGTAGTCATTTGGATATTTTTTTAGTTTCGACCATGGGCGCAATATAGCAATAGAAAATTAATTATTAATTTTGTAAATTAAAATGTATCAACGTAATATGCAATTTTGTGGGCGGAAATGAAAATAAAAAATACCTTGCTACAAGCAAATACGCTAATGAACGAAGTCGGTAGCATAGGATCGGGACGCCATCTTGTCGTCTGTCAATTGACGGCCTCGGTACTTCCGACAGTACCTCGCCAGGTACATTTTCTTGAAGGAATGTTATGGAGCGGAGATACATGCATTCCTTCAAGCTGCAAGAACTTTGTATACCCCGCAAGCTGAGAGAGTGGTTGAAATGCCCGCCAACGTCTCCCACGACGACGACAACGATGACGAGCCGGATGACATTTAATTTCCAGGTAATGATTTATTAAGCACAGGTTAGGTTAGGTTAGAAGAATTTATCATCTTTTCATTTCTTCGACGTCGGCATCTATCATAACAAACATGGCGTACCATTCGTCCGACACGACTTCGTTACTTACGAAATCTGTTTTAGCACCTTTTTTGTTTTTTATTTTTGCTCACAAAATTGCATATTACGTTGATACATTATAATTTACAAAATTAATAATTAATTTTCTATTGCTATATTGCGCCCATGGTCGAAACTAAAAACTTACCGTCATTTGTAATAAATCTTGTGTTTTTAAATGAATAGAGAATTCCGGGAATAAAACTGCTAATGTTGGTTTTATTCCCCACAATTCCCCGTAACGCGTTTATGTTGTTTTTTAGGGGTATTGGCAGGGCAGACCGTCCATGGAGGTGGTCTGATTTCACTGACCAAAATAGAAATATATATATATATATATATATATATATATAATTTTGCTAAATCCCAACCGATTTTTCTCATTCAACAACAAAAATGTTCAGTTCTGAATGCACTCACATATGCATGATTATCCGATGACGAGACCAGGTGCGCCTTATGTAAGGATGGGGAATAGCAAATTACGGGTGCGCCTTATGGTACGAAGCGCCTAATGGTCCGAAAAATACGGTATATACACACACACACATATATATATATATATATACAGTAGAACCTCTACTTACGATTGGCTAAATATACGAATTTTCCAACATACGATGTGAAATTCGATCTAATATTTGACTCTACACCCGAAGTAATTTCCAACATACGAAGTCGTCGAAGTTTCGCATATATAAGCTAAGTTAGTTTAAAGTTCACCTAGTGTAAGTTAGAGTAGCCTAAGTTACGATACGTATCTCAGTCACCACCTCTCTACCCACACCTACCGTCTCCTGCATCGCCAAGCCTACACCTCCTTTCGCCTGTCTCTAAGATAAAGTGACAATAAAAAACCCTTTTTATTGATTATTTCCTTATAAATTATTTTTTATATCTCTCTTATATACAGCAATGTATTAGTTTTACTGCTATGTGTAATTATCTGCAGTGCAGTATTTATTAAGGAGTTATCATAGGTTTTTGGACTGTGGGACGAATTAAACGAATTACAGTGTATTCTTATGGGAATATTTTATTTAACATACGACCATTTCAACATACGAAGTAGGTCCTGGAACGAATTAAATTCGTATGTAGAGGTTCTGCTGTACACACACACACACACACTTTCAACGAACGGACGGCTTGACGAACGCTCTGAAGAAAAGTGCAGATTGTGGATACCAACGCAAAGAGAAGTGCCTTTTTGTATTTGCAGGGGGGGGGGGGGAAATTGCTCGTGAGGTAGTGGGAAAGTAAGGAAAGAGGAGAGGGGGAGGGATTGCTGGGGAAATGGAAGGAAATGAGGATGTGGAGGACTTGGCCCAGGCAGACGGGCGTAAGGTCAACATGAAACGACCACCGGACCAGCTCAGTGATGACGAAATGGCAAATAAAAATGTAAAGATTAGAAGTATAGAGAGGAGCAATACAGAAGAAAGTGACGAGAATATGTTCCAGGGATTTAAAGAGGGTGGGGGGGACACAACCCCCCCCCCCCCCCCGACTGATAAGACTAGAGGAGAGAGTTGATAAGGTGATCGAGGACTTGGAGCGTAAGTTAGGTAACGTAGACTCCATTTTCCAAAGAATTGAAAGGTTGGAACAACTAGAGAAGGCTAACAGAAACTTAACTGAAGAAATAGAGGACCTAAAAAGACAGTTAGGAAATGTAAAGGAGGAGAATGAGAAATTGAAGAAGAATAGTAATGAAAACAGAGAGAAAATAGCTACAGAAGCTAAAAATTGGAGAATAACTCAAGAAGGGAATAAGGTTTCATTCACTGACATAGTCAAACAGCAATTGAAAGAACATAATGAAGACTCAGTTATTAAAGTGATGAGACAGAAGGAGAATATAGTAAGAGAATTAGCTGACAAAAAGAAATGTATAATTATATTAGGAATGGAAGAGAAACATAACCCAGATAGAACCGCAAGAATCAAGGAGGAAAATGAAAGAGTAAGCAGTTTATTAAAATTAGTCCAGGAAGATGAACCAGAAATTATAAAGGAAATTGAGGAAAAATTCAGACTCGGAAAATATAGTACAGATAAGACCAGACCAATTAAGATTAAATTCAGGTCACAAACAACAGCAGAGAAAATTCTATCCAAGACAGGGAAACTAGCAACAAATGATCAATATAAAAAGGTATGGATAAAAAGAGAAATGAATAAGGAGGAAAGAGAGGCAGAAAAGCAGAAAAGAATTGAAGCTAAGGCAAAAAACGAGGAAAGAACGGAGTCAGAGAAAGAGAGATTCTATTGGAGAGTAGTGAACATGAAAATAAAGCAGTTCGACATACTAAAGAAAAACATAAGGGAAACAGAGAATACAATGGAAGTGGCAGAAAACTAAGAGTGTCTTACACAAATATAGATGGATTGATAACAGGATTGAATGAACTGAATGATTATTTGAAAGAAAAAGAACCGGACATAATGGGAATTGTAGAAACAAAATTAAAAGGCCCACTACCACCCAACAGTGTAGGACATGATACATACAATTATTGGATTAGAAACAGAGAGAAAAAACAAGGGGGTGGAGTTATGTTCCTGACTAAGAAGGATATAAACGTGAAAGGTGTCATATATGGAAAGAATACAGTAGAGATGATTATGATAGAAGTGGAAGACCGAGATAAGAAGAGCAGAAAATTTGTGATCAATTATGTGCCTCCGAAAACAGCCTCATGGGAGGAGAGTGAACATAAAAGTATGTTAGAGGACACAAAGATAGCATTAACTAAAATAATGGAAGACGGAGGAAGAATAGTTATGATGGGCGACTTTAATTGCAAAGAAATCTGCTGGGAAGAAATGACAGTAAAGAGTGGTGATGACTCATGGGGAAATGCTCTACTTGAGATGATTACTGACCATTCAATGACACAATGGATACAAGAGAACACTAGGTATAGAAATGAAGAAGAACCATCGAGGCTAGACTTAATAATTACATCTGAACCTAGAATGGTAGACAAGATTGAATATAAAACACCAATAGGTAAAAGTGACCACATATTGATTGAACTGGAACTTAATGAAGAAAAATATATGAAAAGAAATGAACAATATAGAAAAGGAAGAATGATGTATGAAAAAACAAACTTTGATAAAATAAGAGAATTCTTCCAACAAGAAAACTGGGAAGAAATATACAAAGAAGAAACAACAGTGGAAGAGAAATGGAATATTTTGACAAAAATTTACAAAAAAGGAGTGGAAAAGTATGTCCCAAGACAAAAACAAGAAAAAGAATATGTAAAATGCTGGTACAACAAAAGTTGTAGGGAGTTAAAGGACAAAAGAGACAAAGCCTGGACCAGATGGAAAAAAGACAGAAGACCTGAAAAATGGAAAATATATACTGGTTATAGAAATGAATATGTACAAAAGTGCAGAGAGGAAAAAAGAAAATATGAAAAAGATGTTATAGAAAAGTGTAAAGATCAACCAAAACTATTCTACAGATTTGTAAACAATAAACTGAAAAACAAACAAGACTTAGAGAAATTAAGACAAGGAGGAGTTGAATACACTGAGGAAATGGAAATGGCAGAAATTATGAACAAACATTTTAAATCAGTGTTTACAAGGGAAAATATACAACCTGAAGAGATTGAGTGGAAGGAAAAAGTCCCCCCTATGGAAGAAATAGAAGTAACAAAGAATGAAATATTGACACACTTGGGTAATTTTGATGTCAGAAAATCGCATGGGCCAGATGAAATAGCAAACTGGATTCTGAAAGAATGCAGGAATGAACTGGCAGACAAAATACATAGCATAATAAGCAGTTCCTTAAAAGAAGGAAAAGTTCCAGAAGATTGGAAAAAAGCAAATATAGTACCTATATATAAAGGAGGAAATAAAGAAGAACCTACCAACTATAGACCAGTCTCTCTAACAAGTACAATAGCAAAAATATGTGAAAGAATTATCAAAAGTAGATGGGTAAAATACTTGGAAAAAAACAACGTACTAAATCCAAGGCAATATGGATTCAGACAAGGACGATCATGCGTCACCAATTTAATATGTTTCTATTCAAGGCTAATAGATATAATACAAGAAAGAGATGGATGGGCTGATTGTGCATTTCTAGACCTAAAAAAAGCTTTTGACAAAGTACCACATAAGAAGTTGCTTAAGAAATTAGAATATGAAGGAGGAATACAAGGTAAATTGCTAAATTGGATGGAAGACTTTTTGCAAGAAAGAAAAATGAGAGTAGTGATAAGAGATCAGCACTCAAAATGGAATGAAGTAATAAGCGGTGTCCCGCAGGGAACAGTTCTGGCCCCAATAATGTTTGCTATATATATTAATGATATGGATGAAGGAATTGAAAGCTATATGAGCTTCTTTGCAGATGATGCAAAATTACTGAAAAGAGTGAAAACTGAAGAAGATTGTGAATCACTACAGAGAGATCTAAATAAAGTACAAGAATGGAGTAGGAAGTGGGAGATGGAGTTCAATACAAAAAAGTGTAGTATAATGGAATTTGGAAAAAGCAAAAACAGAATAACAGGATCATATAATTTGGGAGAAGAAGGAATAAAAAAAGTAGAAAATGAAAAGGACCTGGGAGTCATTGTTATGAATAATATGTCACCTGAGAAACATATAAATAAGATTTTTGGAGAAACTTATAATTTAATAAGAACAATCAAAGTGGCATTTACATACCTGGATGAAGAAATGGTGAGGAAAATCCTAATCACCCTGATAAGACCAAGATTGGAATATGCAGCAACGATATGGTCACCAAGTACAAAAAAATGTATAAAAAAACTTGAAAGAATACAAAGAGCAATTACAAAACTGGCACCAACACTCTCAAAACTATCATATGAAGAGAGACTACAAAAACTTAAACTACAGACACTAGAGCAAAGAAGAGAGAGAGGAGATTTGATAGCTATTTACAGAATCATGAAAGGCATAGAAATTACTGATAGAGAGAATCTGATAAAATGGGATGACAGAAATACAAGAGGACACGGAAAGAAAATAAAAAAAGACAGCTATAGAAGAGATTTGAAAAAGAACAGCTTTCCTCACAGAGCAATAGACAGTTGGAACAAGTTAGATGAGAAAGTGGTGTGTGCAAAAACAATACATGAATTTAAAAATAGTTTAGATAAAATGAGATATGAAGACGGGACCCCACGAGCATAGCTCCCCTTCCCGTAAAATACAACTAGGTAAATACAACTAGGTAAATACACTTTTGTCGGATGGACAGCGAGGATTAGAGTTCTGAAGAAAAAGTGAAATTTTCGTGGACCTCAACGCAAAGGAAGTACCTATTGTATTTACAGGGAAGGGGATAACTCGTGGTGTCGTGGGAAAGTGAGGAAAAAGGAGAAGGGGAGGGATTACTGAGGGAAATGGAAGGAAATGAGGAAGGGGAGGACTTGGTCCAGGAGGCCAGATGTCTTGTAAACAAACGAAGGACCGATGATTCTGGTGATGGGATTAACAAAATTGTAAAGATTAGAAATATAGATAAGAGCAGCATAATGGAAGGTGAGGATAATAGTTTCCAGGGATTTAATGAGGGTGGGGGGGATACCAACCTCCCCCGATTGACAAGACTAGAGGAGAAACTTGATAAGATGATCGAACATTGGGAAGACAGGTTCGGTAACGTAACCAACATTGCGCAAAGAGTTGAAAAGTTGGAAGAACTAGAGAAGGCGAACAAAAATTTAACTAATGAAATAGAATTAAAAGGACAGTTAAAAGAAGTAAATGAGGAGAATGAAGAATTAAAGAGGAATAATAAAGACAATAAAGAGGCCATAGCAAAAGAAGCACAGGGTTGGAAAAAAATCCAGGAAAACAGTAAAGTTGCATTTACTGACATAATTAAACAGCAAATGAAAGAACAAATCTGAAGACAGGGAGATGAGACAGAAGGAGAATATAGTAAGAGACTTAGCAGATAAAAAGAAATGTATAATTATATTGGGAATGGAAGAGAAACATAACCTAGATAGAACTTCAAGAATCAGTGAGGAAAAAGAAAAAGTAAGCAGCTTAATAGAATTAGTTCAGGAAGATGAACCTGAAATAATAAAGCAAATTGAAGAGATGTTTAGGCTCGGAAAACATAGTACAGATAAGACCAGACCTATTAAGATTAAATTCAGGTCACAAACAACAACAGAGAATATCTTAGCAAAAACAGGGAAGCTAGCAGCAAGTGAACAACATATAAAGGTATGGATAAAAAGAGAAATGAATAAAGAGGAAAGAGAGGAAGAAAAAATGAAAAGGAAAGAAGCTAAAGAAAAAAACGAGACCAGAACGGAGTCAGAAAAAGAGAAGAATTCTACTGGAGAGTAGTGAATATGAAATTGAGGAAATGGACCATAACAGAGAGAAACAAAAAAGAAACAGAGAATAATGGGAATTGTAGAGACAAAATTAAAAGGTCCACTACCATCCAACAGCATAGGACACAATGCATATAATTATTGGATTAGAAACAGAGAGATAAAACAAGGGGGTGGAGTTATGTTCCTGACTAAGAAGGATATAAACGTGAAGAGTGTTCACATATGGAAAGAATACAGTAGAGATGATTATGATAGAAGTAGAAGACAGAGATAAGAAGAGCAGAAAGTTTGTAATAAACTACGTGCCCCCAAAAACAGCCTCATGGGAAGAGAGTGAACATAAAAGTATGTTAGAAGACACAAGAATATCATTAAACAAGATAATGGAAGATGGAGGAAGAATAGTTATGATGGGCGACTATAATTGCAAAGAAATCTGCTGGGAAGAGATGACCGTAAAGGGTGGAGAAGACTCATGGGGAAATGTTCTACTTGAGATGATTATTGACCACACAATGACACAATGGATTCAGGAGAACACTAGGTATAGAAATAAAGAACCATCGAGACTAGACCTAATAATCACATCAGAACCTGAAATAGTGGGAAAGATAGAATACCAGGCATCAATAAGTAAAAGTGACTACATATTGATAGAATTAGAACTAAATGAAAAAAAATACATGATAAGAAATGAACAATATAGAAAAGGAAGATTGATGTATGAAAAAACAAATTTTGATAAAATAAGAGAATTCTTTCAAAATGAAAACTGGGAAAAAATACACAAAGATACAACAGTAGAAGAGAAATGGAATATTTTGACAAAAATCTTTAAAAAAGGAGTGGAAAAGTATGTCCCAAGACAAAAACAAGAAAAAGAATATGTAAAGTGCTGGTACAACAAAAGTTGTAGGAAGTTAAAAGACAAAAGAGACAAAGCTTGGACCAAATAGAAGAAATACAAAAGACCTGAAAAATTGAAAATATATACTTCTTATACAAATGAATATGTGCAAGCGTGCAGAGAGGAAAAGAGAAAATATGAAAAAGATGTCATAGAAAAATGTAAAGATCAACCAAAACTATTCTACAGATTTGTAAACAACAAACTGAAAAACAAACAAGATTTGGAGAAATTAAGACAATGAGGAGTTTAATACACAGAGGAAATAGAAATGGCGGAAATTATGAACAGGCATTTTAAATCAGTGTTCACAAGGGAGAATATACAACTGGAAGAGATCGAATGGAAGGAGAAAGTCCCCCCTATGAAAGAAATAGAAGTAACAAAGAATGAAATATTGAAACACTTGAGTAATCTTGATGTTAGAAAATTGCATGGACCAGATGAAATAGCAAACTGGATTTTGAAAGAATGCAGAAATGAACTGGCAGACAAAATACATAGCATAATAAATAGTTCCTTGAAAGAAGGAAAAGTTCCAGAAGATTGGAAAAAAGCAAATATAGTACCTATATATAAAGGAGGAAATAAAGAAGACCTTACCAACTATAGACCAGTCTCTCTAACAAGTACAATAGCAAAAATTTGTGAAAGAATTATCAAAAGTAAATGGAGGAGTGGGAGGGAGTAAAGGGAAGAGTTGAGCTGGGTGTGGAGGAGGAATGGGGATGGTTCAAGGAGGGAGTCATAAAGTGTGCAAGGATGGTGTGTGGAACAAGAAGGACAGGGGGAAATAGAAGGGTATTGAATGGTGGGATGAGGAAACAAAGAAGGTTGTAGAAGAGAAGAAGCGAGCTTTCACAGATTGATTACAAAATAGGACGAGGGAGTCATATGAGAGGTACAAAGAAAAGAAAAGAGAAGTAAAGCAAAAGGTAAAGGTTGCAAAGAGGAGAGCAGATGTGAAATGGGGTAAGAGTTTGACAGAAAATTTTGAAAGTAATAAAAAGATGTTTTGGAAAGAAATTAAGAGAGGAAGAGGAGGCGAATCAAGTAGAGAAGAAAAGGTAAAAGGTGCAGATGGAGAGATGATAATGGAAGAGAAGGCAGTAAGGGGAAGATGGGCAGAATATTTTAGGGAGTTGCTAAATGTGAAGGAGGATAGGGAAGGAAAGATTGCTGCAGTGGGAAGTGCGAAGAAAATGAGAGTGATGAATGAGGAGAATGGAGGAGAAATAAGGAAGGATGAGGTGAAGGCAGTTGTTAAGATGATGAAAGCAGGTAAGGCACCTGGTCTGGATGGATGCCATGCGGAATGTCTGAAAAAGGGAGGTACAGTGATGGTGGACTGGTTGGTGAGGTTATTTAATGTTTGTTGGAGAGAGGGTGGAGTGCCGGAGGACTGGAGGAGTGCCTGTATAGTTCCTCTTTACAAGGGAAAAGGGGACAAGTGTGAATGTGGTAGTTTCAGAGGGATTAGCTTGTTGAGTGTAGTTGGGAAGGCTTATGGGAGGATCTTGATTGAGAGGATTAGGAGAGGAACAGAGGGAGTAATTGGTGAGGAACAGTGTGGATTTAGGACAGGTAGAGGTTGTGTAGATCAGATCTTTGTGGTAAGACAGATATGTGAGAAGGCTATAGGAAAGGGGAAGGATGTTTTTTGGGCTTTTATGGATCTGGAAAAGGCTTATGATAGGGTAGACAGGAAGGCACTGTGGGAGGTTATGCAGATATACGGGATAGGAGGAAAGCTTCTGGGAGCTGTCAAGAGTTTTTATGAGAGTAGTAAAGCTTGTGTCAGGATTGGAAATGGAGAGAGTGAGTGGTTTGAGGTAAAGGTGGGACTTCGTCAAGGATGCATTATGTCACCCTGGCTGTTCAACTTATACATGGATGGGGTGGTGCGAGAGGTAAATGCAAGGGTAGTGAGCAAGGGATTGGAGATGGTTAAAGAAAATGGAGAAAAGTGGGAGGTGAGCCAGCTGTTGTTTGCGGACGACACTGCGCTTGTGGCAGGATCGGAGGAGGGATTGAGGAAGTTGGTGGCAGAGTTTGGGAGAGTATGTGATAGAAGAAAGCTAAAGATAAATGTGGGTAAAAGTAAGGTGATGAGATGTACAAGGGGTGAAAGTGGCAGTAGACTGGAAGTGAGCATTAAGGGAGAGCGACTGGAGGAAGTGGATAGTTTTAGATACTTGGGTGCAAATGTGGCAGGGAAAGGTGGAGTGAAAGTGGAGGTAGAATGTGGATTGAGAGAAGCGAATAAATGCCTTGGTGGATTAAAGAGTGTAATGAGGAATAGACATTTGGGAATGGATGCTAAGAGGAGACTGTATGAAGGAGTGATTGTGCCAACAGCACTGTATGGGGCAGAAACATGGAACATAAGAGAAGAAAAGAGAAGAAGTTTGAATGTGTTTGAGATGAGGTGTCTGAGAAGTATGATGGGGGTTACTAGGCTAGATAGAGTGAGAAATGAGGAGGTGAGGAGGAGAACAGGGGTGGAAAAGGAGCTGGGAGATAGGGTTGATGAAAGAATATTAGGATGGTTTGGACACATGGAAAGAATGAGTGAAGAAAGATTATTAAATGAGGTGTGGAAGGCAGATGTGGAGGGAGTGAACATGAGGGGACGTCCTAGGATGAGGTGGATGGATGGGGTGAAGGGGGCTTTGGGGAAGAGGGGAATGTCTGTTGAGGAAGGACGGGAGAGGACAGAAGACAGGGGTGAATGGAGAATGGTTGTATATGGATGATGTTGTGATTGCATGAGGTGGAATGGGCGGGTGGATGGGGGGTGAGGTAGTATGTGTGAGCATAATTTGACGCAGCCCGAAGGGATTTCTCCCCGTCCTCTCATTTTATGCAATGGGGGGACGGAGAGGGGGGGTCGCCGATTTAATGAAGCGGCCTTGCTGTGGATGTGCTGTGTCTTGCGACACTGCTTCTGACCCAGGGCAGTGGACAAGGTGCAGGGATGACCCGTCATTTAGGAGGTGCTAAGATAAGAGGGAGGGTGGAGGGGTGTGGAGTGTATTCAGGGATGGAATGGGTGGGAATGATTTTATGCCTTTTTCTTTTTGGCTACCCCCCTTGTAAGGGGGAAAAAGCCTTGGTATATGTATGTATGTATGTAAATGGGTAAAATATTTAGAAAAAAAAACAGCGTGCTAAATCCAAGGCAATTTGGATTCAGACAAGGACGATCATGCGTCACTAATTTGATATGTTTCTATTCAAGGCTAATAGATATAATACAAGAAAGAGATGGATGGGCTGATTGTGCATTTCTAGACCTAAAAAAAGCTTTTGACAAAGTACCACATAAGAAGTTGCTAAAGAAATTAGAAACTGAAGGAGGAATACAGGGCAAACTGCTTAAATGGATGGAAGACTTTTTGCAAGAAAGAAAAATGAGAGTAGTCATGAGCGACAAACACTCAAAATGGCATGATGTCATAAGCGGTGTTCCACAAGGAACAGTTCTGGCCCCAATAATGTTTGCTATATATATTAATGATATGGATGAAGAAATTGAAAGTTATATGAACTTCTTTGCAGATGATGCAAAAACTATTAAAAAAGTGAACACGGAAGAAGATTGTGAGTCACTACAGAGTGATCTAAATAAAGTATGGGAGTGGAGTAGGAAGTGGGAGATGGAACTCAACACTAAAAAGTGTAGTATAATGGAATTTGGAAAAAGCAAAAACAGAATAACAGGATCATATAAATTGGGAGAAGAAGGAATAAAAAAAGTAGAAAATGAGAAGGACCTGGGAGTCATTGTTATAATATGTCACCTGAGAAACATATAAATAAGATTGTTGGAGAAACTTATAATTCAATAAGAACAATCAAAGTGGCATTTACATACCTGGATGAAGAAATGGTGAAGAAAATTCTAATCACTCTGATAAGACCAAGATTGGAATATGCTGCAATGATGTGGTCACCAAGTACAAAAAAATGTATAAAAAAACTTGAAAGAATACAAAGAGCAATTACAAAATTGGCACCAACACTCTCAAAACTATCATATGAAGAGAGACTAGCAAAACTTGAACTACAGGCACTAGAGCAAAGAAGAGAGAGAGGAGATTTGATAGCTATTTACAGAATCATGAAAGGCATAGAAATTTTTGATAGAGAGAATCTGATAAAATGGGATGATAGAAATACAAGAGGGCACGGAAAGAAAATCAAGAAAGACAACTAGAAGAGATCTGAAAAAGAACAGCTTTCCTCACAGAGTAATTGACAGTTGGAACAAGTTAGATGAGAAAGTGGTGTGTGCAAAAACAATACATGAATTTAAAAATAGTTTAGATAAAATGAAATATGAAGACTGGACACCACGAGCATAGCTCCCCTTCCAGTAAAATACAACTAGGTAAATACACACACACATACATATATATATGTATATATATATGAATATATATATATATATATGTATATATATATATATATATATGACAAATATTTTAAACATCAAAAGTGACAAAATTTTCGCATTGAATGAGAATCAGACAAGAAACAATGGTCTCAAACTGTCCGGAAATAGATTCAATTTGGAAGTAGGTAGAAACAACTTTGCCAACTGTGTAGTTAATGAATGTAATAAACTTCCTGCACAGGTAGTGCAATGTAGTTCAGTTCAAAGCTTTAAGAATCATTTAGATAAACACCTAAGCAAGATGCTGTAATGATTATAATTTATTTTATATTATTTGTTTTTGTTTTGTTATCATTTGTCTGTCTGATTTTCATTTATTATTAGTTATATGTCAATTCATTATTATTTACTATTTACCTGTTTGTTTATTATTTAACTATACCTATGCATTTATTTATGTATTTTATTTGTTATTTACATTGTTATAGTTTTCATTTATCATTTTATTATTATTATGATTTTTTTTCGCATCCGACCTAGATATGGACCAAAAGGTCTCCTGTCGGCATGCTCCGCCTTTGTAATCCTTTGTAAAAAACAAATGATTTGGATGATGGGGAACATAAACACTGGAGAAGGCATAGAACCCTAAACACTCTTACAATTCGTTCATGTAGAACTTATTCAGAGAGTGTACGGAAAACTGTGATGTACTAAACTGAATTTTCTTGTCGGACACTTGGGAAAGGTTGTTATTTCTGGCGTGTTCTAGAATTAAAATACTAGTTCATTTTGCTAAATTGATAAATCCTCCTTGATGGTTCAATGAATTCTCAGTTGAAATATATGCTGATTCTACAATTCTTTTAGTGAATTTATCAAAACCTTTATGCAGCACTTCAGCTCCTCTCCAGTTTGGTAAATGATCAAAATTTTCCGCATGAACTACTAAAGAGTTAGATGTCCTATGTGCTTTAATGTCATTTTTATGTTCATAAATTCCTTTATCTAATCCCCTTGATGATTCGCCATAATATGCCATTGCGCAACCATTGCACATAGGACATCTAATTCTTTATTGGTTCATGTGGAAAAATTCGATCATTTACCAAACTGGAGAGGAGCTGAAGTGCTGCATAAAGGTTTTGATAAATTCACTAGAAGAAATGTAGAATCAGCATATATTTCAACTGAGAATTCATTGAGTTTAGTACATAAGCTTTAATCATAGTTTTCTGTACACTCTCTGAGGAAGTTATACATGAACAAAACATAAAAAGTGTTTAGGGTTCCATGCCCTAAAGTGGAAAGACAGAGAGAGAAATATATAAACAACAAGCAAATAAGGGTCATAGTATTTTTTTTATTAAGAAAATATTTACATTTTAGCATGGTAGACTATGGAAATGGTTTTGTTCTCGCTGAGGAATGGCAATTTCATGCAATTCAGGGGTGGCATGTAGGGGCTTTCTCTACTGGTTGGGATCCAGTAAAAAAAAAAAAAAAACCTCCCTCCACAGCTGCATAAATCACCTATCTTAGTTTGAACAAAATCCAGAAAATATGTCACTGTATTGAAGAGGTTGATCACATTATGTTCCTTTGACTCTCCTTGTGCAAAGATAGTTTCTACTGCATCATTTAAAATCTACAACAGTCTGCTAACCTAATACCTGCATCATTTCATAAGGCCCTGAGGATTTAATTGATCAGTGAGGTGTTACAAGATTTTTTGGAAACAGACATATATCTCTTTAGCATGATATACATATTTTATTCTTTTTGACACCAATCAATTTCATTCCCTCATATGAAAATTAAGGTTCAACAAATGGAAGGATCAACGTTCAAGAACTTACTGGCCACAGTTTCTATCGGATAGGGTTCTCAAATTGTGTAAATTTAAAATCTAAAGATTAAGTGAACCTTGAACTCCGAAAACGTAGGTCCCTTGCCTTGACGTTTCTAAATTTGAGGTCCATCTGGAACCTGAGCTCTGGACTGTATTTGGTGGGACTCTTATGAGTGTGAAAAAAGCTCAAAAGGCCACAGGTTAATATTGACTTTTTAAGTAATTTCTCAAAGGTCAATCCCTGAATTATCAAACCAGAATTTATTACATAGATTTAACAACCAAATAAAGAGGGGAGTTAAATTGTATCTTATCTAAAGTTACAATAGGCATGGTTCGAAGTTTCAGGAAATGCTCCTGAATCAAAAGAAGTAAACAACACTTTGAGGGAAAGTTTCCCGAACAAAGGTAAGCACTAAGAGATTCCCAATAACAATTACCAAACCTGAGGGTCTTCAGCTGGTTGATATCCTCCATTGGGTACCTCCAAACAATTCTATTCAGCTGAGCATCAGTCCCAGGAGTTAAATTAGGTTGTCCATGAATAACATGGACAACCTCAAAAGGGTGCATTAAGGGAAAATGGCTAAGGACTGTAGCTACAGAGGTTCACAAATATCTTGAGAACTGCTCTTGAAGGGGTTCACAGACTCATCATCTAGAAGGTGTTGGAACCTTTGTACTCTAAGTGTATTCCAGAAAGCACGTTTCTGCAAAAGATTCAAAGGTCATGAATAACAACTATGTAAGTCATCTCTCAGCCACACTATGCACCAGTCCCTCACAACATAAATGATCCAACATTTACTGTTGAATGGCTAGCTTGGTTTTTTAAAACTGCAATTCATGGTATAATGCACTTTTGAAAAAATATATATATAAATAAATAAATAAATAAATATATATACATACACAAAAATATATACATACATATACACACACACACATCGGTCGGAGTAACAGCGAAGTTCGGACTCCGGAGTTTTCCAAGAATTTCGAGGATCACAATGACAAGTACCTGTGTTGTATTTATAGGGAAGGGGAAAGCTCGTGGTGTAGTGGGAAGGTGATGAAAAAGGAGAAGGGGAGGGATTACTGAGGGAAATGGAAGGAAGTGAGGATGGGGAGGACTTGGTCCAGGCAGGCAGACGCCATGTAAACAAAAGAGGGCCAGAGGATTTCAGTGACGAAGAAGGGATTAACAAAAATGTAAAGATTAGAAATATAGATAAGAGCAGCACAATGGTAATAATTTCCGAGGATTTAATGAGGGGGGGAAGCCAACCCTCCCTGATTAGCAAGCCTAGAAGAAAAACTTGAGAAAATTGTCAAACATTGGGAGGATAGGTTCAGTGAACTCACACAGATCACGCAGAGAGTAGAAAAATTGGAAGAATTAGAGGTGAACCAAAAACTAACTAAAGAAATATAAGTATTAAAAAGACAGTTAAAGGGAGTAAAATATGAAAATGAGGAATTAAAGAAGAAGAATAAAGAGAATAAAGAGTCCATAGCAAAAGAAGCACAGGGTTGGAAAAAAAATCCAAGAGAACAACAAAATTGCATTTAATGATATAGTAAAACAGCAGATGAAAGAACAAACTGAAGACACAGTTATTAAAGTGATGAGACAGAAGGAGAATATAGTAAGAGACTTAGCAGATAAAAAGAAATGTATAATTATATTAGGAATGGAAGAGAAGTATAATCTAAATAGAACCACAAGAATCAAAGAGGAAAAAGAAAAAGTAAACAGTTTATTAGAATTAGTTCAGGAAGATGAACCTGAAATAGGGAAACAAATTGAAGAAATGTATAGGCTCGGGAAATATAGTACAGATAAGACCAGACCAATTAAGGTTAAATTCAGGTCACAAACGACAGCAGAGAATATCTTAGCAAAAACAGGGAAACTAGCAGACAGTGAACATTATAAAAAGGTATGGATAAAAAGAGAAATGAATAAAGAGGAAAGAGAGGATGAGAAGACAAAAAGACAAGCTAAAGAAAAAAATGAGAAGAGATCAGAGTCAGAAAAAGAGGAATTCTATTGGAGAGTAGTGAATATGAAAGTGAGGAAATGGGTTATAACAGAGAAAAACAAAAGGGAAACAGAAAATACAATGGAAGAAGCAGAAAATTAAGAGTGTCTTACACAAATATAGATGGCTTAATAACAGGATTGAACAAACTGAATGATTATCTGAAGGAAAAAGAACCGGACATAATGGGAATTGTAGAGACAAAATTAAAAGGTCTACTTCCACCCAACAGTGTAGGACATGATGCATATAATTATTGGATTAGAAACAGAGAGACAAAACAAGGGGGTGGAGTTATGTTCCTGACTAAGAAGGATATAAACATGAGGAGTGTCACATATGGAAAGAATACAGTAGAGATGATTATGATCGAAGTGGAAGACAGAGATAAGAAGAGCAGAAAGTTTGTAATAAATTATGTGCCTTGTGGGAAGAGAGTGAACATAAAAGTATGTTAGAAGACACAAGGATAACTTTAAATAAGATAATGGAAGATGGAGGAAGAATAGTTATGATGGGTGACTTTAATTGCAAAGAAGTCTGCTGGGAAGAGATAACAGTAAAGGGTGGAGACAACTCAGGGGGAAATGTTCTACTTGATATGATTATTGACCACACAATGACACAATGGATTCAAGAGAACACTAGGTATAGAAATGAAGAAGAACCATCGAGACTAGACCTAATAATCACATCAGAACCTGAAATAGTGGAAAAGATTGAATATAAGACACCAATAAGTAAAAGTGACCACATATTGATTGAACTGGAACTAAATGAGGAAAAATACATGAAAAGAAATGAACAATATAGAAAAGGAAGATTGATGTATGAAAAAACAAATTTTGATAAAATAAGAGAATTCTTTCAAAAAGAAAACTGGGAAAGAATATACAAAGAGGAAACAACAGTGGAAGAGAAATGGAATATTTTGACAAAAATTTATAAAAAAGGAGTGGAAAAGTATGTCCCAAGACAAAAACAAGAAAAAGAATATGTAAAGTGCTGGTACAACAAAAGTTGTAGGGAGTTAAAAGACAAGAGATAAAGCTTGGACAAAATGGAAGAAAGACAAAAGACCTGAAAAATGGAAAATATATACTAGTTATAGAAATGAATATGTACAAGTGTGCTGAGAGGAAAAGAAAAAATATGAAAAAGATGTCATAGAAAAATGTAAAGATCAACCAAAACTATTTTACAGATAAGTAAACAACAAACTGAAAAACAAACAAGAATTAGAGAAATTAAAAGGAGGAATTGAATACACAGAGGAAATAGAAATGGCAGAAATTATGAACATTTTAAATCGGTGTTTAGAAGGGAGAACATACAACCTGGAGAGATCGAATGGGAAGAGAAAGTCCCCCCTATAAAAGAAATAGAGGTAACAAAGAATGAAATAATGAAACACTTGAGTAACCTTGATGTCAGAAAATTGCATGGACCAGATGAAATAGCTAACTGGATTTTGAAAGAATGCAGGAATGAACTGGCAGACAAAATACATAGCATAATAAACAGTTCCTGGAAAGAAGGAAAAGTTCCAAAAGATTGGAAAAGAGCAAATGTAGTACCTATATATAAAGGGGGAAATAAAGAAGACCCTACCAACTATAGACCAGTCTCTCTGACAAGTACAATAGCAAAAATTTGTGAAAGAATGATCAAAAGTAGATGGGTAAGGTATTTAGAAAAAAACAATGTGCTCAATCCAAGGCAATTTGGATTCAGACAAGGACGATCATGCGTCACCAATTTAATGCTTCTATTCATGGCTAGTAGATATAATACAAGAAAGAGATGGATGGGCTGATTGTGCATTTCTAGACCTAAAAAAAGCTTTTGACAAAGTACCACATAAGAAGTTGCTTAATTAGAAACTGAAGGAGGAATACAGGGCAAACTGCTTAAATGGATGGAAGACTTTTTGCAAGAAAGAAAAATGAGGGTAGTGATAAGAGACAATCACTCTAATTGGGATGAAGTAATAAGTGGTGTTCCACAAGGAACAGTTCTGGCCCCAATAATGTTTGCTATATATATTAATGATATGGATAAAGGAATTGAAAGTTATATGAGCTTCTTTGCAGATGATGCAAAACTGTTAAAAATAGTGAACACTGAAGAAGATTGTGAGTCACTACAGAGTGATCTCAATAAAGTATGGGAATGGAGTAGGAAGTGGGAGATGGAGTTCAATACTAAGAAGTGTAGTATAATGGAATTTGGAAAAAGCAAAAAAAGAATATTAGGATCATATAAATTGGGAGAAGAAATAAAAAAGTACAAAATGAGAAGGACCTGGGAGTCATTATTATGAATAATATGTCACCTGAGAAACATATTAATAAGATTTTTGGAGAAACTTATAATTTAATAAGAACAATCAAAGTAGCATTTACATACCTGGACGAAGAAATGGTGAAGAAAATACTAATCACTTTGATAAGACCAAGATTGGAATATGCAGCGACGATGTGGTCACCAAGTACAAAAAAATGTATAACAAAACTTGAAAGAATACAAAGATCAATTACAAAATTGGCACCAACACTCAAAACTATCATATGAAGAGAGACTAGCAAAACTTGAGCTACAGACATTAGAGCAAAGAAGAGAGAGAGGAGATTTGATAACTATCTACAGAATCATGAAAGGCATAGAAACTATTGATATAGAGGATCTAATAAAATGGGATGATAGAAATACAAGAGGACACGGAAAGAAAATCAAGAAAGACAGCTATAGAAGAGATCTGAGAAAGAACAGCTTTCTTCACAGAGCAATAGACATTTGGAACAAGTTAGGTGAGAAAAAGGTGTGTGCAAAAACAATAGATGAATTTAAAAAACAGTTTAGATAAAATGAGATATGAAGACGGGACACCACGAGCATAGCTCCCCTTCCCGTAAAATACAACTAGGTAAATACATGTAGACCGATTCACAGCGAAGATTGGAGCTCCGAAATAGAAGGGAAATTGTAGTGGATCTCAACTATGAGAAAGTACCTTTTTGTATTATAGGGAAGGGGAAAGCTTGTGGTGTAGTGGGAAGGTAATGAAAAAGGAGAAGGGGAGGGATTACTGAGGGAAATGGAAGGAAATGAGGAAGGAGGCGTATGGGCTCCACCTGACGGTAGAAAAAATGTAAACAAAAGGTCCTCAGCTGACGCAGGAGAGGTGAATAATTTCAGTAAAATCATTAAGTTTAGAAATATAAACAAGAACAACAAAATGGAAAGTGAAGATAATTTCAATGGATTTAATGAAGGGGGGGATGCCAACCTCCCCCCGATTAGCAAGGCTAGAAAAAATGGCTCAACACTGGGAAAGTAGGCTAGGTCAACTTACACAGATTACACAGCAAGTTGATATATTGGAACAATTAAAGAAGGAAAACCAAAACCTAACTAAAGAAGTAGAAGAATTGAAAAAACAGTTAAAGGAAGTAAAAGATGAGAATGAGAAATTAAAGAGGAATAATTGAGAGAATAAAGAGTCCATAGCAAAAGAAGCACAGGGTTGGAAGAAAGCCCAAGAGAACAATAAAATTGTATTTAACGGCATAGTGACACAGCATATGAAAGAACAAACTGAAAATGCAGTTATTAAAGTAATGAAGGAGAAGGAGAATATAGTAAGAGACTTAGCAGATAAAAAGAAATGTACAATTATATTAGGGATGGAAGAGAAGTATAATCTAAATAGGACTACAAGAATAAAGGAGGAAAAGGAAAAAGTAAATAGTATATAAGAAGTAGTTCAAGAAGATGAGCCAGAAATAGGGAAACAAATAGAAGAAATGTATAGGCTTGGGAAATACAATACTGATAAGACCAGACCAATTAAGGTTAAATTCAGGTCACAAACAACAGCAGAGAGTATCTAAGCAAAAACAGGGAAACTAGCAGACATTGAGCAATTTAAACATGTATGGATAAAAAGACAAAAGAATAAAGACGAAAGAGAGGATGAGAAAGCAAAAAGACTAGAAGCTAAGGAAAAAACGAGAAAAGAACAGAGACAGAAAAAAATAAATTCTATTAGAGAGTAGTGAATATGAAAGTGAGGAAATGGTTCATAGCAAAGAAAAGCGGAAGTGATACAAAAAACAAGATGGAAGTAGCAGAAAATTAAAAGTGTCTTACATAAATATTGATGGATTAATAACAGGCTTGAACAAACTGAATGATTACCTGAAGGAAAAAGAACCGGAATGGGAATTGTAGAGACAAAATTAAAAGGTCCATTACCACCCAACAGTGTAGGACATGGTGCATATAATTGTTGGATTAGAAAAAGAGAGGTAAAACAAGGGGGTGGAGTTATGTTCCTGACTAAGAAGGATATAAATGTGAGGAATGTCACATATGGAAAGAATAGTGTAGAGATGATTATGGTGAAAGTGGAGGACAAGGATAAGAAGAGCAGGAAATTTGTGGTAAATTATGTACCTCCTAAAACGGCTTTGTGGGAAGATAGAGAACATAAAAATATGTTAGAAGACACCAAGATATCACTAAGATAATGGAAGTTGGAGGACAAATAATTATAATGGGTGACTTTAATTGTAAAGAAATCTGCTGGGCAGATATGACAGTGAAGAGTGGAGATGACCTATGGGGAAATGTATTACTTGATATGATTATGGAACATATAATGACGCAATGGATACAAGAGAATACTAGGTATAGAAATGAGGAAGAACCATCGAGACTGGACCTAATAATCACATCAGAACCTAAAATAATGGACAAGATCGAATATAAAACACCAATAAGTAAAAGTGACCACATATTGGTTGAACTAGAACTAAATGAGGAAAAATACATGAAAAAAACAATATAGAAAGGGAAGATTGATGTATGAAAAAACAAACTTTGACAAAATAAAAGAATTCTTTCAAAAAGCTGACTGGGAAAGAATAAACAAGGAGAAAACAACAGTAGAAGAGAAATGGAGTATTTTGACAAAAATTTATAATGAAGGAGTGGAAAAGTATGTCCCAAGACAAAAGCAAGAAAAAGGGTATGTAAAGTGCTGGTACAATAAAAGATGTAGGGAGTTAAAAGACAAAAGGGATAAAGCTTGGATAAAATGGAAAAAAGACAAAAAAAACTGAAAAATGGAAAATATATACTAGTTACAGAAATGAATATGTACAAGTGCGCAGAAGAAAAAATACGAAAAAGAAGTCATAGAAAAATGTAAAGATTAACCAAAATTATTTTACAGATTTGTAATCAACAAACTGAAAAGCAAACAAGAATTAGAGGAACTACGGCAAGGAAGAGTCGATACACAGAGGAAATAGTAATGGCAGAAATTATGAATAAGTATTTTAAATCGGTGTTTACAAGGGAGAACATACAACCTAGAGATATCGAATGGGAGGAGAGAGTTCCCCTATGAAAGAGATAGAAGTATCAAGAAATGAAATAATGAAACACTTGAGTAATCTTGATGTCAGAAAATCACATGGACTGGATGAAATGGCAAACTGGATTTTGAGAGAATGCAGGAATGAACTAACAAAATACATAGCCCAATAAACAGTTCATGGAAAAAGGGAAAATTTCCAGAAGATTGGAAAAAAGCAAATATAGTACCAATATATAAACGGGGAACAAAGAAGACCCTACTAACTATAGACTGGTCTCTCTTACAAGTACAATAGCTAAAATCTTTGAAAGAATGATCAAAACTAGATGGGTAAAGCATTTGGAAGAAGCAAAAAAAGAATAGTAGGATCATATAAATTGGGAGAAGAAATAAAAAAGTACAAAATGAGAAGGACCTGGGAGTCATTATTATGAATAATATGTCTCCTGAAAAACATATAAACAAAAAGTTTTGGAGAAACTTATAATTTAATAAGAACAATCAAAGTGGCATTTACATACCTGGACGAAGAAATGGTTAAGAAAATACTAGTTACTTTGATAAGACCAAGATTGGAATATGCAGCGACGATGTGGTCATGAAGTACAATTTTTTTTATAACAAAACTTGAAAGAATACAAAGAGCAATTACAAAATTAGCACCAACACTCTCAGAACTATCATATGAAGAGAGACTAACAAAACTTGAGCTACAGACATTAGAGCAAAGAAGAGTAAGAGGAGACTTGATAACTATCTATAGAATTGTAAAAGGCATAGAAACTATTGATAGAGAGGATCTAATAAAATGGGATAGTAGACATACAAGAGGACAGGGAAAGAGAATCAAGAAAGACAGTTAATGAAGGGACCTGAAAAAGAACAGCTTTCCCCATAGAGTAATAGACATCTGGAACAAGTTAGACGAAAAAGTGGTGTGTGCAAAAACAATTCATGAATATAAAAACAGTTAAGATAAAATGAGATATGAAGACGGGACACCATGTGCATAGCTCCCCTTCCCGTAAAATACTTACATACATAAACCAAGGCTTTTTCCCTTTTTCAAGGGAGGTAGCCAAAAAGAAAAAGGCATAAAATCATTCCTACCCATTCCATCCCTAAATACACTCCACTCCCCTCTACCCTCCCTCTTATCTTAGCACCTCCTGGATGACAGGTCATCCCTGCCCTTGTCCACTGCCCTGGGTCAGAGACAGTACGCAAGTCACAGCACATCCACAGCAAGGCAGCTTCATTAAATCAGCAACCCTCCCTCCCTGTCCCCCCATGCATAAAGGGAAAAGACGGGGAGAAATCCCTCTAGGCTGCGTCAAATTTTGCTCACACATACTACCACACCCCCCATCCCCCCACCCATTCCACCTCATGCATCACAACATCATCCATATACCACCATTCTCCATTCACCCCTGTCTTCTGTCCTCTCCTGTCCTTCCTCAACAGACATTCCCCTCTTCCCCAAAGCCCCCTTCACCCCATCCATCCATCTCATCCTAGGATGTCCCCCGACGTGTATTTACCTAGGCAAATACAACTAGGTAAATACACATCGTAAATACACAATCATTAGGTAAATACACAAAGGATTACAAAGGATTACAAAGGCGGAGCATGCCGACAGGAGACCTTTTGATCCATATCTAGGTCGGATGCGAAAAAAAAAATCATATTAATAATAAAATAATAAATAAAAACTATGATAATGTAAATAACAAATAAAATACATAAATAAATGCATAGGTATAGTTAAATAATAAACAAACAGGTAAATAGTAAATAATAATAAATTGACATATAACTAATAATAAATAAAAATCAGACAGACAAATGATAACAAAACAAAAACAAATGATATAAGATAAATTATAATCATTACAGCATCTTACTTAGGTATTTATCTAAATGATTCTTAAAGCTTCGAACTGAACTACATTGCACTACCTGTGCAGGAAGTTTATTCCATTCATTAACTACACGGTTGGCAAAGTTGTTTCTACCTACTTCCAAATTGAATCTATTTCCGGAGAGTTTAAGACCATTGTTTCTTGTCTGATTCTCAATGTAAAAATTTTGTCACTTTTGATGTTGTCAATTCCCTTTAGAATTTTAAAGACCTGTATCAAGTCACCTCTGAGTCTACGCTTTTTTAGGGAAAACAGATTCATATGTTTTAGTCGATTTTCGTATGATTTATTTTTTATATTTGGAATCAGTTTTGTGGCTCGCCGTTGTACTCTTTCCAATCTGTCAATGTCTTTGATGAGATTCGGTGACCATACGGAAACAGCATATTCCAAATGTGGATGAACTAACGATTTATATAGCTTGTTAATGAGTGATGGACTTTTGAAATCAAAAGATCGCGCAATCAGTCCTAGAATCTTATTTGCTTTCTCAGAGGCTGAAATACACTGCTTGGATGATTTGAGGTCGTTACTGATAATTATGCCGAGATCTTTTTCACTATCCACTTTTGTTAACGAATTTCCAAATAACTTGTAATCGTACTTACTGTTATTTTTACCTATGTGCATTACCTTGCATTTACTTGTGTTAAATTTCATTAGCCACTTTTCAGACCATTGCTGTAATTGATCTAAATCTTCTTGAATATCTAATTGGTTTGAGTGATCATTTGCCACTCCGCACAGTTTTGTATCATCAGCAAATTTGGAAACAGTAGATTTTAGTCCATGGTCTATATCATTTATATATACTATGAATAGAAGTGGCCCAAGAACGGAACCCTGAGGAACTCCACTTGCAACACTTTTCCATCCAGAAGTTTTTCCATTTAAAACAACTCTCTGTTTTTGACCATTCAACCAATTACTAGTCCAACCTAATAGGCTACCACTTATTCCATGCAAAGCTAATTTAGTAAGTAGTCTTTCGTGTGGGATGGTATCAAAAGCTTTTGCAAAGTCTAGATATATTAAATCTATATTGTTTCTTTTGTCATAATTCGAGATAACTGTGTTGTAGAATTCGAGTAAGTTAGTCACGCAAGAACGTTTCCGTCTGAAACCATGCTGGCTATCATTTATCAAACGGTTACTTTCTAAATGATGTTCGATAGCATCTCTGATGATAGTTTCCATTATTTTTCCTACGATTGAAGTCAAACTTATAGGCCTATAGTTATTTGGTTTCTTTTTGTCACCTTTTTTGAAGATGGGAGTAACGTTAGCTAGCTTCCATTCTCTTGGGACATCTCCGGATATGATGGATTTCTTGAAAATAATTTCTAATGGAACAACAATCTCATTTTTCATTTCCTTTAAGATTCTTGGATGCCAACCGTTAGGCCCTGGTGTTTTATTAACTTTGAGTTTGTCTATACACCTTTTAATTTTTTCTTTTGTTATATTTACCGTACCGAGTAAGTTTACCCTAGACTTTTCACAGGTTTCAGTTTGGAATTCACCTTGAGGTGTTTCGTTTACGAATACCGAGCTAAAATAATTGTTTAAGATATTACACATTCCTTCATTTGAATATTCAAGTTGACCGTCAGCAGATAATAGTGGACCAATGTGATTCCTAACAACCTTTTTATCTCTAATGTAACTATAGAATTCTTTGGGATTCTCTTTGGATTTCTCAGCGATGTTCATTTCGTATTGTCGTTTTCTTTTTCTTATTGTCTTTTTTAAATTTCTCTGTATTGATACATAACTTTCATAGTCATTAGATGCACCCGAGCACTTATATTTCTTATAAGCCTGTCTCTTTTTAGCAATACTTTTTTCAGTTTCTTTGTCGAGCCACTTTGGGCGAGCCTGATTTGGGGGACGTCTGTCCTTAAAAGGAATGTAAGTTTGAATCATCTTAGTGAGCGTATTTTGAAATATTTCCCACATCTGATCTACAGGTCTTTCGTTTAATTTTGCCTCCCAATCTGTAAGCTGAAGCTCCTGACATAGTTCTATGAACTGAGCTTTACTGAAATCGGGTATTTTAGAAACACAAGTATCTATTCTAAAATTGTTTAGGAGTTTGAATCTAACTAGGTTGTGATCGTTATTTGCAACAGATTCACCGACTTCTACATCAGTTACCATGCTTTCGCGGCTAGTGATCAAAAGATCGAGTAAGTTTCCATATCTTGTGGGCTCTTTTACATGCTGAATTAAGTAATTGTCACCAAGAAAATCAAACAAGCGACTACCTATATGGCCATGTTCAAGGGTCATCCAATCAATGTCAGTAAAATTGAAATCACCCATTATCAATAAATCCCGGTTGCAGAAACTAGACAGTTCTTGAAATAACAGTTTGTCGTCTGCTAATGACGCATTTTTGGAGCGCTGGCTTACGAGCGAAAATATAAACAACAAACGATCAGCGGCGGCCTTTTTGTTTATACGCGGAGTGGTAAGCTGTGCATTCGTGGTGAAACAATGTAGGTCGAATTTGTATCTCCGTTACTTTCATTTTTCATTTTTTTTTTATTGTTCTTAAAAATGGAAACCCCTAAATCCAAGGATGCAACTAAAAGAAGCCTGGAGGAAACTAAAATCGAAACTCCACTAGGAGTAGTGAGAAAAAAATCATGCTTCGCTTCAACACCAAGAGAATATCAAAGACCAGACGTAAGTAGATTTTCTGGGTTTGAAAGGGAAGGAAATGGATTATTAAGAATAGAGATGGATAGAGAACCCAGATACAGGAACATAATGAGGAGTAGAGATCTAAGTGATATCGTAGACGAACTATTAGAACTTAAAAGCGAATATAAGATAATGTACCAGGAAGTATCAAACCTAAGGAAAGCCAACGAGGAAAACAATAGGGAGATAGACGAGTTGAAAAAGGAATTAAAACAGCTTAAGGGTGAGAATGAGAGGTTGAAAAGTGAGGATAATAGTACGAACGAGGTTCTGAAACGAGAAATCAAAAGTCAAATGAAAGAAGTGACCGAAAAGGTGGAGGAAAGAATTAGGGAGAACGACCTACAGGAAATAAAAAAACAGTGGAAAATTGAGAAGGAAAGTCAGGAAATATCTTTAAAGAAAATAATGGAACAACAAATAAAAGATAATACAAAAGAAACTGTAATTCAGGTTATTAAAGAGAAAAGTAACCTAGTTAGGGACACAGTGGATAGAAAAAGATGTATAGTAGTCTATGGCATTAAAGAAAAGCACAATGTACCAAGATACCAGAGGGAAAAGGAAGAAAAAGAGATTGCCAAAGAAATACTAAAGGAGTTACAAACAGATGAGTTAGGCTGGGACAGAGAAATCGAGGAAACTCATAGAATGGGCAGGTACTCTAAAGATAAGCTATATAGACCATTAAAAGTAAAACTTAGATCGCAATAAAGTGTAGAAGAAATTTTAACTAGAACAATGAGACTAGCAAATAGTGAACAGTACAAAAATATATGGATCAAAAAAGAAATGAGTGAGGAAGAAAAAGAGAAAGAAAAGGAACTTAGGAATGAGGCAAATGAAAGGAATGAGAATAGAACTGAAAAAGAAAAGGAGGAATTTTTTTGGAGAGTGATAGACATGAGGCTGAGGAAAAAGTACATAGAGAAAATGGAAACAAAGAAGACAGAAGGGGAGGAGGAGAAAGGAAACTATAAATAGCTTACACAAATATAGACGGAATAATCTCAGGAATAAACGAATTAAACGATTATCTAGTATTAGAAAAACCAGACATAATGGGAATTGTAGAAACCAAATTAAAGTTCATACTAACACCCCACACTGTGGGACAAGGAGAATACAACTGTTGGACAAAGAATAGAAAGAACAAACAGGGCGGAGGAGTTCTAATTTTGGCCAAGAAAGATTTAACTGTAGCAAAAATAACTGAAGGAAAAATAATGTAGAATCAATTATAGTACAAGTCGAAGGTAAAAAAATGAAGAAAAGAAAATTTGCAGTG
The DNA here is from genome assembly GCF_046742065.1 of Oratosquilla oratoria. NCBI lineage: Eukaryota > Metazoa > Arthropoda > Malacostraca > Stomatopoda > Squillidae > Oratosquilla > Oratosquilla oratoria. The sequence goes on from NC_134789.1 coordinate 50,187,319, forward strand.
GTATATGTACCTCCTATGACACAAGCCTGGTCAGAGAGGGATCACACTGAGTTACTAGATGATACAAAGGAAGAACTAATTGAAACACTGAAGGATGGAGGAAATACAGTAATTATGGGGGACTTTAATTCAAAAGAAATATGCTGGGAAGATATGACAGTGAAAGGGGGAGAGAAACACTGGGGCAATGTACTCCTTGACTTGACCATTGAATACACAATGACCCAGTGGATTAGAGAAAATACTAGATATAGAGGAAATGAAGAACCCTCAATATTGGACTTAATACTTACAACAGAACCGAGATAATCGATAATATTATTTACAAAACTCCGATAGGAAAAAGTGACCATGTACTAATAGAAATGGAATTGAAAGAACAACCAGACCAAAGCAAAAATGTTAAACATAGAATAGGAAGAGCCATGTATAACAAAACAAACTTTGAGAAACTTAAAACATTCTTTCGCAATGCAAACTGGGAAAAATTCCAAAACGAAGATACAGGGATAGAAGAAAAATGGAACATACTAAAAGAAATTTATAATGAAGGAGTGGACAAATTCGTACCACAACAAAAAATGGAAAAGGCATACATAAAGAACTGGTACAACAAAAGATGTAGTGAAGCAAAGGAAAAAAGGGACAAAGCTTGGAAAAAATGGAAAAGAGTTAAGAAACAAAGCAAATGGCAAACATACATCAAACTAAGAAACGAATATGTAAAAATACGCAGAGATGAAAAGAGAAATTACGAAAAAAAGATAATAGACAAATGTAAAGAAGAACCCAAACTATTTTACAAATATGTAAATGGAAAACTGAAAAACAAACAAGAAATAGAAAAACTGCGCCAAGATAAAAAGGAATTTACAGAAGAACTGGAAATGGCTGAAATAATGAACCACTTCAGATCAGTAATCACAATAGAAAACTCGCCTAACAGTGAAGTTAGAGAGAGAGAATTATCCCCAGCAATGAAAGAAATAAACGTAACACAAAAAGAAATCAGTGATCAAATTAAAACCCTGGATGTCAGAAAATCACATGGCCCAGACGGAATAGCAAACTGGATACTGAAAGAATGCATGGAAGAATTAACTGACAAAATATATGATATAATAAAATCATCAATTAAAGAAGGAAAAGTACCATTGGACTGGAAAAAAGCAAACATTTTACCAATTTATAAGGGAGGTGATAAGGAAGATCCATCTAACTACAGACCGGTCTCACTAACAAGCACAATAGCAAAAACTTGTGAAAGAGTGATCAAAAACAGATGGGTTAAGTACCTGGAAGAAAAATCTATACTGAACCCAAATCAATTTGGATTTAGACAAGGGAGATCCTGTACAACAAATCTGATTTGCTTTTACTCAAGATTAGTAGACATAATAGAAGAAAGAGATGGATGGGCAGACTGTGCTTTTCTGGACCTGCAAAAGGCATTCGATAAGGTACCTCATAGGAAACTAATAAATAAGATAGAGTCAAAAGGTGGCATCAGAGGAAAATTATTGGAATGGATGAAAGACTTTCTGATTGGGAGGAAAATGAGAGTTGTAATTAGAGAAAAATTCTCCAACTGGGAAGAAGTAAAAAGCGGGGTCCCGCAAGGATCAGTACTGGCACTGATCATGTTCGCTGTATACATTAATGACATGAATGAAGGCGTGGAGTGCTATATAAATTTTTTTGCAGATGATGCAAAATTACTTAAGAAGGTAAAAACGGAAGAGGACTGCAACTCATTGCAACAAGATCTGGACACAATATGGAATTGGACTCAAAAATGGGAAGTAAAATTCAATATTAAGAAATGCAGCATAATGGAATTTGGAAAGAGCAAAAATAGAATATAAAAAGATTACAGAATTGGGGAAGAAAAAATAAATAAAACAAACTATGAAAAAGATCTTGGAGTGATGATTGGAAAGGACATGAAACCAGATAAGCATATAAACAAGATGTTCGGAGAAACCTACAACTTATTGAGAGCAATCAAAGTGACATTTACCTATATGGACGAAGAAATGATAAGGAAAATACTACACTAATAAGACCAAAACTCGAGTACGCAGCATCACTTTGGACACCCAGTACCAAAAAGAATATTAAGAAACTAGAAAGATTACAAAGAGCGACAACAAAACTAGCACCGACACTCGCCGAAATAACATATGAGCAAAGACTATCCAAATTGAACCTACCAACTCTGGAACAAAGAGAAAGAGGAGATTTGCTAACTATCTACAGAATAATGAAAGGAATGGAAGTTTTAGACAGGAACGACCTATTAATGTGGGACAACGGTAAAACAAGAGGACACGGAAAAAAATTGAAAAAGGATAGTTATAGAAACAACTTGAAAAGGAACAGTTTCCCACACAGAGCGATAAATACATGGAACAAATTAGACAACAAAACAGTATGTGCTAACACTATACAAGATTTTAAGATAAAACTTGATGCGGAGAGATACAAAGACGGGTCACCACGAGCATAGCTCCCCTCCCATATATTACAACTAGGTAAATACATCGGTCGAAGTGACAACAAAGTTTGGAACTCCAAGAAAACTTCAAGGTTATCATCAATCTCAACAAAAAGGGAGTACCTTTGTTGTATTAATAAGGAAGGGGAAAGCTCGTGGTGTAGTGGGAAAGTGAAGAAAAAGGAGAAAGGGAGGGATTACTGAGGGAAATGGAAGGAAATGAGGAAGGTGACAAACGGGTTCCCCTGGACGTCAGGAGAAATGTCAACAAGAGAGCTGTAGACGATGCAGGCAAAGTCGAAGATATCAGTAAAAGCATTAGGTTAAGAAATATAGATAAGAACAGCACAATAGAAAGTGGAGATAATAATTTCCATGGATTTAATGAGGGACGGGATGCCAACCTCCCCCGATTAGCAAGTCTAGAGGAAAAACTAGAGAAAATGACCAAACATTGGGAGGCTAGGTTCAGCCAACTTACACAGATTACGGAATGAGTTGATAAATTGGAAGAACTAAAGAAGAATCAAAACCTAACTAAAGAAATAGAAGAATTAAAAAGACAGTTAAAAGAAGTAAAAGATGAGAATGAGGAATTAAAGAATAATAATAAAGAGAATAAAGAGTCCATAGCAAACGAAGCACAGGGTTGGAGAAAAGTCCAAGAAAATAACAAAGTTGTATTTACAGATATAGTGAAACAACAGATGAAAGAACAAACTAAGGACACAATTATCAAAGTGATGAGAGAAGAGGAGAATATAGTAAGAGACTAAGCAGACACAAAGAAATGTATAATTATATTAGGGGTTGAAGAGAAGTACAATCTAAATAGGACCACAAGAGTAAAAGAGGAAAAGGAAAAGGCAAACAATATATTAGAAGTAGTTCAAGAGGATGGACAAGAAACAGGGAAAGAAATTAAAGAAATATATAGACTAGGGAAATATAATACAAATAAGACCAGACCAATTAAGATTAAATTCAGGTTACAAATAACAGTAGAGAATATCTTAGTAAAAACAGGGAAACTAGCAGACAGTAAATAGTATAAACAGGTATGGATAAAAAGAATCAGAAAACACAATGGAAGTAGCAGAAAATTAAGAGTGTCTTATACAAATATACAAACATACATATACCAAAGGCTTTTTCTCCCTACATGTGGGGTACCCAAAAAGAAAAAGGCATAGAAACCACTCCCTCCCTTCCATTTCCTATACAGTATATTCCACTCCCCTCCACCCTCCTCCCTCCCTCTAATCTTGGCACCTCCTGGATGACGGGTCATCCTTGCATCCTGTCCACTGCCCTGGGTCAGAAGCAGTGTCACAAGACACAGCACATCCACAGCAAGGCCGCTTCATAAAGGAGAAGACGGGGAGAAATCCCTTTGGGCTGCGTCAATTTTTTTTCCGTACATACTTCCTCACCCCCATCCCCCACCCACTCCCCCTCATGCATCACAGCCTCATCTATACACAAACCCTCTCCATTCACTCCATCTTCTGTCCTCTCCTGTCCTTCCTCCACAGACATTCCTCTCTTTTGTAATGCCCCTTTCACCCAATTAATCCATCTCATCCTAGGACGTCCCCTCACATTCACTCCTTCCACACTTCTTTTACTAATCTTTCTTCACTCATTCTTTCCATGTGTCCAAACCATCCTAATACTCTTTAATCAACCCTATCTCCCAGTTCCCTTTCCACCCCTGTTCTCCTCACCTCCTCATTTCTCACTCTATCCAGCCTAGTAACCCCTATCATACTTCTCAGACATTTCATCTCAAACACATTCAAACTCCTTCTCTCTTACTCTCTCATGTTCCATATTTCTACCCCATACAATGCTGTTGGCACAATCACTCCTTCATATAACCTCCTCTTAGCAACCATTCCCAAATGTCTATTCCTCATTACACATTTCAATCCACCAAGGCATTTACTCGCTTCTCTCCATCTACATTCTACCTCCACCCCCACTCCTCCCTTTCCTGCCACATTCGCACCCAAGTATCTAAAACTATCCACTTCCTCCAGTCTTTCACCCTTAATGCTCACTTCCAGCCTGCTGTCACTCTCTCCCCTTGTACATCTCATCACCTTACTTTTGCCCACATTTATCTTCAGCTTCCTTCTTTCACACACCTTCTCAAACTCTGTCACTAACTTCCTCAATCCCTCCTCTGATCCTGCTACAAACTCAGTGTTGTCAACAAACAACAACTGGCTCACCTCCCACTTTTCTCCATTTTCTTTAATTATCTCCAACTCCTGACCCACTACCCTTGCATTCACCTCTCGCACCACCCCATCCAGGTAAAGATTGAAAAGCCAAGGCGACATAACACATCCATGATGAAGTCCCACCTTTACCTCAAACCATTCACTCTCTCCATTTCTAATCCTAACACAAGCTCTACTACTCTTGTATAAACTCTTGACTGCTCTTAACAGCTTTCCTCCTATCCCATATATCTGCAGAACCTCCCACAGTGCCTTCCTGTCTACCCTGACATAAGCCTTTTCCAGATCCATAAAAGCCCAAAAAACATCCTTACCTTTTCCTTTAGCTTTCTCATATATCTGTCTTACCACAAAAATCTGATCTACACAACCCCTACCTGTCCTAAATCCACACTGTTCCTCACCAATTACTTCCTCTGTTCCTCTCCTAATCCTCTCAATCAAGACCCTCCCATAAGCCTTCCCAACTACACTCAACAAGCTGATCCCTCTGAAACTACTACACTCACACTTGTCCCCCTTTCCATTGTAAAGCGGAACTATACAGGCACTCCTCCAGTCGTCCGGCACTCTATCCTCTCTTAAACAAACATTAAATAGCCTCACAAGCCAGTCCACCATAACTGTACCTCCTTTTTATTCAGACATTCTGCATGGCATCCATCCAGACCAGGTGCCTTACCTGCTCTCATCATCTTAACAGCTTTCACTTCATCCTTCCCTATTTCTCCTCCATTTTCCTCACTCATCACTCTCATTTTCTTAGCACTTCCCACTGCAACTACCTTTCCTTCCCTATCCTCCTTCACATTTAGCATACATACATACATACATACATATACCAAGGCTTTTTCCCCCTTTCAAGGGAGGTAGCCAAAAAGGGAAAGGCATAAAAACACTCCCACCCATTTCATCCCTAAATACACTCCACACCCCTCCCACCCTCCCTCTCATCTGAGCACCTCCTGTTGTTGTTGTTGTTCACATTTAGCAACTCCCTAAAATACTCTGCCCACCTTCCTCTCACTGCCTTCTCTTCCATTATCATCTCTCCATCTGCACCTTTTACCTTTTCTTCTCTACTTGATTCCCCTCCTCTGTTTTAATTTCTTTCCAAAACATCTTTTTATTACTTTCAAAATTTTCTGTCATACTCTTACCCCATTTCACATCTGCTCTCCTCTTTGCCTTTATCTTATGCTTGACTTCCCTTCTCTTTACTTTGTACCTCTTATACGATTTGTAGCCAATCTATGAATGCCTGCTTCTTCTCTTCTATACCTTTCTTTGCTTCCTCATCCCACCACTCACTACCCTTCCTTCTATTTTTCTCGCCCTCCTTGTTCTACACACCATCTTTGCACACCTTATGACTCCTTCCTTGAACCATCCCCATTCCTCCTCCACTCCTAGTTCTACTCTATCCTTTACTCCCTCCTACTCCTCTCTCAGCTTCTTCTTATACTCCTTTTTTTTTCTCATTTAAGCAATTCACTCTAAGCAACTCCCTACCTTCTATCCTTTTCCTCTTTCTCCACCTATTCTCCACTCTCAATTTACCTTCTACCAGAAAATGATCCAATATTTCCCCACTCTCTCCCCTTAGAACATGTACATCCTTAACTCTTCCTACCATACTCCTGGTCACCACTATATAGTCCATTAAGGATCTATCTGCCACCCTTCCATCCACCACCCTCTCCCATGTGTACTTATGCTTGACTTACTTCCTAAACACTGTATTTGCAATCATCAACTCCACCATCAATTCTCCACTACGATTTTTACCTGGAACTCCATACTTCCCAATCACTCCATCTATTGGTTCATTTCCTACCTTAGCATTAAGGTCTCCCAATACAACTACATTGACATTTCTCCCTAATCCCCCTATGCACTCATTTATATCTACCCCAAAAAATCTCCCTTTTCTCTACACTCTTCTCACTACCAGGTCCATAGGCACTTACAAAAAACCACATCTCCCTTCCCAGCTTCACCTTCATCCACATCAACCTTGATGAAACCTCCTTCCACTCCACTACCCACTTACTTATCTCTTCACTTACAAATATAGATGGCTTAATAACAGGCTTGAGTGAACTGAATGATCACCTGATGGAAAAAGAACCAGACATAATGGGAATTGTAGAGAAAAAATTGAAAGGTCCACTACCACCTAACAGTGTAGGACATGGTGCATATAATTGTTGGATTAGAAAAAGAGAGGTAAAACAAGGGGGTGGAGTTATGTTTCTGACTAAGAAAGATATAAATGTGAGGAATGTCACATATGGAAAGAAGAGAGATGATTATGATGGAAGTGGAGGACAGGGATGGGAAGAGCAGGAAGTTTGTAGTAAATTATGTGCCTCCTAAAATAGCTTCATGGGAAGAGAAAGAACACAAAAGTATGTTAGAAGACACAGGGATAACACTAAATAAGATAATGGAAGATGGAGGAAGAATAGTTATAATGGGTGACTTTAATTGTAAAGAAATCTGCTGGGAAGAGATGACAGTAAAGGGTGGAGATGACCTATGGGGAAATGTACTACTTGATATGATTATGGAACATACAATGATGCAATGGATTCAAGAGAATACTAGGTATAGAAATGAGGAAGAACCATCGACACTGCACCTAATAATCACATCAGAACCTGAAATAGTGGACAAGATTGAATATAAGACACCAATAAGTAAAAGTGACCACATATTGGTTGAACTGGAACTAAATGAGGAAAAATACATGAAAAAAATAAAAATAAAATAACAATATAGCAAGGGGAGGTTGATGAATGATTTTTTTTTTTTTGATACATTAAGAGAATTCTTTAAAAAAAAAAAAACAGTCTGGGAAAGAATACACAAGGAGGAAACAACAGTAGAAGAGAAATGGAATATTTTGACAAAAAATTATAAAGGAGTGGAAAAGTATGTCTCAAGACAAAAGCAAGAAAAAGAATATGTAAAATGCTGGTACAACAAAAGCTGTAGGGAGTTAAAAGACAAAAGAGATAAAGCTTGGATGAAATGGACAAAAAATCTTGCTCATACATACTACCTCACCACCCATCCCCCCACCCATTCCACCTCATGCATCACATCATCCAAATACAACCATTCTCCATTCACCCCTGTCTTCTGTCCTCTTCCGTCCTTCCTCAACAGACATTCCCCTTTTCCCCAAAGCCCCCTTCACCCCATCCATCCATCTCATCCTAGGACGTCTCCTCATGTTCACTACCTCCACACCTCTTTTACCAGTCTCTCTTCACTCATTCTTTCCATGTGTCCAAACCATCCTAATACTCTTTATACCCATAAAATACAACTAGGTAAATACACATCGGTCAAAGTGGCAGCAAAGTTCAGACTCCGGAGTTATCCACGAATTTCGAGGATCACAACAAGGAAGTACCTGTGTTGTATTTATAGGGAAGGGGAAAGCTTGTGGTGTAGTGGGAAGGTGATGAAAAAGGAGAAGGCGAAGGATTACTGAGGAAAATGGAAGGAAATGAGGATGGGGAAGACAGGGTCCAGGAAAGCAGACGCCATGTCAAACAACGGCAACCAGATGATAATGAAGACTAAGGGATTAGCAAAAATGTAAACATTAAAAATATAGATAAGAGCAGTGTAATGGAAGGTGAAGATAACTATTTCCATGGATTTAATGAGGGAGGAAATGACAACCTCCCCCGACTAGTAAATTTAGAGGAGAAATTAAAAGAAATGAATGAAAATTGGGAAGTTAAGTTTAACCAAATAAAGTTAATTACTCAAAGAGTTGATAAGCCAAAAGAATTAAAGAAGGAGAATCAAAACCTAACCAAAGAAATAACATTAAAAAGACAGTTAAGAGAAGTAAAGGAAGAGAATGAGGAATTAAAGAGGAGTAATAAAGAGAATAAAGAGTCCATGCCAAAAGAGGTAAGTGGTTGGAAGAAAGTACAAGAGAACAATAAAATGAAATTTAGAGGTATAATGCAACAGCAGATGAAAGAACAAACTGAAAACACAGTTATTAAAGTGATGAGGGAGAAGGAGAATATAGTAAGAGACTTAGCAGATAAAAAGAAATTATAATTATATTAGGGATGGAAGAGAAGTATAATCTAAATAGGACTACATGAATAAAGGAGGTAAAGTTAAAAGTAAATAATATATTAGAAGTAGTTCAAGAAGATGAACCAGAAATAGGGAAACAAATAGAAGAAATGTATAGGCTTGAGAAATACAATACAGATAAGACCAGACCAATTAAGGTTAAATTCAGGTCACAAACGACAGTAGAGAATATCTTAACAAAAACAGGGAAACTAGCAGACAGTGAACAATATAAAATGATATGGTTAAAAAGAGAAATGAATAAAGAGGAAAGAGAGGTTGAGAAGACAAAAAGACTAGAAGCTAAAGAAAACATGAGAAAAGAACAGAGAGAGAAAAAGAGAAATTCTATTGGAGAGTAGTGAATATGAAAGTGAGGAAATGGTTTATACCAGAGGAAAGCAGAAGGGAAATGGAAAACACAATGGAAGTAACAGAAAATTAAAAGTGTCTTACATAAATATAGATGGCTTAATAACAGGCTTGAATGAACTGAATGATTATCTGATGGAAAAAGAACCGGACATAATGGGAATTGTAGAGACAAAACTGAAAGGTCCACTACAACCTAACAGTGTAGGACATGGTGGATATAATTGTTGGATTAGAAACAGAGAGGTAAAACAAGGAGGTAGAGTTATGTTTTCCTGACTAAGAAGGATATAAATGTGAGGAATGTCACATATGGAAAGAAGAGAGTAGAGATGATTGTGATGGAAGTGGAGGACAGGGATGGGAAGAGCAGGAAGATTGTAGTAAATTATGTGCCTCCTAAAATAGCCCCGTAGGAAGAGAGAGAACACAAAAGTATGTTAGAAGACACAAGGATAACACTAAATAAGATAATGGAAGATGGAGGAAGAATAGTTATAATGGGTGACTTTAATTGTAATGAAATCTGCTGGGATGAAATGACAGTAAAGGGTGGAGACGACCTATGGGGAAATGTACTACTTGATATGATTAGAGAACATACAGTGATGCAATGGATTCAAGAGAATACTAGGTATAGAAATGAGGAAGAACCATCGAGACTGCACCTAATAATCACATCAGAACCTGAAATAGTGGACAAGATTGAATATAAGACACCAATAGATAAAAGTGACCACATATTGGTTGAACTGGAACTAAATGAGGAAAAATACATGAAAAAATGAACAATATAGAAAGGGAAGATTGATGTATGAGAAAAATAATTTGATAAAGTAAGAGAATTCTTTCAAAAAACAGACTGGGAAATAATACACAAGTAGGAAACAACAGTAGAAGAGAAATGGAATATTTTGACAAAAATTTATTATGAAGGAGTGGAAAAGTATGTCCCAAGACAAAAGCAAGAAAAAGAATATGTAAAGTGCTGATACAACAAAAGATGTAGGGAGTTAAAAGACAAAAGAGATAAAGCTTGGATAAAATTGAAAAAAGACAAAAGACCTGAAAAATGGAAAATATATACTAGTTATAGAAATGAATATGTATAAGTGTGCAGAGAAGAAAAGAGAAAATATGAAAAAGATGTCATAGAAAATGTAAAGATTAACCAAAACTATTTTACAGATAAGTAAACAACAAACTGAAAAACAAACAAGAATCAGAGAAACTACGGCAAGGAGTTGAATACACAGAGGAAATAGAAATGGCAGAAATTATGAACAAGCATTTTAAATCAGTGTTTACAAGGGAGAACATGCAAACTAGAGATATAGAATGGGAGGAGAAAGTCCCCCCCTATGAAAGAGATAGAAGTATCAAGGAATGAAATAATAAAACACTTCAGTAATCTTGATGTCAGAAAATAGCATGGACCAGATGAAATGGCAAACTGGATCTTGAGAGAATGCAGGAATGAACTAACAGACAAAATACATAGTCTAATAAACAGTTCACTGAAAGAAGGAAAAGTTCCACAAGATTGGAAAAGAGCAAATATAGTACCAATATATAAAGGACGAAACAAAGAAGACCCCACTAACTATAGACCAGTCTCTCTTACACGTACGATAGCTAAAATCTGTGAAAAAATTATCAAAATTAGATGGCCAAAGAATTTGGAAAAAACAACATACTAAATCCAAGGCAATTTGGATTTAGACAAGGACGCTCATGCATCACAAATTTAATGTGTTTCTATTCAAGGCTAATAGATGTAATACAAGAAAGAGATGGATGGGCTGATTGTGCATTTCTAGACCTGAAAAAAGCTTTGGATAAGGTGCCACACAAGAAGTTGCTTAAGAAATTCGAAACTGCAGGAGGAATACAGGACAAACTGCTGAAGTGGATGGAAGACTTCTTGCATGAAAGAAAAATGAGAGTGGTGATAAGAGATAAATGCTCTAATTGGGATGAAGTGATAAGTGGTGTTCCACAAGGAACAGTTCTGGCCCCAATAATGTTTGCTATATATATTAATGATATGGACAAAGGAATTGAAAGTTATATGAGCTTCTTTGTAGACGATACAAAATTGTTAAAAAAAGTGAACACTGAACAAGATTGTGAGTCGCTACAGAGTGATCTCAATAAAGTATGGGAATGAAGTAGGAAGTGGAAGATGGAATTTAATATCAAGAAGTGTAGTATAATGGAATTTGGAAGAAGGAAAAAAGGAATAGTGGGATCATATAAATTGGGAGAAGAAAAAAAAAAAAAAAAAAAATGAGAAGGACCTGGGAGTCATTATTATGAATAATATGTCCCCCCAAGAAACATATAAACAAAATTTTTGGAGAAACTTATAATGTCATAAGAACAATCAAACTGACATTTACATACCTGAGTGAAGAAATGGTGAAGAAAATACTAGTCACTTTGATGAGACCAAGATTGGAATATGCAGCGACAATGTGGTCACCACGTACAAAAAAAATGTATAACAAAACTTGAAAGAATACAAAGAGCAATTACAAAATTGGCACCAACACTCTCAGAACTATCATATGAAGAGAGACTAGCAAAACTTGAGCTACAGACATTAGAGCAAAGAAGAGAGGAGACTTGATAACTATTTATAGAATCATGAAAGGCATAGAAACTGTTGATAGAGAGGATCTAATAAAATGGGATAGTGGAAATACAAGAGGACATGGAAAGAAAATCAAGAAAGACAGTTATAGAAGAGACCTGAAAAAGAACAGCTTTCCCCACAGAGTAATAGACATTTGGAACAATTTAGATGAGAAAGTGGTGTGTGCAAAAACAATACATGATTTTAAAAACAGTCTAGATAAAATGAGATATGAAGATGGGACATCGTAAGCATAGCTCCCCTTCCTGTTAAATACAACTAGGTAAAAATACACGTCGGTCTAGGTGGCAGCAAAGTTCGGACTCCGAAGTTATCCACGAATTTCGAGGATCACAATGACAAGGAAGTACATGTGTTCTATTTTTTAGGGAATGGGAAAGCTCATGGTGTAGTGGGAAGGTGATGAAAAAGGAGAAGGGGAGATATTACTGAGGAAAATGGATGATAATGAAGATGAAGGGAATACCAAAAATATAAAGATTAGAAATATAGATAAGAGCAGACGCAATGGAAGGTGAAGAAAACCATTTCCATGGATTTAATGAGGGAGGAAATGACAACCTACCCCAACTAGTAAATCTAGAGGAGAAACTAAAAGAAATGAATGAAAATTGGGAAGTTAAGTTTAACCAATTAAAGTTTATTACTCAAAGAGTTGATAAACTGGAAGAACTATAGAGGGAGAACCGAAACCTAACTAAAGAGGTAGAAGAATTAAAGAAACAGCTAAGAGAAGTAAAAGAAGAGAATGAGGAATTAAAGAGGAGTAATAGAGAATAAAGAGTCCATAGCAAAAGAGGAGAGTGGTTGGAAAAAAATACAAGAAAAAAATAAAGTAGAATTTAGAGTTATAATGGAACAGCAGATGAAAGACCAAACTAAGAACACAATTATTAAAGTGATGAGGGAGAAGGAGAATATAGTAAGAGACTTAGCAGATGAAAAGAAATATATAATTACATTAGGGATGGAAGAGAAGTATAATCTAAATAGGACTACATGAATAAAGGAAGAAAAGGAAAAAGTAAATAAAATATTTGAAGTAGTTATAGAAAATGAACCAGAAACAGGCAAAGAAATAGAAGAAATATATAGACTAGGGAAATACAATACAGATAAGACCAGACCAATTAAGTTTAAATTCAGGTCAGAAACAACAGCAGAGAGTGTCTTAGCAAAAACAGGGAAACTAGCAGACAGTGAGCATTATAAATAGGCTTGGATAAAATGAGAAGTGAATAAAGAGGAAAGAGAGGAAGAGAAAACAAAAAGACTAGAAGCTAAGGAAAAAACGAGAAAAGAAAAAGAGTCAGAAAAGATAAATTCTATTGGAGAGTAGCGAATATGAAAAAGGGTCAGAAAAAGAGAAATTCTATTGGAGAGTAGCGAATATGAAAATGAGGAAATGGTTCATAGCAGAGAATAACAGAAAGGAAATAGAAAACACAATGGAAGTAGCAGAAATTTAAGTGTCTTACAGGCTTCAATGAACTGAATCATTACCTGAAGAAAAAAGAACCGAACATAATGGGAATTGTAGAGACAAAACTGAAAGGTCCACAATGGTGTAGGACATGGGGCATATAATTATTGGATTAGAAACAGAGAGGTAAAACAAGGAGGTGGAGTTATGTTCCTGACTAAGAAAGATATAAATGTGAGGAATATCACATATGGAAAGAAGAGAGTAGAGATGATTATGATGGAAGTGGAAGACAAGGATGGGAAGAACAGGAAGTTTGTAGTAAATTATGTGCCTCCTAAAATGGCTTTGTGGGGAGGGAAAGAACACAAAAGTATGTTAGAAGACACAGGGATAACACTAAATAAGATAATGGAAGATGAAGGAAGAATAGTTATAATGGGTGACTTTAATTGTAAAGAAATCTGCTGGGAAGAGATGACAGTGAAGGGTGGAGACGACTTATGGGGAAATGTACTACTTGATATGATTATAGAACATACAATGATGCAATGGATACAAGAGAATACTAGATATAGAAATGAGGAAGAACCATCGGGACTGGACCTAATAATCACATCAGAACCCGAAATAGTGGACAAGATCAAATATGAAGCACTAATAAGTAAAAGTGACCACATATTGGTTGTACTGGAACTAAATGAGAAAAAATACACGAAATAAATGAACAATATAGAAAGGGAAGATTGATGTATAAAAAAACAAATTTTGATAAAACAAGAGAATTCTTTCAAAAAGCTGACTGGGAAAGAATACACAAGAAAAAAAACAACAGTAGAAGAGAAATGGAATATTTTGACAAAAATTTATAAAGGAGTGGATAAGTATGTTCTAAGACAAAAACAAGAAAATGATTATGTAAAGTGCTGGTACAACAAAAGATGTAGGGAGTTAAAAGACCAAAGGGATAAAAATTGGACAAAATGGAAAAAAGACAAAATACCTGAAAAATGGAGAATATATACTAGTTATAGAAATGAATATGTACAAGTGTGCAGAGAAGAAAAGAGAAAATACAAAAAAAATGTCATAGAAAAATGTAAAGATTAACCAAATCTATTTTACAGATTTCTAAACAACAAACTGAAAAGCAAACAAGGATTAGAGAAACTACAACAAGGAGGAGTCGAATACACAAAGGAAATAGAAATGGTAGAAATTATGAATAAGGATTTTAAATCGATGTTTACAAGGGAGAACATACAACCTAGGGAATACAGGATACAGGATAAAAGTGGATAGAAGACTTCTTGCATGAAAGAAAAATGAGAGTGGTGATAAGAGACACTCTAATTGGGATGAAGTGATAAGTGGAGTTCCACAAGGAACAGTTTTGGCCCCAATAATGTTTGCTATATATACATTAATGATATGGATGAAGGAAGGGAAAGTTATATGAGCTTCTTTGCAGATGATGCAAAATTGTTGAAAAAAGTGAACACTGAACAAGATTGTGAGTCGCTACAGAGTGATCTCTATAAAGGGAATGGAGTAGGAAGTGGTAGATGGAATTCAATAACAAGAAGTGTAGTATAATGGAATTTGGAAGAAGCAAAAAAAGAAGAGTAGGATCATATAAATTGGGAGAAGAAGAAATAAAAAAAAGTACAAAATGTGAAGGACCTGGAAGTCATTATTATGAATAATATGTCCCCTGAGAAACATATAAATGAAATATTTGGAGAAACTTATAATTTGATAAGAACAATCAATGTGGCATTTACATACCTGGATGAAGAAATGAAGAAAATACTAGTCACTTTGATAAGACCAAGATTAGAATATACAGCAATGATTTGGTCACTAAGTACAAAAAAATGTATAACAAAAATTGAAAGAATACAAAGACCAATTACAAAATTAGCACCAACACTCTCAGAACTATCATATGAAGAGAGACTAACAAAACTTGAGCTACAGAGATTAGAGCAAAGAAGAGAGAGAGGAGACTTGACAACTATTTATAGAATTATGACAGGAAGGCACTGTGGGAGGTACTGCAGATATATGGGATAGGAGGAAAGCTGTTAAGAGCAGTCAAGAGTTTGTATGACAGCAGTAGAGCTTGCGTTAGGATTAGAAATGGAGAGTGAATGGTTTGAGGTAAAGGTGGGACTTTGTCAGGGGTGTATTATTTCGCCCTGGCTCTTTAATCTTTACATGGATGGGGTGGTGCAAGAGGTGAATGCAAGGGTAGTGGGTCAGGGGTTGGAGATGATTAAAGAAAATGGGGAAAAGTGGGCGGTGATCCAGCTGTTGTTTGCCAATGACACTGGCTTGTAGCAGGACCAGAGTAGGGATTGAGGAAGTTAGTGACAGAGTTTGAGAAGGTGTGTGAAAGAAGGAAGCTGAAGATAAATGTGGGCAAAAGTAAGGTGATGAGATGTACAAGGGGAGAGAGTGACAGTAGGCTGGAAGTGAGCATTAGTGACAGTAGGCTGGAAGTGAACATTAACCACTTCAGTACGGAACTTAAATCTCGCGGGCAGCAGCCAATGCCAGCCGTATGACGTAACGTAATAATATTCGCATCATAAAATATAGTCACCGCTTATATTGATCGTTCTCTCTTTCACCCGCGAATTTTGAAAACCACAGAGAATGGGATTCAGGGCGCATTTGGGAGAATGTAAAAACACAGGGGCGACTACAATAAATATAATCAAGACGCCGATATGGCAGCGTCGCGAATCCACTTGCTCCTCATGACGCCTACGTGTGCGGCACCGTATGGAAGGGGTTAAGTGTGAGAAACTGGAGGAAGTGGGTAGTTTTACTTGGGTGCAAATGTGACAGGAAAGGGAGGAGTGAGGGTGGAGGTAGAATGTAGATTGAGAGAAGCGAGTAAATGCCTTTGTGGATTAAAAAGTGTAATGAGAAATACACATTTGGGAATGGATGCTAAGAGGAGGTTATATGAAGGAGTGATTGTGCCAACAGCAATGTACGGGGCAGAAACATGGAACATGAGAGAGGAAGAGAGAAGGAGTTTGAATGTGTTTGAAATGAAATGTCTGAGAAGTATGATAGGGGTTACCAGGCAGGATAGAGTGAGAAATGAGGAGGTGAGGAGGAGAACAGGGGTGGAAAGGGAGCTGGGAAATAGGGTTGATGAAAGAGTATTAGGATGGTTTGGACACATGGAAAGAATGAGTGAAGAAAGATTAGTAAAAGAAGTGTGGAAGGCAGAGGTGGAAGGAATGAATATGAGGGGGTATCCTAGGATGAGATGGATGGATGGGGTGAAAGGGGCTTTACAAAAGAGAGGAATGTCTGTGGAGGAAGGACAGGAAAGGACAGAAGACAGGGGTGAATGGAGAAGGGTTGTGTATAGATGAGGCTGTGATGCATGAGGGGGAGTGGGTGGGGGATGGGGGTGAGGAAGTATAAAAAAAATAATAATGATAATATATAAAAAAAAAAAAAAAAAAAAAAAAAAAAAAAAAAAAAAAAAAAAAAAAAAAAAAAAAAAAAAAAAAAAAAAAAAAAAAAAAATTGACGCAGCCCGAAGGGATTTCTCCCCGTCTGTTCCTTTCCTACATGAGGGGATGGAGAGGGGTGGGGTGGGGGATGTTTGCCGAATTTATGAAGCGGCCTTGCTGTGGATGTGCTGTGTCTTGTGACACTGCTTCTGACCCAGGGCAGTGGACAGGATGCAGGGATGACCCGTCATCCAGGAGGTGCCAAGATAGGAGGGAGGGAGGAGGGTGGAGGGGAGTGGAATATATGGGAAATAAAATGGGTGGGAGTGATTTCTATGCCTTTTTCTTTTTGGCTACCCCCATGTAAGGGGGAAAAAGCCTTTGGTATATGTATGTATGAATAGCATAGGAACTATTGATAGAGAGGATCTAATAAGATAGGATACTAGAAATACAAGAGGACACGGAAAGAAGATCAAGAAAGAGTTATAGAAGAGGCCTGAATAAGAACAGCATTTTCCACAGAGTAATAGACATTTGGAACAAATTAGACAAAAAAGTGGTGTGTGCAAAACAATTCATGAATTTAAAAACAGTTTAGACAAAATGAGATATGAACACAAGACACCACGAGCATAGCTCCCCTTCCCGTAAAATACAACTAGGTAAATACAGATGTCGGTCGAAGTGACAACGAAGCTTGGACTCCAAAAAATCTACAAATTACGAGGATAGCAACGACAAGGGAGTACCTGTGTTGTATTAATAGGGAAGGGGAAAGCTCGTGGTGTAGTGGGAAGGTGAAGAAAAAGAAGGGGAGGGATTACTGAGGAAAATGGAAGGAAATGAGGAAAGGGAAGATTGGGCCCAGGAAGTCAGATGGCATGTCAACAAGAGACGGCCAGACAACAATGGTGAAGTCCAAGAGATTAGTAAAAATGTAAAAATTAGAAATACAGATAAGAGCAGTGCAATGGAAGGTGAAGATAGCTATTTCCATGGATTTAATGAGGGAGGAAATGACAACCTCCCCCGACTAGTAAATCTAGAGAAACTAAAAGAAATGAACAAAACTTGGGAAGAATGCTAGTTACCCAGAGTTGATAAACTGGAAGAAGTAAAGAAGGAGAGTCAAAACCTAACTAAAGAAATAGAAGAATTAAAAAGACAGTTAAGAGAAGTAAAAGATGAGAATGAGCAATTGAAGAGGAATAATAAAGAGAATAAAGAGTCCATAGCAAAAGAGGTAAGTGGTTAACCATCCTGACGTGTTTAAGTGTCCCCAGCTCAAGAGCTTGTAATCGGCGCCGTAAATAGTGCATACACGTGAAAATTTACGACATGGCGCCAGGGATGACCGGTATGCTTTTAGCCATGCTGGGAGCGGTCTTACTGATTAACATAGCTACAAGTGGTCATCCTTCATACGTTGCAGTGGGAATTCCTGGCTACCCTCCGCTCCTCTCTAACACTGGGGTGAGAGACAGAAGCTCTAAGATCTCTCTTAACCACCATACTCTGTGTCAGTTCCTTCCCCCGCCTACCCCAACAACAGAAGTCAGAAAATGGCATCGGATTTGATTAGCCAAGCATAGAGGAAGTTCTCATATAACACCAAAGAGAAAAACCAACACTTCCAAGCTTCTGGTGTCCTACGCCCTCCTCCTCTGTGGGGATGTACATCCCTGTCCTGGACCAACTGCAACCAGAGTCCCACAATACCCATGTGTAAGCTGTCTAAAAGGAGTCCGTTGCAATAGCAGAGCCATCAGCTGCAAATCATATGGGAAATGGACTCACATCAAGTGCTATGGAATTTCTCTCAAGACCTACAATGCTGCCTTAGTGAATGAGGACATTCTCCGCTTCACTTGCATTGGGTGTACTCAATGAACTAGCAGGAGCCCCCTTGTCCGACGGTGAGGTTGACCCTTCACCTGTTAACCCCGATCGCTGTGCCTTCCCCCAGTCAACACCCGGGGGTGATTTCAGCTGCTTCAACAAGCGGGGCCTCCACTTCGTGCACTTAAATGCCAGAAGCCTTCTACCTAAGATAGACGAATTCCCACTACTTGCGCGGCGGACCAAGGCAGCAGTCATCGGTGTCACCGAAACTTGGCTAGACAGTACCATCTCCGACTTGGAAATTGTGATTATGGGTTATAGTGTTGTGCGTAATGATAGAAAGAGGACTGGAGGAGGGGTTTGTGCTTACATGTGTAACGACTTAGCATTCAACCCCCGTACAGACCTTATGAGTAACGATGGGCTCGAAGCTGTGTGGATAGAAATATTGTTACCCAAATCGCATCCCATCTTATGCGGGGTCTGTTACAGACCACCAAAACAGATGTCCTTCTATAGCGCATTAGAATCCACCTGTTTCAATCGAGTCAATATGTATGACCTAGAAATTATTATCCTAGGTGATTTTAATACGAATCTGGCAAGTACAAATAATAACCTTATTAAGGCAATGAGAAACTTGCTAATATCTCATGGCCTGACACAACTGATTGACAAACCCACTAGAATAACAGGCACATCTAGGTCCATCATAGATCTTATCCTGGTCTCCGATCGTAACAAGATAACGCAGTCTGGTGCTTGTGATTATGGTCTTAGTGACCACAAGCTCATATATTGTACTAGGAAAGCTAGGAAGACGATTTTCAACAAGCACAACACAGTGAAGCTTCGTTCCATGAAGCATTACTCACGAGAACAGTTTGTAGATGAACTGGGTAGGACAGACTGGTCGCCAGTTCTAAATTGTACCGATGTTTATAAGGCTTGGTCTAATTTTAAGTACACATTTCTTACTATTATAGATAGAGTAGCGCCTCTCAAAGAGATACGAATAAAACAGAGGACGGAGCCATGGATGACTAATGAAATACTGGGTTTAATTAGAGATAGAGACAGATTTATTGCCAGATTTAGGAAAAGTGGAAATCAGGAGGACTACTGTATAATGGCTTTCTGTACTATAGGAATCAGGTGAAATATTGGAAGGATAAAGCCAAAGCTGATTATTGTACTAAGATGGTGCACCAGAACAAACACGATCCAAGGAAGCTTTGGCAAACACTGAAGACCCTAGAAGTTCACACAAAGCCTAGTAACAAAGTAGACAGGATAGGACTCTTGATAAACGGTGAGCTCAACTCTGATAGGAACACCATAGCCAATCACTTCAACACCTTTTTCACAACCATTGCCACAAAACTAGTTAAATCCCTCCCTACAGGTTCTGGGAAGTTTGGGCTGAGGTACGTTCAGGAGTATTATAAGGACAAGTCCTCAAAGTGTTTCAAACTGCATAAGACCACTCAAAAAGAAGTGTTTAAATTACTGGCTAGCATAAGTGCCAATAAGGCTACAGGGTTAGATGACATTCCTGCGAGGTTTGTTAAGGATGGAGCCTCAATTATTACTCCCCCAATAACCCACATAATAAATTTGTCTATTGGTTCAGGATTTATCCCAAGCGACATGAAAAGGGCTCGGGTAACACCTCTTTACAAGAAAAACGCAAAAACTGAGGCAGGTAACTACAATCCTGTTTCAATTCTAGGTATTATTTCGAAGGTCTTGGAACGTACCGTATACAACCAGTTAGATACCTACCTCAGGGAACGTAATCTACTATACGGTATGCAATCTGGTTTTAGAACGAACTACTCAACAGACACCAGCTTAATATACCTTTACGATCTGATAAAACAGGAATGCGACAGAGGTAATTACACG
Organism: Oratosquilla oratoria; assembly: GCF_046742065.1. NCBI lineage: Eukaryota > Metazoa > Arthropoda > Malacostraca > Stomatopoda > Squillidae > Oratosquilla > Oratosquilla oratoria. The sequence goes on from NC_134789.1 coordinate 50,207,867, forward strand.
GGTTTAGTCTTGTTGGATCTTCAAAAGGCATTTGATACAGTGGACCATGATATTCTATTAAAAAAACTTCAGGCATTAGGAGTGGCGAATATTGGCTGGTTCAAGTCCTACCTTACAGGTCGCAATCAACTAGTACAGGTAAATGAAGCCCGCTCAGATGACAGAGAGATAACTTGTGGTGTACCACAAGGTTCAATTCTAGGACCGCTGCTGTTCCTGATCTATATTAACGACATGCCAGGTGCGGTGAACTGTAAGTTACTGCTATTTGCAGATGACTCCGCTCTAATTGTCTCAGGTAGGGACCCGGTTGAAGTAGAGGAGAAACTGAGTGTCGAACTGTCATCGGTCCAGGACTGGCTCATAGATAATAGGATGTCCTTACACCTCGGTAAAACGGAAAGTATTGTCTTCGCATCCAAACCCAACCTCAGGAAACGCAGCGATGTACAGGTCAGATGTGGGGTTAATGTCTTAGAGTCAAAACAAGAAGTAACCTATCTTGGAATACCCTTAGATCAGTCCCTCTCAGGGAATGCTATAACAGATAAGATTGTTTCCAAGTGTTCACATAAAGTCAAATTTTTGTACAGAAAAGCCAGAAATTTTGATCTGGAAACAAAGAAGCTTCTGGTCTCAGCCCTGTTACAACATCACTTCGATTACGCTTGTAGCTCTTGGTACAGTAGTCTGAGCAGAAAAAACCAGTCCCGGCTACAGGTTACACAGAATAAGATAATTAGATTCATACTAAACCTACCTCAACGTAGTCATATTGGTATTGAAGAATTTAGCAAGGTAGGAATGTTACCAGTAAAATATCGTGTCCAGCAGCTGAAACTAAACCAGGTTTACAATGTCATTCATAATTCTGCTCCCTCATATGTGAGCTGTAATTTTACATTATCGGCTGAGAACCGAACCCGGAACAGTCAAGAGTCTCTTATCGTACCTCATGCAGGTCCCTTCACCAAAAACAGTTTTCACTTCACAGGTGCTCAACTATGGAACTCACTACCTGTGTCCATTAAGAAGACAAATAGCAAGGTTACCTTCAAGAAAAAAGTCAAGGGTTACTATATGTCTCAGCTTTGGACAGAGAACAGCCTTGATTTTGTGTACTACTAGCTTAGTGAGGGATACCTGAATCCATGAGTAATACCATCCATATCTGCGTTCACTCATAACTGTTTCTGACCTCCCCTCCCCCCCCTTTTTTCAGAAGTTTAGTTAAGCATAACAATGATTGATGTTTACAAATTGGTTTCCACCTTTGTTTTGCCAGTCATAATATGGCATATGCCTCAGGTAGGTTCCGAGAACAGTTATGATCTGACCTCTTTCCTCATTCTCCATGTTGTTTTACTCATTCGAGTACTGGTCCCCTGTACCCTACCTCTGGTGCTTCAGGTTATAATGTACTCATAGTATTTGCCCACTCCGTTCTGAGATTCAGGTAAAATGTTAGATTTTATTAATAGGTAACCCTAGCTGCAGTGTAGGATTCACTATAACTACATGTTGTTACAGATGTTGAATATTGTAGTATATCATAAAGGTCCTACTCTGATATAGTACTCACTCATACATGTTGATACAGATGTAGAAAAATGCAATATATTATTAATGGTACTACTCCAATATAGTACTCACTCATATTGTTTTGTTACAGTTCAACATTATTTTGTTGTTCCTTTGATTAATGCAAGGTTCCTTTTGGATGGTGCTCAAATATTCGGACTCAATGTTCCTATGTGTACAAACATTTCAGTAATATTAGCAAATCTATAACAATGTTTACGTGTCATATGTGTACTGACTGGTATTACTCATGAGTGTCTCTGGTCCCCTCAAACCCCTATGTATGTTTGTCCGTGTGACTTAATGTAGAAAAATTACCTGATGAGGACCACAATGGAAATAAGCGTTCATGCTTTTTGTGTTATCCTCGGCAATTTACATTTATTATTTCGAACTATGTGTTCTTGCCATTATTTGCACTTCATGTACATTGATTTATTGCCAAATAAAGTCTATCTATCTATCTATCTGGTTGGAAAAAGTACAAGAGAACAATAAAAATGAATTTAGAGGTACAGTGGAACAGTAGATGAAAGAAAAAACTAAGGACACAGTTATTAAAGTGATGAGGGAGGATAATATATTAGGAGACTTAGCGAATAAAAAGAAATGTATAACTATATTAGAGATGGAAGAGAAGTATAATCTAAATAGGACTACAAGAATAAAGGAAAGGAAAAAGTAAATAAGATATTAGAAGTAGTTCAAGTACATGACCCAGAAACAGGGAAAGAAATAGAAGAAATATATAGACTAGGAAAATACAATACAGATAAGACCAGACCAATATCTTAGCAAAAACAGGGAAACTAGCAGACAGTGATCAATATAAACAGGTATGGATAAAAAGAGAAATGACTAAAGAGGAAAGAGAGAAGAAAACAAAAGACTAGAAGCTAAGGAAAAAACAAGAAAAGATCAGTCAGAAAAAGAAATTCTATTGGAGAGTAGTGAATATGAAAGTGAGGAAATGGTTCATAGCAGAGGAAAACAGAAGGGAAATGGAAACCACAATGGAAATAGCACAAAATTAAAAGTGTCTTACTTAAATATAGATGGCTTAATAACAGGCTTGAACGAACTGAATGATTACCTGAAGGAAAAAGAACCGGACATAATGGGAATTGTCGAGACAAAACTAAAAGGTCCACTACCACCCAACAGTGTACAACATACACTCACTATCCGAGTTACGACCTGTGTGACTTACGTCCACCCGTACTTACGACCACATTCAGCAGATGCCTACATGCACATATTATGAGTTTACTGGTTTACTGTACGTTTGCACGTGGCGTCCAGCATCCCGTACAACAGTTACGGCAGCACAGCACAGCATCTCACCAAGGTTGCGCTGTCTGCCATAATTATGGCATTTCTACCATAATTTAGTGTGTGTCTACCATCTACGATACGATGTCTACCATATACCATAATTTTACTGGAATTGATGTTATACCGTATTTCGATTCCCAGTTCCCACCGATAATCAGGGCAGGTGGGAATGGTCAGAAAGGGCAGTTTTGCCAGATCGGTGATACACGCTTCCCCGAAAGCCAAGACAGAGAGTCGGTTTACAGTAGTCCTGCATTCGTATTTTTCATTCTGGTTCAAGTTCTCTATTGGTCGAAAGTCGAAAGCTGTAGTGTACGAACATGGATACAAATAGCTTTAACCCAAGTCTATGATATTCCTGGAGTTCTGAAGAATAATATCTTATATTCAATAAGACAATATATCTCACTGTACTATTCCATGCATAAAATATTTATTTGATGAAATAACGTTATGCTATGATTATCGTTCTTTTCTTACAAAGAGAGACCGAACGTTTTTGCAAGGGAGGCGACGATTGAGCCCAGTGCATAGAAGCGAATCTTGTACTTGTTTTCATGTACATTTGAGTAAATAATTTTGAATGTTATTAAGCCTTTATTACTTCAACCTCTTTTTATTAATTATGCCTCGACCAGCGGATACCAATGAATCCCCCATGGTGCCTCGCCTGATCTTTCCCTCGACCGTACGCACGAAGAAAGTGTAGATGACGTGCAACCAAAAAGTGGATTTTAATTTTTTTGTTTTTTACATGCATATTTTCTATTTTTTATATTTTGTATCTTTGTGTTAATTTGTATTTTCGGTCTCTAATAAGAATCCTGTGTAATATATTTTCTTTCTTTACCCTATCCTATTAATTTATTATTATTAATTTATTATTTAGTATAACAATCAAAGAGTATTGGATATTTTGCATACACTGAGAATGTTCTACAATGAGGCCACAAACGAAACATTTGAGCTGGATTTACGCTCTGCATCATATGCCCTTGAGTATACGCCTCGAATGTATACGGTCCGAGTTACGACCGTTTCGACTTACGACCGGTTGGTCGGAACCGATCTAGGTCGTAACTCGGATAGTGAGTGTACATACATATACCAAGGCTTTTTCCCCCTTACAAGGAAGGTAGCCAAAAAGGAAAAGGCATAAAATCATTCCCACCCATTCCATCCCTGAATACACTCCACACCCCTCCACCCTCCCTCTTATCTTAGCACCTCCTGGATGACGGGTCATCCCTGCACCTTGTCCACTGCCCTGGGTCAGAAGCAGTGTCGCAAGAGACAGCACATCCACAGTAAGGCCGCTTCATTAAATCGGTGACCCCCCATGCATAAAAGGAGAAGACGGGGAGAAATCCCTTCGGGCTGCGTCAAATTTTACTCACACATACTACCTCACCCCCCATCCCCCTGCCCATTCCACCTCATGCATCACAACATCAGCCACATACAACCATTCTCCATTCACCCCTGTCTTCTGTGCTGTTGGCACAATCACTCCTTCATACAGTCTCCTCTTAGCATCCATTCCCAAATGTCTATTTCTCATTACACTCTTTAATCCACCAAGGCATATACTCGCTTCTCTCAATTTACATTCTACCTCCACCTTCACTCCACCTTTTCCTGCCACATTTGCACACAAGAATCTAAAACTATCCACTTCCTCCAGTCGCTCTCCCTTAATGCTCACTTCCAGTCTACTGCCACTTTCACCCCTTGTACATCTCATCACCTTACTTTTACCCATATCTATCTTCAACTTTCTTCTATCACACACTCTCCCAAACTCTGTCACCAACTTCCTCAATCCCTCCTCCGATCCTGCCACAAGCGCAGTGTCGTCCGTACACAACAGCTGGCTCACCTCCCACTTTTCTCCATTTTCTTTAACCATCTCCAATCCCTGACCCACTACCCTTGCATTTACCTCTCGCACCACCCCATCCATGTATAAGTTGAACAGCCAGGGACACATAAGGCATCCTTGACGAAGTCCCACCTTTACCACGAACCACTCACTCTCTCCATTTCTAATCCTCACACAAGCTCTACTACTCTCATAAAAACTCTTGACAGCTCCTAGAAGCTTTCCTCCTATCCCGTATATCTGCAGTACCTCCCACAGTGCCTTCCTGTCTACCCTATCATAAGCCTTTTCCAGATCCATAAAAGCCAAAAAATCATCCTTCCCCTTTCCTATAGCTTTCTCACATATCTGTCTTACCACAAAGATCTGATCTACACAACCTCTACCCATCCTAAATCCACACTGTTCCTCACCAATTACTCCCTCTGTTCCTCTCCTAATCCTCTCAATCAAGATCCTCCCATAAGCCTTCCCAACTACACTTAACAAGCTAATCCCTCTGAAACTACTACATTCACACTTGTCCCCTTTTCCCTTGTAAAGTGGAACTATACAGGCACTACTCCAGTCCTCCAGCACTCTACCCTCTCTCCAGCAAACATTAAATAACCTCACCAGCCAGTCCACCATCACTGTACCTCCTTTTTTTAGACATTCTGCATGGCATCCATCCAGGCCAGGTGCCTTACCTACTTTCATCATCTATACAACTGCCTTCACTTCATCCTTCCTTATTTCTCCTCCATTTTCCTCATTCATCACTCTCATTTTCTTAGCATTTCCCACTGCAACTATCTTTCCCTCCCTATCCTCCTTCACATTTAGCAACTCCCTAAAATATTCTGCCCATCTTCCCCTTTCTGCCTTCTCTTCCATTATCATCTCTCCATCTGCACCTATTACCTTTTTTTCTCTACTTGATCTGCCTCCTCTTCCTCTCTTAATTTCTTTCCAAAACATCTTTTTATTACTTTCAAAATTTTCTGTCATACTCTTAACCCATTTCACATCTGCTCTCCTCTTTGCCTCCTTTACCTTTTGCTTTACTTCTCTTTTCTTTTCTTTGTACCTCTCATATGACTCCCTCGTCCTATTTTGTAACCAATCTGTGAAAGCTCGCTTCTTCTCTTCTACAACCTTCTTTGTTTCTTCATCCCACCATTCACTACCCTTCCTTCTATTTCCTCCTGTCCTTCTTGTTCCACAAACCATCCTTGCACACTTTGTGACTCCCTCCTTGAACCATCCCCATTCCTCCTCCACACCTAGCTCTCCTCTATCCTTCACTCCCTCCCACTCCTCCTTCAGCCTCTTCTTGTACTCCTTCTCCTTTTCATTTAAAGAGTTCACTCTAAGCAACTCCCTACCTTTTGTCCCTTTCCTCTTTCTCCATCTATCCTCCACTCTCAACTTACCTTCCAACAAAAAATTATCTGATATTCCCCCACCCTCTCCCCCTAGCACATATACATCCTTAACGCTTCCTATCATAATCCTATTTACCACTACATAATCCATTAATGCTCTATCTACCACTCTTCCATCCACCACCCTCTCCCATGTGTACTTATGCTTGACTTTCTTCCGAAACACTGTATTTGCTATCATCAACTCTCTAGACACATTTCCACCATCAACTCTCCACTACAATTCTTTCCTGGAACTCCACATTTCCCAACCACTCCATCAATTGGACCATTTCCTACCCTAGCATTAAGGTCTCCCAGTACTATTACATTGACATTTCTCCCTAAATCCTCTATGCACTCATTTAAATCTATCCAAAAGGCCTCCCTTTCTTCTACACTCTTCTCACTGCCTGGCCCATATGCACTTACAAAGACCCATATCTCCTTTCCCAGTTTCACCTTCACATTATCCTTGAGGAAACCTCCTTCCACTCCACTACACATTTACCTATCTCTTCACTTACTAGAATAGCCACCCCTTCCCTCCCTCGCCCTCTCTTCACTCCTGATAACCTCCCACTTACACTACCAAACTTACACTCACCCTTCCCTTTCAACTTAGTTTCACTCAAAGCCAACACATCCATCATTCTTCACACAAACATACTACCTATCTCTTCCCTTTTACTCTCACCTGTACCACATCCACGCACATTAAAAGACCCAAACCTTAGGGTGCTGGTCGGAAAACTCCTAGACCCTCTTATGCCTTTACTTTTTCTTTTAGGAATGTCCCCTGTGGGGCTACAAGGAGAAGGATGCCTAGTCCCACTCCCCATCCCTTTCTTCTCGCCTCTTACAATCCAAGTGGAGTTACTTGGCGGCAGTATTCTTTCCCCCCACCACATGGTGCATATAATTGTTGGATTAGAAACAGAGAGATAAAACAAGGGGGTGGAGTTATGTTACTGACTAAGAAGGATATAAATGTGAGGAATGTCACATATGGATAGAATAGAGTAGAGATGATTATGATGGAAGTGGAGGACAAGGATGGGAAGAGCAGGAAGTTTGTAGGAAACTATGTACTTCCTAAGAGGGCTTCGTGGGAAGAGAAAGAACACAAAAATATGTTAGTAGACACAAGGATAATACTAAATAAGATAATGGAAGATGGAGGAAGAATAGTTATAATGGGTGACTTTAATTGTAAAGAAATCTGTTGGGAAGAGATGACAGTGAAAGGTGGAGACGACCTATAGGGAAATGTACAACTTGATATGATTATAGAACATACAATGATGCAATGGATACAAGAGAATACTAGGTATAGAAATGAGGAAGAACCATTGGGACTGGACCTAATAATCACATCAGAACCCGAAATAGTGGACAAGATTGAATATAAGACACCAATAAGTAAAAGTGACCATATATTGGTTGAACTGAAACTAAATGATGAAAAATACATAAAAAAAAAGAACAATATAGAGAGGGAAAATTGATATATATATATATATATATATATATATATATATATATTTTTTATACAAAATAAGAGAATTCTTTCAAAAAGTGGAATGGGAAAGAATACACAAGGAAGAAACAACAGTAGAAGAGAAATGGAATATTTTGACAAAAACTTATAATGGAGTGGAAAAGTATGTTCCAAGACAAAAGCAAGAAAAAAGAATATGTAAAGTGCTGGTACAACAAAAGACGTAGGGAATTAAAAGACAAGAGAGATAAAGCTAGGATAAAATGGAAAAAAGAAAAGACCTGAAAAATGGAAAATATATACTAGTTATAGAAATGAATATGTACAAGTGTGCAGAGAAGAAAAGAGAATATACGAAAAAGATGTCATAGAAAAATGTAAAGATCAACCAAAACTATTTTACAGATTTGTAAACAACAAACTGAAAAACAAACAAGATTTAGAGAAACTACAGCAAGGAGGAGTTGAATACACAGAGGAAATAGAAATGGCAGAAATTATGAACAAGCATTTTAAATCTGTGTTTACAAGGGAGAACACACAACCTAAAGATATCGAATGGGAGGAGAAAGTCCCCCCCCTATGAAAGAGATAGAAGTATCAAGGAATGAAATAATGAAACACTTGAGTAATCTCAATGTCAGAAAATCGCATGGACCAGATTATATGGCAAACTGGATTTTGAGAGAGAGTAGGAATGAACTAACAGACAAAATACATAGTCTAATAAACAATTCATTGAAAGGAAAGGTTCCAAAAGATTGGAAAAAAGCAAATATAGTACCAATATATAAAGGGGGAAACAAAGAAGACCCTACTAACTATAGACCAGTCTCTTTTACAAGCACAATAGCTAAAATCTGTGAAAGAATTATCAATTTGGATTTAGACAAGGACGATCATGTGTCACAAACTTAATGTGTTTCTATTCAAGGCTAATAGACGTAATACAAGAAAGAGATGGATGGGCTGATTGTGCATTTCTAGACCTGAAAAAAGCTTTGGATAAGGTGCTACATAAGAAGTTGCTAAAGAAATTAGAAACTGCAGGAGGAATACAGGACAAACTGCTGAAGAGGATGGAAGACTTCTTGCATGAAAGAAAAATGTGAGTGGTGATAAAACACTCTAATTGGGATGAAGTGATAAGTGGAGTTCCACATGGAACAGTTTTGGCCCCAATAATGTTTGCTATATATATTAATGATATGGGTAAAGGAATTGAAAATTATATGAGCTTCTTTGTGGATGATGCAAAATTGTTGAAAAAAGTGAATACTGAAGAAGATTGTGAGTTGCTACAGAGTGATCTCAATAAAGTATGGGAATGGAGTAGGAAGTGGGAGATGGAATTCAATATCAAGAAGTGTAGTATAATGGACTTTGGAAGAAGCAAAAACTAATAGTGGGATCATATAAATTGGGAGAAGAAATTAAAAAAGTAGAAAATGAGAAGGATCTGGGAGTCATTATTATGAATAATATGTCCCCTGAGAAACATATAAACAAAAGTTTTGGAGAAACTTGTACTGTAATTTAGTAAAAACAATCAAAATGGCATTTACATACCTGGACGAAGAAATGGTGAAGAAAATACTAGTCACTTTGATAAGACTAAGATTGGAATATGCAGCAATGACATGGTCACCAAGTATGAAAAAAATATATAACAAAAGTTGAAAGAATATAAAGAGCAATTACAAAATTGGCACCAACATTTTCAGAACTATCATATGAAGAGAGGCTAGCAAACCTTGAGCTACAGACATTAGAGCAAAGAAGAGAGAGAGGAGACTTGAAACCACCGACCGTCGTCGCTGTCGTCGCGCGACCAAGAAGAAGAGGATTTACGACGAAAAAGGAAAACCTGGTTTGTACTGTAGGGGTGGGGAGTGAACGTGAGTGCCCGAAATTGTATCTATGCAGTGCTAGTTAATTGTGTTAACTCGAAATTAGCAAAAATGAATGAAAACGACTCGAAAGCCAGTTGCGAATCAGAGCCATCTGGCGGCAATCCACTGAACCGCGATGTAAACAATCAACAAAGCACGTGTTATGACAATGATTTCTTAGGGTTTGGTAAGTACGAAAGAAAGAACTTAAGTAGATTATTAGAGATAGAGAGAGAGATGAGCAAAAATAGGACTCGGTGGGAAAATGAAATCATGGACTTAAGAAAAGAGGTCATTGGTTTAATTGATTGTTTATCTAAGACTAACCATGAAATTTCTGACCTGAGAAAAGCTAACTTGGATCTTACAAACGAAATTAAAGAAATGAAAAGAGACATAAATGAACTGAAGAATGATAATGAAAAGAAGAAAACTAATGATAATAACAATAGCGAAAATCTAAAGCAGGAAGTGAACAACAAATTACAAGAATTGACACAAAAGATCGAAGAAAACTTAGGTGGGGACAGTATCCAGGAAATTAAGAAGTGGAAAGAAAATATTGAAAATAAAGAAATTGCTTTCAAAGAAATAGTCAAGCAGCAAATGCAAGATAATGCAAAAGACACAATCATTCAAGTGATTAACGAAAAAGCAAATTGGGTCAGGGACACAGTAGATAGGAAGAAATGTATTGTGGTTTATGGGCTTAAAGAAAAACAAGGATTGGCGAGGTACATGAGAGAAAAAGAAGAAAAAGAGACAGCAGTAGAAATCCTTAATGAAATTCAGGGGGGAGACGGTGATTCAGGCACAGACTTAGAAGAGACTTACAGAATTGGTCGCTATACTAAGGATAGGAATCGACCTCTAAAGATAAAACTAAGGTCACAAGTGGTAGTAGAAGACATATTTGAAAAAGTAGGTAACTTGGCAAAGAGTGAAAAATACAATAAGATATGGATAAAAAGAGAAATGAGTACTGAGGAATTAGAAAAAGAAAGGGCACTAAGAGAAGAAGCAAAGGAAAAAAAATTGAAAAGATCGGAGACAGAATGCAAAGAATTCCAGTGGAGAGTAATAGACTTGAGATTAAGACAATGGCGCTTCAAAACGAACAAAACAAGGGAAGAAGAAACCAGGGAGAAGGAAGAAAATTAAAAGTGGCCTATACCAACATTGACGGACTAATTTCGGGACTGAACGAACTCAATGATTATCTGTTAGAAGCAAAACCAGACATAATGGGAATTGTAGAGACCAAACTAAGAGGTGAAATACCATCCACTGTTATCGGACAAGGTTTATACAACTACTGGATAAAAAACAGGGACAAGAAACAGGGAGGGGGAATCATGTTCTTGGCCAAGAAAGACCTAAAGGTGACAAAAATTGCAGAGGGCAAAGGTAATGCTGAACTGATCATGATAAAAGTCGAAGGCAAGAATATGAAAAGTAGAAAGTTTGTGGTGACTTATGTGCCTCCAAAAACAAGCGCTTGGAAAGAAATCGAACATAAAAAAATGCTAGATGACACAAGAAAATCACTCAATGAGATACTAATGGGTAAGGGTAATCTGGTAGTTATGGGGGACTTCAATTGCAAAGAAATTTGTTGGGACAGCATGACAGTGCAAGGAGGAGATGACTCGTGGGGCAATGTACTGCTAGATATGACCATGGAGTACACAATGACCCAATGGGTCCGTGAAAACACAAGGTACAGAAATAATGAAGAGCCATCGAAACTAGATCTAATATTTACAACAGAGCCTGAAATAGTGCATAAAGTCCAGTATGAGACACCAATTGGAAAGAGTGACCATGTACTCATCGAAACTATACTAAAGGAAGAAATAGACATAGAGAGGAACGAAAAGCATAGGAAAGGAAGACTGAGGTACAACAAAACAGACTTTACAAAACTAAAGACATTCTTCCGGAATGCAAACTGGGAAATATTTTACAGGGAAGAAACAGCAGTGGAAGAGAAATGGAATATATTGATGGAAAACTACAATGAAGGGGTAAACAGGCATGTACCAAGACAAAAGCGAGAGAGAGAGTACATTAAATGTTGGTTCAACAAAAGATGCAGTGAGGCAAAAGACAGAAGGGACAAAGCTTGGAAAAAGTGGAGAAAAGACAAAAAACAAAGCAAATGGCAAATTTATGTTAACTATAGAAATGAGTATGTTAATGTGAGAAGAGAGGAGAAAAGGAACCATGAGAAGGATATTATAGACAAATGCAAAGAGCAACCCAAACTATTCTATCGGTATGTGAATGGTAAACTTAAAAACAAACAGGAATTGGTGAAACTATGCCAAGGAAACATAGAATACACAGAAGATTTAGAGATGGCCGAAGTCATGAACAATCACTTTAAATCTGTTTTCACCAGAGAGAAAATACCAAATTGTGACATAGACAAAAACAAGAAATCTCCCCTCATGAATGAGTTTACAGCATCACTAAAGGAAATATCAGAACATTTATCAAGGCTGGATGTCAGAAAATCACATGGCCCGGACGGTATTGCAAATTGGATTCTAAAGGAGTGCAAAGAAGAACTAACAGACAAAATACACATCTTAATAAACAGCTCACTCAAAGAAGGAAAGATACCCGAGGACTGGAAAAACGCTAACATTGTACCAATACACAAAGGAGGAAACAAAGAAGAACCCACCAACTATAGGCCAGTATCACTAACAAGCACCATAGCCAAAATTTGTGAGAAAATAATCAAGAATAGATGGGTAAAACATCTGGAAGACAATGACATATTAAACCCAAGACAATTCGGATTCAGACAAGGAAGATCATGCTCCACAAACTTAATATGCTTTTACTCAAGACTAATAGACATAGTGCAAGAAAGAAATGGATGGGCTGATTGTGCATTCCTAGACTTGCAAAAAGCTTTTGACAAAGTACCACACAGAAAACTACTAAAAAAACTGGAACACATAGGAGGAATACAGGGAAACCTACTAAAATGGATAGAGGACTTTCTGACTGGTAGAAAGATGAGAGTAGTGCTCAGAGAAAAATATTCAGACTGGAAAGAGGTGATCAGTGGAGTACCGCAAGGATCTGTGCTGGCACCAATAATGTTTGCTATCTATATGAATGACATGGATGAGGACGTGAACTGCTACATGAGCTTCTTTGCCGATGACGCCAAACTGCTAAGGAAAATAGAAACTGATGAGGACTGTGAAGCACTGCAAGAAGACCTAAATAGGGTATGGAACTGGAGTCAGAAATGGGAAGTGGACTTTAATACTAAGAAGTGTAGCATAATGGAGTTTGGAAAAAGCAAAAACAGAATATCAGGAAAATATACAATTGGAACCAAAGAAGTAAAGAAAGTAGGATCCGAAAAAGATTTGGGAGTAATTATCACGAACGACTTGTCCTATGATATACAGATTAACAAAATTGTCGGGGAGACTTACAACTTGCTAAGATCAATAAAAGTGGCATTTACATACTTGGACGAAGACATGATGAAAAATATATTGGTTACATTGATAAGGCCTAGATTAGAGTATGCAGCGACATTGTGGTCCCCCAGTACCAAAAAGAATATAAAGAAAATAGAAAGAATCCAAAGAGCAGCTACAAAAATGGCACCTGCACTTGCAAACCTATCATACGAAGAGAGATTGGCTAAACTGGAGTTACCGACACTGGAGCAAAGAAGAGAGAGAGGTGACCTATTGACCATCTACAGAATCATGAAAGGCACAGAGGTACTCGATAGTGAGAGCTTACTTAACTGGGACGAAAGAAACACAAGAGGACATGGAAAGAAAATAAAAAAACATAGCTATAGAAGAGAACTGAAGAAAAACAGTTTTCCTCATAGAGTTTTGGACACTTGGAACAAACTGGACAATGGAATAGTATGCGCAAAAACCATTCATGAGTTTAAAAACAAACTAGACACTGCAAGATACAAAGGCGGGACATCACGAGCATAGCTCCCCTTCCCGCAAAATACAACTAGGTAAATACATACATATACCAAGGCTTTTTCCCCCTTACAAGAGAGGTAGTCAAAAAGGAAAAGGCATAAAATCATTCCCACCCATTCCATCCCTAAATACACTCCACTCTCCTCCACCCTCCCTCTTATCTTAGCACCTCCTGGATGACGGGTCATCCCTGCACCCTGTCCACTGCCCTGGGTCAGAAGCAGTGTCGCAAGGCACAGCACATCCACACCAAGGCCGCCTCATTATATAGGCGACCCCCGCTCTACATCCCCCCATGCATAAAAGGAGAAGACGGGGAGAAATCCCTTCGGGCTGCATCAAAATTTGCTCACACATACTACCTCACCCCCCATCCCCCCACCCATTCCACCTCATGCATCACAGCATGATCCATATACAGTACAACCATTCTCCATTCACCCGTCTTCTGTCCTCTACCGTTCTTCCTCTACAGACATTCACCTCTTCCCCAAAGCCCCCTTCACCCCATCCATTCATCTCATCCTAGGATGTCCCCTCATGTTCACTCCCTCCACATCTGCCTTCCATACCTCTTTTACTAGTCTTTCTTCATTCATTCTTTCCATGTGTCCAAACCATCCTAATACTCTTTCATCAACCCTATCTCCCAACTCCCTTTCCACCTTTCCCTTTTCTCCTCCTCACCTCCTCATTTCTCACTCTATCCAGCCTAGTAACCCCTATCATACTTCTCAGACACCTCATCTCAAACACATTCAAACTCCTTCTTTCTTCCTCTCTTATGTTCCGTGTTTCTGCCCCATACAGTGCTGTTGGCACAATCACTCCTTCATACAGTCTCCTCTTAGCATCCATTCCCAAATGTCTATTTCTCATTACTCTTTTTAATCTGCAAAGGCATTTACTCGCTTCTCTCCATCTACATTCTACCTCCACCTCCACTCCACCTTTTCCTGCCACATTTGCACACAAGTATCTAAAACTATCCACTTCCTCCAGTCGCTCTCCCTTAATGCTCACTTCCAGTCTGCTGCCACTTTCACCCCTTGTACATCTCATCATCTTACTTTTACCCATATTTATCTTCAGCATTCTTCTTTCACAGACTCTCCCGAACTCTGTCACCAACTTCCTCAATCCCTTCTCTGATCCTGCCACAAGCACAGTGTTGTCTGCAAACAACAGCTGGCTCACCTCCCACTTTTCTCCATTTTCTTTAACCATCTCCAATCCCTGACCCACCACCCTTGCATTTACCTCTCGCACCACCCCATCCATGTATAAGTTGAACAGCCAGGGAGACATAAGGCATCCTTGACGAAATCCCACCTTTACCTCGAACCACTCACTCTCTCCATTTCTAATCCTGACACATGCTCTACTACTGTTGTAAAAACTCTTGACAGCTCCTAGAAGCTTTCCTCCTATCCCATATATCCGCGAAACCTCCCACAGTGCTTTCCTGTCTACCCTGTCTTAAGCCTTTTCCAGATCCATAAAAGCCCAGAAAACATCCTTCCCCTTACCTATAGCTTTCTCACATATCTGTCTTAGCACAAAAATCTGATCTACACAACCTCTACCCGTCCTAAATCCACACAGTTCCTCACCAATTACTCCCTCTGTTCCTCTCCTAATCCTCTCAATCAAGATCCTCCCATAAGCCTTCCCAACTACACTTAAAAAGCTAATCCCTCTGAAACTACTACACATACACTTGTCCCCTTTTCTCTTGTAAAGTGGAACTATACAGGCACTCCTCCAGTCCTCTGGCACTCTACCCTCTCTCCAGCAAACATTAAATAACCTCACCAGCCAGTCCACCATCACTGTACCTCCTTTTTTTTTTAGACATTCTGCATGGCATCCATCCAGACCAGGTGCCTTACCTGCTTTCACCATCTTAACAACTGCCTTCACTTCATCCTTCCTTATTTCTCATGAAAGGCATAGAAACTATTGATAGAGAGGATCTAATAAAATGGGATAGTAGATATACAAGAGGACACAGAAAGAAAATCAAGAAAGACAGTTATAAAAGAGACCTGAAAAAGAACAGCTTTCCCCACAGAGTAATAGATATTTGGAACAAGTTAGATGAGAAAGTGGTGTGTGCAAAAACAATACATGAATTTAAAAACAGTCTAGATAAAATAAGATATGAAGACGGGACCTCACGAGCATAGCTCCCCTTCCCGTAAAATACAACTAGGTAAATATACATATAGTTTGCCGGTGTAGAGGTTAGTATTGAAGGCTCACAATGATGTAGATCTGAGACTGAGTCTTGTTCAGGGCTTAAAAGCTTCACTAATACTGATTCAATTTTACATCACTAAATTCCCCACTATCAGGAGGCTTGAACAGTTCCTCCTACAGGGAACTTTGTAGAGCTGAATTTAATGAACCATGCCCTTAGTTCAACTCACCAGTGGCAGGGCTTGAACTGACATCACTTTAACCTCCATCACAAGTAGTGATGCCCTAATCCACTTGGCTAGCAAGCATCCTTCACTAATACTGTAATCCATTATTTTCCTCCTTGAGCAAGGGGATGAGGTGTGTGTGTGTAAGGTCACAACATTGCTCAAAGATTGGTCTATATATCAGCTCTAAGTTCTTATCTGAGAGGGTTTTCACTGTTGATCATGAGTCCAGCACATAATCCAAGACCATGTATATGTAATATCAGTGACAACTCTCCTAGATATGTCTATCTACCTATATACCAAGGGCTTCTTCTTTCTTATAAGGTAAGACAATAATTTGTATGTACACCAGAAAAGGACCTTAATGTGCAAACTTTGATGATAGAAGAATTTTACAAGTTTATGTTAGGCTACTATGGAAACCATTCATGTTAAATAGATACTATACTTTTGTTGTCAGTTCAAATGTTACCTCATGATTACGATCACATGCCATGAAGGGCCTGGGCAGAAGGATGAGGCGCTGCAAGGATGACATGCTAGCAGGGTGCCACTTGAACCCGAGTGATTCATCTGGTGTTGGATTGCTAAAGAAAATTTCAGAACTTTAAAATTTTACTCTTCCTTGAAGAACCTTCAGTCACAGGCAAAAATAAATGTATCAAGATACATCTTTATTCAACCTGTGCTTGGTGTCTTCATAAATCTTGTTCTGGTTTACTTATGATGATCCCTTTCAGATAATAAATTCATCTTAATGAATAGTTTTATAGAATGAAACATTCTTCCATTAGGTAGAGTGAAAACACTTAATCAACTATTTGCCTCTACTTTTCAGCTCAGGCAACTTAACTAAATCTCATATATATGTATCCAAGATGGTTCTGCATATATTAACAATTAAATATGAATATAACTAATTTAATATGGATAATTCATTGGCAAACAATGCCTAAATACATTTCAACTAAGTATTTCTTATCATCAGCTGGGATTTATATATTTGAATTACCCACATTAACATGCTAGCATAGCTTTATATGATGAAAGAAATAGGATAGGCAAATACAAATTTTGAAAATAGGAATAAGTACAAGTGTGAGTGTGTTTGCACTTGAACATCATACCCTGTGGAAGCAAAGTTTACCCAGGTTTTGAGCATGACATCACGCATCTTTAAGTCATCTTTCTGTTGGAGTCTAATTGCCAAGTTAAAGAGGTAGAAGAGGTCATCTCCATGGTTGGCATCTGTGGAAGACAAAAGATGAAATGTGTAATACAATGATTTTCTGTCCTGTAGGTACTTTTTTGTTTGGAATGATAAAACACAGATTAAGGAAATGACTCAAAGAGAGGAGTAAGACTTTGAGAAAGTGAAATTGACAGTTCCTAACAGAACAGTATTGAAGGGACTGGCAAAGAAACTCAACTGACTGGCCAACCAGCCTACAACCATCAGTGTGAAGTAAGCAACAAAGACTTTATTACATTATTTGTATTTACATGTATAAAATGTCTGAGAAGTATGATACGGGTTACTAGGCAGGATAGAGAGAAAAATGAGGAGATGAGGAGAACAGGGGAAGAGTAGGAGTTGGGTGATAGGGTTGATGAAAGAGTATTGAGATGGTTTGGACACATGGAAAGAATGAATGAAGAGAGATTAGTAAAAGAAGTGTGGAAGGCAGAGGTGGAGGAAGTGAACAGGAGGGGGCAACCAAGGATGAGATGGATGAATGGGGTAAAAGGAGTATTGAGGAAGGAAGGGCGAGGGCAGAAGATAGGGGTTAATGGAGAATGGTTGTGTATGGATGATTCTGTGATACATGGAAGGGAGTGGGTGGGGGATAGGGCAAGATGAGGGAGTCGTTATGTGTGAATTATATTTTGATGCAGTCCGAAGGGATTTCTCTCTGTCTTCCCTTTTTCTGCATGAGAGGATGGAGAGGGGGGCTGCCGATTAAATGAAGCAGCCTTACTGTGTCTTGCTGCATTGCTTCTGACCCAGGGCAATGGGTGAGATGCAAGAATGACCCATCATCTAGGAGGAGCTAAGAAAAAAGGGGGGAGGGAGGGGGTGGATGGGAGTGGAGTGGGTGGGGATGAAATGGGTGGGAGTGGAATTATACCTTTTGACTTTGGCTACCTCCCTTTTAAGGGGGAAAAAGCCCTTGGTATATGTATATGTACATGCATACAATCATATGTATTTATCTACAAAACCACTTTGAAACCATACATACATATACCAAGGGCTTTTTCCTTATAAGAGAGGGAGTCGTTAACAAAAGTGGATAGTGAAAAAGATCTCGGCGTAATTATCAGTAACGACCTCAAATCATCCAAGCAGTGTATTTCAGCCTCTGAGAAAGTAAATAAGATTCTAGGACTGATTGCGCGATCTTTTGATTTCAAAAGTCCATCACTCATTAATAAGCTATATAAATCGTTAGTTTGTCCACATTTGGAATATGCTGTTTCCGTATGGTCACCGAATCTCATTAAAGACATTGACAGACTGGAAAAAGTACAACGGCGAGCCACAAAACTGATTCCAAATATCAAAAATAAATCATACGAAAATCGACTAAAACATATGAATCTGTTTTCCCTAAAAAAGCGTAGACTCAGAGGTGACTTGATGCAGGTCTTTAAAATTCTAAAGGGAATTGACAACATCAAAAGTGACAAAATTTTTACATTGAATGAGAATCAGACAAGAAACAATGGTCTCAAACTGTCCGGAAATAGATTCAATTTGGAAGTAGGTAGAAACAACTTTGCCAACCGTGTAGTTAATGAATGGAATAAACTTCCTGCACAGGTAGTGCAATGTAGTTCAGTTCGAAGCTTTAAGAATCATTTAGATAAATACCTAAGTAAGATGCTGTAATGATTATGATTTATCTTATATTATTTGTTTTTGTTTTGTTATCGTTTGTCTGTCTGATTTTCATTTATTATTAGTTATATGTCAATTTATTATTATTTACTATTTACCTGTTTGTTTATTATTTAACTATACCTATGCATTTATTTATGTATTTTATTTGTTATTTACATTATCATAGTTTTTTATTTATTATTTTATTATTAATATGATTTTTTTTCGCATCCGACCTAGATATGGATCAAAAGGTCTCCTGTCGGCATGCTCCGCCTTTGTAATCCTTTGTAAAGTCAACAGGCATAATTCCACTCCCACCCACTCTACTCCCATTCACCACCCCTTCCTCCCTTTTTTCTTGGCTCCTCCTGGATGATGTGTCATCCCTGCACCTCACCCATTGCCCTGGGGCAGAAGCAATGCAGCAAGACACAGCACATACACAGCAAGGCCGCTTCATTTAATCAGCAAACCACCCTTTCCCTCCCCTCAGGCAGAAAAAGAGAAGACAGCGTGAAACCTCTTCAGGCTGCGTCAAAATATCAATCAAATATAACCACTCCCTAACCCCACCTATCCCACACCCACTCCCATCATCCATACAAGACCATTCTTCACTCATCCCTATCTTGTCATCTCCTTTCTTTCCTCTACAGACATCCCCCTCTTTCTCAATGCCCCTTTTACCCCATCCATCCATCTCATCCTCAGTTGCACCCTCCTGCTCACTCCATCCACTTCTATCTTCCACACTTCTTGAAACCTTTGAAATCACTTTCAATTAATATGATGAAACAGTTTTGAAATGAAATTCAATTAATATGGTAAAACAGAGCTTTTCCCTTGCAAAATTAGGATGCATCTTATGCCATAGTTGCCTGTTCAGCCCAACAAATGTAGGATAGTGCTGCACAAGATGCTCCACATCCTCCAAACAACCTAGGGCAACTGATGCCCACTGCCAGGCCAATGCTGTTTTGGTACTACAACTCATTTCTTTGGTCACTGATTCAGGGCAAGACGGGTGTCCCCTCCTGGCTTGACAGGCAAATTGGCAGTTACATGACTGGAACTTTTGATTCAGAGTCAAGTAGCTATTGCCTGAGCCAACATCACAGGATCCAAGGCTATCTCTCACCAGTATTTACCTAGTTGTATTATTCAGGAAGGTGGGCATGCATACTTTCCTAAGAGCCATGAGACTGTTGAGTTAAGGATAGATACCAAATGCTTAGTGTCTCCTTGTTGGGCTCCATGGTGGATGGGAGTGTGAGGGAGTGAATTCTTTTATCTATGTGGTGAAGGTGAGCTTGCAACCTGGCTTAATCAAATCCAACAAGGTTGTTATGTAGGGGCTGGGGTAAACCTCAGTGGGGCTCTCGGTGTGGGTGTCTGTAATATTCTTTCCTTTTCACAAGAAGATTACTACCCTTTTTATTGGCAGAGGTTAGGAGATCAGGCAGTGGTAATATCAGTGGTGAATGGTATGTCTACTAGTGGTCAGGTCACAGCAACATTGTCCACCTTAGGTGGTTAGCTGTACACATATCTAGCTGACAACAGTCTGCCATTATTTTTACACACAAGAAAATCAGACACGTGGCAATTGCTCACCACTTCCACATATTTGTTGATGATAGAACAAGTTCCATTGTTACATAACAATGAAAGAAGTACAATATTTTCAGGGAGATCTATGAGAGGGTCCAGGAAATTTTGCCAGCTGACATGGAGGCATAGATTCCAAGTTCAAGAAACAGGAGGCTTCCTGATTATCCCTGTCAATGTTTGTATTCAACTGAAATTTTATGAACAATGAGGATTCTATGCCAGGAGATGCTTACCTGTGGTCAAAACCATTGTCTTTATATGCTTGGACAGCTTGGGAAAGTGACAATCATTAACAATTCTTTGAAGAAATGGAACATTTGTACTTAAAAAGAACAGTGCACACTCATGGAGGTAAAAAGATAAATATTTTAGAAACTAGAAGCATTTACAGAATGCATTCCTTCACTAAGGCATTTGGGCACACCAACCAGAAATGAACATCATCAGTCTTGGGATTGACGAGTTAAACACCATATGAGGACGGAACCTTTATTTGTATGACGTTTCGTTTATTACAGCTTTTTCAAGTACAAGTTGAGATACATATGCTTGAGATTAAATAAGGGGAAAGGAGGGAACCACCAACTTGGAAGTAGTGTGCCAGACAAGCAGGACGATAAAAGACATCACGAAGACGATAATACACAACAACCAGACACCAGGCACCAAAGCCGGTGTTTATCATATTCCATGTTCAGGATGTGATTAGTTTACATCGGAGCAACGTCACGCGACCTGAATACACGAATACGTGAACACCGTTACGACGTCAGGCATGATGTCACCACCAATGCATGTGTGACACATAGAAACAAGGAAAACCATCTTATGGACTGGAAGAATGCAGAGCTGCTGATACGAGAACCAGACAAAATCCGCAGGAAGTGTTTAGAAGCAGCGATCATTCAAGGAACGAACACTATTGAACAAAACAGGGGCATGTTTAACATCTCGCCCCACATAATTCCCCTAATACCCATGGCCAGCAAAATTTTAAATATTTAAACCACCCTTTGTGAACATTTCGCCCATGGACGTTTGGGCCAGCATTCTCAACCTTTCCCAGTGTTCAATCCCCCCCTTCTCCTCCTCCTCTCCTCCCCCTCCTCCTCCTCCTCTTCCTTCCCCCCCTTCTTTTCTCTCCCCGTTCCCTCCTTTCCCCTTATTTAATCTCAAGCATATGTATCTCAACTTGTACTTGAAAAAGCTGTAATAAGCGAAACGTTGTACAAATAAAGGCTCCGTCCTCATATGGTGTTTAACTCGTCAGTCTTGTCGGCAACTGCCACTTTCATGAAAAAAAAAAGTCTTGAGATTGTAATTTGCCAAGGTTGGCATGAAACATACCTTAAAAAAAATGTGATGTGGATCAACACCAATGAAATCTAATGGTGTGTTATTTGGGTCATACTCCACCATTTAAATTTTTTCATCAAAATCTCTTCCACACTCTATCTGTAAAGGTGCTAATAGACAAAGAACGAAATGAAAATTACCAAAAATACGACCTTCTCAGAAGTAATAAGGAATTCTGACATATATATATATATGATATACAGTATTATTGCAGAAACCACCGGGAAATTGAAAAAACAGATACCGAACGTTTTCGTCTATTTAGACATTTTCAAAGGTACAAAAAAGCAATACAGAAAGAAACAATAAATACATAAGAAGACAAGGATACTCGGAGAGGTCCCATGTTACATTTTATCACACACAATTTTGTCAATAATAAAATTGTCCAATTTAAATAAACCCAAACTCAAGTTCATGTTATTTCCAAAATTTCTTTTTATAAAACAAGATTCAATAATATTTCTTTCTATAATATTATTACAAGAAGTAATTATTTTAGAATTTCCCCAGTCAATATTATGACCATAATCCCTTTGGTGGACAAATAATCCACTGGACACTTGCCCCGTTCTAATACTATATTTATGTTGGCCTATTCTTTTTTCTAAGCCTTTGCCTGTTTGGCCTATATAAATAAAATCACAGTTTTTACATGGTATATTATAAATATATCCTTCTTTACTTCTTGGAGAATTTTTAATTAACAGACTCTTAATGTTATTATTATTTTTGAATACTATCTGTATACCAAAATTTTCAAAAATGCTAGGAAGATGGATCAAATTTTCGTGGTACGGAATTGTTAACATATTTTTATAATTAAATGGTTTGACCTGCGAAGTATTAAGAAAACATTTCCTAGCTTTGACTTTTGTTTTATCAAGTGTCCAGTGGATTATTTGTCCACCAAAGGGATTATGGTCATAATATTGACTGGGGGAAATTCTAAAATAATTACTTCTTATAATAATATTATAGAAAGAAATATTATTGAATCTTGTTTTATAAAAAGAAATGTTGGAAATAACATGAACTTGAGTTTGGGTTTATTTAAATTGGACAATTTTATTATTGACAAAATTGTGTGTGATAAAATGTAACATGGGACCTCTCCGAGTATCCTTGTCTTCTTATGTATTTATTGTTTCTTTCTGTATTGCTTTTTTGTACCTTTGAAAATGTCTAAATAGACGAAAACGTTCGGTATCTGTTTTTTTAATTTCCCGGTGGTTTCTGCAAAAATAGTTTATCACGTGTGTTTTGTGATTTCTTTGCATAATATACAGTATACGTATTTTCTGTAAACTGTATACAGTATACTGATATACTGGACAAGAGAATCATATGAGAGGTACAAATAAAAGAGAAGTAAAGCTTGAGATAAAGAAGGCAAAGAGGAGAGCAGATGTGAAATGGGGTAAAAGTATGACAGAAGTTTTTGAAAGTAATAAAATATGTTTTGGAAGGAAATTAAGAGAGGAAGAGGAGGCAAATCAAGTAGACAAGAAAAGGTAAAAGGTGCAGAAAGAGAGATGATAATGGAAGAGACAGCAATAAGAAGAAGATAAGCAAAGTATTTTAGGGACTTGCAAAATGTGCATGAGGATAGGGAGAGAAAGGTTGTTGCAATGGGAAGCATTAAAAATGACAGTGATGAATGAGGAAAATGGAGGAGAAATAAAGAAAGATGAGGTGAATGCAGCTGTTAAAATTATGAGAGCAGGTAAGGCACCTGGATTAGATGGGTGTCATATGGAGTGTCAAAAAGGGAGGTACAGTGATGGTAGACTGTTTGGTGAGGTTGTTTAATGACTGTCTAAAAGAGAGTAAAGTGCCAGAATACTGGCTGAATACTTGTATAGTTCCACTTTACAAGGGAGAAGGGGACAAGTGTGAGTGTAGTAGTTTCAGAGGGATCAGTGTGTTGAGTGTAGATGGGAAGGCTTGTGGGAGGGTTTTGATTGAGAGGATTAGGAGAGGAACAGAGGGAGTAATTAGTCAAGAACAGTTTGGGCTTAGGACAGGTAGGGGTTGTGTAGATCAGATTTTTGTGGTAAGACAAATATGTGAGAAAGCTTAAGGAAAAGGTAAGGATATTTTTTGGGATTTTATGGATTTGGAAAAGGCTTATGACAGGGTAGACAGGAAGGCACTGTAGGACATTTTGCAGATATATGGGATAGGAGGAAAGCTGTTAAGAGCTGTTGAAAGTTTTCATGAGAGTAGTAGAGCCTGTGTTAGAATTAGAAATGAAGAGTGAGTGGTTTGAGGTAAAGGTGAGACTTCACCAGGGATGTGTTATATTACCTTAATTGTTCAATTTATATATGGGTGGGGTGGTGTAAAAGGATTGGAGATGGTTAATGAAAATGGAGAAAAGTGTGAAATACACTAGTTATTTTTTGCTGACGTCATTGCACTTGTGGCAGGATCAGAGGGGGGATTAAGAAAGTTAGTGATGGAGTTTAGGAAGGTGTGTGAAAGAAGGAAATTGAAGATAAATGTTGGTAAAAGTAAGGTGATGAGATGTACAAGGGGAGAGGATGGCAGTAAATTGGAAGTGACTATTAAGGGAGAGAGGCTGGAGGAGGTGAATAGCTTTAGATATTTAGGTGCAAATGTGACAGGAAAGGGAGCTGTGGTGGAGGTAGAATATAAATTGAGAGAAACTAGTAGCCTTTGGGGATTAAAAAGTGTAATGAGAAATAGATATTTGGGAATGGATGCTAAGAGGGGATTGTATGAAGGGGTGATTGTGCCAACAGCACTGTATGGGGCAGAAACATGGAATATAAGAGAGGAAGAGAGAAAAGAGTTTAAATGTGTTTGAGATGAAATGCCTGAGAAGTATGGTAGGGGTTACTAGATTGAGAAACAAGGTGAGGAGGAGAGTGGGGGACTTGGGAGATAGGGTTGATGAAAGAGTATTAGGATGGTTTGGACATATGGAAAGAATGAGTGAGGAAAGATTGGTAAAAGAGGTGTGGAGGGCAGAGGTGGAGGAAGTGAACATGCGGGGGCAACCAAAGATGAGATGGATGGAGTAAAAGGGGTATTGGGAAAGAAGGGAATGTCTGTTGAGGAAGGAAGGGAGAAGACAAAAGACAGGGGTGAGTGGAGAATGGTTGTGTATGGATGAGGCTGTAATGCATGGAAGTGAGTGGGTGGGGGGATGGGGGAGTTAGTGAGTATGTGTGAATGATATTTTGATGCAGTATGAAGGGATTTCTCCCCATCCTCTCTTTTTCTGTATGTGGGGGCAGAGAGGGGGGATTTACCAATTAAATGAAGCAGCCTTGCTTTGGATGTGCTGTGTCTTGATACATTGCTTCTGACCCAGGGCAGTGGGAGAGATACAAGGATGACCTGTCATCCACAAGGAGCCAAGAAAAGAGGGAAGGAGGGGTGGTGAGTAGGAGTGGTGAGTGTGGAGATGAAATGGGTGGGAGTGGATTTACGCCTTTGTCTTAGCTACCTCTCTTGTAAGGGGGGAAAAGGTGTTGCTATATGTATGTATACTGAGTTTCAAAGACAAAATGAGGAAGGCAGCCTAGAAACTGACATGAGCATGTCACGGAATCCATACACAAACCAGCAAAGTTGTTTCTACTCATCTCATGATAAAACCACTACCGAGGCAAATTTTAGTAGAGAATGGCTTCTGACACTCACATTTCTTTTCAGATGATGCATTGAAGAGGTTGGCAAGGGAGCTGGCACCAACATGTCGGAACTCGTAGAGGAAGAGGTTTCTGCCCGAGTCTAAGGTTCTCTTCACTGAATGGAGAGCTAAAATTTCATGTGGGATCAGATAGTCACTGTCGGTAAAGAGCTGCAGTATAAGAAAGAAAGAAAAAAAAAAAGGCCTACTTAATTAAAGAAATGTGTATTTACCTAATTGTAGTTTACAGGAAAGGAGCAATGCTTGTTGGGTTCCATCTCCTTTTCTCCAATTTTTATCATACCTAGCCTCAAATTCATGTACAGTTCCAACTTAATATATATTTTATATCCTTTATTTCCTATGATCATATTTAGATTTGAATTCATGTATTGTTTGAGCTTGGGCTATATCACCTAAGCTATTCCACATATTTATGCATCTACAGTATGAGAAGCTGTATTTATTAACATCTTTTAGACATGTAATCTTTCTCAATTTGTTCCCATGACTTCTTAAAGCCCTCCTATCTTTAATCAGATCTCTTCTGTCAATACAATCTGTCCCCTTTAGTGACCTGAATACTTTCATAATATCACCTCTTTCTCCTTGATTTTTCAAAGTTGGCAGACTTGGTGCTTATAGTCTTTCCCCGTATGGTTTATTTACCAGGCTGGGGACCAGTTTGGTTACTGTCCTTTGTATTCTCTCAATCTTTCACTTTGTGTGAGGACCATTCTACTGACACTTATTCCAGTCTTGGATGGATCTGGGTCTTGATAAGTTTTTCATCATCTCTTCATTAATAGAGTGAAACACCACTTTAATCTTCTGCAGTAGTACACACACCTCTCCCACAATCCTTCTGATATGTCTGTCAAGTGACAGGTTGTCATTTATCAGCACTCCCAAATCTTTCTCTTCTCTTGCTTTTGTAATGGGTTCACTTCCCAAGGAATAGTTTAAAGTTGGACTTTTGCCACTTTTGCATTTTTTGGTAGTGAACTTCATTTCCTTTTCTTGACTCCATGCAAAAATAGTGTCTCCTCAGGATTTTTGCATTATCTGCAAATATGTTGGCAGAGCTTGTTCCTTCTATCATGTCACTGACATAGAAAAGAAACATTATTGGTGTAAGCATTGACCTGGTTGACATCTTATCCTTTACTACTGTTCATATATCTTTCCTTCAAAAAGTCTTTCATCCATTCTAGTAGTTTTCCTCTCAGTCATTCAACATGCTCCAATTTCCACAAAGTCAACTGTGAGGTACTTTATGAAATGCATTCTGTAGGTTGAGGTACACACAGTCCATCCAACCCTCTCTCTCTTGTGGTGGATCAATCACTCTCAAGTAAAAGCTTAAAAAGTTCAACACACACAACCTTACAGATCTGAAGCCAATCTGACTGTCTGTCAGAATGTTCATCTCTTCAAGATATCTGGTCCATTGATCTTAACACAATCCTTTCACATATTTTCACTATTGTGCTGGTCAGTGATACTGGCTTACAATTTAGTGGTGTCTCCTTATTTTCGCCTTTGTTAACTAGGACCACATATGCCCTTTTCCATTCAAATAGCACAATGCCTTCTTTCAATGAACATGCAATAAGATTGTGAATTTTGTCCACTAGTTGTTCCCTACATTCTTTAATTATCTAGTTGAAGATCCCATGAGGTCCTGAAGCTTTTGTCACATCCAATGATCCCAGGAAATTGAGCACTTCCCTTACTTCTACACTTAAATCTTCTACACCTGGATTTTTGCTCCTCTCGCTTTCCTCTAAAAAATTACTCTCTTTAGTGAAGATCAATTAGAAGCCTTTATTCATTATTTCTGCCTGAGCTGAGGCCTCTCCAAAAACTTCATTACCCACTACAGTATTAACTTGGTGATTACTTCTCTGTGTCTCAATTTACCATTAATAAACCTGTAAAACAGTTTTGGTTCATCTTTGCATTTATAAACTACACCTATTTCAAAATAGCTTCCCTCCTCACTGCGGATTCTTGTATAGTCATTTCTAGCTTGCTTGTAAGTGTCTTTTGTTTTATTGCTTCTCTTCCTCCATTTTCCCCAAGCCACATCCCTGGCATGTTTTTGGAATCTCATGCTTTTTGTTAAACCAGTCCTGTTTCTGCTTCTTCCTTCCCTATTCTGTGGCACATGTCTATTCACTCCCATTTGTAAATGTTAGGAAAGGTCTCCCATTTCCTCCTTATTCCCGTGGTATTCATGAATTCCTCCCAGTTTGTTTCAAAGAATTTTTTCAACCCTAAGTAACCTGCTTTCCTAAGATTGAGTCTTCCTTGCCTGTGTGACTCATTCCTTAGCTCTATTTCTTCATCCTCTGGCTGAAATTCAATTGTTACATGGTCATTTTTTTCTATACTGCAAAGGTAGTTCAATGAGTTGATGATGTCTGGTTCTTTGGTTAGTAACAGATATAATCATGTCTGGGAATCTGCTTTGCCACTTGCTTCCTATTCCTCCCCATTGACATCACTGCAATTAAATTCTCCAATAAGGACTAAATTACTACTTTGTTAAATTGTTCTCTTTAGGAAAAGAGCTCTGTCAAATAACATTTCCTGATATTCAGCTTCATTCCAAGCTCTTGTCTTGGTGGTGGTGGGGGGGGATGCCACCATGAAGTATATCTTATTCTGCCCTTTAGTACTAATTTTCAGGTTGAATGCTTCAGACTTGTCTTCAGTCCGATTTGCATTTTTCACCTTTATGTCACTTCTCACAAGAAACGTTACCCCTCCACCCTTATCTTCTCTGTCTCTTTCCAGGCAGGGCTGTGGAGTCGGAACACCAAACCTCCGACTCCGACTCCGACTCCAACTCTGACTCCGACTCTATTTTTGGCACCTCCGACTCCGACTCCTCTTCATGTAATTAACTGATTATGGCCTACATATTTTATAAAGCCTAAACACACATATGCTCCAATCTTGAGTAGACTTATATCATTATAACTGGTTTATATCAAAGAATAAATATATATGGTGTGGCTTTCCTATGTTTGACCTCTTCATTAGTACTTTATAAGTGGAGAATGTTTTTTGAAATTGAAGAAAATTCAGTAAAAAAAAGATTCTATAATGTAAGACATTTGGCATAATATATATCTTTGCAAATGAGTGATAAGTACCTTTGAAAAACAAAAATACTGTACTTTATAACAAAGGTTGAAATATAACCTTTGTAAAGGATATACAAACCTAATAATAAAGAAAAATATAATGGAAGATTTTTTTTTACACAGTTTTGCAAATACAAAATAAAAAAAATGAAAATACTTTATAAAAGAAGTTTAGGCAAATTTCTTGAAAGGAAACAGTAAATATAGAGAAAATAAACCTTACTGATACGAGTACGGTACAAGGTCGTGTGTTACAGCTGAACATGTATGATACTGAAAGGTATATGTATCATACATACTTTTTGGGTATCATTGTCCTTTTCATACCTTCTTTTGTCTTAATATACCGAAATTACTAACACAAGTACCTCTTGGTTTAACTACATACTGGTACTGCTATGCAATTATTGCGATGGACATTACTCTGGTTCTGGAACCGATCTTATCGATATGAGTACAAAACAAGATACAGATGAACATGTTTGAAATGTGAAACTTTTTTTTTTCAACATTGAATATCCTTATTTCAATAATTCATTGTTAAAGGGTATTGAGGGGAAAAAAGAAGGGGAAAGGAAAAAAGAGATAGTAGTATTGCATTAGTCTACAGTCGAAATCATAATTATCCTACTGTTTGGTGACACAGCAGTGGGAGAAACCACCAAACTGATGGAGTGATGGAAACGATGCATATGGAACTTGACAGGAATATTACAGCTCCCGTGGCTGTGTGTCAACAGAAGATGTAAAATTGAGGTGTTTAATTTATTCAAGTAATACTTTGGATGTTTATTGGTCTATGTATGAATTTGAAAGCCAGAGTTGCACAAGGACGTTTTGGGGGTATAGTGGAATGACCACAAAGATAAGACGATGAGATTTATCACATTTTATAAAATTATGTTGTTTTTTTATATAATCTACTTATAAGGAGTGTGCAATGCATAACTCTACAGACTAAACAAAGGCCTTATAAAGTGTAAATTTAACTGGAGTCGGAGTCAATATATTTTTACCGACTCCGACTCCAGTAACACCGTAATTGCTTCTGACTCCGACTACATGACTCCGACTCCACAGCCCTGTTTCCAGGTGTGTCTATTGTTCCCCAATGGTAGATAAAATTTCTTGGGGAGTTCAGTCTCCACTAGACACAAAATACCATGCTCATTTATCCTTAAGTAATTATTTATTTCCAACCTGGTTGATAGTTAACCAAAAAATATTAGCATACACTCCTTCATGTTTCCTTATAGTGTTTCATTTGCAATACCACCTTCCTGTTTTTCTAGAAAGCATTTCCTTACATTCTGACATTCTGATTGTCAACTTGCCCCCCCCCCCAAAAAAAAAAAAAAAAAAATTATTTCTTCTTCTGTCCTATAATTTTTTGCTTTAAGCTTTTGTGTCTGCCTGTTCCTTTTTGTTAGCATCTTTCCTATTCCAACTATCTTTTAACTTTTCCTCTTGTGCAACTTCCAAAACTTGCTGATTACTTCATTTGCCACGGCTTGCAACTTGAACTTTATTTTCATTGGATGCACACCATTCCTCTTATACTGACCTAACCTATACATACTATCAATCTGGTATGTTATATCTAAGTCCTTCCCTAGAGTTGAGGTAATTTCCCTAATCTTTAGTATCTCTTGTTTTTGGCACAACTTCCATGAGGTGAAGTGCTCTTCTTGGCAGCCAAAGAGTAAGATGCATCTAATCTTGTCAATTAAATCTCTAACAAGAGATTCTCTTTTTCTTTTTCACACTCTTGACTATTCCTTCTATATTATCTCTTCCCTGTTGCTCCATGATTGACAGCTCCTTCCCATATGAGAACTCGGAGCTAATGTATGACTGATCTATGGGTAATGCTGTGACCTGACACACCCCAACTCCCTGCCCATGAGAGTTGGAGTAACGGCTTGCAGTGCAACGATGCTCAAATGATTTCAGCCCTGGGTGGGATTTGAACTTGTATCACTGTATTTACCCAATTATATCTTACAGGAAGGGGAGCTATGCTTGTGGTGTCCTGTGTGTGTATTTACCTAGTATCTTACAGGAAGGGGAGCTACGCTTGTGGTGTCCCATCTCTGTATCTTGCCATATCTAATTTGCTCTTAAATTCTTGTATTGTTTTTGCACACAATATTGTTTTGTCTAGTATGTTCCATACATCCACCACTCTGTGGGGAAAGCTGTTCTTTTTCAGGTCTCTTCTATAGCTATTCTTTTTCAGGTCTCTTCTATAACTGTCCTTTTTTGAGCTTCCTTCCATGTCCTCTTGTGTTTCTCTTATCCCAATTTAGTAAGTCTTCTCTATCAAGGACTTCTATACCTCTTATACAGTAATTCTGTAGATGGTCAATAAGTCACCTCTTTCTCTTGTTTGTTCCAGAGTTGGTAATTCTGGTTTTGACAATCTGTCTTCACATGACAGTTTAGATAGTGTTGGGGCCATCTTTGTAGTTGCTCTCTAGATTCTCTCAATTTTCCTTGTATTTAGTACTGGGTGACCATAATGTCACTGCATACTCCAATTTTGGCCTTATCAATGTGACTAGTACTTTCTTTACCATTTCTTCATCCAAGTAAGTAAAAGCCAATTTTATTGATCTTAGCAAGTAAGAGGTTTCACTGACAATTTTGCTTATATGTTTGTCAGGGGAAATATTCTTTGTGATAATTACTCCCAGGTCTTTTTCAGATCCCACTTTATTAACTTCCTTTTCACCAATCTTATATTGTCCTCATATTCTTTTTTTACTTTTTCCAAATTCCATTATGCTACATTTCTTAATGTTGAATTCCACCTGCCCCTTCTAACTCCATTCCTAAACTCTGTTCAGATCTCTCTGCAGGGAGTCACACTCCATTTCAGTATTCACTTTCTTTAACAGTTTTGTGTCATTTACAAAGAAGCTAATGTAACATTTCACACCCTCATCCATGTCATTTATATAAATAAGAAACATTATTGGAGCCAATACTGATCCTTGTGGAACTCCATTAATTACATCTTCCCAAGTAGAACTCTTATCTCTGAGCACTACCTTCATTTTTCTTCCATGCAGAAAGTCCTCCATCCATTTCAGTAGTTTACCTTGTATCCCTCCTATGGCTTCCAGTTTTCTTAACAGTTTTTTATGTGGGACTTTATCAAAAGCTTTTTGTAGATCTAGGAAAGTGCAATTGGTCCATCCATCCCTTTTCTGTATTATATCTAGTAGTCTTAAGTTAAAACAGATCAAATTTGTGGTATATGATCTTCCCTGTCTAAAGCTGAATTGTCTCAGATTTAGTATATTGTTCTCCTCCAGATGTTTTACCCATCTACTTTTTATAATTTTTTCACAATTTTTGGCTACTGTGCTTGTAAGGGAAACCAGTCTGTAATTTGTTGGGTCTTCCTTATTTCCTCCTTTATAAATTGGTATGATATCAGCATTTTTCCAGTCTTCTGGTATTTTTCCTTCTTTGAGTGAGCAACTTATTATGTTATATATTTTGCCTATTAGTTCTTCTTTACATTCTTTTAATATACAGTTTGCTATTCCATCCAGGTCATGCAATTTCCTGACATCAAGGTTCACTATTTGGTCCATTTCTCCCTGTCTTCTCCTTTCCTGCATGAGGGGATGGAGAGGGGGGGGTCGCCAAATTTATGAAGCGGCCTTGCTGTGGATGTGCTGTGTCTCGCGACACTGATTCTGACCCAGGGCAGTGGACAGGATGCAGGGATGACCCGTCATCCATGAGGTGCCAAGATAGGAGGGAGGGAGAAGGGTGGAGGGGAGTAGAATATATGGGAAATGAAATAGGTGGGAGTGATTTCTATGACTTTTTCTTTTTGGCTACCCCCCATGTAAGGGGGAAAAAGCCTTTGGTATATGTATGTATGTACTATTATTTCCCTCATGGGGGTGGGGTCACTTCTCTCCCTTCATTCCAATGTCATATATTTTCTCTGGTGAAAACCTACTTGAAGTGTTTGCTCAAGAATTCAGCCATTTCTGTATCTTCTGTGTATTTCATATTTCCTTGGTGTAGTTTCACTATTTCCTGTTTGTTTTTTAGTTTACCATTTACATATCTATAGAATAGTTTGGGCTGAACCTTACATTTTTCTATTATGTCTTTTTCATAGTTTCTTTTTTCTTCTCTGTGTATTCTTACATATTCACTCCTTTGATTAATATATATTTGCCACTATCTAGGTTTTTTCGTATTTTCTCCATCTTTTCCAAGCTTTATCTTTTCTATCTTTTGCTTCGCTGCACCTTCTGTTAAATCACCACTTAATATACACTCCTTTATAGATTTTCGTCAGTCATCCATTTTTCTTCCACTTGTGTTTCTTCCTTGTAGAATTTTTTCCCAGCTTGCTTTAAGAAAAAATTGACTAAGTTTCTCAAAGTTCACTTTATTATACATTAATCTTCCTTTTGTGTTTCTCATTTCTTTCTACATATATTTCCTCCTTTCATTCTAACTCAATTAGTATGCGGTCACTCTTTGCAATCGGTATCTTATATTCAATTTTGTCCACAAGTTCAGGTTCTGATGTATATAATAAATCTATTCTTGATGGTTCTTCATTGTTTCTAAATTTAGTGTTTTCTTTTACCCAATGTGTCATTGTATGTTCTATAGTCATGTCGAGTAATACATTTCCCCATTGATCCTCTCCACCTTTCACTGTCATCTTTTCCTGACATATTTATTTGCAATTAAGATCTCCCATAAGTACCACATTACTTCCATCCTTCAGCATCTCATTTAATGGAAGTCTCATATCATCTAACATTTTGGAATAATCTCTCTGCAAGATCATGTTCATGGGGGCACATAAATCAATGCAAACTTTCTGCTTTTCACGTTACTATCTTCAACTCTTATTGTGATCATCTCCACTCTATTCTCCCCATTTGTAATTTTCATCACATTTAATCTTTTTTAACCAGGAACATGACTCCTCTACCCTGTTTCTCCTCTTTATTTCTAAGCCAGTGATTACATAATCCATGTCCAACACTGCTTGGTAATAGTGGACCCCTTATTTTTGTCTCCACAATTCCCATTATGTCTAGTTTTTCTTCTGACAGGTAATCATCTAGTTTGTTTAATCCTAGGATTAATCTATGCTGGTATAAGCTAGTTTTGATTTTCTACTCCCTCCATCTTGTTCTGATTTTTTTTTCTTGAATGTACCATTTTTTTAGTCTCATGTCTAACACTCTCCAATAGAACTGCATTTTCTTGGTCTCCATTCTTTTCTAATTTTTTTCTTTAAGTTCACTTCTTAATGTCTTATCTCTCTCTTTCCTCATCATTCAGGTCTCTTTTCATCCATATATATTTGTAGTGTTCACTTCTTGCTAATTTTCCTATTTTTTCTAGAATTTATTCCGCTGCTATTTGTGATCTTAATTTGATCTTTAGGGGTCGACCTTTTCCTTCTGCATATTTGCCCATTCTGTGCACTTCCTTTATTTCCTTTTCTATTTTTTGCTCTTCATCTTGTACTACTTTTAAAACTTTTCTTGCCAATTCTTTCTCTTTATCTCTCAGGGAGACCATATACTACTATGCACTTTTTTGTCTACTGTATCTCTTACTAGATTTTCTTTTTCTTTAATTATTTTGATGACTGCATCTTTAGCATTCTCCAGCACTTGTTGATGAACTATTTAAAAATTACTTTATATTTTCTTGGTCTTTCCTCTATTTATTCCTGAGCTGTTGTAAATCATCCTCTCCTATGTTTTTTCCAGTTTTTATGGTCACTGCCTTTATCTGTTCATTTACCTCTTTATGGTCTCACTATTAGTGTTATTATCTTTTCAACCTCTCATTTTCTCATTTTAACTTGGCCAGTTTTTTTTTTTTTGTGTATTTACCTCTTCTTTTACTTCAGTATTTACTTTTTTTAAGTCACTCACATCTTTGTTTATTTCTTAATTTGTCCTCCATAAATCATTAGTCTCTTGTTTCCATGATTCCTTCATAAGTCTCATCTCCCTCTCTTATGTCTATAATCTTACTAAAAAGTTTTCTTTCATACCCAATAAATCCAGAAAAAATATCCCTCGTTGCCACTGTCTAAGAGAAATCTTTTCATACCCAGAGGTGACCTGAAGTTCACGTTATGCTTCAGTCTTGCACTGATAGATGGGTCTGGGTATGTGTTTACACTATGACTCGACACACTGCCACCATTGGGCTTCTCTGGCCTGTCATCCTTTTATTCCATTTTGCTTCAAGACTCACTATTTATGCTGTAATTCAACCATCTCAGATATCTGCTAGCACTCCTTTCCCATCTAACACAACCTAGGCATCCTGCTAATTTGACATTGTTGAGACATTCCACTTTTAGCTTATTTCTTGGGAGCTCAAATTTTATGTGATGTTAGTCTGTGTGTGTGACTTAATTGTATTTAATTAATTGTACTATATTGGATATGAGCTATGCTTGCTGGGTCCCATTTCTGTGCTCTAAGTTAGCATTAAACTTATGTTGTTTGAGTTCAATATTTCTTTATAAAATCTTCCACAAATTAATACATCTGTTTAGAAAACCAGTGCATTTCTTAACATTTTCAAATAACTTTTCTTTTTCAGTTTCCTTACATGTCCTCCGTCTTTTCTTGTCCCACAATAGGAAGACTTCTTTGCTTAGCTCTTCCATATGATGATGCCTATGCATTTACCTAGTTGTATTTTGCGGGAGAAGAGCTATGCTTGTAGGGACCCGCAGTTGTACCTCTCCGCATCCAGTTCTTTTTTAAAGTCGTGTATAGTTATAGCACTCATTGTTTTCTCTTTTAATTTTCTCCATGTATCTATCACTCTATGTGGAAAGCTATTCTTTTTCAGATCTCTTCTGTAACTGTCCTTCTTGAGTTTCTTCTTGTGTTCCCATGTATTTCTATTGTCCCATTTAAGTAGATCATCCCTGTCAAGGATTTCCATACCTTTCATAATTCTATATATGCATATCAAATCGCCTCTTTCTCTTCTTTGATCCAGAGTTAATAAGTTTAGTTTTTCTAATCGTTGTTCATATGTCAGCATACTGAGTGTTGGTGCCATCTTTGTTAGTGATCTTTGAATTCTTTCTAGCTTCTTTATGTTTTTTTTTTTTTTTTTTTTTGTACTGGGTGACCACAGTGTTGCTGCATACTCTAATTTTGGTCTTATCAGTGTAACTAGGATTTTCTTCACCATTTCCTCGTCCATGTAGTCAAAGGCCACCTTCATTGATCTTATTAAGGGTCCGTCAGGGGCAATTATTCGAAAAAATCTGGTACATGAACGAATTTTAGGAAAACATTTAAAAAGAATCTCTATGATGTTGGGAACACTCCTACAAAGTTATAGAGCTGTATTTCGTTTCTATCTTTTTATACAGAATAAAATAGATAAATTATTGGCAACCTCTGGCAACCCCATTGCGTATCAAATATTCTGTATATTGGAATAGCGTTAATTTTTTCTATAGCTATTTTGTTTTTTGCTACGGAATTGTGTTTATGGAGGTATTTAGCAACTCCTCCCACAAGCATAGATCAGAAATAGCACACATCAGGGCATCAGTACCCATCCAAACGTCAAAGTGAGGTCACGTTCTTTTGAAGCTCTCACCGTGCTTCATATTTTTGATTCCTCACTGTAATTCTTGCGGTAATCATGGCAAGATTGACGAAAAGCCAGCGAGCAAGGAGGAAGAATACAGTGAAGGCCCTTGCGTGCCAGATGAAGAAACGAGAAGGAAAAAAACAAACAAACGAAGAGGACAGCATCCAACAATGTTGGTTATAAAGAAGGATTTGTTGTTCCTCTTCTTGGAGAACCCTACACCCATATTCATAAGTCTGCCCTCGAAAGAAGAGACAAGAAACGAGAGGAGAAAAAAGTGAAAAGTAAAAGTGGTAAAGTGACCAAAAGCGGGGACTATGGGGCTGGGGCCTTTTAAAAATGTCGCGCAAAATTTAAATGCCTTCTCATGTACATTTAATGTTTTTGTTCTTTTTGTTGTTATATCTTCGGTTGTTCTTGATGGATTTTTGTCATTTTTGTTTCATTTGAAAGATAAAATTATGCTCTTTATTTCCTATATTAAAAAATAAAAGAAATTTTATTTCATTTTTTTTTCTATTTATGAAACCTGAATTTTGCAGCATCTTTGAAATGTTCAGAAAAGAAAATTCACAAAAAATCAGAGGTATAAGTTTGGTCAAATGTACATTATAACTTATATTCCCCAGAATCTAAGCTTGCAATATATACCAAGCTTAATTATGTGGAAGGATTTCCATATGATTAATTACAGCTTCATTAAACTTCATTATAACTTCATTATATCTTCACTACACTTTATATATACATGTGAGGAATACAATACCCAGGGGAATTATAGACAAATGTAAATGGTAATTATACCTAAGTTCATCAAAGAGATTCAAAAAGTTATAGGACATGCTCCCTTATAAAGCAACCTGACGGTCCCAGTTGTAGGTTTCTCCAACTATTTTGTTTACATGTTTGTCTGGTGTCATGTCATTTAAAATGATCACTCCTAGGTCTCTTTCTGAGTTTACTTTTGTAACTTCTTTAGTTCCAATTTTGTATTTGCCAGATATTCTATTTTTGCCTTTTCCAAATTCCATTATACTATATTTTTTAATGTTGAAATTCACATTCTTCAATAGTTTAACATCATCTGCAAAGAAGTTTATAATAGCATTTAATTCCTTCGTCCATGTCATTTATATAAATAAGAAACATTATCAGAGCCAATATAGAGCCTTGGGGTACTCCATTTATCATGTCTACCCATTTTGAGTTATTTTCTCTAAGTATCACTCTCATTTTTCTTCCTTTCAGGAAGTATCCCATCTATTCCAATAATTTTCCTTGTATTCCACCTATTGGTTCAATTTTCCTTAGTAGTTTTTTGTGTGGCACTTCGTCGAAAGCCTTTTGTAGGTCCAGGAAGGCACAATCTGCCCAGCCATCTCTTTCTTGTATTATGCCTAGCAATCTTGAGTAAAAGCATATTAAATTTGTATTACATGATCTTCCACTTCTAAATCCAAATTGGTTGGGGTTTAATATTTTGTTCTTTTCCAAGTGTTTAGTCCATTTGCTTTTAATAACTCTTTCGCATATTTTAGCAATTGTGCTCATCAGGGATACTGGTCTATAATTTGTTGGATTTTCTTTGTCTCCTCCCTATTATATTGGTACAATAGTCTTGTGGTACTTTTCCTTCTTTGAGTGAGAAGTCAATTATCTTGTGTATTTTGTCTGTGAGTTCGTCTATGCATTCTTTTAATATCCAGTTCACTATTCCATCTGGGCCATGTGACTTTCTGACATTGAGTTTCTTTATTTGGTCTCTTATTTCTTTCTGTGTCACCATTATTTCTTCCATTTTGGGGAATCCTTCCTGGTGACTATCATTCCACAATTGTGAGCTTTCAATTGTAAAAACAGACTTAAAGTGTCTGGTCATTTCTTCGGCCATTTCTACATCTTCTGTGCATTCTTGATTTCCTTCACGCAGTTTTATTATTTCG
Source organism: Oratosquilla oratoria (assembly GCF_046742065.1). Classification (NCBI taxonomy): domain Eukaryota; kingdom Metazoa; phylum Arthropoda; class Malacostraca; order Stomatopoda; family Squillidae; genus Oratosquilla; species Oratosquilla oratoria. Next base: position 50,246,139 of record NC_134789.1, read on the forward strand.
TGTTTGTCATTTAGTTTGTCATTTCCATATCTGTAGTTCAGTTTAGGTTTATCTTTGCATTTTGCTATTATATCTTTTTCATAGTTTCTTTTTTCCTCTCTTATTATGTCAACATATTCATTTCTCAGTTTTATGTATATTTGCCATTTAGTCTCTTTTTTTGTCCCTTTTCCAAGCTTTGTCTCTTTTGTCTTTAGCGTCGCTACACTTTTTATTATACCAGCACTTTATGTGCTCCCTTTTCTGTTTCCATTTAGGCACATATTTGTCTATTCCCTCCTTATATATTTCTTTGAAAATGTTCCATTTCTCTTCCATCTTTGTTTAATTATTTACAAATTTTTCCCAACAGGCGTTTTGGAAAAATTTCTTAAATTCTACAAAATCAGTTTTGTTGTACATCAGTCTTCCTTCTCTATGTTTCTCGTTCCTTCTTACCACATTTTGTTCCTTAAGTTCGATATCTATTAGTATGTGGTCACTCTTCCCAATTGGTGTTTTATATTTTATTTCTTCTACTATTTCTGGTTCAGAGGTGAATATTAAATCTAGTCTCGATGGTTCTTCATTTTGTCTAAATCTAGTATTTTTATTAACCCATTGCGTTAATGTGTAATCTATGGTCATATCCAGTAGGACATTTCCCCAGTGTTCGTCTCCACCTCCCATAGTCAATTCTTCCAAGTTTATTTCCTTTGCGTTAAAGTCGCCCATAATTACTATGTTTTCTCCATCTTTTAGTGTCTCGATTAATTCATTTTTTGTATCTTCTAGTAATTTTGAGTGTTCGCTGTCAGTCCAGGTCTTAGTTTTTGGTGGCACATAAATAACTATAAACCTTCTACTTTGCATATTGCTGATTTTGACCTTAACTGTGATTAATTCCACGTTATCTTTTCCCTCAGTTGCCTTTACTATATTTAGGTTCTTTGTAGTTAATATCATAACTCCCCCCCCTCCCGTTTGTCTGTCCTATTTTTCGACCAAATGTTGTATAATCCTTGTCCCACCATACTTGACTGTATTGGACCTTCAGTTTTGTCTCTGCAATTCCCATTATGTGGTTTCCCTATTGATAGTCATTCAAGTCCTGATATCATACCGTCCATATTTGTATATGCCACTTTTAATTTTTTCTTCTCTTCCCTTTTTTGGTTTAAGTTTCCATCTTTCTGATGTACCATTTTCTCAGTCTCAGATCTAGCACTCTCCAAAACAACTTGTTTTTTTTTCCGTCTGTTCTTTTCCCGTTTTTTTTTTTTTTTTTTTTTTTTTTAGCCTCACTTCTCAGTTCCCTATCTTTCTCTAATTCCTCTGGATTCATTTCCTTTGTTATCCAAACATTTTTGTATTTTTCACTGTTTGCTAGTTTTGCTGCTTTTGATAGTACTGCTATCATTTGTGTTCTTAGTTTGATTTTCATTGGTCTGTGATTCTTTTCTTTTGAGTATGTACCCACTCTGTGTATGTCATCAATTTCTGTATCTAGGGTTTGGCCATCTTCTTGGACTGCTTTTAGAATCTCCTTTGCAATTTCTTTTTCTTCCTTTTCCCTTTGGTACTTGTGTATATTGTGTAGGCATCATGAGGTGTGAGTGGGTATACAAGGATGCCAGTGCATTCTGATTATATTTATTTTGTAGTTGTAGATGAGTGACTCCTGAATTCTGTGAATTGACTTGATCGCATTTTCTGTGTTTATTATTACTTAGAGTGAAAGAGAGCAAGTAAATCAGCAGTGACTTTATATTTTATAATGCAAGCACTGTGATGCATCATCGAATCATCTTACATCAGGTATCCGATGCTGTGCACAAGAATTTGACTTGTATTGAAGAGGTTAAGTAAGACCATTCCTTTTAAAATCATGATTATTATCATGTCACCTCTCTTTCCCTTTTTCTAATGTTGACAGTTCTAGCCCATTTAGTACCTCTCCATATGTTCTGTCAGCTAGGCTGAGAGCCATTTTGGTTGCCACATTTTTTTAATCACACCACTGCGGCCTGCCCCATTTTGTTGTGAGTTGGGTTCTTAAAGAGATTGCTTTCTTATTTCATCAGTTCTTAAATTCAGCAGTTTTTAAATTCTTACATTCTTCAACACATAAGAAGTTGCTTAAGAAATTAGAAACTGAAGGAGGAATACAGGGCAAACTGCTAAATTGGATGGAAGAATTTTTGCAAGAAAGAAAAATGAGAGTAGTGATAAGAGATCAACACTCAAAATGGGATGAAGTAATAAGCGGTGTTCCACAAGGAACAGTTCTGGCCCCAATAATGTTTGCTATATATATTAATGATATGGGTGAAGGAATTGAAAGCTATATGAGCTTTTTTGCAGATGATGCAAAACTATTGAAAAAAGTTAACACAGAAGAAGATTGTGAATCACTACAAAGAGATCTAAATATAGTACAGGAATGGAGTAGGAAGTGGGAGATGGAGTTCAATACAAAAAAGTGTAGTTTAATGGAATTTGGAAAAAGTAAAAACAGAATAACAGGATCATATAAATTGGGAGAAGAAGGAATAAAAAAAGTAGAAAATGAAAAGGACCTGGGAGTCATTATTATGAATAATATGTCACCTGAAAAACATATAAATAAGATTTTTGGAGAAACCTATAATTTAATAAGATCAATCAAAGTGGCATTTACATACCTGGATGAAGAAATAGTGATGAAAATTCTTATCACTCTGATAAGACCAAGATTGGAATATGCAGCAACGATATGGTCACCAAGTGCAAAAAATGCATTAAAAAACTTGAAAGAATACAAAGAGCAATTACAAAATTGGCACCAACACTCTCAAAACTATCATATGAAGAGAGACTAGCAAAACTTGAACTACAGACACTAGAGCAAAGAAGAGAGAGAGGAGATTTGATAGCTATTTACAGAATCATGAAAGGCATAGAAATTACTGATAGAGAGAATCTGATAAAATGGGATGACAGAAATACAAGAGGACATGGAAAGAAAATAAAAAAAGACAGCTATAGAAGAGATGTGAAAAAGAACAGCTTTCCTCACAGAGTAATAGACAGTTGGAACAAGTTAGATGAGAAAGTGGTGTGTGCAAAAACAATACGTGAATTTAAAAATAGTTTAGATAAAATGAGATACGAAAACGGGACAGCACGAGCATAGCTCCCCTTCCCATAAAATACAACTAGGTAAATACAACTAGGTAAATACACTTCAACGAACGGACGGCTTAGAGGACGTTCTGAAGAAAAAGTGAAATTTCGTGGATCCCGAAGCAAAGGAAGTACCTATTGTATTTACAGGGTGGGGGGAAATTGCTCGTGGTGTAGGGGAAAGTGAGGAAAAAGGAGAAGGGGAGGGATTACTGAGGGAAATGGAAGGAAATGAGGAAGGTGAGGACTTGGCCCAGGCAGGCAGACGCCATCTAAACAAAAGAGGTCCGGACCAATTTAGCGACGACGAAATGTCTAACAAAAATGTAAAGATCAGAAGTATAGATAAGAGCAATACAGTAGAAGGTGATGAGAATATTTTCCAGGGATTTAAAGAGGGTGGGGGGGACACAAACCCCCCCCGATTAACAAGACTAGAAGAGAAGCTCGATAAGATGATCGAGCACTGGGAACTTAGGTTCGGTCACGTTAACAACATTGTGCAGAGGGTTGAAAAATTGGAAGAACTAGAGAAGGCGAACAAAAACTTAACTAAGGAAATTGAAGAATTAAAAAAACAGTTAAAAGAAGTAAAAGAGGAGAATAAAGTCTTAAAGGAGAATAAGGACAACAAAGAGGGTTGGAAAAAAATTCAAGAAAACAGTAAAGTTGCATTTACTGACATAATCAAACAGCAAATGAAAGAACAAACTGAAGACTCAGTTATTAAAGTGATGAGACAGAAGAAGAATATAGTAAGAGACTTAGCAGATAGAAAGAAATGTATAATTATATTAGGAATGGAAGAGAAACATAACCCAGATAGAACCACAAGAACCAAAGAGGAAAATAAAAAAGTAAGAAATTTACTAGAATTAGTTCAGGAAGATGAGCCAGAAATAATGAAACAAATTGAAGAGAAATTCAGGCTTGGGAAATATAGTACAGACAAGACCAGACCAATTAAGATTAAATTCAGGTCACAAACGACAACAGAGAATATCTTATCCAAAACAGGGAAACTAGCAACAAGTGAACAATATAAAAAGGTATGGATAAAAAGGGAAATGAATAAAGAGGAAAGAGAGGAGGAAATAAGGAATAGACATGAAGCTAAGAAAAAAAAAACGAGACCAGAACGGAGACAGAAAAACAAGAATTCTACTGGAGAGTAGTGAATATGAAATTGAAGAAATGGAACATAAAAGAGAGAAACACAAAAGAAACAGAGAATACAATGGAAATAACAGAAAGTTAAGAGTATCCTACACAAATATAGATGGATTAATAACAGGACTGAATGAACTGAACAAATATCTGAAAGAAAAAGATCCAGACATAATGGGAATTGTTGAGACAAAATTAAAAGGCCCACTACCACCCAACAGCATAGGACACAATGCATATAATCATTGGATTAGAAACAGAAAGATAAAACAAGGGGGTGGAGTTATGTTCCTGACTATGAAGGCTATAAACGTGAAGAGAGTCACATATGGGAAGAATAGAGTAGAGATGATTATGATAGAAGTAGAAGATAGAGATAAGAAGAGCAGAAAGTTTGTAATAAACTACGTGCCCCCAAAAACAGCCTCATGGGAAGAGAATGAACATAAAAGCATGTTAGAAGACACAAGAGTAACACTAAACGAGATAATGGAAGATGGAGGAAGAATAGTTATGATGGGCGACTATAATTGCAAAGAAATATGCTGGGAAGAGATGACCGTAAAGGATGGAGAAGACTCATGGGGAAGTGATTTACTTGAGATGATTATTGACCACACAATGACACAATGGATCCAAGAGAACACTAGGTATAGAAATGAAGAAGAATCATCGAGACTAGACCTAATAATCACATCAGAACCTAAAATAGTGGAAAAGATAGAATACCAGGCACCAATAAGCAAAAGTGACCACATATTGATAGAACTAGAACTAAATGAGAAAAAATACATGAAAAGAAATGAACAATATAGAAAAGGAAGATTGATGTATGAAAAAACAAATTTTGATAAAATAAGAGAATTCTTTCAAAATGAAAACTGGGAAAGAATACACAAAGAAGATACAACAGTAGAAGAGAAATGGAATATTTTGACAAAAATCTATAAAAAAGGAGTAGAAAAGTATGTCCCAAGACAAAAACAAGAAAAAGAATATGTAAAATGCTGGTACAACAAAAGTTGTAGGGAGATAAAAGACAAAAGAGACAAAGCTTGGACCAAATTGAAGAAAAACAAAAGACCAGAAAAATGGAAAATATATACTTGTTATAGAAATGAATATGTACAAGCGTGCAGAGAGGAAAAGAGAAAATATGAAAAAGATGTCATAGAAAAATGTAAAGATCAACCAAAACTATTCTACAGATTTGTAAACAACAAACTGAAAAACAAACAAGATTTGGAGAAATTAAGACAAGGAGGAGTTGAATACACAGAGGAAATTGAAATGGCGGAAATTATGAACAAACATTTTAAATCAGTGTTTACAAGGGAGAACATACAACCTGAAGAGATCGAATGGAAAGAGAAAGTCCCCCCTATGAAAGAAATAGAAGTAACAAAGAATGAAATATCGAAACACTTGAGTAATCTTGATGTCAGAAAATAACATGGACCAGATGAAATAGCAAACTGGATTTTGAAAGAATGCAGGAATGAACTGGCAGACATAATACATAGCATAATAAACAGTTCCTTGAAAGAAGGTAAAGTTCCAGAAGATTGGAAAAAAGCAAATATAGTACCTATATATAAAGGAGGAAATAAAGAAGACCCTAACAACTATAGGCCAGTCTCTCTAACAAGTACAGTACAATAGCAAAAATTTGTGAAAGAATTGTCAAAAATAGATGGGTAAAATATTTAGAAAAAAACAACGTGCTCAATCCAAGGCAATTTGGATTCAGACAAGGACGATCATGCATCACCAATTTAATATGTTTCTATTCAAGACTAATAGATATAATACAAGAAAGAGATGGATGGGCTGATTGTGCATTTCTAGACCTAAAAAAAGCTTTTGACAAAGTACCACATAAGAAGTTGCTTAAGAAATTAGAAACTGAAGGAGGAATACAGAGCAAACTGCTAAATTGGATGGAAGAATTTTTGCAAGAAAGAAAAATGAGAGTGATGATAAGAGACAAACACTCAAAATGGGATGAAGTAATAAGCGGTGTTCCACAAGGAACAGTTCTGGCCCCAATAATGTTTACTATATATATTAATGATATGGATGAAGGAATTGAAAGCTATATGAGCTTTTTTGCAGATGATGCAAAACTATTAAAAAAAGTGAACACGGAAGAAGATTGTGAATCACTACAAAGAGATCTAAATAAAGTATGGGAATGAAGTAAGAAGTGGGAGATGGAGTTCAATACTAAAAAGTGTAGTATAATGGAATTTGGAAAAAGTAAAAACAGAATAACAGGATCATATAAATTGGGAGAAGAAGGAATAAAAAAAAGTAGAAAATGAAAAGGACCTGGGAGTCATTGTTAGGAATAATATGTCACCTGAAAAACATATAAATAAGATTTTTGGAGAAACCTATAATTTAATAAGAACAATCAAAGTGGCATTTACATACCTGGATGAAGAAATGGTGAAGAAAATTCTAATCACTCTGATAAGACCAAGATTGGAATATGCAGCAACGATATGGTCGCCAAGTGCAAAAAAATGCATAAAAAAACTTGAAAGAATACAAAGAGCAATTACAAAATTGGCACCAACACTCTCAAAACTATCATATGAAGAGAGACTAGCAAAACTTGAACTACAGACACTAGAGCAAAGAAGAGAGAGAGGAGATTTGATAGCTATTTACAGAATCATGAAAGGCATAGAAATTACTGATAGAGAGAATCTGATAAAATGGGATGACAGAAATACAAGAGGACATGGAAAGAAAATAAAAAAAGACAGCTATAGAAGAGATGTGAAAAAGAACAGCTTTCCTCACAGAGTAATAGACAGTTGGAACAAGTTAGATGAGAAAGTGGTGTGTGCAAAAACAATACATGAATTTAAAAATACATACATACATATACCAAGGCATGTTCCCCCTTCCAAGGGAGGTAGCCAAAAAGGGAAAGGCACAAAAACACTCCCACCCATTTCATCCCTAAATACACTCCACACCCCTCCCACCCTTCCTCTCATCTGAGCACCTCCTGGATGATGGGTCATCCCTGCACCCTGCCCACCGCCCTGGGTCAGAAGCAGTGTCGCAAGACACAGTACATCCACAGCGAGGCCGCTTCATTTAATCGGCGACCCCCCCTCTCCGTCCCCCTTTGCATATAAGGCGAGGACGGGGAGAAATCCCTTCGGGCTGCGTCAAAATTTACTCACACATACTACCCCACCCCCCACTTCCCCGCCCATTCCTCCTCATGCAGTCACAACATCATCCATATACAACCATTCTCCACTCACCTCTGTCTTCCGTCCTCTCCCTTCCTTCCTCAACAGACATTCCCCTCTTCCCCAAAGCCCCCTTCACCCCATCCATCCACCTCATCCTAGGACGTCCCCTCATGTTCACTCCCTCCACATCTGCCTTCCATACCTCTTTTACTAGTCTTTCTTCACTCATTCTTTCCATGTGTCCAAACCATCCTAATATTCTTTCATCAACCCTATCTCCCAAATCCTTTTTCACCCCTGTTCTCCTCCTCACCTCCTCATTTCTCACTCTATCTAGCCTAGTAACCCCCACCATACTTCTCAGACACCTCATCTCAAACACATTCAAACTCCTTCTCTCTTCTTCTCTTATGTTCCACGTTTCTGCCCCATACAGTGCTGTTGGCACAATCACTCCTTCATACAGTCTCCTCTTAGCATCCATTCCCAAATGTCTATTCCTCATTACACTCTTTAAACCACGAAGGCATTTACTCGCTTCTCTCAATCTACATTCTACCTCCACCTTCACTCCACCTTTTCCTGCTACACTTGCACCCAAGTATCTAAAACTATCCACTTCCTCCAGTCGCTCTCCCTTAATATTCACTTCCAGTCTACTGCCACTTTCACCCCTTGTACATCTCATCACCTTACTTTTACCCACATTTATCTTTAGCTTTCTTCTATCACATACTCTCCCAAACTCTGCCACCAGCTTCCTCAATCCCTCCTCTGACCCTGCCACAAGCGCAGTGTCGTCCGCAAACAACAGCTGGCTCACCTCCCACTCCTCTCCATTTTCTTCAACCATCTCCAATCCCCGACCCACCACCCCAGCATTCACCTCTCGCACCACCCCATCCATGTACAAGTCGAACAGCCAGGGCGACATAACGCATCCCCGACGAAGTCCCACCCCCACCTCAAACCACTCACTCTCTCCATTTCCAATCCCAACACATGCTCCACTACTCTCATAAAAACTCTCGACAGCTCCCAAAAGCTCTCCTCCTATCCCATAAATCTGCATAACCTCCCACAGTGCCTCTCCGTCCACCCTATCACAAGCCCCCTCCAGATCCACGAAAGCCCAAAAAACATCCTTCCCCTTTCCCATAGCTTTCTCACATATCCGTCTCACCACAAAGATCCGATCTACACAACCTCCACCCGTCCCAAATCCACACTGTTCCTCACCAATTACTCCCTCTGTTCCTCTCCTAATCCTCTCAATTAAGATCCTCCCATAAGCCTTTCCTACTACACTCAACAGGCTAATCCCTCTTAAACTACTACATTCACACTTGTCCCCTTTTCCCTTGTAAAGAGGAACCATACAGGCACCACTCCAGTCCTCCGGTACTCTACCCTCTCTCCAGCAAACATTAAATAACCTCACCAACCAGTCCACCATCACTGCACCTCCCTTTTTCAGACATTCTGCATGACATCCATCCAGACCAGGTGCCTTACCTGCTTTCATCATCTTTACAGCTGCCTTCGCCTCATCCCTCCCTATTTCTCCTCCATTCTCCTCACTCATCACTCTCATTTTCTTCGCATTTCCCACTACAGCTATCTCTCCCTCCCCATCCTCCTTCACATTCAGTAACTCCCCAAAACACTCTGCCCACCCTCCCCTCACCGCCATCTCTTCCATTATCAACTCTCCATCTGTACCTTTTACCTTTTCTTCCCTACTTGATTCGCCTCCTCTTCCTCTCTTAATTTCTTTCCAAAACATCTTTTTATTACTTTCAAAATTTTCTGTCATACTCCTACCCCATTTCACATCTGCTCTCCTCTTTGCCTCCTTTACCTTTTGCTTTACTTCTCTTTTCTTTTCTTTGTACGTCTCATATGACTCCCCTGTCCTCTTTTGTAACCAATCTGTGAATGCTCGCTTCTTCTCTTCTACAGCCTTCTTTGTTTCCTCATCCCACCATTCACTACCCTTTCTTCTATTTCCCCCTGTCCTTCTTGTTCCACACACCATCCTTGCACACTTTAAGACTCCCGCCTTGAACCATCCCCATTCCTCCTCCACACCCATCTCTGCTCTATCCTTTACTCCCTCCCACTCCTCCTTCAGCTTCTTTTCGTACTCCTTCTCCTTTTCCTTTTCATTCAAGGAGTTCACTCTAAGAACCTCCCTACCTTTTGTCCCTTTCCTCCTTCTCCATCTATCCTCCACTCTCAGCTTACCTTCCACCAAAAAATGATCTGATATTCCCCCACCCTCTCCCCTTAGCACATGTACATCCTTAACTCTTCCTATCATAATCCTATTCACCACTACATAATCCATTAGCGCTCTATCTACCACCCTTCCCTCCACCACCCTCTCCCATGTGTACTTATGCTTGACTTTCTTCCGAAACACTGTATTTGCTATCATCAACTCTCTTTCTAGACACATTTCCACCATCAACTCTCCACTACGATTCTTTCCTGGAACTCCACACTTCCCAACCACTCCATCGATTGGACCATTTCCCACCCTAGCATTAAGGTCTCCCAGTACTATTACATTGACATTTCTTCCTAAACCCTCTATGCACTCATTTAAATCTATCCAAAAGGCCTCCCTTTCTTCCATGTTCTTCTCACTGCCCGGCCCATATGCACTTACAAAGACCCACATCTCCTTTCCCAGTTTCACCTTGATCCACATTATCCTTGAGGAAACCTCCTTCCACTCCACTACCCCTTTACCTATCTCCTCACTTACTAGAATAGCCACCCCTTCCCTCCCTCGCCCTCTCTTCACTCCTGATAACCTCCCACTTACACTCCCAAACTTACACTCACCCTTCCCTTTCAACTTAGTTTCACTCAAAGCCAACACATCCAACTTTCTTCTCACAAACATACTACCTATCTCTTCCCTTTTACTCTCATCTGTACCACATCCACGCACATTAAAAGACCCAAACCTTAGGGTGCTGGCCCGAGGCCCTCCAGCACCCCTTATGCCTTTCCTTTGATTTTTAGGAATTTGCCCCTTGGGGCTACAGGGAGAAGGATGCCTAGTCCCTCTCCCCGTCCCTTTCTTCTCGCCTCTTACGATCCAAGTGGGAAAACTTGGTGGCAGTATTCTTTTCCCCCACCACAGGGAATTCCCCCAATCAGAAAGAGAATACTCAGAGAAATGGTACAGGACAGCAACAAGGGGTTGGGGGACAGCATAACGGAGGGACAGTCGTAGTATAAAAGTGTCATCATTTCTCTATGAACAGAATTTCTTCTATCATAGACAAAATGATGTGTGGCTCTGGTCCGTAGGGGCGCCCCATATAGACCCTAAAGTATCGACTGCATGCTACTTTGCCACAATAACAAGCTCCCCTTCCCATAAAATACAACTAGGTAAATACAACTAGGTAAATACACAAACATTGTACCAATTTATAAGGGAGGTGATAAAGAAGATCCATCTAACTACAGACCGGTCTCACTAACAAGCACAATAGCAAAAATTTGTGAAAGAGTTGTCAAAAACAGATGGGTTAAGTACCTGGAAGAAAAATCTATACTGAACCCAAATCAATTTGGATTCAGACAAGGGAGATCATGTACAACAAATCTGATCTGCTTTTACTGAAGATTAGTAGACATAATACAAGAAAGAGATGGATGGGCGGACTGTGCTTTTCTGGACCTGCAAAAGATATTCGATAAGGTACCTCATAGAAAATTAATAAATAAGATAGAATCAAAGGGTGGCATCAGGGGAAAATTATTGGAATGGATGAAAGACTTCCTGATTGGGAGGAAAATGAGAGTTGTAATTAGAGAAAAATTCTCCAACTGGGAAGAAGTAAAAAGCGGTGTCCCGCAAGGATCGGTACTGGCCCCAATCATGTTCGCCGTATACATTAATGACATGAATGAAGGCGTGGAGTGCTATATGAATTTTTTTGCAGATGATGCAAAATTACTTAAGACTGCAACTCATTGCAACAAGATCTGGACACGATATGGAATTGGACTCAAAAGTGGGAAGTGAAATTTAATATAAAGAAATGCAGTATAATGGAATTTGGAAAGAGTAAAAACAGAATAACAAAAGATTACAGAATTGGAGAATAAAAAATAAAAAAAAAAGGAAACTCTGAAAAAGATCTTGGATTGATGATTGGAAAGGACATGAAACCTGATAAGCATATAATTAAAATATTCGGAGAAACCTACAATTTATTGAGGTCAATCAAAGTGGCATTTACTTATATGGATGAAGAAATGATAAAGAAAATACTAACTACACTAATGAGACCAAAACTTGAGTACGCAGCATCACTTTGGACACCCAGTACCAAAAAGAATATTAAGAAACTAGAAAGATTACAAAGATTGACAACCAAACTAGCACCAACTGTCACCGAACTAACATATGAGCAAAGACTATCCAAACTGAACCTACCAACTCTGGAACAAAGAAGAGAAAGGAGATTTGCTGACTATCTACAGAATAATGAAAGGAATGGAGGTTTTAGACAGGAACGACATGTTAGTGTGGGACAACGGTAAAACGAGAGGACACGGAAAAAAACTGAAAAAAGATAGTTATAGAAAAAAAAAACTTGAAAAGGAACAGCTTCCCACACAAAGTGATTAATACATGGAACAAATTAGACAACAAAACAGTATGTGCAAACACTAAACAAGATTTTAAGATAAAACTTGATGCGGATACAAAGACGGTTACCACGAGCATAGCTCCCCTCCCGTATATTACAACTAGGTAAATACACACACACTTTCGTCGGATGGACGGCGAGAATTGGAGTTCCGAAGAAAAAGCTAAATCTACGCGGATCTCAATGTCAAGGAAGTACCTTATTGTAATTATAGGGAAGGGGAAAGCTCGTGGTGTAGTGGGAAGGTGATAAAAAAGAAGGGGAGGGATTACTGAGGGAAATGGAAGGAAATGAGGAAGGGGAGGACTTGTTCCAGGAGGCCAGGCGTCTTGTAATCAAACGAAGGACTGAGGATTTTGAAGAAGGGATGAACAAAAATGTAAAGATTAGGAATATAGATAAGAGCAGCACAATGGAAGGTGAAGATAATAATTTCCAGGGATTTAATGAGGGGGGGGGGAGGATACCAACCTCCCCCGATTAGCAAGACTAAAGGAAAAACTTGAAAAAATGACCGAACAGTGGGAGAATAGGTTCGGTAACATAGCAAAGATTGCGCAGAGAGTTGAAAAATTGGAAGAACTAGAGAAGGTGAACAAAAACTTCACTAATGAAATAGAAGAATTAAAAAGACAGTTAAAAGAAGTAAAAGAGGAGAATGAGGAATTAAAGAGGAATAATAAAGACATTAAAGAGGCCATAGCAAAAGAAGCACAGGGTTGAAAAAAAAATCCAAGAAAACAGTAGAGTTGTATTTACTGACATAATTAAACAGCAAATGAAAGAACAAACTGAAGACTCAGTTATTAAAGTGATGAGACAGAGGGAGAATATAGTAAGAAACTTAGCAGATAAAAAGAAATGTATAATTATATTAGGAATGGAAGAGTGTGTTGGCATGGTGTGTAGTATAACATATCGTACATTGTACTGGTGTGTTGCTTATTTGGGGAATTATATGTTCCCCCCTCTTTATAAAATTGGCATGTGTTGTGTTGTTTATTGTTTTATTATCTATTGTAATTATGTGTACATTATGTATAATTGTAATATTACTAGATATCGCAAATGCGATGCACGTCTTTCCCGCGCAAACTGGAGCTTGGCGTCAGTAAAAAAGCCAGCCTTTGTTGTGCACACACGCATTCATTGTCGGTGGCATAAGAGAATATATTGTAATTATGCTATAAGAATTGATTTATTAGCCACCCAAAACAAGAGAAATATAACCTAAATAGAACCACAAGAATCAATGAGAAAAAGAAAAGGTAAGCAGTTTACTAGAATGGGACCTTCGCAGTGAGCTATTTGATACCAGACACCGCCAGATTTTATAATTCTTGCCGGAAAATAAATACTTTTTTGGGCAAGTTTTATAAGCTTACAGAGGTGTATCGTTGTACATTATTGTGTCTGAAATTTAAGTCAATTAATTTCATGATTGCAAACGGCATATAGCATTGTTTGAGCCTCTATTTATAATTACAGATGATATTCGTAAAACAGCCTATAATTGTATCAAGCCAAGCAATTTGTCATTTTCTACCGACTTCAATGGACGTATACTGATATATACTTTCATTTGAATGCACCAAGCAATAGGCAAATCCATGTAATGTATCGAAAATATAATTTTGCATCGAAGACTTAATTTTTTCGGTACGATTAACATTTGTCTTTCTCTTACTTTTTCTTGAATCTGACGTGCAGTCTGCCACGGCACACGTAAAATTAGTCATAATTGTTTGAAAATAGCTCCCAGCAGATCTAAGAGGCTATTCTTTACACAAACGTCGTTCACTTCGTACGTCCGCCACCACTGTTATTTTTATATCTCACTGATTATCTTCATATACAGGACGTGACAGTGATATCCATTATTTTTCAACACTCTCAGATAAAATGCACGAACCGAAATCAACATCCTCTTATCTTTACTGCTCATACTTCAGTAAAAATAATTACCTATTTTTAGTTTTACCTTATAATTAAATTAACAAAGCCTTATCACACACCAGTAAGTAAAAATTATAACATTAAGAGTCATGTTCTTAATTTTAAATACATTTATGCAGCAATTTATGTCGTATCTTTTTTAAATATCGGTTTCCAAATTAGCTAAGTCACCCCTTTGCCTCGTGAAATCCGAGACAACTGAAAATTCTAGCGCTAATAGGAATCTACGAGCCTGACTGCGAAAGGTCCCATTAGTTCAGGAAAATGAACCTGAAATCATGAAACTAATTGAAGAGATGTAGACTCGGAAAGTATAGTACAGATAAGACCAGACCAATTAAGATTAAATTCAGGTCACAAACGACGGCAGACAATATCTTAGCAAAAACAGGGAAATTAGCAGCAAGTGAACAATATAAAAAGGTATGGATAAAAAAAAGAAATTAATAAAGAGGAAAGAGAGGAGGAAAAAAATAAAAGACATGAAGCTAAGGAAAAAAAACGAGAACAGAACAGAGTCAGAAAAAAAAAGATTCTATTGGAGAGTAGTGAATATGAAAGTAAGGAAATACGACATACTAGAGAAAAACAAAAGGGAAACAGAGAACACAATGGAAGTGGCAGAAAACTAAAAGTGTCTTACACAAATATTGATGGATTAATAACAGGATTGAATGAGCTGAATGATTATTTGAAGGAAAAAGAACCGGACATAATGGGAATTGTAGAAACGAAATTAAAAGGTCCACTACCACCCAACAGTGTAGGACATGATGCATATAATTATTGGATTAGAAACAGAGAGACAAAACAAGGGGGTGGAGTTATGTTCCTGACTAAGAAGGATATAAACATGAGGTGTGTCACATATGGAAAGAATACAGTAGAGATGATTATGATCGAAGTGGAAGACAGAGATAAGACGAGCAGAAAGTTTGTGATAAATTATGTGCCTCCATAAAACAGCCTCGTGGGAAGAGAGTGAACATAAAAGTATGTTAGAAGACACAAGGATAACATTAAATAAGATAATGGAAGATGGAGGAAGAATAGTTATGATGGGCAACTTTAATTGCAAAGAAGTCTGCTGGGAAGAGATGACAGTAAAGGGTGGAGACGGCTCATGGGGAAATGTTCTACTCAAGATGATTATTGACCATACAATGACACAGTGGATACAGTAGAACACTAGGTATAGAAATGAAGAAGAACCATCGAGACTAGACCTAATAATCACATCTGAACCTAGAATAGTGGAAAAGATTGAATATAAAACACAAATATGTAAAAGTGACCACATATTGATTGAACTGGAACTAAATGAGGAAAAATACATGAAAAAAAATTAACAATATAGAAAAGGAAGAATGATGTATGAAAAAACAAAGAACCATCGAGACTAGAGCTAATAATCACATCTGAACCTAGAATAGTGGAAAAGATTGAATATAAAACACAAATAAGTAAAAGTGATCACATATTGATTGAACTGGAACTAAATGAGGAAAAATACATGAAAAGAAATGAACAATATAGAAAAGGAAGAATGATGTATGAAAAAACAAAGAACCATCGAGACTAGAGCTAATAATCACATCTGAACCTAGAATAGTGGAAAAGATTGAATATAAAACACAAATAAGTAAAAGTGACCACATATTGATTGAACTGGAACTAAATGAGGAAAAATACATGAAAAAAATGAACAATATAGAAAAGGAAGAATGATGTATGAAAAAACAAACTTTGATAAAATAAGAGAATTCTTTCAAAAAGAAAATTCGGAAGTAATATACAAAGAAGAAACAACAGTGGAAGAGAAATGGAAAATTTTGAGAAAAATTGATAAAAAAGAAGTGGAAAAGTATGTCCCAAGACAAAAACAAGAAAAAGAATATATAAAGTGCTGGTACAACAAAAGTTGTAGGGAGTTAATGGACAAAAGAGATAAAGCTTGGACCAAATTGAAGAAATACAAAAGACCTGAAAATGGAAAATATATGCTTGTTATAGAAATGAATATGTACAAGCGTGCAGAGAGGAAAAGAGAAAATATGAAAAAGATGTCATAGAAAAATGTAAAGATCAACCAAAACTATTTTACAGATTTGTAAACAACAAACTGAAAAACAAACAAGATTTTGAGAAATTAAGACAAGGAGGAGTTGAATACACAGAGGAAATAGAAATGGAAATTATGAACAAGCATTTTAAATCAGTGTTTACAAGGGAGAACATACAACCTGAAGAGATCGAATGGAAAGAGAAAGTCCCCCCTATGAAAGAAATAGAAGTAACAACGAATGAAATAATGAAACACTTGAGTAATCTTGATGTCAGAAAATCGCATGGACCAGATGAAATAGCAAACTGGATTTTGAAAGAATGCAGGAATGAACTGGCAGACAAAATACATAGCATAATAAATAGTTCCTTGAAAGAAGGAAAAGTTCCAGAAGATTGGAAAAAAACAATTATAGTGCCTATATATAAAGGGGGAAATAAAGAAGACCCTATCAACTTTAGACCAGTCTCTCTAACAAGTACAATAGCAAATATTTGTGAAAGAATTGTCAAAAGTAGATGGGTAAAATATTTAGAAAAAAAACAATGTGCTAAATCCAAGGCAATTTGGATTCAGACAAGGACGATCATGTGTCACCGATTGAATATGTTTCTATTCAAGGCTAATAGATATAATACAAGAAAGAGATGGATGGGCTGATTGTGCATTTCTAGACCAAAAAAAAAAGCTTTTGACAAAGTACCACATAAGAAGTTGCTTAAGAAATTAGAAACTGAAGGAGGAATACAGAGCAAACTGCTTAAATGGATGGAAGACTTCTTGCAAGAAAGAAAAATAAGAGTAGTGATAAGAGACAAACAATCAAATTGGGATGAAGTAATAAGTGGTGTTCCACAAGGAACAGTTTTGGCCCCAATAATGTTTGCTATATATATTAATGATATAGATGAAGAAATTGAAAGTTATATGAGCTTCTTTGCAGATGATGCAAAACTATTAAAAAAGTGAACACGGAAGAAAATTGTGAATCACTACAGAGTGATCTAAATAAAGTCTGGGAATGGAGTAGGAAGTGGGAGATTGAGTTCAATACTAAAAAGTGTAGTATAATGGAATTTGGAAAAAGCAAATACAGAATAACAGGATCATATAAATTGGGAGAAGAAAGTATAAAAAAAGTTGAAAATGAGAAGGACCTGGGAGTCATTGTTATGAATAATATGTCACCTGGGAAACAAATAAATAAGATTTTTGGTGAAACTTATAATTTAATAAGAATAATCAAAGTGGCATTTACATACCTGGATGAAGAAATGGTGAAGAAAATACTAATCACTCTGATAAGACCAAGATTGGAATATCCAGCAACGATGTGGTCACCTGGGAAACAAATAAATAAGATTTTTGGTGAAACTTATAATTTAATAAGAATAATCAAAGTGGCATTTACATACCTGGATGAAGAAATGGTGAAGAAAATACTAATCACTCTGATAAGACCAAGATTGGAATATCCAGCAACGATGTGGTCACCAAGTACAAAAAAAATAAAAATAAAAATTGAAAGAATACAGAGAGCAATTACAAAATTGGCACCAACACTCTCAAAACTATCATATGAAGAGAGACTAGCAAAACTTGAGCTACAGACATTAGAGCAAAGAAGTGAGAGAGGAGATTTGAAAGCTATTTACAGAATCACGAAAGGCATAGAAATTATTGATAGAGAGGATCTAATAAAATGGGATGATAGAAATACAAGATGACACAGAAAGAAAATAAAGAAAGACAGGTATAGAAGTGATCTGAAGAAGAACCGTTTTCCTCACAGAGTAATAAACAATTGGAACAAGTTAGATGAGAAAGTAGTGTGTGCAAAAACAATACATGAATTTAAAAATAGTTTAGATACAATGAGATATGAAGACGGGACACCACGAGCATAGCTCCCCTTTCTGTAAAATACAACTAGGTAAATACACACTGGTCAAACCCAATCTAAAAATATACACAAATTTACAGCAAAGTTTGAGTGACAGAAAAAGACAGTGCCCCATGTATATAGTCCCTTTCCCGTATATTACAATATGGTAAATAAGATTAGATACACATATCTATGTATATAAAAAAATAAAGTTTTCCAGTTTTGAAAATTTCCTGGCGTTTTTATGACCACCTTCCGAAATCCGGCAAAAGTGTCCCATTGTGTAAGGATTCTGATTGGCTGAGTGGTGACGTCACGGCAATGGAGACCACTGATTGGTCGAGTGGTGACGTTACGGCAATGGAGACGACTGATTGGACGAGAACACTGACGTCACGGCAACGGAGACGATTGATTGGCCGCGAGCGAAGGGCAGGAAACACAAGAATAAGTTTCCCCAACTTTACGCCTCACTCAAAAAACCTCAGTCACAGCCACAATTAAGAGATTCCATAGGAAAATATTGGGGTTCAACAATATTTATGAGTAATTTTTATTGCCTTTATGATTAACATAACGAGAAAGAGAAAGAGAGAGGGAGACGACGGGAGAATTTGACGACAACGTCGGGAGACTTTGACGACCTGTTTTGGAGACTGAAGACTCCTTCGGGAGATTTTGAAGACTCCTTCGTAAATCCCGCGGAATTTCCACGGGCCTGCTAGAGAGAGACGACGGGACAATTTGACGACAACGTCGGGAGACTTTGACGACTTCTTTTGGAGATTGAAGACTCCTTCGGGAGATTTTGAAGACTCCTTCGTAATATTTCAAAGTTGAATAACCGTGGAATTTCCGCGGGTCCTATGTGACATGACAAACGATTCAATTTTTTTTTATTGCCTTTATGATTGACCTAATGAGAAGGAGAGAGAGAGAGACGAGGGGAGAATTTGACGACAACGTCAGCAGACTTTGACGACTCCTTTTGGAGACTGAAGACTCCTTCGGGAGATTTTGAAGACTCCTTCGTAAATCCCGTGGGATTTCCATTTATTCAAAGCTTAACGTGTGACGTCATGTCGCGTTGCTTTCTGAGCTCCTAACAGAACTTCACGAAAATAAGTAGATAAATAAATAAATAAATACACAAATAAATAAACAGTATTCAAACGTCTATACAAGTTTAATCATAGGTTACATGAAGATAATCAAATGTCTATAAATGTTTATTGTGACATGACATAAACGATTCAAGATTTTTTTTATCGCCTTTCTGATTGACCTAACGAAAGAGAGAGAGAGAATTTGACTACAACGTCGGGAGACTTTGACGACTCCTTTTGGAGACTGAAGACTCCTTCAGGAGATTTTGAAGACTCCTTCGTAATACTTCAAAGTTGAATAACCGTGGAATTTCCGCGGGTCCTATGTGACATAACATAAACGATTAAAAAAAAATATTGCCTTTATGATTGACCTAACGAGAAAGAGAGAGAGAGAGAGAGAGAGAGAGAGAGAAAGAGAGAGAGAGAGACGACGACGGGAGAATTTGACGTCGGGAGACTATGACGACTCCTTTTGGAGACTGGAGACTCCTTCGGGAGATTTTGAAGACTCCTTCGTAATATGTTACGAAATAGCAAAAATTATATGTACTCTGATGAAGAGTACGATCTCATATTATATTTCGACGGAGAAATTAAAGAGGAAGAATAGGAAAAGCTTATGAAACATTATTTTGCAGGATACAAGAATTTTACTATGATTGGTGGTAAAAGCCGTCCCGAGGAATACCAAAAGTATTACATCGATCGGAAATACAATGATTATATATAAAAAAAAAACCGCAAGCTCAAGGAATTTTTTTAAAGGGTTAGAGAAGCCCATACAGTCAGAAAAAAAATATTTTTGCCAGTATAACATAAGTTTTAGTTTTTCTCTAGCATATTCCCGCGTGACGTCACGTCGCACGGTCCTGAAAACATTTCACATAATTATACGAAAATGGGCATAATTCACCCATGACATTGGGTTATTTTAATGAAAAAAGATTATAAAAACCTAATTTATGAAGAAGTTAAAGATTAAGCATGATTTTTGTCAGTCTATCATAATTTTTAGTTGTCTAACATATTCCCGAGTGACGTCATGTTGCGCGGTCGTAAAAACATTTCACATATAGTTACACTAATTCACCCATGAAATTTTAATGAGAAAATGTTATAGAAACCTAATTTATTGTGAGGAAAAATATTAAGCGTTCTTTTTGCCAGTATAACATAAGTTTTAGTTGTTCAGTAGCATATTCCCGCGTGACGTCACGTCGCACGGTCCTGAAAACATTTCACATAATTACACTAAAATGGGCATAATTCACCCATGACATTGGGTTATTTTAATGAATAAATAAAAATCTAATTTATCATGAAGAATAAAAGATTAAGCATGGTTTTTGTCAGTCTAGCATGGTTTTTAGTTGTCTAACATATTCCCGTGTGACGTCATGTCGCGCGGTCGTGAAAACATTTCACACATTTAGACTAAAATGGGCATAAACGTCCCATTGTGTTAGGATATTTTTATAGCTACCATATACCATATCAAGCGTTGCTGCAATGGATGAACGTGGTTCAAAGAGTAGAGTACAGAGGAAGAGGATGGTTTAACCACTTTTGGGCCTGGGTTACGAAGACGAAGTACCCAAAAGAAAGTGTGCAGAAAAACTATGCTCTTCGTAAAGAATTGACCAGGGAGCACAAGAATGAGTTTCCCCAACTTTACGCCTCACAAAAAAAAAAAAAAAAAAAACAGTAACAGCTACAATTAAGAGATTCCATAGGAAAATATTGGGGCTCAACAATATGTTACGAAATAAAAAAAATTACGTGTACTCTGATGAAGAGTACGATCTCATAATAGATTTCGACGGAGAAATTAAAGAGGAAGAATCGGAAAAATTTATGAAACATTATTTTGCAGGATATAAGAATTTTACTAAGAAAGGTGGCAAAAGCTGTCACGAGGAATACCAAAAGTATTACATCGATCGGAAATACAATGATTATATAAAAAACCGCAAACTCAAGGAAAAACAGTTTTTTAATAGGGCTTCAGAAGTGAGAAAATGTGAAGAGAGGAGAAAAAAGGAACATGGAATAGGAACGGGAAGCCGATAGAGCCGTAATAAAGAAGACAAGGAACGCAAGAAAGGGGAAAGTGAAGCCGATAGAGCCCGCAAAAAAGAAGACAAGGAACGCAGAAAAAGGGAAAGGGAAGCCGATAGAGCCCGTAAAAAAGATGAAATAGCAAAAAGAAAGGAGCAAAATAAAGCAAAAAAGTTGAAAAGGGCCAAGGAAGTGCAAATTCGGAAACGGATTAGGGAGTTAAATAAAACAGGGATTAACAGTGAAGTTAACCGATGATGAACAAGCCACGTTAGAAGAATTAAGGCAGGAGAGGAAAGAAAAGCATATCATTAGTGAAATTGCTCAAACTACCAAGGATTTGACCGGTAAGTTACTTGAAGATAGAGTTATTTGTCATAGCGTTGGTAAATTCGGTGCTTTTCGATGTAAAGTGCGACGCGTTGCTTTGAGCGAAGGAAAACAGGATGTTGTGTTGTTCTTTCAAATATCATTGCGTTTAACCGCCTTTTTTGCTTTACTTCCTTTGTGACACCCACCATATTACAAGATCCCTCTGAAAAATCGTTTGTTTATAATATTAGGGGTAATATCTATCAAAGATTGGGTTATATAAAGCCGCGTTATATGACAGAACGGATGAAAATAGAAAACTTAATAAAATCAGGAAACGGTATCGGTGACATGGAAATAAAGGATTGTGGGCAAGCGAAGACAAGTTTTCGTGTTGGCCAAAGTAATTACTGGCAAAAACAAGAGGAGTTCCTGGATTTGTATTTCTATTATGATCAGGAACAACAAATAAAATTGTGCACCCAAGTTACAAAGAATATAAACTATAAAAATAAAACCGTAGAATGGTAAAAGAAAACGTAAGCTAGACGTGAAAGAGAGTAAGGGAAATAGAGGATAACAAAAATATCGTAGAAGTTTTACAAAGATTCCTTTTGGCAAATAATAAGACAATTGGAGCTCTCTTAGCGGAATTTGAGAGTGCTAAGGAACTAATGGAGACTTATATGAAACAACAGGAAGTTATACCTGAGGTCGCAATAACATTAAAATCAGCTGAGGGGGTGAATACTAAGGAACACAAAGGTGTTTACAACTTGCCTACACCGAAAGCTCAAGTAGAGGCTATAGTGGATTTGGACCCGTCTGTCCCTGCAAACCAACGGGTTACCATCATGGTTGCCAGGTTTTCTACCAGGAAAAATGTCAACTTCTGACAAAATGCTGCCGAAAACTGCCAAATTATTTTTAAAATATGCCCCCCCCCAAAAAAAAAAAAAAAAAATGCCAACCATTACATTTTCTAAGATTTTTTTTTTCATATTGGTTTTACATGTGTAGTTAAAAATAATGTGTATAATTACAATTACAATATGAAAAATATTTTTTACTGTTGACTAGCCAATATAAAACAATACCACATGATATAACCAAGATCAATTCATATCATTCATGTACATGATCATTTAATTCTAATGGTACTGTAATGAACCACCATCCTCTGAAATAATTCTACTTACAAGACTATGTGTGAAAAGGAAAGAAAGATATGAACTTGCAAAAAAAAATATATATATATATTATACTTCATATTATGTGAGAGAGAAAAAATATTAACTAAAATAAAATGTATTACTCCATACATTATGTTTAAGTTCCTAGGTAAAAAATTTGGTATCCTCTACAATAAATTAAACGAGTTTATAAAACAGCCTCCTAGAGGCTCTGACATACATAAATAAAAAAATCATTTGTGATTTTCTAGATATAATCAAAAGCATCATCAGATTCAGAAATGTTTGATGAACCACTCCGTTCATACATATTTTCACTGGAGAAGAGCTGAAACATCCTTTGGCTAGGCACAAAATCTTTGTAACATTTCCCTCTGAAATGTAGATGAGTGCGGATGCGGATAACTACATCTAACATTTTCACTCCCATCCTGTTTCTTAACTTGTTCTTCACATAAGTGACATGTGAGAACACCCTTCAACCACAGCATTACTGACAGGGGCACTAGGCATGAAAGTGCATATTCAGAGATTTCTATGAAAGGGTGGGAGCCTGTTACCTTTTTGGAACCTACACCAACCCAAAAGGCTGTACTGTCTTCTGGTATTTTGCTGTTGAACACAGGTTCCTCATTCCAGTTTACATACAAAAATTTCCTGTAATGTTCTTCAATTTTACCAAAGTTACTTTCAATGAAATGTGGGAAGGGGAGATCTTGAAACTTTGCCCTCTCTAACTGATTACGAATCTTTACTGGGCTTAATGCTGACAACTTCTTGAAGTATTTTGAGTGGGAGGAAGGCGCCTTTCTAACTGCAGTATGGCTTCATTGATGAAATACACTTGCAACTTGATGCAAGTAAAAGAATCTCTTATCACGACCGGGTATTTAAAAACGCCAGAAAAAATGCCACCCAACAAATTTTCCTGCCAAACACAGTAAAAAAAAAAAAATGCCAAAAAATGCAAAATTTGGCATTAAAAACGTCAATCTGGCAACCCTGGTTACCATACGTTCTCCCAAAGTAGATACGAAATATGATACCTTCATTCTAAGTCACACAAACTACTTTTACGATATATTCCAATATCCACTACTAATACCTCACGGAGATAAGGGTTATACGCACAATTTGAAAAGGCAAAAGAAGGTAAACGCGCTGAGTTCAGCTAAGATTGATGTACCAAAGGATGGTAAAAGATTATCACCATGTATGTATTACGCAAACCTTTACATTGAAAGAAAGGATGTCTTCAATTATTTGACTAAAGGACGCATGCTTTTTCAGCAATTTGTCGTAGATAATTGCGTTAAAGTAGAATCACACAGACTATACTTTATAGTTGACAACCAGGCATCTATACGCAGAGAAAGGTGTGACATATTAAAGGCGGACGTTGCGTCGGCCAAAGAAAGGGGCCAAAGAATTATAATCCCACCAACTTTTGTGGGCGGTCCGCGTTACATGAAACAGCGCCAGCAGGATGCATTGGCGTTTGTAACACACTACGGGAGTCCCGATTTCTTTATTACGTTTACGATGAACCCAAAATGGGAAGAGCTGCGGGCAGCTGTCGTAGAAATGAAAGGGAATCCAAATACCGGCTGCTGCGATAGACCCGATTTGGTTGGTCGGGTGTTTAAGTTAAAAGTAGAGGCTTTAATACATGATTGTACTAAAAATCACATTTTTGGCATAGTTAAAGCATTTCTATACAGCATTGAATGGCAAAAACGAGGTCTGCCTCACGTTCACATTCTTTTATGGATGGAATTTAGGGTAACAGCGGAATTTGTCGATGAAATCATATGTGCCGAAATTCCTGATAAAGAAAAGGAACCCAGATTGTACGAGATCGTAACAACTTGCATGATTCATGGGCCTTGCATCAGCTTTGATGAAACTAACGTTTGTTGTAAGGAAAGGTTAAAGAAGAATGGTGTTTGTGGTAAAATCTTTCCAAAACCATGTCGGAATAATATATTATTTGGAAATAACGGTTATCCCCAATACAGGCGTCGTGCTCCAGGAGAGGGAGGCTTTACGTTCGAATGTAAGATCAAAGGAAAGACCATTACTGTGGATAATCCCTGGGTCGTGCCCTATAATCCTTATTTATGCCTATAATACAACGCTCACATCAACGTGGGGTGTTCGAACTCCATCAAGTGCATAGCGTACGTTACAAAGTAGGTAAACAAGGGGTGTGATAAGATTCTATACACCAAACATAAGGAAGGCGAGCCGGTAAACGAAGTGCGTAACTACCTCAAGGTAAGGTACATAAACGCAAACGAAGCTACTTGGAAGATCTTCAAGTTCCCAATCCATAGGAGCTTCCCACCGATTACTTCGCTCGATTTGCACTTGGAAAATGAGAATGAAATTTATTACAGAGAAACTGATTTGGAGCACAAGATCAGCGAACAAGCAAATCAAGATACCCAATTAACAGCATTTTTCAAGCTTTGCAAAACGAACGAGTTTGCTAAAACCTTGTATTACCCCGAAGTTCCAAGTCACTTTGTGTACGATAAAGACAAGCACACGTGGCATGAGAGGATGACAAAAACTTCATCTTTGGGGCGTATGCGAGCCGTCGACACTAAGACGGTTGAATTATTCTACCTCAGAATGCTCCTGACACACAAGAAAGGTCCTACGGGTTACACAGATCTGCGTACAGTAGACGGGGTCCTTTACGATACCTTTCGGGAAGCCGTAAAAGTGATGGGTTTGTTGAATGACGAGGAAACGTGGAAGAAAACTATAATTGAAATTATAAACCACACCAATGATCGATCGCAATTGCGTGCTACATATGCAAGTATGTTGGTGTTCTCTGATTTGGAAGACCAATCGGATATCTGGAAAGAAACGAGGGAATTATTTGCGAGCGATTTCTTAAGAAGTTCGGGTTTAGACGAATACAATGACGAAATCTACTTGGATGCGCTCGATGACATACAACAACAGGTTTGGAGCCGTGGTGGTGGTGAGATAAGCGCTTATGGATTGCCTCCTTCAAGGGGAAAAGAATAAACCTCAAGTGTAATTAGACGCGAAAAAGCTTATAATACCGATAGATTGAAAGAAGAGGTTTCAGAAAAGATTGTATTACTTAACAAGGAACAGCGTGCTATTTACGATGCCGTAATGGAGTGTGCAAATAACAGGCGTTCTGGCGTTTTTCTCCTGAATGCCCCTGGCGGGACGGGGAAATCGTTTGTGTTGAACCTGTTGCTAGATACTGTGCGTGCAAATGGTGAAATAGCATTAGGTGCTGCTTCCTCGGGTATTGCTACTACAGTTTTACACGGAGGCCGAACGGCCCATAATATGTTCAAAATTCCAATAATGGAGCACAATGAAGTGAAACCGTGTAGCATAAGCTAAATTCGGAGCTTGCAAGGCTGATTAAGATGACTTCACTTATAGTTTGGGACGAAGTGGTGATGACTAACAAAAATACAATAACTGCATTGGATTGCACTGCTAAAGACATAACGGGTAACAAACATTGTTTTATGGGTGGCATTCCGTTCGTTCTCCACTCACAGAGGTGAGTGGAGAATGGTTGTATATGGATGATGTTGTGACTGCATGGGGAGAAATGGGCGGGGGGGTGGGGTAGTGTGTGTGAGTGAGTTTTGACGCAGCCCGAAGGGATTTCTCCCCGTCCTCTCCTTATATGCAAGGGGGGACGGAGAGGGGGGGTCGCCGATTAAATGAAGCGGCCTTGCTGTGGATGTGCTGTGTCCTGCGACACTGCTTCTGACCCAGGGCGGTGGGCAGGGTGCAGGGATGACCCGTCATCCAGGGGGTGCTCAGATGAGAGGAAGGGTGATAGGGGTGTGGAGTGTATTTAGGGATGAAATGGGTGGGAGTGTTTTTATGCCTTTCCCTTTTTGGCTACCTCCCTTGGAAGGGGGAAAAAGCCTTGGTATATGTATGTATTGAGACATTCTGACAGGTTGATGTAAGCGGAATAGGAAACACAGGAGTCTTAGTCTTGAGTTTATTCCTGACTAGTTTCGCAGGTATGCTTTTTCAAAGGTATTCCTTTTTCAAAGGTATTCCTTTGAAAAAGCATACCTGCGAAACTAGTCAGGAATAAACTCAAGACTAAGACTCCTGTGTTTCCTATTCCGCTTACATCATATGTA
This sequence comes from Oratosquilla oratoria, assembly GCF_046742065.1. NCBI lineage: Eukaryota > Metazoa > Arthropoda > Malacostraca > Stomatopoda > Squillidae > Oratosquilla > Oratosquilla oratoria. The sequence continues at coordinate 50,273,097 of NC_134789.1, forward strand.
TGTATGTATGTATTCCGTTCGTGTGTCCGGGTGATTTTCGACAGATTTTGCCCGTCATCAGAGGCGGAGGTAAGAATGAAGAGTTGAAGTATAACATCAAGAACGCGTTTTTCTGGGAGGATTTACGTAAGTTCAAATTAGTACAAAATGTTAGATTGAAGGCTGAGGATAAAGAAAACAGGGCATTCGCAGAAAATTTGTTACGGATTGGCATGGGTGAAACAGGTAGATTTAGGTTTCCAAAGAAATTTGGTATTTTGGTCAGAACAAGGGATGATGTAATCGAAAAGGTCTACGAAGAGCTCGAAGCTAAAGCCAACAGCTATCTATATTTCCAAAAAAGAGCCATAATATGTCCTAGAAACGAAGGCGTGGATTACATAAATGAGGTGATCTATGAAAGAATCAAAGGTGATGAACATATATACAGGAGTGAGGATAAACCGATCGGAAATGATGAAATTGAAATTCAAACTTCGGTATATAAAAAAATTAATTCTCCTTCTGTTCCGTTACACGAGTTGAAACTAAAGGTAGGATGCGTTATCATGATAATGCGAAACCTATGTCCACCTAAACTTTGTAACGGTACTCGTATCATGGTTACGAATCTGGCAAAGAACATAATTGTCGGGAAGATTTTAGGTGGGGTGTTTAACGGTGTTCAGGTCATTATTCCAAGGATTTCCCTAGCATCCAACGATACACCCGTCAACTTCTCCCGAAGACAATTCCCCGTCAAATTAAGTTTTGCTATGACAATTAATAAGTCGCAAAGGCAAAATTTTGACAAATGTGGGTTATTGTTGGATTTGTCCGATTGTTTTGCCCATGGACAGCTCTATGTGGCATGTTCAAGGGTTACAAACTGGGACTCATTAATTATCTTCCGAGGTTACCATAAGGTTAATGGTGAATGTGTGGTGAAAAATCCGGCAAACGTGGTATATATAGAAATTTTTTCGGACATGCCATCCATTAGGGAGGGAGAGTCTTTAGTGAAAGGTAACGACAGCGAACAGGTAATTCCAGAAGAGGAACCTGAATTGGGAACCGTTGAGATTCCTGCTTCAGCTTATAATATTAGTGAAGAAGCCGCAACGGCAATGATCCTGCCTGATTAAGACTATGCCGTCGACGAATCAGAATCAGACACATCTGTCCCCCTTAAGGTTTGGGAAAGGACTTTCCAAGAAAAAGAAGAACTGAAACAAGAAATATCTCAACTCCTCGAGATCATAAGGAATATTTCAAAACGGGATGCCGATGAGTACATCGAGAGTGTACCATTGGGAAAAAAATTAAAATAAAAGAGACCGGAGGTCCTGGAGCGAGCGAAGCGAGCGACTGAGAGCGAAGCGAGCGACTGAGAGCGAAGCGAGCAAGCGCCGCAGGCCAAGGCACCCACGGCGTAGCCGGTGCCTCTATCTATGTATATAAAAAAATAAAGTTTTCCAGTTTTTAAAATTTCCTTGCGTTTTTATGACCACCTTCCGACACCTTCCGAAATCCGGCAAAAATGTTCCATTGTGTAAGGAATCTGATCGGCTGAGGAGACAACTGATTGGCCGAGAGTGGTGACGTCACGGCAACGGAGACGACTGATTGGACGAGAACACTGACGTCACAGCAACGGAGACGATTGATTGGTCGCGAGCGAAAGGCAGGGATCTAGCGCCGCAGGCCAAGGCACCCACGGCGTAGCCGGTGCCTTGTTTCTTAAAAGAATATTTATGAATAATGCCTTATCCCCAGATTCTGTAAGCTTTACCTGAATAAACCCCTCCTGATCGGCCTCAAAGATACTGATGTTCTGATGACCAACATAGTAATCAAGGAGTTTCCTGTAGCAATGTCTGCACATTCTGAGGTTAAAGACACTCTCTCCAATACGGGAAAAGTCGTTTGAAGACCAATTGTTGTTTTGAGCCACTTTCAGTACTGCAATGTAGAAATCAGTGACATTATGTCAATACGGGTACTTGAACACAATAATTGTAGGACTGTAACACTTCTTTATAAACACTATAGTTCCACAACTGATTTAAGGCTACCTTGAATATAACTGATGAAATTTCTTTTACCTTTCAGTACTCTTTTCCAATTTTGTTATCATTATTTCAGTTACAGTAATCCTGATTATTCCGATTGACATACATACATATACCAAGGCTTTTTCCCCCTTACAAGGGAGGTAGCCAAAAAGGAAAAGGCATAAAATCATTCCCACCCATTTCATCCATGAATACACTCCACACCCCTCCACCCTCCCTCTTATCTTAGCACCTCCTGGATGACGGGTCATCCCTGCACCTTGTCCACTGCCCTGGGTCAGAAGCAGTGTCGCAAGACACAGCACATCCACAGCAAGGCCGCTTCATTAAATCGGCGACCCCCCTCTCCGTCCCCCCAGGCATAAAAGGAGAAGACGGGGAGAAATCCCTTCGGGATGCGTCAAATTTTGCTCACACATACTACCTCACCCCCCCCCCCATCTCCCCGCCCATTCCACCTCATGCTATCACAACATCATCCATATACAACCATTCTCCATTCACCCCTGTCTTCTGTCCTCTCCCGTCCTTCCTTAACAGACATTCCCCTCTTCCTCAAAGCCCCATTCACCCCATCCATCCACCTCATCCTAGGACGTCCCCTCATGTTCACTCCCTCCACATCTACCTTCCATACCTCTTTTACTAGTCTTTCTTCACTCATTCTTTCCATGTGTCCAAACCATCCTAATACTCTTTCATCAACCCTATCTCCCAACTCCCTTTCCACCCCCGTTCTTCTCCTCACCTCCTCATTTCTCACTCTATCTAGCCTAGTAACCCCCATCATACTTCTCAGACACCTCATTTCAAACACATTCAAATTCCTTCTCTCTTCCTCTCTTATGTTCCATATTTCTGCCTCATACAGTGCTGTTGGCACAATCACTCCTTCATACAGTCTCCTCTTAGCATCCATTCCCAAATGTCTATTCCTCATTACACTCTTCAATCCACCAAGGCATTTACTTGCTTCTCTCAATCTACATTCTACCTCCACCTTCACTCCACCTTTTCCTGCCACATTTGCACCCAAGTATCTAAAACTATCCACTTCCTCCAGTCGCTCTCCCTTAATGCTCACTTCCAGTCTACTGCCACTTTCACCCCTTGTACATCTCATCACCTTACTTTTACCCACATTTATCTTTAGCTTTCTTCTATCACATACTCTCCCAAACTCCGTCACCAACTTCCTCAGTCCCTCCTCCGATCCTGCCACAAGCACAGTGTCGTCAGCAAACAACAACTGGCTCACCTCCCATTTTTCTCCATTTTCTTTAACCATCTCCAATCCCTGACCCACTACCCTTGCATTTACCTCTCGCACCACCCCATCCATGTATAAGTTGAACAGCCAGGGCGACATAACGCATCCTTGACGAAGTCCCACCTTTACCTCGAACCACTCACTCTCTCCATTTCTAATCCTCACACAAGCTCTACTACTCTCATAAAAACTCTTGACAGCTCCTAAAAGATTTCCTCCTATCCCATATATCTGCATAACCTCCCACAATGCCTTTCTGTCTACCCTATCGTAAGCCTTTTCCAGATCCATAAAAGACCAAAAAACATCCTTCCCCTTTCCTATAGCTTTCTCACATATTTGTCTTACCACAAAGATCTGATCTACACAACCTCTACCCGTCCTAAATCCACACTGTTCTTCACCAATTACTCCCTCTGTTCCTCTCCTAATCCTCTCAATCAAGATCCTCCCATAAGCCTTCCCAACTACACTTAACAAGCTAATCCCTCTGAAACTACTACATTTACACTTGTCCCCTTTTCCTTTTTAAATTGGAACTATACAGGCACTCCTCCAGTCCTCCGGCACTCTACCCTCTCTCCAGCAAACATTAAATAACCTCACCAGCCAGTCCACCATCACTGTACCTCCTTTTTTTTTTTAAACATTCTGCATGGCATCCATCCAGACCAGGTGCCTTACCTGCTTTCACCATCTTAACTGCCTTCACTTCAGCCTTCCTTATTTCTCCTCCATCTTCCTCACTCATCACTCTCATTTTCTTAGCATTTCCCACTGCAACTATCTTTCCCTCCTTATCCTCCTTCACATTTAGCAACTCCCTAAAATATTCTGCCCATCTTCCCCTTACTGCCTCCTCTTCCATTATCATCTCTCCATCTGCACCTTTTACCATTTCTTCTCTACTTGATTCGCCTCCTCTTCCTCTCTTAATTTCTTTCCAAAACATCTTTTTATTTCAATTTTTTCTGTCATACTCTTACCCCACTTCACATCTGCTCTCCTCTTTGCCTCCTTTACCTTTTTCTTTACTTCTCTTTTCTTTTCTTTGTACCTCTCATATGACTCCCTCGTCCTATTTTGTAACCAATCTGTGAAAGCTCGCTTCTTCTCTTCTACAGCCTTCTTTGTTTCCTCATCCCACCATTCACTACCCTTCCTTCTATTTCCTCCTGTCCTTCTTGTTCCACACACCATCCTTGCACACTTTGTGACTCCCTCCTTGAACCATCCCTATTCCTCCTCCACACCTAGCTTTACTCTATCCTTCACTCCCTCCCACTCCTCCTTCAGCCTCTTCTTGTACTCCTTCTCCTTTTCCTTTAAAGAGTTCACTCTAAGCAACTCCCTACCTTTTGTCCCTTTCCTCTTTCTCCATCTATCCTCCACTCTCAACTTACCTTCCAACAAAAAATGATCTGATATTCCCCCACCCTCTCCCCTTAGCACATGTACATCCTTAACTCTTCCTATCATAGTCCTATTTACCACTACATAATCCATCAACGCTCTATCTACCACCCTTCCATCCACCACCCTCTCCCATGTGTACTTATGCTTGACTTTCTTCCGAAACACTGTATTTGCTATCATCAACTCTCTTTTTAGACACATTTCCACCATCAACTCTCCACTACGATTCTTTCCTGGAACTCCACATTTCCCAACCACTCCATCAATTGGACCATTTCCTACCCTAGCATTAAGGTCTCCCAGTACTATTACATTGACATTTCTCCCTAAATCCTCTATGCACTCATTTAAATCTATCCAAAAGGCCTCCCTTTCTTCTACACTCTTCTCACTGCCAGGCCCATATGCACTTACAAAGACCCACATCTCCTTTCCCAGTTTCACCTTCATCCACATTATCCTTGAGGAAACCTCCTTCCACTCCACTACACGTTTACCTATCTCTTCACTTACTAGAATAGCCACCCCTTCCCTCCCTCGCCCTCTCTTCACTCCTGATAACCTCCCACTTACACTCCCAAACTTACATTCACCCTTCCCTTTCAACTTAGTTTCACTCAAAGCTAACACATCCATCTTTCTTCTCACAAACATACTACCTATCTCTTCCCTTTTACTCTCATCTGTGCCACATCCATGCACATTAAAAGACCCAAACCTTAGGGTGCTGGTCGGAAAACTCCCAGACCCTCTTATGCCTTTACTTTTTCGTTCAGGAATGTCCCCTGTGGGGCTACAAGGAGAAGGATGCCTAGTCCCTTTCTTCTCGCCTCTTACGATCCAAGTGGAAATACTTGGTGGCAGTATTCTTTTCCCCCACCACAGGGAATTCACCCACCACAGAAAATGAATACTCAGAGAAATGGTACAGGACAGCAGCAAGGGGTTGGGGGACAGCATAACAGAGGGACAGTCGTAGTATAAAACTGTCATCATTTCTCTATGAAGAGTTTTCCTCTATCATAGACAAAATGATGTGTGGCTCTGGTCCGTAGGGGCGCCCCATATAGACCCTAAAGTATCAACTGCATGCTACTTTGCCACAATAACAAGCAGCCAATACCCCAGACGGGGTCCGATTGACACTTTCAGAATTTAATTTTAATGTGTTGCTACCACATGATCTATTTCAATAAATACTGGAAATCTCCAGTACTGAAAGGGTTCAGCAGACAAACATTACTACCAAAAGAGTCTACTGACTTACTTAAACCTGCCATGGCACCCTCATCTTTGTTATAGCCTGAAATAATGTCAACATCATTCTGAAGTCCTTTACTCATCAAGACTTCGGGCCTCTCTGGAAGGAACTTCCCGTCTGCCCGAGGCAGGAAGTAGTTCGAGAAGAGCCAGATATTCTGTAGCAGGAGGAAGAAACTTTGTATGAAAAATGACTTACAACCTCAAAATGTGGTATTTAACCATCTCACTGAAGTATCATACTTGATACATTTTCTTCTGGATGACATCTGATCTAATTTGGCATAGTGACTGCTCCATGAGTTAAATGGATCATAACTATTTTAAATGATGATTGATTGCACTATGACAAAACAATTTCATTAAGCTATGCTCTAAAGCTTGTTGGACCAGCTAGAAGGAAGTAGCTTGAGTCTGTGCCAAAGGTGTATACTGTAATTAAGCCCTTGTAAACCAGCATGATCTCAAAGATGGTGATCCACCATTTTACAGATTTTCTTGGAAAAAATGTCATGCCTATATATTGTTCTTGCACTATTTCATTATGTACCAGTATACCAGTATAAACCCATTACATGTATGCTTTGTTAAAATTTGGGGCTAATTAATTATTTATGTAAGAATGGTATTTAACAGGCAGGTATCTCTCTTTTAGTCCATAAAATGAAGGGTTGACAATGGTTAGATTACCTTTTACCATTTATTTATTAATATGCCTTATTTTTCTGGTTACCACAATATTGTTCAGCTATAGAAGGTAACCCCTGTCTGGTAAAATGCTGAGAATAGTTATCATTATGTAAGGACAAATAAAATGAATTAGGTACTCACAGCATACATGGAAACGATGTTGACAATGTCTTCTGCATCAGCTTCTTGTAGGCAAGGAAGGAGGTTCTGGCTTTCACTTGAACAGTTGAACTTGGCTGCCAGGTCTTCAATCAGAAAGCCATCTTCTGGCTCAACTGCCCAGCTGGCTATGGCAGTGCCTGACTGCATAATAGCCCTTGTGAATAAACCTGGAAATATTAAAGCTGTTGGAGCAAATAACAGGGTCTCCTTCATTGCAGTGACACCATACAAAGACTACTAGATCTTGTTTCAGTAATGATATACAAATGATGGTTTTCTGAAATGGATATTCATATAGTGTGCACTTGCTTAAATTATGTTCACTCAGTTGTAATATACAAGAAATGATTCTATCTCTTTTCTGCATTCTTTCAAAATCCAGTTTGCTATTTCATCTGGTCCATGTGATTTTCTAACATCATTATTTCATTCTTTGTTATTTCTATTTCTTTCATAGGGGGGACTTTCTCTTTCCATTCGATCTCTTCTGGTTGTATATTCTCCCTTGTAAACACTGATTTAAAATGCTTGTTCATAATTTCCGCCATTTCTATTTCCTCTGTGTATTCAACTCCTTGTCTTAATTTCTCCAAATCTTGTTTGTTTTTCAGTTTGTTGGTTACAAATCTGTAGAATAGTTTTGGTTGATCTTTACATTTTTCTATGACATCTTTTTCATATTTTCTCTTTTTCTCTCTGCACGCTTGTACATATTCATTTCTATAACAAGCATATATTTCCCATTTTCAGGTCTTTTGTTGTTCTTCAATTTGGTCCAAGCTTTGTCTCTTTTGTCTTTTAACACTCTACAACTTTTGTTGTACCAGCACTTTACATATTCTTTTTCTTGTTTTTGTCAAAATATTCCATTTCTCTTCTACTGTTGTATCTTCTTTGTGTATTCTTTCCCAGTTTTCATTTTGAAAGAATTCTCTTATTTTATCTTTTTTTCATGGATCAATCTTCCTTTTCTATATTGTTCATTTCTTTTCATGTATTTTTTCATTTAATTCTAGTTCTATCTATATGTGGTCACTTTTACTTATTGGTGCCTGGTATTCTATCTTTTCCACTTTTTCAGGTTCTGATGTGATTATTAGGTCTAGTCTCGATGGTTCTTCTTCATTTCTATACCTAGTGTTCTCTTGGATCCATTGTGTCATTGTGTGGTCAATAATCATCTCAAGTAGAACATTTCCCCATGAGTCTTCTCCACCCTTTACGGTCATCTCTTCCCAGCAGATTTCTTTGCAATTAAAGTCGCCCATCATAACTATTCTTCCTCCATCTTCCATTATCTTGTTTAGTGTTATTCTTGTGTCTTCTAACATACTTTTATGTTCACTCTCTTCCCACGAGGCTGTTTTTGGGGGCACGTAGTTTATTACAAACTTTCTGCTCTTCTTATCTCTGTCTTCTACTTCTATCACAATCATCTCTACTCTATTCTTTCCATATGTGACACTCTTCACGTTTATATCCTTCTTAGCCAGGAACATAACTCCACCCCCTTGTTTTATCTCTCTGTTTCTAATCCAATAATTATATGCATTGTGTCCTATGCTGTTGGGTGGTAGTGGACCTTTTAATTTTGTCTCAACAATTCCCATTATGTCCAGGTCTTTTTTCTTCAGATACTCATTCAGTTCATTTAGTCCTGTTATTAATCCATCTATATTTGTGTAGGATACTCTTAACTTTCTGTTATTTCCATTGTATTCTCTGTTTTTTTTTTGTTTTTTGTTTTTCTCTCTGTTATGGTCCATTTCTTCAATTTCATATTCACTACTCTCCAGTAGAATTCTTGTTTTTTTTTTTTAATCCGTTCTGGTCTCGTTTTTTTCTTTAGCTTCTTTCCTTTTCATTTTTTTTCTCTCTTTTCTCTTTATTCATTTCTCTTTTTATCCATACCTTTTTATATTGTTCACTTGCTGCTAGCTTCCCTGTTTTTGCTAAAATATTCTCTGCTGTTGTTTGTGATCTGAATTTAATCTTAATTGGTATGGTCTTATCTGTAATATACTTTCCGAGACTAAACTTCTCTTCAATTTGTTTCATTATTTCAGGTTCATCTTCCTGAATTAATTCTAGTAATCTGCTTACTTTTTCATTTTCCTCCTTGATTCTTGTGGTTCTATCTGGGTTATGTTTCTCTTCCATTCCTAATATAATTATACATTTCTTTTTATCTGCTAAGTCTCTTACAATATTCTCCTTTTGTCTCATCAGTTTGATAACTGAGTCTTCAGTTTGTTCTTTCATTTGCTGTTTGATTATATAAGTAAATGCAACTTTACTATTTTCCTGTATCTTCTTGCACCCCTGTGCCTCTTTTGCTATTTCTTCTTTATTGTCTTTATTGTTCCTTTTTAATTCTTCATTCTCCTCTTTTACTTCTCTTAACTGTCTTTTTAGTTCTTCTATTTCATCAGTTAAGTTTTTGTTCGCCTTCTCTAGTTCTTCCAATCTTTTAACCCTTTCCGCAATTTTTGACATTCTACCGAACCTAATCTCCCAATGTTCGGTCATTTGTTCAAGTTTTTCCTCCAGTTTTGCCAGTCGGGGGAGGTTGGTATCCGCCCCCCCTCATTAAATCCATGGAAATTATTATCCTCACCTTCTATTGTGCTGCTCTTATCTATGTTTCTAATCTTTACATTTTTGTTAGTCCCTTCATCATCACTAAATTGCTCTGGCCCGCGCTTGTTTACATGGCGTCTGCCTGCCTGGACCAAGTCCTCTCCTTCCTCATTTCCTTCCATTTCCCTCAGTAATCCCTCCCCTTCTCCCTTTTTCTCACTTTCCCACTACACCACGAGCAATCCCCTTCCCTGTAAATACAATAGGTACTTCCATTGCGTTGAGATCCACGAATATTTCACTTTTTCTTCAGGACGTCAATCGTCGCCGTCCGTCCGACGTAAGTATGTGTGTATTTACCTAGTTGTATTTACCTAGTTGTATTTTATGGGAAGGGGAGCTATGCTCGTGGGGTCCCGTCTTCATATCTCATTTTATCTAAACTATTTTTAAATTCATGTATTGTTTTTGCACAAACCACTTTCTCATCTAACTTGTTCCAACTGTCTATTACTCTGTGAGGAAAGCTGTTATTTTTCAAATCTCTTCTATAGCTGTCTTTTTTTATTTTCTTTCCGTGTCCTCTTGTATTTCTGTCATCCCATTTTATCAGATTCTCTCTATCAGTAATTTCTATGCCTTTCATGATTCTGTAAATAGCTATCAAATCTCCTCTCTCTCTTCTTTGCTCTAGTGTCTGTAGTTCAAGTTTTTCTAGTCTCTCTTCATATAATAGTTTTGAGAGCGTTGGTGCCAATTTTGTAATTGCTCTTTGTATTCTTTCAAGTTTTTTTTATACATTTTTTGTACTTGGTGACCATATCGTTGCTGCATATTCCAATCTTGGTCTTGTCAGGGTGATTAGGATTTTCTTCACCATTTCTTCATCCAGGTATGTAAATGCAACTTTGATTGTTCTTATTAAATTATAAGTTTCTCCAAAAATCTTATTTATATGTTTCTCAGGTGACATATTATTCATAACAATGACTCCCAGGTCCTTCTCATTTTCTACTTTTTTTTATTCCTTCTTCTCCCAATTTATATGATCCTGTTATTCTGTTTTTGCTTTTTCCAAATTCCATTATACTACACTTTTTTGTATTGAACTCCATCTCCCACTTCCTACTCCATTCCTGTACTATATTTAGATCTCTCTGTAGTGATTCACAATCTTCTTCAGTTTTCACTCTTTTCAGTAGTTTTGCATCATCTGCAAAGAAGCTCATATAGCTTTCTATTCCTTCATCCATATCATTAATATATATAGCAAACATTATTGGGGCCAGAACTGTTCCCTGCGGAACACCGCTTATTACTTCATCCCATTTTGAGTGCTGGTCTCTTATCACTACTCTCATTTTTCTTTCTTGCAAAAAGTCTTCCATCCAATTTAGTAGTTTGCCCTGTATTCCTCCTTCAGTTCCTAATTTCTTAAGCAACTTCTTATGTGGTACTTTGTCAAAAGCTTTCTTTAGGTCTAGAAATGCACAGTCCGCCCATCCATCTCTTTCTTGTATTATATCTATTAGCCTTGAATAGAAACATATTAAATTGGTGACGCATGATCGTCCTTGTCTGAATCCAAATTGCCTTGGATTTAACACTTTGTTTTTTTCTAAATATTTTACCCATCTACTTTTGATAATTCTTTCACAAATTTTTGCTATTGTACTTGTTAGAGAGACTGGTCTATAGTTGGTAGGTACTATATTTGCTTTTTTCCAATCTTCTGGAACTTTTCCTTCTTTCAAGGAACTGTTTAGTATGCTATTTATTTTGTCTGGCAGTTCATTCCTGCATTCTTTCAGTATCCAGTTTGCTATTTCATCTGGTCCATGCGATTTTCTGACATCAAGATTACTCAAGTGTGTCAATATTTCATTCTTTGTTACTTCTATTTCTTCCATAGGGGGGACTTTCTCTTTCCATTCAATCTCTTCAGGTTGTATGTTCTCCCTTGTAAACACTGATTTAAAATGTTTGTTCATAATTTCCGCCATTTCCATTTCCTCAGTGTATTCAACTCCCTCTTGTCTTAATTTCTCCAAGTCCTGTTTGTTTTTCAGTTTATTGTTTACAAATCTGTAGAATAGTTTTGGTTGATCTTTACACTTTTCTATGACATCTTTTTCATATTTTCTCTTTTCCTCTCTGCACGTTTGTACATATTCATTTCTATAACAGGTATATATTTTCCATTTTTCAGGTCTTCTGTCTTTTTTCCATCTGGTCCAGGCTTTGTTTCTTTTGTCTTTTAGCTCCCTACAACTTTTGTTGTGCCAGCATTTTACATATTCTTTTTCTTGTTTTTGTCTTGGGACATACTTTTCCACTCCTTTTTTGTAAATTTTTGTCAAAATATTCCATTTCTCATCCACTGTTCTTTCTTCTTTGTATATTTCTTCCCAGTTTTCTTGTTGAAAGAATTCTCTTATTTCATCAAAGTTTGTTTTTTCATACATCATTCTTCCTTTTCTATATTGCTCATTTCTTTTCCTATATTTTTCTTCATTAAGTTCCAGTTCAATCAATATGTGGTCACTTTTGCTTATTGGTGTTTTATATTCAATCTTGTCCACTATTCTAGGTTCAGATGTAATTATTAAGTCTAATCTCGATGGTTCTTCTTCATTTCTATACCTGGTGTTCTCCTGTATCCATTGTGTCATTGTATGGTCAGTAATCATCTCAAGTAGAGCGTTTCCCCATGAGCCGTCTCCACCCTTTACTGTCATTTCTTCCCAGCAGATTTCTTTGCAATTAAAGTCGCCCATAATAACTATTCTTCCTCCATCTTCCATTATTTTATTTAATGTTATCTTTGTGTCCTCTAACATACTTTTATGTTCACTCTCCTCCCATGAGGCTGTTTTCGGTGGCACATAATTTATCACAAATTTTCTGCTCTTCTTATCTCTGTCTTCCACTTCTATCATAATCATCTCTACTGTATTCTTTCCATATATGACACCCTTCACGTTTATATCCTTCTTAGTCAGGAACATAACTCCACCCCCTTCCTTTTTCTCTCTGTTTTTAATCCAATAATTATATGCATCATGTCCTACACTGTTGGGTGGTAGTGGGCCTTTTAATTTTGTTTCTACAATTCCCATTATGTCTGGTTCTTTTTCTTTCAAATAATCATTCAGCTCATTCAATCCTGTTATTAATCCATCTATATTTGTGTAAGACACTCTTAGTTTTCTGTCACTTCCATTGTGTTCTCTGTTTCCCTTTTGTTTTTCTCTTGTATGTCGAACTGCCTTAGTTTCATATTCACTACTCTCCAATAGAATCTCTCTTTCTCTGACTCCGTTCTGTTCTCGTTTTTGTCTTAGCTTCAAGTCTTTTCTGCTTTTCTTCCTCTCTTTCCTCTTTAATCATTTCCCTTTTTATCCATACTTTTTTATATTGTTCACTTGTTGCTAGTTTCCCTGTTTTGGATAAGATATTCTCTGCTGTCGTTTGTGACCTGAATTTAATCTTAATTGGTCTGGTCTTATCTTTACTATACTTTCCGAGCCTGAATTTTTCCTCAATTTCCTTCATAATTTCTGGTTCATCTTCCTGAACTAATTTTAGTAAACTGCTTACTTTTTCATTTTCCTCATTGGTTCTTGAGGTTCTATCTGGGTTATGTTTCTCTTCCATTCCTAATATAATTATACATTTCTTTTTGTCAGCTAAGTCTCTTACTATATTCTCCTTCTGTCTCATTACTTGAATAACTGAGTCTTCAGTTTGTTCTCTCATTTGCTGTTTAATTATATCAGTAAATGCAAATTTACTGTTTTCTTTTATCGACTTCCATCCCTCTCTGTTTTCTTTACTATTCTTCTTCAATTCCTCATTCTCCACCTTTACTTCTTTTAACTGTCTTTTCAGGTTTTCTATTTCATCAGTTAAGTTTTTGTTTGCCTTCTCTAGTTCTTCCAATTTTTCAACCCTCCTTATAATATTGTTAACATGACCGAACCTACGCTCCAAGTCCTCGATCATCTTATCAACCTTCTCTTCTAGTCTTCTCAGTCAGGGGGGGGGGGTTTGTGTCCCCTCCACCCTCTTTAAATCCCTGGAAAATATTCTCATCACTTTCTACTGTATTGCTCTTAACTATACTTCTAATCTTTACATTTTTATTAGACATTTCATCATCGTTGGGGGGCCTTTTGTTTACCTTTCGCCTGTCTGTCTGGGCCAAGTCTACTCCTTCCTCATTTCCTTCCATTTCCCTCAGTAATCCCTCCCCTTCTCCTCTTTCCCTACTTTCCTACTACCCCACAAGCAATTTTCCCCCCACCCTGTAAATACAATAGGCACTTCTCTTTGCGTTGGGATCCACAATACTTCAATTTTCTTCAGAACGTCTTCTAAGCCGTCCGTTCGTTGAAGTGTGTATTTACCTAGTTGTATTTACCTAGTTGTATTTTACGGGAAGGGGAGCTATGCTCGTGGGGTCCCGTCTTCATATCTCATTTTATCTAAACTATTTTTAAATTCATGTATTGTTTTTGCACACACCACTTTCTCATCTAACTTGTTCCAACTGTCTATTACTCTGTGAGGAAAGCTGTTCTTTTTCAAATCTCTTCTATAGTTGTCTTTTTTTATGTTCTTTCCGTGTCCTCTAGTATTTCTGTCATCCCATTTTATCAGATTCTCTCTGTCAGTAATTTCTATGCCTTTCATGATTCTGTAAATAGCTATCAAATCTCCTCTCTCTCTTCTTTGCTCTAGTGTCTGTAGTTCAAGTTTTTTTAGTCTCTCTTCATATGATAGTTTTGAGAGTGTTGGTGCCAATTTTGTAATTGCTCTTTGTATTCTTTCAAGTTTTTTATACATTTTTTTGTACTTGGTGACCATATCGTTGCTGCATATTCCAATCTTGGTCTTATCAGGGTGATTAGGATTTTCTTCACCATTCTTCATCCAGGTATGTAAATGCAACTTTGATTGTTCTTATTAAATTATAAGTTTCTCCAAAAATCTTATTTATATGTTTCTCAGGTGACATATTATTCATAACAATGACTCCCAGGTCCTTCTCATTTTCTACTTTTTTTTATTCCTTCTTCTCCCAAATTATATGATCCTGTTATTCTGTTTTTGATTTTTCCAAATTCCATTATACTACACTTTTTTGTATTGAACTCCATCTCCCACTTCCTACTCCATTCCTGTACTTTATTTAGATCTCTCTGTAGTGATTCACAATCTTCTTCAGTTTTCACTCTTTTCAGTAGTTTTGCATCGTCTGCAAAGAAGCTCATATAGCTTTCAATTCCTTTGTCCATATCATTAATATATATAGCAAACATTATTGGGGCCAGAACTGTTCCCTGCGGGACACCGCTTATTACTTCATTCCATTTTGAGTGCTGGTTTCTTATCACTACTCTCATTTTTCTTTCTTGCAAAAAGTCTTCCATCCAATTTAGTAATTTACCTTGTATTCCTCCTTCAGATTCTAGTTTCTTAAGCAACTTCTTATGTGGTACTTTGTCAAAAGCTTTTTTTAGGTCTAGAAATGCACAATCAGCCCATCCATCTCTTTCTTGTATTATATCTAATAGCCTTGAATAGAAACATATTAAATTGGTGACGCATGATCGTCCTTGTCTGAATCCAAATTGCCTTGGATTTAGTATGTTGTTTTTTTCCAAGTATTTTACCCATCTACTTTTGATAATTCTTTCACAAATTTTTGCTATTGTACTTGTTAGAGAGACTGGTCTATAGTTGGTAGGTTCTTCTTTATTTCCTCCTTTATATATAGGTACTATATTTGCTTTTTTCCAATCTTCTGGAACTTTTCCTTCTTTCAAGGAACTGCTTATTATGCTATGTATTTTGTCTGCCAGTTCATTCCTGCATTCTTTCAGAATCCAGTTTGCTATTTCATCTGGTCCATGCGATTTTCTGACATCAAGATTACTCAAGTGTATCAATATTTCATTCTTTGATACTTCTATTTCTTCTATAGGGGGGACTTTCTCTTTCCATTCAATCTCTTCAGGTTGTATGTTCTCCCTTGTAAACACTGATTTAAAATGTTTGTTCATAATTTCCGCCATTTCCATTTCCTCAGTGTATTCAACTCCCCCTTGTCTTAATTTCTCCAAGTCCTGTTTGTTTTTCAGTTTATTGTTTACAAATCTGTAGAATAGTTTTGGTTGATCTTTACATTTTTCTATGACGTCTTTTTCATATTTTCTCTTTTCCTCTCTGCACGTTTGTACATATTCATTTCTATAACAAGTATATATTTTCCATTTTTCAGGTCTTCTGTCTTTTTTCCATCTGGTCCAGGCTTTGTCTCTTTTGTATTTTAACTCCCTACAGCTTTTGTTGTACCAGCATTTTACATATTCTTTTTCTTGTTTTTGTCTTGGGACATACTTTTCCACTCCTTTTTTGTAAATTTTTGTCAAAATATTCCATTTCTCTTCCACTGATGTTTCTTCTTTGTATATTTCTTCCCAGTTTTCTTGTTGAAAGAATTCTCTTATTTTATCAAAGTTTGTTTTTTCATACATCATTCTTCCTTTTCTATATTGTTCATTTCTTTTCATATATTTTTCTTCATTAAGTTCCAGTTCAATCAATATGTGGTCACTTTTACCTATTGGTGTTTTATATTCAATCTTGTCCACTATTCTAGGTTCAGATGTAATTAATAAGTCTAGTCTCGATGGTTCTTCTTCATTTCTATACCTAGTGTTCTCCTGTATCCATTGTGTCATTGTGTGGTCAATAATCATCTCAAGTAGAGCGTTTCCCCATGAGTCGTCTCCACCCTTTACTGTCATTTCTTCCCAGCAGATTTCTTTGCAATTAAAGTCGCCCATCATAACTATTCTTCCTCCATCTTCCATTATTTTATTTAATGTTATCTTTGTGTCCTCTAACATACTTTTATGTTCACTCTCCTCCCATGAGGCTGTTTTTGGAGGCACATAATTTATCACAAACTTTCTGCTCTTCTTATCTCTGTCTTCTACTTCCATCATTATCATCTCTACTGTATTCTTTCCATATGTGACACACTTCACGTTTATATCCTTCTTAGTCAGGAACATAACTCCACCCCCTTCCTTTTTCTCTCTGTTTCTAATCCAATAATTGTATGCATCATGTCCAACACTGTTGGGTGGTAGTGGACCTTTTAATTTTGTTTCTACAATTCCCATTATGTCTGGTTCTTTTTCCTTCAAATAATCATTGAGCTCATTCAATCCTGTTATTAATCCATCTATATTTGTGTAAGACACTCTTAGTTTTCTGCCACTTCCATTGTGTTCTCTGTTTCCCTTATGTTTTTCTTTTGTATGTCGAACTTCCTTAGTTTCATGTTCACTACTCTCCAATAGAATCTCTCTTTCTCTGACTCCGTTCTGTTCTCGTTTTTTGCCTTAGCTTCCAGTCTTTTCTGCTTTTCTTCCTCTCTTTCCTCTTTATTCATTTCCCTTTTTATCGATATCTTTTTATATTGTTCACTTGTTGCTAGTTTCCCTGTTTTGGATAAGATATTCTCTGCCGTTGTTTGTGACTTGAATTTAATCTTAATTGGTCTGGTCTTGTCTTTGCTATACTTTCCAAGTCTAAATTTCTCTTCGATTTGTTTCATAATTTCTGGTTCATCTTCCTGAACTGATTCTAGTAATTGGCTTACTTTTTCATTTTCCTCTTTGATTCTTGTGGTTCTATCTGGGTTGTGTTTCTCTTCCATTCCTAATATAATTATACATTTCTTCTTGTCTGGTAAATCTCTTACTATATTCTCCTTTTGTCTCATCACTTTAATAACTGAGTCTTCAGTATGTTCTTTCAATTGCTGTTTGACTATGTCAGTGAATGAAACCTTATTTCCTTCTTGGGTTATTTTCCAATTCTTAGCTTCTTTAGCTATTGTCTCTCTGTTTTCTTTACTATTCTTCTTCAATTCCTCATTCTCCACCTTTACATCTCTTAACTGTCTTTTTAGGTCTTTTATTTCATCAGTTAAGTTTTTATTCGCCTTTTCTAGTTCTTCTAATCTTTTAACCCTTTGTAAAATGGTGTTCATATGACCTAACCTACTCTCCAAGTCCTCGATCACCTTATCAACCTTCTCCTCTAGTCTTGTCAGTCGGGGGGGGGGGGGGTTTTGTGTCCCCCCCACCCTCTTTAAATCCCTTGAAAATATTCTCATCACTTTCTACTGTATTGTTCGTATCTATACTTCTAATCTTTACATTCTTATTAGACAATTCGTCGTCTTCCAGTTGGGCTTGCGGTCGTTTGTTTACTTTTCGGCGGTCTGCTTGGGCCAAGTCCTCTACTTCCTCATTTCCTTCCATTTCCCCAGCAATCCCTCCCCTTCTCCTCTTTCCTTACTTTCCCACTACCCCACGAGCAATTTCCCCCCACCCTGTAAATACAAAAAGGCACTTCTCTTTGCGTTGGGATCCACAATCGGCACTTTTCTTCAGAACGTTCTTCAAGCCGTCCGTTCGTTGAAAGTGTGTGTGTGTGTGTGTGTATTTACCTAGTTGTATTATACGGGAAGGGAGCTATGCTCGTGGTGACCCGTCTTTGTATCTTTCAGCCTCAATTTTTTTTTTTTTTTTTTTAAATCTTGAATAGTGTTTGCACACAGTTTCTTTATCTAATTTATTCCAGGTATACAGTACTCTATGAGGGAGGCTATCTTTTTTTTCAGATCTCTTCTATAGTTATCCTTTTTGAGTTTCTTTTTGTGTCCTCTTGTTTTTCCATTGTCCCATTTTAATAAATCATCCCTATCTAGGATTTCAATTCCTTTCATGATTCTATAAATAGTCAGCAGATCTCCTCCTTCTCTTCTTTGTTCCAGAGTTGGTAGTTCCAACTTGGACTAACTTTGTTCTTTTGTTAATTTGGAGAGTTGGTGCCAACTTTGTCATTGTTCTTTGTATTCTTTCTAATTTCTTTATATTCTTTTTAGTACTGGGTGTCCATAGTGTTGCTGTGTAGTCCAGTTTTAGTCTTATTAGTGTAACTATTTTTCTAATCACTTCCTCATCCAAGTAGTCAAATGCTACTTTCATTGACCTTAATAGGTTGAAAGTTTCTCCAACTATTTTATTGATATGTTTGTCTGGTGTCATGTCTTTGCTGATTATTACTCCAAGGTCTCTTTCAGAGTTCACTTTTTTTACTTCTTCTTCACCAATTTTATAATTTCTTGATATTCTAATATTCTATTTTTACTTTTTCCAAACTCTATTATACTACACTTCTTGATATTGAAGTTCACTTCCCACTTTTAAGTCCATTTCCAGATTTTGTCTAGGTCTAACTGTAATGATTCACAATCCTCCTCTGTTCTTACTTTCCTAAGTATTTTTGCGTCATCTGCCAAGAAATTCATAGAAAAACTCCACTCCTTCATCCATGTCATTTATATATATGGCAAACATTATTGGAGCCAATACCAAAGCTTACGGGACACCACTTCTCATTTCTTCCCAATTCGAGTATTTGTCTCTATTTACTACAAAGGATTACAAAGGCGGAGCACGCCGACAGGAGACCTTTTGGTCCATATCTAGGTCGGATGCGAAAAAAATCATAATAATAATAAAATAATAAACAAAAACTATAATAATGTAAATAACAAATAAAATACATAAATAAATGCATAGGTATAGTTAAATAATAAACAAGGTAAATAGTAAATAATGATAAATTGACATATAACTAATAAATGAAAATCAGACAGAGAAATTATAACAAAACAAAAACAAATATAAATTAAATTATAATCGTTACAGCATCTTGCTTAGGTGTTTATCTAAATGATTCTTAAAGCTTCGAACTGAACTACATTGCACTACCTGTGCAGGGAGTTTATTCCATTCATTAATGAGGACCACAATGGAAATAGGCGTTCATGCTTTTTGTATTATCCTCGGCAATTTACATTTTTTATTTCGAACTATGTGTTCTTGTCATTATTTGCACTTCATGTACATTGATTTATTGCCAAATAAAGTCTATCTATCTATCTACACGGCTGGCAAAGTTGTTTCTACCTACTTCCAAATTGAATCTATTTCCAGACAGATTGAGACCATTGTTTCTTGTCTGATTCTCATTCAATGTGAAAATTTTGTCACTTTTGATGTTGTCAAATCCCTTTAAAATCTTAAAGACCTGTATCAAGTCACCTCTGAGTCTACACTTTTTTTTTTTAGGGAAAACAGATTCATATGATTTAGTCGATTTTCGTATGATTTATTTTTGATATTTGGAATCAGTTTTGTGGCTCGCTGTTGTACTTTTTCCAGTCTGTCAATGTCTTTAATGAGATTCGGTGACCATACGGAAACAGCATATTCCAAATGTGGACGAACTAACGATTTATATAGCTTGTTAATGAGTGATGGACTTTTGAAATCAAAAGATCGCGCAGTCAGTCCTAGAATCTTATTTGCTTTCTCAGAGGCTGAAATACACTGCTTGGATGATTTGAGGTCGTTACTGATAATTACGCCGAGATCTTTTTCACTATCCACTTTTGTTAACGAATTTCCAAATAACTTGTAATCGTACTTACTGTTATTTTTACCTATGTGCATTACCTTGCATTTACTTGTGTTAAATTTCATTAGCCACTTTTCAGACCATTGCTGTAATTTATCTAAATCTTCTTGGATATCTAATTGGTTTGAGTGATCATTTGCCACTCCGCACAGTTTGTATCATCAGCAAATTTGGAAACAGTAGATTTTAGTCCATGGTCTATATCATTTATATATACTATGAATAGAAGTGGCCCAAGAACGGAACCCTGAGGAACTCCACTTGTAACATTTTTTCCATCTAGAAGTTTTTCCATTTAAAACAACTCTCTGTTTTCGACCATTCAACCAATTACTAGTCCAACCTAATAGGCTACCACTTATTACGTGTAAAGCTAATTTAGTAAGTAGTCTTTCGTGTGGGACGGTATCAAAAGCTTTTGCAAAGTCTAGATATATTAAATCTATATTGTTTCTTTTGTCATAATTCGAGATAACTGTGTTGTAGAATTCGAGTAAATTAGTCACGCAAGAACGTTTCCGTCTGAAACCATGTTGGCTATCATTTATCAAACGGTTACTTTCTAAATGATGTTCGATAGCATCTCTGATGATAGTTTCCATTATTTTTCCTACGATTGAAGTCAAACTTATAGGCCTATAGTTATTTGGTTTCTTTTTGTCACCTTTTTTGAATATGGGAGTAACGTTAGCTAGCTTCCATTCTCTTGGGACATCTCCGGATATGATGGATTTCTTGAAAATAATTTCTAATGCAAGAACAATCTCGTTTTTCATTTCCTTTAAGATTCTTGGATGCCAACCGTCAGGCCCTGGTGTTTTATTAACTTTGAGTTTATCTATACACGTTTTAATTTTTTCTTTTGTTATATTTACCGTAGTAAGTTTACCCTAGACTTTTCACAGGTTTCAGTTTGGAATTCACTTTGAGGTGTTTCGTTTACGAATACCGAGCTAAAATAATTGTTTAAGATAATACACATTCCTTCATTTGAATATTCAAGTTGACCGTCAGCAGATTATAGTGGACCAATGTGATTCCTAACAACCTTTTTATCTCTAATGTAACTATAGAATTCTTTGGGATTCTCTTTGGATTTCTCAGCGATGTTCATTTCGTATTGTTGTTTTCTTTTTATTATTGTCTTTTTTAAATCTCTCTGTATTGATACATAACTTTCATAGTCATTAGATGCACCCGAGCACTTATATTTCTTATAAGCCTGTCTCTTTTTAACAATACTTTTTTCAGTTTCTTTGTCGAGCCACTTTGGGTGAGCCTGATTTGGGGGACGTCTGTCCTTAAAAGGAATGTAAATTTGAATTATCTTAGTGAGCGTATTTTGAAATATTTCCCACATCTGATCTACAGGTCTTTCGTTTAATTTTGCCTCCCAATCTGTAAGCTGAAGCTCCTGACGTAGTTCTATGAACTGAGCTTTACTGAAATCGGGTATTTTAGAAACACAAGTATCTATTCTAAAATTGTTTAGGAGTTTGAATCTGACTAAGTTGTGATCGCTATTTGCAACAGATTCACCGACTTCTACATCAGTTATCATGCTCTCACGGCTAGTGATCAATAGATCGAGTAAGTCTCCATATCTTGTGGGCTCTTTTATATGCTGAATTAAGTAATTGTCACCAAGAAAATCAATCAAGCGACTACCTATATGGCCATGTTCAAGGGTCATCCAATCAATGTCAGTAAAATTGAAATCACCCATTATCAATAAATCCCGGTTGCAGAAACTAGACAGTTCTTGAAATAACAGTTTGTCGTCTGCTAATGATACTGTCTTTGGCCTATATATTACACCTATATTCATTTTTTGTCCATTTGTTTGGGTTAACTCAACCCACAAACTATCATATGCATCCTGTTTCACTTTCTCTAAAACACAAGCATGAACATTGTTTTTAACGTACAACAGAACACCCCCACCTTTCTTGTGGTTTCTATCCTGATGAAAGTGTTTAAATCCCGCAATATCAAATTCAGCTTCGAACTCTGTACCATTTAACCATGTCTCAGTTATTCCTATCATATCGAGATTTTCGCTTTTGACATACGCCTGTACTTCTTGAAATTTGTTCCTAATACTACGAGCATTAAAGTACATGGTTTTAAGAAACTCGTGATTATTTCTTTTTGACACATTTTGAGTTTCAATATCATGTCTTACATTATTATTTTGTTTTTTATTTATACCTTGCTCTATATTATTATTTGGTCTTTCATTGACATCCAATGCCTCATTAACATTTCTCCCATCAAAATTAGCATTCCCCCATCACGGACATCTGGTCGATCACGGTCATCCGATCTCTTTTGTACATTTTGTCCCCCTCCGTCACCATGATTCACGCCGGCCTCCCGTTGTTCATTGACATTATGTCCGGCATCACTTCCTAAAATTATATTTTGTCCTCCAGTGACATTATATCCTACCGTGATATTTTTTCCTCCACTATAATTACATCCCATCGTGATCTTTTGTCTTCCACTGTCATTACATCCTATCATGATATTTTGGCCTTCACTGACATTCTGTCCGGTATCCCTTCCTAAAATTATATTTTGTCCTCCACTGACATTATATCCTACTGTGATATTTTGTCCTCCACTATCATTTTTCTCCCAGTCATGAAGTCTTCCAACAATTCCAAAAATTTTCCTCTGATGCCACCTATTGATTCTATTTTTCTTATTAGTTTTTTGTGTGGTACTTTATCAAATACTTTTTGTAGGTCTAGAAAGGCACAGTCTGCCCATCTATCCCTTTCTTGTACTATTTCTATTAGTCTTGAATAGAAGCAGATCAGGTTTATTGTACATGATCTTCGTTGTCTAAATCCAAATTGATTTGGTTTCAGTATATTTTTTTCTTCCAGATGTTTATCCCATCTACTTTTGATAACTTTTTCACATATTTTTGCTATTGTGCTTGTTAGGAAGACCGGTCTGTTGTTGGTTGGATTTTCCTTGTTTCCTCCTTTATATATTGGTAAAATATTTGCATTTTTCAGTCCTTAGGTACCTTTCCTTCTTTGAGTGAGTATCTAATTGTATTGTATATTTTGTCTGTCAACTCCTCTATGCATTCTCTCAATATCCAATTTGCAATTCCATCTGGACCATGTGATTTTCTGACATCAAGGTTTATTATTTGGTCTCTGATTTCCTTCTGTGTTATAGTTCTTTCCTTTCATATTCTCTATTACCTCACAGTTCTGTGAACTTTCAATTGTGAGTACCTATTTGAAATGATTGTTCATAATTTCAGCCATTTCTACTTCTTTTGTATATCCATAATTTCCCTGGCACAGCTTTTCCATTTCTTATTTATTTTTTAGTTTATCATTTACATACCTATAAAATAGTTTAGGTTGTTCCTTGCATTTTTCAATTATATCTCTTTCATAGTTTCTCTTTTCATCTCTGCATATTTCTACATAATCATTTCTTAGTTTGATATATGTTTGCCATTTACTCGTTTTTTGTCTTTTTTTTTCATCGTTTCTAAGCTTTGTCTCTTTTATCCTTTGCCTCACTACATTTTTTGTTATACCAGCTTTTTATGTATACTCTTTCTTGCTTTTGTTGTGGTACATATCTGTTCATTCCCTCATTATAAATTTCTTTAATATATTCCATTTCTCTTCCATCTTTGTTTCTTCATTTAGGAATTTATCCCAGTCTGCGTTTCAAGAGAATTTTTTTAATTTCTCAAAATTCATTTTGTTGTACATTAGTCTTCCTTTTCTATGTTCTCATTTCTTCTACGTCCATTTGCTCTTTTAGTTCAAATTCTATTAGTACATGGTCACTCTTCCCTATTGGAGTTTTGTAATCAATTCTGTCCACAATTTCAGGTTCTGATGTAATTATCAAATCTAGTCTCGATGGTTCCTCATTGTTTCTGTATCTGGTATTTTCTTTTATCCACAGAGTCATTGTGTATTCAATGGTCATATCAAGTAGTATGTTTCCCCAGAGGTATTCTTCACCCTTAACTGTCATTTCTTCCCAACATATTTCTTTTGAATTAAAATCACCCATAATTACTATTTCCTCTTTCAGTATATTG
This sequence comes from Oratosquilla oratoria, assembly GCF_046742065.1. NCBI lineage: Eukaryota > Metazoa > Arthropoda > Malacostraca > Stomatopoda > Squillidae > Oratosquilla > Oratosquilla oratoria. The sequence continues at coordinate 50,297,191 of NC_134789.1, forward strand.
GTTAGTTCATATTTTGTATCTTCCAACAGTTTGGAATGATCACTTTCTGTCCAGGACTGTGTTTTGGGGGGGCATATACACTACTACAAAATTTCTACTTTTCATGTAAATGTTTTCAACTTTCATCATAATTGATTCTACATTGTTTTTTCCTTCTGTTATCTTTGTCACAATTATGTCTTTCCTAGTCAAAAATAATACTCCCCCACCCTGTTTTTCCTTTCTATTCTTTGTCCAACAGTTGTACAGACCTTGTCCCACAGTATTTGATGGTAGAGGACTTTTTAATTTCGTTTCTACAATTCCCATTATGTCTGGTTTTTCTAATGCCAAATGGTCATTTGATTAATTCAGTCCCAAAATCATTCCATCTATGTTGGTATAGGCTATCTTTAATGTTTTCCTTTCTAATCCTTTTCTGTCTACTTTGTCTCCTTTTTCTTGATATACCATTTTCTCAGCCTCAGGTCCACCACTCAAAAAAAAAAAAAAAAAAAAAAAAAAAAAAAAAAAAAAAAAAAAAAAAAAAAAAAAAAAAAAAAAAAAAAAAAAAAAAAAAAATCACTCTTCATTTTTTTCATTTCTTAAGTTCCTTTTCTTTCTCTTTTTCTTCATTACTCATTTCTTTTTTATCCATACATTTTTGTAATGTTCACTATTTGCTAGTTTTGTTGTTCCAGATAGTCCTTCCTCTGCTATCATTTGAGACCTAAGTTTTACTTTTAGTTGCCTATATTGTTTTTCTTTTAAGTACTTTCCTATTCTATATATTTCCTCAATTTCTTTATCTATATTTTGTCCTTCCACATGAATCTCTTTCAGAATTTCTTTAGTAATCTCTTTCTCCTCTTTTTCTCTCTGATATCTAGGAACATCATGTTTCTCTTTAATACCATACATTACAATGCACCATTTTTTATCTACCATGTCCCTGACCAAATTTCCTTTCTCCTTAATTACTGTAATTACAATTTCCTTGGCATTTTCTTTGACTTGTTGCTCCACTATTTCTTTAAAAGATAATTTCTGACTTTCCTGTTCTACTTTCCACTGTTTTTTTATTTCTTGGAAATAATTTTCTTTGATCTTCTCTTCCACTTTCTCGGTCACTGTATGTATTTGATCCTTAATTTTTTTCTTTAATGTTTTGTTTTTCTTTATATCTTCATTTTTCAATCTTTCATTTTCTCCCTTGATCCTATTTAGTTCCTTTTACAAATCATCTATCTCCCTGTTATTCTCTTCATTGGCCCTCCTTAGGAGGGTTACCTCTTTGTACATCACTTTATACAAATATTTGAGTTTGATTATTTCATCTAATAAGCCATTGATTTCTCTCTTTCTCATTATATTTCTAAACCTGGGTTCTCTATCTATTTCTATCCCTCTGTACATAATTTCACCCTCTCTGTCAAAACTGGAAAATAATTTTTTTTTTTTTTTTTTTCAAACCTTTGGTATGTCTTCAGGGTTTCGTTCTTCCATTTATAGAGTAACTGACAAAGAAAAAAATAAAGACACAAAGACAGTTACATTTTCTAGTCACTCGTAGTACACTTCTCCCTTCCCGCTTTTTAGTAAACACAACTAGGGCTAATTTCAAATTCATCTGCTTAATGCTTAATGCTTCAGAGCTTCTTTTCGTATGTCCTACTTCAACCGCTGCTGGAATGTGTGTATTTACCTAGTTGTATTTTATGGGAAGGGGAGCTATGCTCATGGTGTCCCGTCTTCATATCTCATTTTATCTAAACTGTTTTTAAATTCGTGTCTTGTTTTTGCACACACTACTTTCTCATCTAACTTGTTCCAAATGTCTATTACTCTGTGGGGAAAGCTGTTCTTTTTCAGATGTCTTCTATAACTGTCTTTCTTGATTTTCTTTCCGTGTCCTCTTGTATGTCTAGTATCCCATTGTTTAGATCAATAGTTTCTATGCCTTTCATGATTCTATAAAGTTATCAAATCTCCTCTCTTCTTTGCTCTAATGTCTGTAGCTCAAGTTTTGCAAGTCTCTCTTCATATGATAGTTCTAAGAGTGTTGGTGCCAATTTTGTAATTGCTCTTTGTATTCTTTCAAGTTTTGTTATACATTTTTTTTTACTTGGTGACCACGTCGTCGCTGCATATTCCAATCTTGGTCTTATCAAAGTGACTAGTATTTTCTTCACCATTTCTTCATCTAGGTATGTAAACGCCACTTTGATTGTTCTTATTAAATTATATGTTTCTCCAAAAATCTTAATTATATGTTTCTCAGGGGACATATTATTCACAATATTGACTCCTAGGTCTTTCTCGTTTTCTCCTTCTTTTTTTTCTTCTTCTCTCAATTTATATAATCCAACTATTCTTTTTTTGCTTCTTCCAAATTCCATTATACTACACTTCTTAACCCCTTCAATACGATGACGCCTACGTAGGCATCATGAGGAGCAAGAGGGTACGCGAGGATTCTGATGTCGGCGTCTTGATTATATTATAGTTGTATCTACGTGACCCCCATACTCTGTAAACTGGCTTCATCATATTTTCTATGGTTATCAAATTTCACTGGTGAAAGAGAAAGAGCAATACAGCGGTAACTTTATTTTTTATAATGCGAGTATTATGACGCAACATCACACATCTGGCAGCTAATGCTGCCCACAAGATTTTGGCCCAGAGTGAAGGGGTTAATATTGAATTCCATCTCCCACTTCCTACTCCATTCCCATACTTCTGAGATCACTCAGAAGCGAGTCACAATCTTCTTCAGTGTTCACTTTTTTCAACAATTTTGCAAAATCCGCAAAGAAGCTCATATAACATTCAATTCCTTTATCCATATCATTAATATATATAGCAAACATTATTGGGGCCAGAACTGTTCCTTGTGGAGCACCACTTATTACTTCATCTCAATTAGAGTGTTTGTCTCTTATCACTACTCTCATTTTTCTTTCATGCAAGAAGTCTTCCATCCACTTTAGCAGTTTGTTCTGTATTCCTCCTGCAGTTTCGAATTTCTTAAGCAACTTCTTATATGGCACCTTATCAAAAGATTTTTTCAGGTCTAGAAATGCACAATCAGCCCATCCAACTTTTTCTTGTATTACATCTATTAGTCTTGAATAGAAACACATTAAGTTTGTGATGCATGATCGTCCTTGTCTGAATCCAAATTGCCTTGGTTTTAGTATGTTGTTTTTTTCTTAATGCCTTACCCATCTACTTTTGATAATGCTTTCACAAATTTTTGCTATCGTACTTGTTAGACAGACCAGTCTATAGTTAGTAGGGTCTTCTTTGTTTCCCCCTTTATATATTGGTACTATATTTGCTCTTTTCCAATCTTTTGGAACTTTTCCTTCTTTCAATAAACTGTTTATTAGGCTATGTATTTTGTCTGTTAGTTCATTCCTGCATTCTCTCAAAATCCAGTTTGCTATTTCATCTGGTCCATGCGATCTTCTGACCTCAAGATTACTCAAGTGTTTCGTTATTTCATTCCTTGTTACTTCTATCTCTTTCATGGGGGTGGGGGGTGGACTTTCTCCTCCCGTTCTATATCACTAGGTTGCATGTTCTCTCTTGTAAACACTGCTTTAAAATGCTTGTACATAATTTCTGCCATTTCTATTTCCTCTGTGTATTTAACTCCTCCTTGCCATAGTTTCTCTAATTCTTGTTTGTTTTTCAGTTTGTTGTTTACATATCTGCAAAATGATTTTGGTTGATCTTTACATTCATCCATGACATCTTTTTCATATTTTCTCTCTTCTTCTCTGCACACTTGTACATATTCATTTCTATAACTAGTATATATTTTCCATTCTTCAGGGCTTGTCTTTTTTCCATTTTATCCAAGCTTTATCTCTTTTGTCTTTTAACTCCCTACATCTGTTGTTTCCTCCTTGTGTATTCTTTCCCAGTCAGCTTTTTGAAAGAATTCTCTTAATTTATAAAAAAAAAAAAAATTCATACATCAATCTTCCTTTTCTATATTGTTAATTTTTTCATGTATTTTTCCTCATCTAGTTCCAGTTCAACCAATATGTGGTCACTTTTACTAATTGGTGTCTTATATTCAATCTTGTCCACTATTTCAGGTTCTGATGTGATTATTAGGTCCAATCTCGATGGTTCTTCCTCATTTCTGTACCTAATATCCTCTTGAATCCATTGCGTCATTGCATGTTCTATAATCATATCAAGTAGTACATTTCCCCATACATCATCTCCACCCTTTACTGTCATCTCTTCCCAGCAGATTTCTTTACAATTAAAGTCACCCATTATAACTATTCTTCTTCCATCTTCCATTATCTTATCTAGTGTTATCTTTGTGTCTTCTAACATACTTTTGTGTTCTCTATCTTCCTACGAGGCTATTTTAGGAGGCACATAATTTACTACAAACTTCCTGCTCTTCCCATCCCTGTCCTCCACTTCCATCATAATCATCTCTACTCTATTCTTTCCATATGTGACATTCCTCACATATATATCCTTCTTAGTCAGGAACATAACTCCACCCCCTTGTTTTGCCTCTCTGTTTCTAATCCAATAATTATATGCACCATGTCCTACACCGTTGGGTGGTAATGGACCTTTCAATTTTGTCTCTACAATTCCCATTATGTCCGGTTCTTTTCCCTTCAGATAATCATTCAGCTCGTTCAAGCCTGTTATTAAGCCATCTATATTTGTGTAAGACACTTTTAATTTTCTATTACTTCCATTGTGTTTTCCGTTTCCCTTCTGTTTTCCTCTGCTATGAACCATTTCTGCATTTTCATATTCACTACTCTACAATAGAATTTCTCTTTTTCTGTCTCTGTTCTTTTCTCGTTTTTTTTTCTTTAGCTTCTAGTCTTTTTGTCTTCTCATCCTCTCTTTCCTCTTTACTCATTTCTCTTTTTATTCATATCTTTTTATATTGTTCAGTGTCTGCTAGTTTCCCTGTTTTTGCTAAGATATTCTCTGCTGGTGTTTTTGACCTGAATTTAACCTTAATTGGTCTGGTCTATTTGTTTCCCTATTTCAGGTTCATCTTCCTGAACTAATTCTAATATATTATTTACTTTTTCCTTTTCCCCTTTTATTCTTGTAGTCCTATTTAGATTATACTTCTCTTCCATCCCTAATATAATCATACATTTCTTTTTATCTGCTAAGTCTCTTACTATATTCTACTTCTCCCTCATCACTTTAATAACTGTGTTTTCAGTTTGTTCTTTCATCTGCTGTTTCATTATACCTCTAAATTCCATTTTATTGTTCTCTTATACTTTCTTCCAACCACTTACCTCTTTTGCCATGGACTCGTTATTCTCTTTATTACTCCTATTTAATTCCTCCTTCTCTTCCTTTACTTTTCTTAACTGTCTTTTTAATTCTAATATTTCTTTAGTAAGGTTTTCATTCTCCTTCTTTAATTCTTCTAGCTTATCAACTCTTTGAGTAATTAACTTTATTTGGTTAAACTTAGCTTCCCAATTTTCATTCATTTCTTTTAGTTTCTCCTCTAAATTTACTAGTCGGGGGAGGTTGTCATTTCCTCCCTCATTAAATCCATGGAAATAGTTATCTTCACCTTCCATTGCACTGTTCTAATCTATATTTCTAATCTTTACAATTTTGCTAATACCTTCGTCTTCATTATCATCCGGTCGCCATTTGTTGACATGGCGTCTGCTTTCCTGGACCAAGTCTTCCCCTTCCTCATTTCCTTCCATTTTCCTCAGTAATCCCTCCTCTTCTCCTTTTTCATCACCTTCCCACTACACCACGAGTTTTCCCCTTCCCTATATATACAACACAGGTACTTCCTTGTCGTTGTGATCCTTGAAATTCTTGGATAACTCCGGAGTCTGAACTTCGCTGCCACTTTGACCGACGTGTATTTACCTAGTTGCGAGAGGTGAATGCAAGGGTAGTGGGTCAGGGATTGGAGATGGTTAAAGAAAATGGAGAAAAGTGGGAGGTGAGCCAGCTGTTGTTTGCGGACGACACTGTGCTTGTGGCAGGATCGGAGGAGGGATTGAGGAAGCTGGTGACAGAGTTTGGGAGAGTGTGTGATAGAAGAAAGCTGAAGATAAATGTGGGTAAAAGTAAGGTGATGAGATGTACAAGGGGTGAAAGTGGCAGTAATCTGGAAGTGAGCATTAAGGGAGAGCAACTGGAGGAAGTGGATAGTTTTAGATATTTGGGTGCAAATGTGGCAGGAAAGGGTGGAGTGAAGGTGGAGGTAGAATGTAGATTGAGAGAAGCGAGTAAATGCCTTGGTGGTTTAAAAAGTGTAATGTGGAATAGGAATCTGGGAATGGATGCTAAGAGGAGACTGTATGAAGGAGTGATTGTGCCAACAGCACTGTATGGAGCAGAAACATGGAACATGAGAGAGGAAGAGAGAAGGAACTTGAATGTGTTTGAGATGAAGTGTCTGAGAAGTATGATGGGGGTTACTAGGCTAGATAGAGTGAGAAATGAGGAAGTGAGGAGGAGAACAGGGGTGGAAAGGGAGCTGGGAGATAGGGTTGATGAAAGAGTATTAGGATGGTTTGGACACATGGAAAGAATGAGTGAAGAAAGACAAGTAAAAGAGGTGTGGAAGGCAGATGTGGAGGGAATGAACATGAGGGGACGTCCTAGGATGAGATGGATGGATGGGGTGAAGGGGGCTTTGGGGAAGAGGGGAATGTCGGTTGAGGAAGGACGGGAGAGGACAGAAGACAGGGGTGAATGGAGAATGGTTGTATATGGAAATGTTGTGATGCATGAGGTGGATTGGACGGGGGAATGGGGGTGAGGTAGTGTGTGTGAGCAAAAATTTTGACGCAGCCCGAAGGGATTTCTCCCCGTCCTCTCCTTTATATGGGGGGACGGAGAGGACGGGTCGCCGATTTAATGAAGCAGCATTGCTGTGGATGTGCTGTGTCCTGCGACACTGCTTCTGACCCAGGGCAGTGGACAGGGTGCAGGGTGCAGGGATGACCCGTCATCTAGGAGGTGCTAAGATGGGAGGGAGGGTGGAGGGGTGGGGAGTGTTTTCGGGGATGAAATGGGTGGGAATGTTTTTGTGCCTTGTCCTTTTTGGCTACCCCCCTTTTAAGGGAAAAAAAAAATCCTTGGTATATGTATGTATGTATTTTACGGGAAGGGGAGCTATGCTCGTGCTGTCCCGCTTTCATATCTCATTTTATCTAAACTGTTTTTAAATTCATGAATTTATTTTGCACACACCACTTTTTCGTCAAACTTGTTCCAGATGTCTATTACTCTGTGGGGAAAGCTGTTCCTTTCAGGTCCCTTCATTAACTGTCTTTCTTGATTTTCTTTCCGTGTCCTCTTGTATTTCTATCATCCCATTTTATTAGATCCTCTATATCAATAGTTTCTATGCCTTTCATGATTCTATAGATAGTTATCAAGTCTCCTCTCTTCTTTGTTTTAATGTCTGTAGTTCAAGTTTTGCTAGTCTCTCTTCATATGATAGTTCTGAGAGTGTTAGCGCTAATTTTGTAATTGCTCTTTGTAATCTTTTAAGTTTTGTTATATATATTTTTTTGTACTTGGTGACCACATCGTTGCTTCATATTCCAATCTTGGTCTTATCAAGGTAACTAGTATTTTCTTCACCATTTCTTCGTCCAGGTATGTAAAAGCCACTTTGATTGTTCATATTATATTATAAGTTTCTCCAAAAACTTTGTTTATATGCTTCTCAGGGGACATATTATTCATTATAATGACTCCCAGGTCCTTCTCATTTTCTACATTTTTTTTTCTTTTTCTCCTAATTCATATGATCCCACTGTTCTTTTTTTGCTTCTTCCAAATTCCATTATACTACACTTCTTAGTATTGAATTCCATCTCCCACTTCCTACTCTAATTCCATACATTATTGAGATCACTCTGTAGCGACTCACAATCTTCTTCAGTGTTCACTTTTTCAACAATTTTGCATCTCCAAAGAAGCTCATATAACTTTCAATTCCTTCATTTATATCATTAATATATATAGCAAACATTACTGGGGTCAAAACTGTTCCTTGTGGAGCACCACTTATCACTTCATCCCGATTAGAGTGTTTGTCTCTTATCACCACTCTCATTTTTCTTTCATGCAAGAAGTCTTCCATCCACTTCAGAAGTTTCTCCTGTATTACTCCTGCAGTTTCTAATTTCTTAACAGCTTCTTATGTGCCACCTTATCAAAAGATTTTTTCAGGTCTAGAAATGCACAATCAGCCCATCCAACTTTTTCTTGTATTACATCTATTAGCTTTGAAAAGAAACACGTTAAGTTTGTAACGCATGATCGTCCTTGTCTAAATTCAAATTGTCTTGGATTTAGTATGCTGTTGTTTTTTCCAAATGCTTTACCCATCTACTTTTGATAATTCTTTCACAGATTTTAGCTATCGTACTTGTAAGAGAGACTGGTCTATAGTTAGTAGGGTATCCTTGTTTCCTCCTTTATATATAGGTACTATATTTGCTCTTTTCCAACCATTTGAAACTTTTCCCTCTTTCAATAAACTGTTTATTAGGCTCTGTATTTTGCCTGTTTGTTCATTCCTGCATTCTTTCAAAATCTCCTCCCATTCGATATCTCTAGGTTGTAAGTTCTTCCTTGTAAACACCAATTTAAAATGATTATTCATAATTTCTGCCATTTCTATTTCCTCTGTGTATTTGACTCCTCCTTGTTGTAGTTGATCTAATTCTTGTTTGTTTTTCAGTTTGTTGTTTACAAATCTGTAAAATAATTTTGGTTGATCTTTACATTTTTCTATGAGATCTTTTGCGTATTTTATCTTTTCTTCTCTGCATACTTGTACATAATCATTTCTATAACTAATATATATTTTCCATTTTTCAGGTCTTTTGTCTTTTTTCCATTTTATCCAAGCTTTATCTCTTTTGACTTTTAACTCCCTACATCTTTTGTTGTACCAGCACTTTACATATACTTTTTCTTGCTTTTGTCTTGCGACATACTTTTCCACTCCCTCTTTATAAATTTTTGTCAAAATATTTCATTTCTCTTCTATTGTTGTTTCCTCCTTGTGTATTCTTTCCCAGTTAGTTTTTTGAAAGAGTTCTTTCATTTTGTCAAAGTTTGTTTTTTCATACATCAATCTTCCCTTTCTATACTGTTTGCTTTTTTTTTCTCATGTATTTTTCCTCATTTAGTTCCAGTTCAACCTATATGTGGTCACTTTTACTTATTGGTGTATTCTATTCGATCTTGTCCATTATTTCGGGTTCTGATGTGATCATTAGGTCCAGTCTCGATGGTTCTTCCTCATTTCTATACCTAGTATTCTTTTGTATCTATTGTGTCATTGCATGTTCTATAATCATTTCAAGTAATACATTTCCCCATAGGTCATCTCCACCCTGCACTCATCTCTTCCCAGCAGATTTCTTTACAGTTAAAGTCACCCGTTATAACTATTCGTCCTCCACCTCCCCTTATCTTAGTGATATCTTGGTGTCTTCTAACATATTTTTATGTGCTCTCTCTTTTAGGAGGCACATGATTTACTACAAACTTCCTGCTCTTCTTATCCTTGTCCTCCACTTCCATCGTAATCATCTCTACACTATTCTTTCCATATGTGACATTCCTCACATTTATATCCTTCTTAGTCAGGAATATAACTCCACCCCCTTGTTTTACCTCTCTGTTTCTAATCCAACAATTATATGCACCATGTAGTGGAGCTTTCAATTTTGTCTCTACAATTCCCATTATGTCCGGTTCTTTTCCTTCAGGTAATCATTCAGTTCGTCCAAGTCTGTTATTAATCCATCTATATTTGTATAAGACACTTTTAATTTTCTGCTACTCCCATCGTGTTTTCGGTTTCCCTTCCATTTTTCTCTGCTATGAACCACTTCTTCACTTTCATATTCACTACTCTACAATAGAATTTATCTTTTTCTGTCTCTGTTCTTTTCTCGTTTTTTTCCTTAGCTTCTAGTATTTTTGCTTTCTCATCCTCTCTTTCCTCTTTATTCATTTCTGTTTTTACCATACCTGTTTAAATTGCTCACTGTCTGCTAATTTCCCTGTTTTTGCTAAGATATTTTCTGCTGTAATTTGTAACCTGAATTTAACCTTAATTGGTCTGGTCTTATTAGTATTGCATTTCTCGAGCCTATACATGTCTTCTATTTGTTTCCCTATTTCTGGTTCATCTTCTTGAACTACTTCTAATATACTATTTATATTTTCCTTTTCCTCTTTTATTCATGTAGTCCTATTTAGATTATTCTTTTCTTTCATTCCTAATATAATTATACATTTCTTTTTATCTGCTAAGTCTCTTACTATATTCTCCTTCTCTCTCATCACTTTAATAACTGTGCCTTTAGTTTGTTCCTTCATCTGTTGTTTTGCTATATCTCTAAATTCAATTTTTTGTTATTCTCCTGTACCTTTTTCCAACCACTTACTTCTTTTGTTATAAACTCTTTATTTTCTTTATTATTCCTCTTTAATTCCTCATTCTTTTCTTTTACTTATCTTAACTGTCTTTTTAATTCTACTTCTTTAGTTAGATTTTGATTATCTTTTCTTAGTTCTTTCTGTTTATCAACTTTCTCGGCAACTAGAGGAGTTATTTGGTCAAACCTAACCTTCCATTCTTCGTTTTTTTTTCTAGTTTCTCCTCTAGATTTACTAGTCGGGGGAGATTGTCCCCTCCTCCCTCTTTAAATCCATAAAAGCAGTTATCATCTCTTTCCAATGTGCTGTTATTATCTATATTTCTGCTATTCACACCTCTACTTCCTTGTTGTTCGTCTGTATATTCTGTCCCCGTTTGTTTACGCCTCTCCAAAGATCCTGGGCCCATTCGTCCCCTTCCTCACTTCCTTCCATTTTCCTCAGTAATCCCTCCCCTTCTCCTTTTTCTTCACCTTCCCACTACACCACGAGCTTTTCCCTTTCCTATTAATACAACACAGGTACTTCCTTGTCGTTGTGATCCTCGAAATTCTTGGATAACTCCGGAGCCCGAACTTCGCTGCCATTCCGACAGACGTGTGTGTGCGTGTGTATGTGTGTATAAGGATATACATGATGATATATTTCACACATGATCCCCATCATAACAATGAAGACCAATACACCACAACACATAGCCCATACACGATGAAGAACTCTACTCACGCACCTGCAGACACAGGTGAGAGGATATGGAGATGGACAGATGCCCCGCCTGCGCTCTCCCCAAAAAGGGTGACCTTGAGAGGATCTCCGCCAAAGTGTGCAATGTGTCGTTGTACCCAGCGCAGTGCCATTGTCTGGTCCTTGAGCCCAAAGTTGCCTGGTACAACATCGTCCCTTGTTGATAAGAAACCTGGATTCAAGAGAAGAGATAGATGAGGTAATAATGTTCGTTCTTTGCAAATTCCTATGTTGATTACAGCAGTTCTGTAGTAGAAGTGGTAGTCACTCCAGTAACATTTACAACTTCATGAGGAATGAGCCCAAGAATAAAGGCATTCTACATTTGGTTTGCAGAGATGGTGAATATATATATACATACATACATACATACATATATATATATATATATACATACACACACACACACACACACTTCAACGAACGGACGGCTTAGAAGACGTTCTGAAGAAAATTGAAGTATTGTGGATCCCAACGCAAAGAGAAGTGCCTATTGTATTTACAGGGTGGGGGGAAATTGCTCGTGGGGTAGTAGGAAAGTAGGGAAAGAGGAGAAGGGGAGGGATTACTGAGGGAAATGGAAGGAAATGAGGAAGGAGTAGACTTGGCCCAGACAGACAGGCGAAAGGTAAACAAACAGCCCCCCGACGACGATGAAATGTCTAATAAAAATGTAAAGATTAGAAGTATAGATAAGAGCATTACAGTAGAAAGTGATGAGAATATTTTCCAGGGATTTAAAGAGGGTGGGGGGGGGGCACAACCCACCCCCACCCCCACCCCCCCGACTGACAAGACTAGAAGAGAAGGTCGATAAGATGATCGAGGACTTGGAGCGTAGGTTCGGTCATGTTAATAATATTATACGGAGGGTTGAAAAATTGGAAGAACTAGAGAAGGCGAACAAAAACTTAACTGATGAAATAGAAAACCTGAAAAGACAGTTAAAAGAAGTAAAGGTGGAGAATGAGGAATTGAAGAGGAATAGTAAAGAAAACAGAGAGGGATGGAAGTCGATAAAAGAAAACAGTAAAGTTGCATTTACTGATATAATTAAACAGCAAATGAGAGAACAAACTGAAGACTCAGTTATTAAAGTGATGAGACAGAAGGAGAATATAGTAGGAGACTTAGCTGACAAAAAGAAATGTATAATTATATTAGGAATGGAAGAGAAACATAACCCAGATAGAACCTCAAGAACCAATGAGGAAAATGAAAAAGTAAGCAGTTTACTAAAATTAGTTCAGGAAGATGAACCAGAAATTATAAAGGAAATTGAGGAAAAATTCAGGCTCGGAAAGTATAGTAAAGATAAGACCAGACCAATTAAGATTAAATTCAGGTCACAAAGGACGGCAGACAATATCTTATCCAAAACAGGGAAACTAGCAACAAGTGAACAATATAAAAAGATATGGATAAAAAGGGAAATGAATAAAGAGGAAAGAGAGGAAGAAAAGCAGAAAAGACTTGAAGCTAAGACAAAAAACGAGAACAGAACGGAGTCAGAGAAAGAGAGATTCTATTGGAGAGTAGTGAATATGAAACTAAGGCAGTTCGACATACAAGAGAAAAACAAAAGGGAAACAGAGAACACAATGGAAGTGACAGAAAACTAAGAGTGTCTTACACAAATATAGATGGATTAATAACAGGATTGAATGAGCTGAATGATTATTTGAAAGAAAAAGAACCGGACATAATGGGAATTGTAGAAACAAAATTAAAAGGCCCACTACCACCCAACAGTGTAGGACATGATGCATATAATTATTGGATAAAAACAGAGAGAAAAAGCAAGGGGGTGGAGTTATGTTCCTGACTAAGAAGGATATAAACGTGAAGGGTGTCATATATGGAAAGAATACAGTAGAGATGATTATGATAGAAGTGGAAGACGGAGATAAGAAGAGAAGAAAATTTGTGATCAATTATGTGCCTCCGAAAACAGCCTCATGGGAGGAGAGTGAACATAAAAGTATGTTAGAGGACACAAAGATAGCATTAACTAAAATAATGGAAGACGGAGGAAGAATAGTTATGATGGGCGACTTTAATTGCAAAGAAATCTGCTGGGAAGAAATGACAGTAAAGAGTGGTGATGACTCATGGGGAAATGCTCTACTTGAGATGATTACTGACCATTCAATGACACAATGGATACAAGAGAACACTAGGTATAGAAATGAAGAAGAACCATCGAGGCTAGACTTAATAATTACATCTGAACCTAGAATAGTGGACAAGATTGAATATAAAACACCAATAGGTAAAAGTGACCACATATTGATTGAACTGGAACTTAATGAAGAAAAATATATGAAAAGAAATGAACAATATAGAAAAGGAAGAATGATGTATGAAAAAACAAACTTTGATAAAATAAGAGAATTCTTTCAACAAGAAAACTGGGAAGAAATATACAAAGAAGAAACATCAGTGGAAGAGAAATGGAATATTTTGACAAAAATTTACAAAAAAGGAGTGGAAAAGTATGTCCCAAGACAAAAACAAGAAAAAGAATATGTAAAATGCTGCTACAACAAAAGTTGTAGGGAGTTAAAAGACAAAAGAGACAAAGCCTGGACCAGATGGAAAAAAGACAGAAGACCTGAAAAATGGAAAATATATACTGGTTATAGAAATGAATATGTACAAAAGTGCAGAGAGGAAAAAAGAAAATATGAAAAAGATGTTATAGAAAAGTGTAAAGATCAACCAAAACTATTCTACAGATTTGTAAACAATAAACTGAAAACCAAACAAGACTTGGAGAAATTAAGACAAGGAGGAGTTGAATACACTGAGGAAATGGAAATGGCAGAAATTATGAACAAACATTTTAAATCAGTGTTTACAAGGGAAAATATACAACCTGAAGAGATTGAGTGGAAAGAAAAAGTCCCCCCTATGGAAGAAATAGAAGTAACAAAGAATGAAATATTGACACACTTGGGTAATTTTGATGTCAGAAAATCGCATGGGCCAGATGAAATAGCAAACTGGATTCTGAAAGAATGCAGGAATGAACTGGCAGACAAAATACATAGCATAATAAGCAGTTCCTTAAAAGAAGGAAAAGTTCCAGAAGATTGGAAAAAAGCAAATATAGTACCTATATATAAAGGAGGAAATAAAGAAGAACCTACCAACTATAGACCAGTCTCTCTAACAAGTACAATAGCAAAAATATGTGAAAGAATTATCAAAAGTAGATGGGTAAAATACTTGGAAAAAAACAACGTACTAAATCCAAGACAATTTGGATTCAGACAAGGACGATCATGCGTCACCAATTTAATATGTTTCTATTCAAGGCTAATAGATATAATACAAGAAAGAGATGGATGGGCTGATTGTGCATTTCTAGACCTAAAAAAAGCTTTTGACAAAGTACCACATAAGAAGTTGCTTAAGAAATTAGAATATGAAGGAGGAATACAAGGTAAATTGCTAAATTGGATGGAAGACTTTTTGCAAGAAAGAAAAATGAGAGTAGTGATAAGAGATCAGCACTCAACATGGAATGAAGTAATAAGCGGTGTCCCGCAGGGAACACTTCTGGCCCCAATAATGTTTGCTATATATATTAATGATATGGATGAAGGAATTGAAAGCTATATGAGCTTCTTTGCAGATGATGCAAAACTACTGAAAAGAGTGAAAACTGAAGAAGATTGTGAATCACTACAGAGAGATCTAAATAAAGTACAAGAATGGAGTAGGAAGTGGGAGATGGAGTTCAATACAAAAAAGTGTAGTATAATGGAGTTTGGAAAAAGCAAAAACAGAATAACAGGATCATATAATTTGGGAGAAGAAGGAATAAAAAAAGTAGAAAATGAGAAGGACCTGGGAGTCATTGTTATGAATAATATATCACCTGAGAAACATATAAATAAGATTTTTGGAGAAACTTATAATTTAATAAGAACAATCAAAGTGGCATTTACATACCTGGATGAAGAAATGGTGAAGAAAATCCTAATCACCCTGATAAGACCAAGATTGGAATATGCAGCAACAATGGTCACCAAGTACAAAAAAATGTATAAAAAAACTAGAAAGAATACAAAGAGCAATTACAAAACTGGCACCAACACTCTCAAAACTATCATATGAAGAGAGACTACAAAAACTTAAACTACAGACACTAGAGCAAAGAAGAGAGAGAGGAGATTTGATAGCTATTTACAGAATCATGAAAGGCATAGAAATTACTGATAGAGAGAATCTGATAAAATGGGATGACAGAAATACAAGAGGACACGGAAAGAAAATAAAAAAAGACAGCTATAGAAGAGATTTGAAAAAGAACAGCTTTCCTCAGAGTAATAGACAGTTGGAACAAGTTAGATGAGAAAGTGGTGTGTGCAAAAACAATACATGAATTTAAAAATAGTTTAGATAAAATGAGATATGAAGACGGGACCCCACGAGCATAGCTCCCCTTCCCGTAAAATACAACTAGGTAAATACAACTAGGTAAATACACTTCAACGAACGGACGGCTTAGAAGACGTTCTGAAGAAAATTGAAGTATTGTGGATCCCAACGCAAAGAGAAGTGCCTATTGTATTTACAGGGTGGGGGGGAAATTGCTCGTGGGGTAGTAGGAAAGTAGGGAAAGAGGAGAAGGGGAGGGATTACTGAGGGAAATGGAAGGAAATGAGGAAGGAGTAGACTTGGCCCAGACAGACAGGCGAAAGGTAAACAAACAGCCCCCCGACGACGATGAAATGTCTAATAAAAATGTAAAGATTAGAAGTATAGATAAGATCATTACAGTAGAAAGTGATGAGAATATTTTCCAGGGATTTAAAGAGGGTGGGGGGGGGCACAACAAGACTGACAAGACTAGAAGAGAAGGTCGATAAGATGATCGAGGACTTGGAGCGTAGGTTCGGTCATGTTAATAATATTATACGGAGGGTTGAAAAATTGGAAGAACTAGAGAAGGCGAACAAAAACTTAACTGATGAAATAGAAAACCTGAAAAGACAGTTAAAAGAAGTAAAGGTGGAGAATGAGGAATTGAAGAGGAATAGTAAAGAAAACAGAGAGGGATGGAAGTCGATAAAAGAAAACAGTAAAGTTGCATTTACTGATATAATTAAACAGCAAATGAGAGAACAAACTGAAGACTCAGTTATCAAAGTGATGAGACAGAAGGAGAATATAGTAAGAGACTTAGCTGACAAAAAGAAATGTATAATTATATTAGGAATGGAAGAGAAACATAACCCAGATAGAACCTCAAGAACCAATGAGGAAAATGAAAAAGTAAGCAGTTTACTAAAATTAGTTCAGGAAGATGAACCAGAAATTATAAAGGAAATTGAGGAAAAATTCAGGCTCGGAAAGTATAGTAAAGATAAGACCAGACCAATTAAGATTAAATTCAGGTCACAAACGACGGCAGAGAATATCTTATCCAAAACAGGGAAACTAGCAACAAGTGAACAATATAAAAAGATATGGATAAAAAGGGAAATGAATAAAGAGGAAAGAGAGGAAGAAAAGCAGAAAAGACTTGAAGCTAAGACAAAAAACGAGAACAGAACGGAGTCAGAGAAAGAGAGATTCTATTGGAGAGTAGTGAATATGAAACTAAGGCAGTTCGACATACAAGAGAAAAACAAAAGGGAAACAGAGAACACAATGGAAGTGACAGAAAACTAAGAGTGTCTTACACAAATATAGATGGATTAATAACAGGATTGAATGAGCTGAATGATTATTTGAAAGAAAAAGAACCGGACATAATGGGAATTGTAGAAACAAAATTAAAAGGCCCACTACCACCCAACAGTGTAGGACATGATGCATATAATTATTGGATAAAAACAGAGAGAAAAAGCAAGGGGGTGGAGTTATGTTCCTGACTAAGAAGGATATAAACGTGAAGGGTGTCATATATGGAAAGAATACAGTAGAGATGATTATGATAGAAGTGGAAGACAGAGATAAGAAGAGCACAAAATTTGTGATAAATTATGTACCTCCGAAAACAGCCTCATGGGAGGAGAGTGAACATAAAAATATGTTAGAGGACACAAAGATAACATTAAATAAAATAATGGAAGATGGAGGAAGAATAGTTATGAATCACAATGGCAAAAGCCGACAAGACTGTGAGAATAAACACCTTGTGAGATCGAAACCTTTATTGGTACTACGTTTCGCTTGTTACACCTTTTTCAAGTACAGACATGACACACACTGTTGGCTTATATGTGCTCAGAGTGTGTGTCATGTCTGTACTTGAAAAAGCTGTAACAAGCGAAACGTAGTACCAATAAAGGTTTCGATCTCACAAGGTGTTTATTCTCACAAGAATAGTTATAATGGGCGACTTTAATTGCAAAGAAATCTGCTGGGAAGAAATGACAGTAAAGGGTGGAGACGGTTCATGGGGAAACGCTCTACTTGAGATGATTACTGACCATACAATGACACAATGGATACAGGAGAACACCAGGTATAGAAATGAAGAAGAACCATCGAGACTAGACTTAATAATTACATCTGAACCTAGAATAGTGGACAAGATTGAATATAAAACACCAATAAGTAAAAGTGACCACATATTGATTGAACTGGAACTTAATGAAGAAAAATATATGAAAAGAAATGAGCAATATAGAAAAGGAAGAATGATGTATGAAAAAACAAACTTTGATAAAATAAGAGAATTCTTTCAACAAGAAAACTGGGAAGAAATATACAAAGAAGAAACAACAGTGGAAGAGAAATGGAATATTTTGACAAAAATTTACAAAAAAGGAGTGGAAAAGTATGTCCCAAGACAAAAAAAAAGAAAAAGAATATGTAAAATGCTGGTACAACAAAAGTTGTAGGGAGATAAAAGACAAAAGAGACAAAGCCTGGACCAGATGGAAAAAAGACAGAAGACCTGAAAAATGGAAAATATATACCGGTTATAGAAATGAATATGTATAAACGTGCAGAGAGGAAAAGAGAAAATATGAAAAAGATGTCATAGAAAAGTGTAAAGATCAACCAAAACTATTCTACAGATTTGTAAACAATAAACTGAAAAACAAAGAAGACTTGGAGAAATTAAGACAAGAGGGAGTTGAATACACTGAGGAAATGGAAATGGCGGAAATTATGAACAAACATTTTAAATCAGTGTTTACAAGGGAGAACATACAACCTGAAGAGATTGAATGGAAAGAGAAAGTCCCCCCTATGGAAGAAATAGAAGTAACAAAGAATGAAATATTGACACACTTGAGTAATCTTGATGTCAGAAAATCGCATGGACCAGATGATATAGCAAACTGGATTCTGAAAGAATGCAGGAATGAACTGCCAGACAAAATACATAGCATACTAAACAGTTCCTTGAAAGAACGAAAAGTTCCAGAAGATTGGAAAAAAGCAAATATAATACCTATATATAAAGGAGGAAATAAAGAAGAACCTACAAACTATAGACCAGTCTCTCTAACAAGTACAATAGCAAAAGTTTGTGAAAGAATTATCAAAAGTAGATGGGTAAAATATTTAGAAAAAAACAAAGTGTTAAATCCAAGGCAATTTGGATTCAGACAAGGACGATCATGCGTCACCAATTTAATATGTTTCTATTCAAGGCTAATAGATATAATACAAGAAAGAGATGCATGGGCGGACTGTGCATTTCTAGACATAAAGAAAGCTTTTAACAAAGTACCACATAAGAAGTTGCTTAAGTAATTAGAAACTCAAGGAGGAATACAGGGAAAACTACTTAATTGGATGGAAGACTTTTTGCAAGAAAGAAAAATGAGAGTAGTGATAAGAAACCAGCACTAAAAATGGGATGAAGTAATAAGCGGTGTTCCGCAGGAAACAGTACTGGCCCCAATAATGTTTGCTATATATATTAATGATATGGATGAAGGAATAGAAAGCTATATGAGCTTCTTTGCAGATGATGCAAAACTACTGAAAAGAGTGAAAACTGAAGAAGATTGTGAATCACTACAGAGAGATCTAAATATAGTACAGGAATGGAGTAGGAAGTGGGAGATGGAGTTCAATACAAAAAAGTGTAGTATAATGGAATTTGAAAAAAGCAAAAACAGAATAACAGGAGCATATAAAATGGGAGAAGAAGGAATAAAAAAGTAGAAAATGAAAAGGACCTGGAGAAACCTATAATTTAATAAGAACAATCAAAGTGGCATTTACATACCTGGATGAAGAAATGGTGAAGAAAATCCTAATCACCCTGATAAGACCAAGATTGGAATATGCAGCAACGATATGGTCACCAAGTACAAAAAAATGTATAAGAAAACTTGAAAGAATACAAAGAGCAATTACAAAACTGGCACCAACACTCTCAAAACTATCATAACAAGAGAGACTAGAAAAACTTGAACTACAGACACTAGAGCAAAGAAGAGAGGAAATTTGATAGCTATTTACAGAATCATGAAAGGCATAGAAATTACTGATAGAGAGAATCTGATAAAATGGGATAACAGAAATACAAGAGGACATGGAAAGAAAAAGAAAAAGACAGCTATAGAAGAGACTTGAAAAAGAACAGCTTTCCTCACAGAGTAATAAACAGTTGGAACAAGTTAGATGAGAAAGTGGTGTGTGCAAAAACAATACATGAATTTAAAAATAGTTTAGATAAAATGAGATATGAAGACAGGACCCCACGAGCATAGCTCCCCTTCCCATAAAATACAACTAGGTAAATACACGTCGGTCAAAGTGGCAGCAAAGTTCGGACTCCGGAGATATCCAAGAATTTCGAGGATCACAACGACAGGGAAGTATCTGTGTTGTATTTATAGGGAAGGGGAAAGCTCGTGGTGTAGTGGGAAGGTGATGAAAAAGAAGAAAGGGGGGGGGGGATTACTGAGGGAAATGGAAGGAAATGAGGAAGGTGAGGACTTGGCCCAGGCAGGCAGACGAAATCTAAACAAACGAGGGCCGGACCAATTTAGCGATGATGAAATGTCTAACAAAAATGTAAAGATTAGAAGTATAGATAAGAGCAATACAGTAGAAGATGATGAGAATATTTTCCAGGGATTTAAAGAGGGTGGGGGGGACACAACCCCCCCCCCCCGATTAACAAGACTAGAAGAGAAACTCGATAAGATGATCGAGCACTGGGAATTTAAGTTCGGTCACGTTAACAACATTTTGCAGAGAGTTGAAAAATTGGAAGGACTAGAGAAGGCGAACAAAAACTTAACTAAGGAAATTGAAGAATTAAAAAAACAGTTAAAAGAAGTAAAAGAAGAGAATAAAGTCTTAAAGGAGAATAATAAGGAGAACAAGGAGGGTTGGAAAAAAATCCAAGAAAATAGCAAAGATGCATTCACTGACATAATCAGACAGCAAATGAATGAACAAACTGAAGACTCAGTTATTAAAGTGATGAGACAGAAGGAGAATATAGTAAGAGACTTAGCAGACAGAAAGAAATATATAATTATATTAGGCATGGAAGAGAAACATAACCCAGATAGAACCACAAGAATCAAAGAGGAAAATGAAAAAGTAAGAAATTTACTAGAATTAGTTCAGGAAGATGAACCAGAAATAATGAAACAAATCGAAGAGAAATTCAGGCTCGGGAAATATAGTACAGACAAGACCAGACCAATTAAGATTAAATTCAGGTCACAAACTACGGCTGAGAATATCTTATCCAAAACAGGGAAACTAGCAACAAATGAAGAATATAAAAAGGTATGGATAAAAAGAGAAATGAATAAAGAGGAAAGAGAGGAAGAAAAGCAGAAAAGACTTGAAGCTAAGGAAAAAAACGAGAAAAGAACGGAGTCAGAAAAAGAGAGATTCTATTGGAGAGTAGTGAATATGAAACTAAAGAAAGTCAACATACAAGAGAAAAACAAAAGGGAAACAGAGAACACAATGGAAGTGGCAGAAAACTAAGAGTGTCTTACACAAATATAGATGGATTAATAACAGGATTGAATGAGCTCAATGATTATTTGAAGGAAAAAGAACCAGACATAATGGGAATTGTAGAAACAAAATTAAAAGGTCCACTACCACCCAACAGTGTAGGACATGATGCATATAATTATTGGATTAGAAAAAGAGTGAAAAAGGAAGGGGGTGGAGTTATGTTCCTGACTAAAAAGGATATAAACGTGAAGTGTGTCACATATGGAAAGAATACAGTAGAGATGATAATGATGGAAGTAGAAGACAGAGATAAGAAGAGCAGAAAGTTTGTGATAAATTATGTGCCCCCGAAAACAGCCTCATGGGAAGAGAGTGAACATAAAAGTATTTTAGAGGACACAAAGATAGCATTAAACAAGATAATGGAAGAGGGAGGAAGAATAGTTATGATGGGCGACTTTAATTGCAAAGAAATCTGCTGGGAAGAAATGACAGTAAAGGGTGGAGACGGTTCATGGGGAAACGCTCTACTTGAGATGGTTACTGACCATACAATGACACAATGGATACAGGAGAACACTAGGTATAGAAATGAAGAAGAGCCATCGAGACTAGACCTAATAATTACATCTGAACCTAGAATAGTGGACAAAATTGAATATAAAACACCAATAAGTAAAAGTGACCACATATTGATTGAACTGGAACTTAATGAAGAAAAATATATGAAAAGAAATGAACAATATAGAAAAGGAAGAATTATGTATGAAAAAACAAACTTTGATAGAATAAGAGAATTCTTTCAAAAGGAAAACTGGGAAGAAATATACAAAGAAGAAACAACAGTAGAAGAGAAATGGAATATTTTGACAAAAATTTACAAAAAAGGAGTGGAAAAGTCTGTCCCAAGACAAAAACAAGAAAAAGAATATGTAAAATGCTGGTACAAGAAAAGTTGTAGGGAGATAAAAGGCAAAAGAGACAAAGCCTGGACCAGATGGAAAAAAGACAGAAGACCTGAAAAATGGAAAATATATACTTGTTATAGAAATGAATATGTACAAACGTGCAGAGAGGAAAAGAGAAAATATGAAAAAGATATCATAGAAAAGTGTAAAGATCAACCAAAACTATTCTACAGATTTGTAAACAATAAACTGAAAAACAAACAAGACTTGGAGAAATTAAGACAAGAGGGAGTTGAATACACTGAGGAAATGGAAATGGCGGAAATTATGAACAAACATTTTAAATCAGTGTTTACAAGGGAGAACATACAACCTGAAGAAAACGAATGGAAAGAGAAAGTCCCCCCTATGGAAGAAATAGAAGTAACAAAGAATGAAATATTAACACACTTGAGTAATCTTGATGTCAGAAAATCGCATGGACCAGATGAAATAGCAAACTGGATACTGAAAGAATGCAGGAATGAACTGGCAGACAAAATACATAGCATACTAAACAGTTTCTTGAAAGAAGGAAACGTTCCAGAAGATTGGAAAAAAGCAAATATAGTACCTATATATAAAGGAGGAAATAAAGAAGAGCCTACCAACTATAGACCAGTCTCTCTAACAAGTACAATAGCAAAAATTTGTGAAAGAATTATCAAAAGTAGATGGGTAAAATATTTAGAAAAAAACAAAGTGTTAAATCCAAGGCAATTTGAATTCAGACAAGGACGATCATGCGTCACCAATTTAATATGTTTCTATTCAAGGCTAATAGATATAATACACGAAAGAGATGGATGGGCGGACTGTGCATTTCTAGACCTAAAGAAAGCTTTTGACAAAGTACCACATAAGAAGTTGCTTAAGAAATTAGAAACTCAAGGAGGAATACAGGGAAAACTACTAAATTGGATGGAAGACTTTTTGCAAGAAAGAAAAATGAGAGTAGTGATAAGAAACCAGCACTCAAAATGGGATGAAATAATAATGAGATAAACACCATATGAGGACAGAGCCTTTATTTGTACGACGTTTCGCTTATTACAGCTTTTTCAAGTACCTATAAAGGCTCCGTCCTCATATGGTGTTTATCTCGTCAATCTTGTCAGCAAACTGCCACTTTTAAGCATGAAGTAATAAGCGGTGTTCCGCAGGGAACAGTTCTGGCCCCAATAATGTTTGCTATATATATTAATGATATGGATGAAGGAATTGAAAGCTATATGAGCTTCTTTGCAGATGATGCAAAACTACTGAAAAGAGTGAAAACTGAAGAAGATTGTGAATCACTACAGAGAGATCTAAATAAAGTACAGGAATGGAGTAGGAAGTGGGAGATGGAGTTCAATACAAAAAAGTGTAGTATAATGGAGTTTGGAAAAAGCAAAAACAGAATAACAGGAGCATATAAATTGGGAGAAGAAGGAATAAAAAAAGTAGAAAATGAGAAGGACCTGGGAGTCATTGTTATGAATAATATGTCACCTGAGAAACATATAAGATTTTTGGAGAAACTTATAATTTAATAAGAACAATCAAAGTTGCATTTACATACCTGGATGAAGAAATGGTGAAGAAAATCCTAATCACCCTGATAAGACCAAGATTGGAATATGCAGCAATGATATGGTCACCAAGTACAAAAAAATGTATAAGAAAACTTGAAAGAATACAAAGAGCAATTACAAAATTGGCACCAACACTCTCAAAACTATCATATGAAGAGAGATTAGAAAAACTTGAACTACAGACACTAGAGCAAAGAAGAGTGAGAGGAGATTTGATAGCTATTTACAGAATCATGAAAGGCATGGAAATTACTGATAGAGAGAATCTGATAAAATGGGATGACAGAAATACAAGAGGACACGGAAAGAAAATAAAAAAAGACAGCTATAGAAGAGATTTGAAAAAGAACAGCTTTCCTCACAGAGTAATACACAGTTGGAACAAGTTAGATGAGAAAGTGGTGTGTGCAAAAACAATACATGAATTTAAAAATAGTTTAGATAAAATGAGATATGAAGACGGGACCCCACGAGCATAGCTCCACTTCCCGTAAAATACAACTAGGTAAATACACACACGTCGGTCAAAGTGGCAGCAAAGTTCGGACTCCGGAGTTATCCAAGAATTTCGCGGATCACAACGACAGGGAAGTATCTGTGTTGTATTTATAGGGAAGGGGAAAGCTCGTGGTGTAGTGGGAAGGTGATGAAAAAGAAGAAGGGGGGGGGGATTACTGAGGGAGATGGAAGGAAATGAGGAAGGGGAGGACTTGGTCCAGGCAGGCAGACACCATGTAAACAAGCGCGGGCCAGATGAATTTAGTGACGAAGAAGGGATTAACAAAAATGTAAAGATTAGAAATATAGATAAGAGCAGCACAATGGAAGGTGAAGATAACAATTTCCAAGGATTCAATAAGGGGGGGAAGCCAACCTTCCCCGATAAGCAAGCCTAGAAGAAATAAATGAGAAAATTGTCAAAGATTGGAAGGATAGGTTCGGTGAACTCACGAAGATCGCGCAGAGATTGAAAAATTGGAAGAATTAGAGGTGAACCAGAAACTAAAAAAATAAAACTATTAAAAAGATAGTTAAAGGAAGTATAATATGAGAATGAGGAATTAAAGAATAATAATAAAGAGAACAAAGAATCCATAGCAAAAGAAGCACAGGGTTGGAAAAAAAAATCAAGAGAACAACAAAATTGAATTTAATGATATAGTAAAACAGCAGATGAAAGAACAAACTGAAGACACAGTTATTAAAGTGATGAGACAGAAGTGGAATATAGTAAGAGACTTAGCAGATAGAAAGAAATGTATAATTATATTAGGAATGGAAGAGAAACATAACCCAGATAGAACCACAAGAACCAAAGAGGAAAATGAAAATGTAAGAAATTTTCTAGAATTAGTTCAGGAAGATGAGCCAGAAATAATGAAACAAATCGAAGAGAAATTCAGGCTTGGGAAATATAGTACAGACAAGACCAGACCAATTAAGATTAAATTCAGGTCACACACGACGGCAGAGAATATCTTATCCAAAACAGGGAAACTAGCAAAAAGTGAACAATATAAAAAGGTATGGATAAAAAAGGAAATGAATAAAGAGGAAAGAGAGGAGGAAATAAGGAATAGACATGAAGCTAAGAAAAAAAAAAAAAAAACGAGGCCAGAACGGAGACAGAAAAACAAGAATTCTACTGGAGAGTAGTGAATATGAAATTCAAGAAATGGAACATAAAAGAAACACAAAAGAAACAGAATACAATGGAAATAACAGAAAGTTAAGAGTATCCTACACAAATATAGATGGATTAATAACAGGACTGAATGAACTGAACAAATATCTGAAAGAAAAAGATCCGGACATAATGGAAATTGTTGAGACAAAATTAAAAGGCCCACTACCACCCAACAGCATAGGACACAATGCATATAATTATTGGATTAGAAACAGAGTGAAAAAGGAAGGGGGTGGAGTTATGTTCCTGACTAAGAAGGATATAAACGTGAAGAGACTCACATATGGGAAGAATAGAGTAGAGATGATTATGATAGAAGTAGAAGATAGAGATAAGAAGAGCAGAAAGTTTGTAATAAACTACGTGCCCCCAAAAACAGCCTCATTGAAGAGAATGAACATAAAAGCATGTTAGAAGAGACAAGAGTAACATTAAACGAGATAATGGAAGATGGAGGAAGAATAGTTATGATGGGCGACTATAATTGCAAAGAAATATGCTGGGAAGAGATGACCGTAAAGGGTGGAGAAGACTCATTGGGAAGTGTTCTACTTGAGATGATTATTGACCACACAATGACACAATGGATCCAAGAGAACACTAGGTATAGAAATGAAGAAGAACCATCGAGACTAGACCTAATAATCACATCAGAACCTAAAATAGTGGAAAAGATAGAATACCAGGCACCAATAAGCAAAAGTGACCACATATTGATAGAACTAGAACTAAATGAGAAAAAATACATGAAAAGAAATGAACAATATAGAAAAGGAAGATTGATGTATGAAAAAACAAACTTTGATCAAATAAGAGAATTCTTCCAAAATGAAAACTGGGAAAGAATACACAAAGAAGATACAACAGTAGAAGAGAAATGGAATATTTTGACAAAAATCTATAAAAAAGGAGTAGAAAAGTATGTCCCAAGACAAAAACAAGAAAAAGAATATGTAAAATGCTGGTACAACAAAAGTTGTATGGAGATAAAAGACAAAAGAGAGAAAGCTTGGACCAAATGGGAGAACAACAAAAGACCAGAAAAATGGAAAATATATACTTGTTATAGAAATGAATATGTACAAGCGTGCAGAGAGGAAAAGAGAAAATATGAAAAAGATGTCATAGAAAAATGTAAAGATCAACCAAAACTATTCTACAGATTTGTAAACAACAAACTGAAAAACAAACAAGATTTGGAGAAATTAAGACAAGGAGGAGTTGAATACACAGAGGAAATTGAAATGGCGGAAATTATGAACAAACATTTTAAATCAGTGTTTACAAGGGAGAACATACAACCAGAAGAGATCGAATGGAAAGATACTTGTGTTTCTAAAATACCCGATTTCAGTAAAGCTCAGTTCATAGATCTACGTCAGGAGCTTCAGCTTACAGATTGGGAGACAAAATTAAACGAAAGTCCTGTAGATCAGATGTGGGAAATATTTCAAAATATGCTCACTAAGATGATTCAAATTTACATTCCTTTTAAGGACAGACGTCCCCCAAATCAGGCTCGCCCAAAGTGGCTCGACAAAGAAACTGAAAAAAGTATTGCTAAAAAGAGACAGGCTTATAAGAAATATAAGTGCTTGGGTGTATCTAATGACTATGAAAGCTATGTATCAATACAGAGAGATTTAAAAAAGACAATAAGAAAAAGAAAACGACAATACGAAATGAACATCGCTGAGAAATCCAAAGAGAATCCCAAAGAATTCTATAGTTACATTAGAGATAAAAAGGTTGTTAGGAATCACATTGGTCCACTATTATCTGCTGACGGTCAACTTGAATATTCAAATGAAGGAATGTGTAATATCTTAAACAATTATTTTAGCTCGGTATTCGTAAACGAAACACCTCAAGGTGAATTCCAAACTGAAACCTGTGAAAAGTCTAGGGTAAACTTACTCACTACGGTAAATATAACAAAAGAAAAAATTAAAAGGTGTATAGACAAACTCAAAGTTAATAAAACACCAGGGCCTGACGGTTGGCATCCAAGAATCTTAAAGGAAATGAAAAATGAGATTGTTGTTCCATTAGAAATTATTTTCAAGAAATCCATCATATCCGGAGATGTCCCAAGAGAATGGTAGCTAGCTAACGTTACTCCCATATTCAAAAAAGGTGACAAAAAGAAACCAAATAACTATAGGCCTATAAGTTTGACTTCAATCGTAGGAAAAATAATGGAAACTATCATCAGAGATGCTATCGAACATTATTTAGAAAGTAACCGTTTGATAAATGATAGCCAGCATGGTTTCAGACGGAAACGTTCTTGCGTGACTAACTTACTCGAATTCTACAACACAGTTATCTCGAATTATGACAAAAGAAACAATATAGATTTAGTATATCTAGACTTTGCAAAAGCTTTTGATACCGTCCCACACGAAAGACTACTTACTATATTAGCTTTGCATGGAATAAGTGGTAGCCTATTAGGTTGGACTAGTAATTGGTTGAATGATCGAAAACAGAGAGTTGTTTTAAATGGAAAAACTTCTGGATGGAAAAGTGTTGCAAGTGGAGATCCTCAGGGTTCCGTTCTTGGGCCACTTCTATTCATAGTATATATAAATTATATAGACCATGGACTAAAATCTACTGTTTCCAAATTTGCTGATGATACAAAACTGTGTGGAGTGGCAAATGATCACTCAAACCAATTAGATATTCAAGAAGATTTAGATCAATTACAGCAATGGTCTGAAAAGTGGCTAATGAAATTTAACACAAGAAAATGCAAGGTAATGCACATAGGTAAAAATAACAGTAAGTACAATTACAAGTTATTTGGAAATTCGTTAACAAAAGTGGATAGTGAAAAAGATCTCGGCGTAATTATCAGTAACGACCTCAAATCATCCAAGCAGTGTATTTCAGCCTCTGAGAAAGCAAATAAGATTCTAGGACTGATTGCGCGATCTTTTGATTTCAAAAGTCCATCACTCATTAACAAGCTATATAAATCGTTAGTTCGTCCACATTTGGAATATGCTGTTTCCGTATGGTCACCGAATCTCATTAAAGACATTGACAGATTGGAAAGAGTACAACGGCGAGCCACAAAACTGATTCCAAATATAAAAAATAAATCATACGAAATTCGACTAAAACATATGAATCTGTTTTCCCTAAAAAAGTGTAGACTCAGAGGTGACTTGATACAGGTCTTTAAAATTCTAAAGGGAATTGACAACATCAAAAGTGACCAAATCTTTACATTGAATGAGAATCAGACAAGAAACAATGGTCTCAAACTATCCGGCAATAGATTCAATTTGGAAGTAGGTAGAAACAACTTTGCCAACCGTGTAGTTAATGAATGGAATAAACTTCCTGCACAGGTAGTGCAATGTAGTTCAGTTCAAAGCTTTAAGAATCATTTAGATAAATACCTAAGTAAGATGCTGTAATGATTATAATTTATCTTATATTATTTGTTTTTGTTTTGTTATCATTTGTCTGTCTGATTTTTATTTATTATTAGTTATATGTCAATTTATTATTATCTACTATTTACCTGTTTGTTTATTATCTAATTATACCTATGCATCTCTTTATGTATTTTATTTGTTATTTACATTATCATAGTTTTTATTTATTATTTTATTATTAATATGATTTTTTTTTCGCATCCGACCTAGATATGAATCAAAAGGTCTCCTGTCGGCATGCTCCGCCTTTGTAATCCTTTGAAAGTCCCCCCTATGAAAGAAATAGAATTAACAAAGAATGAAATATTGAACCACTTGAGTAATCTTGATGTCAGAAAATCACATGGACCAGATGAAATAGCAAACTGGATTTTGAAAGAATGCAGGAATGAACTAGCAGACATAATACATAGCATAATAAACAGTTCCTTGAAAGAAGGTAAAGTTCCAGAAGATTGGAAAAAAGCAAATATAGTACCTATATATAAAGGAGGAAATAAAGAAGACCCTAACAACTATAGGCCAGTCTCTCTAACAAGTACAATAGCAAAAATTTGTGAAAGAATTGTCAAAAATAGATGGGTAAAATATTTAGAAAAAAACAATGTGCTCAATCCAAGGCAATTTGGATTCAGACAAGGACGATCATGCGTCACCAATTTAATATGTTTCTATTCAAGACTAATAGATATAATACAAGAAAGAGATGGATGGGCGGATTGTGCATTTCTAGACCTAAAAAAAGCTTTTGACAAAGTACCACATAAGAAGTTGCTTAAGAAATTAGAAACTGAAGGAGGAATACAGGGCAAACTGCTAAATTGGATGGAAGACTTTTTGCAAGAAAGAAAAATGAGAGTAGTGATAAGAGATCAACACTCAAAATGGGATGAAGTAATAAGTGGTGTTCCACAAGGAACAGTTCTGGCCCCAATAATGTTTGCTATATATATTAATGATATGGATGAAGGAATTGAAAGCTATATGAGCTTTTTTGCAGATGATGCAAAACTATTGAAAAAAGTGAACACGGAAGAAGATTGTGAATCACTACAAAGAGATCTAAATATAGTACAGGAATGGAGTAGGAAGTGGGAGATGGAGTTCAATACAAAAAAGTGTAGTATAATGGAATTTGGAAAAAGTAAAAACAGAATAACAGGATCATATAAATTGGGAGAAGAAGGAATAAAAAAAGTAGAAAATGAAAAGGACCTGGGAGTCATTGTTATGAATAATATGTCACCTGAAAAAACATATAAATATGATTTTTGGAGAAACCTATAATTTAATAAGAACAATCAAAGTTGCATTTACATACCTGGATGAAGAAATGGTGAAGAAAATTCTAATCACTCTGATAAGACCAAGATTGGAATATGCAGCAACGATATGGTCGCCAAGTGCAAAAAAATGCATAAAAAAACTTGAAAGAATACAAAGAGCAATTACAAAATTGGCACCAACACTCTCAAAACTATCATATGAAGAGAGACTAGCAAAATTTGAACTACAGACACTAGAGCAAAGAAGAGAGAGAGGAGATTTGATAGCTATTTACAGAATCATGAAAGGCATAGAAATTACTGATAGAGAGAATCTGATAAAATGGGATGACAGAAATACAAGAGGACATGGAAAGAAAATAAAAAAAGACAGCTATAGAAGAGATGTGAAAAAGAACAGCTTTCCTCACAGAGTAATACACAGTTGGAACAAGTTAGATGAGAAAGTGGTGTGTGCAAAAACAATACATGAATTTAAAAATAGTTTAGATAAAATGAGATATGAAGACGGGACACCACGAGCATAGCTCCCCTTCCCGTAAAATATAACTAGGTAAATACACGTCAAAGTGGCAGCAAAGTTCGGACTCCGGAGTTATCCAAGAATTTCGAGGATCACAATGACAGGGAAGTACCTATGTTGTAGTTATAAGGAAGGGGAAAGTTCGTGGTGTAGTGGGAAGGTGATGAAAAAGAAGGGGAGGGATTACTGAGGGAAATGGAAAGAAATGAGGAAGGGGAGGACTTGGTCCAGGCAGGCAGACACCATGTAAACAAGCGCGGGCCAGATGAATTTAGTGATGAAGAAGGGATTAACAAAAATGTAAAGATTAGAACTATAGATAAGAGCAGCACAATGGAAGGTGAAGATAACAATTTCCAAGGATTCAATAAGGGGGGGAAGCCAACCCTCCCCGATAAGCAAGCCTAGAAGAAATAAATGAGAAAATTGTCAAAGATTGGAAGGATAGGTTCGGTGAACTCACGAAGATCACGCAGAGATTGAAAAATTGGAAGAATTAGAGAAGGTGAACCAGAAACTAAAGAAATAAAACTATTAAAAAGATAGTTAAAGGAAGTAAAATATGAGAATGAGGAATTAAAGAATAATAATAAAGAGAACAAAGAATCCATAGCAAAAGAAGCACAGGGTTGGGGAAAAAAAAATCAAGAGAACAACAAAATTGAATTTAATGATATAGTAAAACAGCAGATGAAAGAACAAACTGAAGACACAGTTATTAAAGTGATGAGACAGAAGGAGAATATAGTAAGAGACTTAGCAGATAAAAAGAAATGAATAATTATATTAGGAATGGGAGATAAGTATAATCTAAATAGAACCACAAAAATCAAAGAGGAAAAAGAAAAAGTAAACAGTTTATTAGAATTAGTTCAAGAAGATGAACCGGAAATAGGGAAACAAATAGAAGAAATGTAGAGGGTCAGGAATTACAATACTGATAAGACCAGACCAATTAAGATTAAATTCAGGTCACAAACGACAGCACAGAATATCTTAGCAAAAACAGGGAAATTAAAAGACAGTGAGCAATTTAAACAGGTATGGATAAAAAGAGAAATGAATAAAGAAGAAAGAGTGTATGAGAAAGCAAAAAGACTAGAAACTAAGGGAAAAAACGAGAAAAGAACAGAGTCAGAAAAAGAGAAATTCTATTGGAGAGTAGTGAATATGAAAGTGAGGAAATGGTTCATAGCAGAGAAAAACAGAAAGGAAACAGAAAACACGATGGAAGTAGCAGAAAATTAAGAGTGTCTTACACAAATATAGATGACTTAATAACAGGCTTGAACGAGCTGAATGATTATCTGAAGGGAAAAGAACCGGACATAATGGGAATTGTAGAGACACAATTCAAAGGTCCACTACCACCCAACAGTGTAGGACATGGTGCATGTAATTGTTGGATTAGAAACAGAGAGGTAAAACAAGGGGGTGGAGCTATGTTCCTGACTAAGAAGGATATAAATGTGAGGAATGTCACATATGGAAAGAATAGTGTACAGATGATTACGATAGAAGTGGAGGACAAGGATAAGAGCAGGAAGTTTGTAGTAAATTATGTGCCTCCTAAAACAGCCTCGTGGGAAGAGAGAAAACATAAAATTATGTTAGAAGACACAAGGATAACATTAAATAAGATAATGGAAGATGGAGGAAGAATAGTTATAATGGGTGACTTTAATTGTAAAGAAGTCGGCTAGGAAGAGATGACAGTAAAGGGTGTAGACGACTCATGGGGAAATGTACTACTTCATATGATTATTGACCATACAATGACGCTATGGATTTAAGAGAACACTAAGTATAGAAATAAAGAACCATCAAGACTGGACCTAATAATCATATAAGAACCTGAAATAGTGGAAAAGATTGAATATAAGATACCAATGAGTAAAAATGACCACATATTGGTTGAAATGGAACTAAATGAGGAAAAATACATAAAAAGAAATGAACAATATACAAAAGGAAGATTGATATATGAAAAAACAAATTTTAATAGATTAAGAGAATTCTTCTTAAAAGAAGACTGGGAAAGAATATACAAAGAGGAAAGAACAGTGGAAGAGAAACAGAATATTTTGACAAGAATTTATAAAGGAGTGGATAAGTATGTCCCTAGACAAAAGCAGTAAAATGAATATGTAAAGTGCTAGCACAACAAAAGTTGTAGGGAGTTAAAGGACAAAAGAGACAAAGCTTGGACAAAATGGAAAAAAAAAGACCTGAAAAATGGAAAATATATACTATTTATAGAAATGAATATGTACAAGTGTGCAGAGAAGAAAAAAGAAAATACGAAAAAGATGTCATAGAAAAATGTAAAGATCAACCAAAACTATTTTACAGATTTGTAAATACCAAAGTGAAAAACAAACAAGATTTAGAGAAACTACGACAGGGAGGAGTTCAATACACAGGAAATAGAAATGGCAGAAATTATGAACAAGCATTTTAAATCAGTGTTTACAAGGGAGAACATACAACCTAGTGTTATTGAATGGGAGGACAAATTCCCCCCTATGAAAGAAATAGAAGTAACAAGGAATGAAATAATGAAACACTTAAGTAATCTTGATGTCAGAAAATCGCATGGACCAGATGAAATAGCAAACTGGATTTTGAGAGAATGCAGGAATGAACTGGCAGACAAAATACATAGCCTAATAAACAGTTCATTGAAAGAAGGAAAAGTTCCAAAAGATTGGAGAAGAGCAAATATAGTACCTATATATAAAGGGGGAAACAAAGAAGAATAAAATAAGTAGAAAATGAGAAGAACCTGGGAGTCATAATTATGAATAATATGTCACCTGAGAAACATATAAACAAGATTTTTGGAGATACTTATAATTTAATAAGAACAATCAAAGTTGCATCTACTGTACATACCTGGATGAAGAAATGGTGAAGAAAATACTAATCACTTTGATAAGACCAAGATTGGAATATGCAGCACCGATGTGGTCACCAAGTACAAAAAAAATGTATAACAAAACTTGAAAGAATACAAAGAGCAATTACAAAATTGGCACCAACACTCTCAAAACTATCATATGAAGAGAGATTAGCAAAACTTGACCTATAGACATTAGAGCAAAGAAGAGAGAGAGGAGATTTGATAACCATTTGTAGAATCATGAAAGGCATAGAAACTATTGATAGAGGATCTAATAAAATGGGATGATAGAAATACAAGAGGACACGGAAAGAAAATCAAGACAGTTATAGAAGAGATCTGAAAAAGAACAGCTTTTCCCACAGAGTAGACATTTGGAACAAGTTAGATGAGAAAGCGGTGTGTGCAAAATCAATACATGAATTTAAAAACAGTTTAGATAAAATGAGATATGAAGACGGGACATCATGAGCATAGCTCCCCTTCCCGTAAAATACAACTAGGTAAATACACACCTCAAACTCTGTCACTAACTTCCTCAATCCCTCCTCTGATCCTGCTACAAGCACAGTGTCGTCAGCAAACAACAACTGGCTCACCTCCCACTTCTCTCAATTTTCTTTAATCATCTCCAACCCCTGACCCAATACCCTTGCATTCACCTCTCGCACCACCCCATCCATGTAAAGATTGAACAGTCAGGGCGACATAACACATCCCTGACAAAGTCCCACCTTTACCTCAAACCATTCACTCTCTCCATTTCTAATCCTAACACAAGCTCTACTACTCTCGTAATAACTCTTGACTGTTCTTAACAGCTTTCCTCCTATCCCATATATCTGCAGTACCTCCCACAGTACCTTCCTGTCTACCCTGCCATAAGCCTTTTCCAGATCCATAAAAGCCCCCAAAAAATCCTTACCTTTTCCTATACCTTTCTCACATACCTGTCTTACCACAAAAATCTGATCTACACATCCCCTACCTATCCTAAAACCACACTGTTCCTCACCAATTACTCCCTCTGTTCCTCTCCTAATCCTTTCAATCAAGACCCTTCCATAAGTCTTCCCAACTACACTCAACAGGCTAATCCCTCTGAAACTACTACACTCACACTTGCCGCCCTTTCCCTTGTAAAGCGGAACTTTACGGGCACTCTTCCAGTCCTCCGGCACTCTACCCTCTTTTAAACAAATGTAAAGACAGGAATTTTGAAGGGATATTATTTTTGGAATTTCGTTTTATTTATCTATTTATTTATTTGAGAGACTGAGTATTATGGACATCGTGACGGTTTTACTCAACCAAGAAGCAAAGTAGAAAATAGAGCCTTAATAGACCATGAATTTATTCTATTCTATGTCTGTCTATCAAGATGTGTTGGCAAAGATCCTTACTATAATCGTTGAAGAAAAACATACAATAGGAGATAGCTACAAATATATTTCAGCTGATTTTGGTTCAACTAAAGCTTCGAGACGACATTAGAATGTTCTCGAACATAGCGGGCGCACCGTAGCTCCGCCCACCCGTGACGTCACTAAACACGTTCGGACAGAGGCGTAAACTAAGGCCATTAATTTTAAGAGTAATAGGAAAAATTCCCAACTTTCAGTTCAGGATTCCACTAGAGAAATAGTTTAGGGAGAAATTGTAGCAGCTAGGGGCTCTGTTGAGAAGCGAAATGAAGTTTTACGAAATAATACAACAGGGAGGTTAGTAGTTTACCCATAGATACGAACACATAGCCGTCTCGTTCTTTTTGTGCGCAGCTAAAATTTTAATCTGATGCCAAAAATGATTCCGATAACAGGTATGAACACGTTCTGTAAGATTAATGAAAACAAATGTCAATATGTGAGTTAAATGATATAGTGCAGATATAGTAGGTAGATAGTTATTATTATTATTAAGTTTTGAATCTGATGCCAAAAATGATTCCGATAACAGATATGGAAAAAGGGGTTTAAGGGAGTGTACTTCACAAACACTTTGCGTATATACATTAGCTATGAGGGTGTAATCCTTAGAGTATAATTCTGTCTGTGATCGTTCTCTAATAAGAATACGGGGTTGAAGGTAGACACAATATTGTAAGTAGACTTATACAGTGACCGGAAGGTTGGAGCGTAAATAACTACGTTTTTCCACGTGCCTGTGACCTTACTTATGATGCCCATAAGAAAGAAAAAACTGTGTTATTAAATGTCTCGCATACCCATATATTTTTCATATTGTAAGGATCAATAGATTAGTTGGAGAAAACCACAATATACTTTTGTATTTCCTTACTATATTTTTGCTTCAGTGTAATAATTAACACATAGCAGACCTTCACTTATATTCTTTTACTACCCCCACATTATTGGTGGCCCCACATTATTGGTGGCCGAGCGGTGGGATTTACGCTATTAACCAACCTGAAGCTCACTTATCGGTGTGTCGACTTAGACAAAGCTTGTGTACCCTGTGGATTGGCAGTACAGTAATCAGAGACAGAATAGATCCTCGGCAGTCACTAAGAGTATAGAAATAGCGGATGAGATTGTGTGGGGAAATGACGTGTTAAGGTGTATAGCTTTGATGGAACTACACATAATTAAAGGCAGTCAGGTAAAAATGAACAATAAAACGGAATGGGAATCCAATTCGGGAGAGGAAGAAGAGACGAGAGCGAGGATGGAAGATAGACATGAATGGGAATCTAACCCAGAAGGAGCTGTTCTATTGGCCAAATTTAAAGGTAGATGTATGTAATTTTGTAAAGAAATGCATTACTTGTCAGAGGTTCAAGGGTACACAAGGGTTGTCACAGCAATACAAAGAGGTTCCCCCTGCTACAAAGGCAATGGAGAGAATAGGCATAGACCTAACAGATATGGTGTCCGGGACGCAGAGGTATAGGTATATTATGACAATAATCGATCACTACAGTAGGTTCGTTAGGTTCTTCCCATTGAGAACAAAACACCACCAACACATACTACACTCCCTAACCCAGTTCTTCGCAGACTACGGCACCCCAGAGAGCATCATAACAGATAATGGAGCAGAATTCACCAACACGGCTTACAAGAAGTTGTGTGGAGAAAAGCAAATCACCCTGCTCTACACTACCCCAGACCATCCCCAAGCGAATGGAATGGTGGAGCGGATGCATCGAACATTGAAGAACATTGAAGACGGCTCATCGAAGAATACTGAAGGGAATCAATTGGAACAATCCGCCCAGTTGGCGCCGTATCTAGTGATTTAAGGTGCTAAGATGACAGTGGTTAACTGCAATAGTGTAGCGATCATACCGTGCCATTAATATCCAAAGAAATACGATTGCGTGCAATTAATCCGAAGGTGCTCTCAGTGTTCCTATGTGTTAAGATGTCTTAGGATTAAGGCATACTTGTATTGCGTATTTAGTTGTAACCCACCTATACTTTTATACATGTGTAAGGTTGAGATGTCCTAGGATTAAGGATGCATATTTTTCATATGTTGTAAAAGGAAATTTCAGCAACAGCCAGGTGAAGGAACTAAATGTCAACTTAAGGGGGGGATAAAGAAGTCAATATTAGCCTAGGAGAGGGACTACAAACGATGGTTAGCGAGCACTTTCATTCGGAGTAGTATTGGAAAATGGGAAAATTCTTTAGCTCGAGTTGGGGTCATGAACCCAACTCAAATTCACAATTGCCCGCTTGACAGGGGTGTAGGACTTCAGGACCTGGTGGACAATCGCCGATTGCCCAGAGGTGAGCCCACAGAAGGGGAAGTAGTGTGCCACCCATGGGGCGAATCCACAAGAGAGAGTCGTGGCTTAGCTCGGTCGTAGCGGCTATGCATGTCCAGTCAAGTAGTATGTAAGAGGGGAACCCAGCCAATACGAAGACTGATGGGAAAGGTCCAAGGAGACATCCACAGTGAATCGGTGTACCCCTGGGTCACCTGAGTTCCGTACACCTACGAGTGTGCTGAGGGGAGAGTTCCTCGTTGAGCTATCAAAAAGGGTAATCACTCTCTGATGCAGGATGGATTTTTTTTTCTTTTGCAGGGGGATTTGGACCACACCAAATAGAATCCTTCACGTGATGTTGCGGCATTTTTCTTACAGAGGGGCGTAGGGCCATGTAAAGACAGGAATTTTGAAGGGATATTATTTTTGGAATTTCGTTTTATTTATCTATTTATTTATTTGAGAGACTGGGTATTATGGACATCGTGACGGTTTTACTCAACCAAGAAGCAAAGTAGAAAATAGAGCCTTAATAGACCATGAATTTATTCTATTCTATGTCTGCTTATCAAGATGTGTTGGCAAAGATCCTTACTATAATCGTTGAAGAAAAACATACAATAGGAGATAGCTACAAATATATTTCAGCTGATTTTGGTTCAACTAAAGCTTCGAGACGACATTAGAATGTTCTCGAACATAGCGGGCGCACCGTAGCTCCGCCCACCCGTGACGTCACTAAACACGTTCGGACAGAGGCGTAAACTAAGGCCATTAATTTTAAGAGTAATAGGAAAAATTCCCAACTTTCAGTTCAGGATTCCACTAGAGAAATAGTTTAGGGAGAAATTGTAGCAGCTAGGGGCTCTGTTGAGAAGCGAAATGAAGTTTTACGAAATAATACAACAGGGAGGTTAGTAGTTTACCCATAGATACGAACACATAGCCGTCTCGTTCTTTTTGTGCGCAGCTAAAATTTTAATCTGATGCCAAAAATGATTCCGATAACAGGTATGAACACGTTCTGTAAGATTAATAAAAACAAATGTCAATATGTGAGTTAAATGATATAGTGCAGATATAGTAGGTAGATAGTTATTATTATTATTAAGTTTTGAATCTGATGCCAAAAATGATTCCGATAACAGATATGGAAAAAGGGGTTTAAGGGAGTGTACTTCACAAACACTTTGCGTATATACATTAGCTATGAGGGTGTAATCCTTAGAGTATAATTCTGTCTGTGATCGTTCTCTAATAAGAATACGGGGTTGAAGGTAGACACAATATTGTAAGTAGACTTATACAGTGACCGGAAGGTTGGAGCGTAAATAACTACGTTTTTCCACGTGCCTGTGACCTTACTTATGATGCCCATAAGAAAGAAAAAACTGTGTTATTAAATGTCTCGCATACCCATATATTTTTCATATTGTAAGGATCAATAGATTAGTTGGAGAAAACCACAATATACTTTTGTATTTCCTTACTATATTTTTGCTTCAGTGTAATAATTAACACATAGCAGACCTTCACTTATATTCTTTTACTACCCCCACTTGGGCATAGGCCTTTTCGCTACCCAGAACCAACCCCGAACGACCTGAGGAAAGGGGACGGAGTCAGACGTGAATAACAAGGAGCAGTTTCCATTTATGGTCAGATATATCCATATAGACGATTGGGTGGTGGCAGCGTATACCTTGATTTTTTTTATTTCCCAAATCGTTCTTATGTGGGTATCTCTGATCACTCCCATTGGAGGTGCTCTTGGTTAAACACTAAATCAATCGACGGCACCACACAAACATTAAATAAGCTCACCAGCCAGTCCACCATAACTGTACCTCCTTTCTTCAGACATTCTGCATGGCATCCATCCAGACCAGGTGCCTTACCTGCTCTCATCATCTTAACAGCTGCTTTCACTTCATCCTTCCCTATTTCTCCTCCATTTTCCTCATTCATCACTCTCATTTTCTTCGCGCTTCCCACTGCAACTACCTTTCCCTCCCTATCCTCCTTCACATTTAGCAACTCCCTAAAATACTCTGCCCACCTTCCTCTCTTCCATTATCATCTCTCCATCTGCACCTTTTACATTTTCTTCTCTACTTGATTCGCCTCCTCTTTCTCTTTTGATTTCCTTCCAAAACATCTTTTTATTACATTCAAAAAATTCTGTCATACTCTTACCCCATTTCACATTTGCTCTCCTCTTTGCTTCCTTTATCTTATGCTTAACTTCCCTTCTCTTTACTTTGTACCTCTCATACGATTCCCTCGTCCTAATTTGTAGCCAATCTATGAATGCCTGCTTCTTCTCTTCTACACCCTTCTTTGCTTCCTCATTCCACCACTCACTACCCTTCTTTCTATTTCCTCCTGCCCTCCTTGTTCCACATACCATCTTTGCACACCTTATGACTCCCTCCTTGAACCATCCCCATTCCTCCTCCACTCCTAGTTCTACTCTATCCTCCACGCCTCTTTCAGCTTCTTCTTATACTCATTCTCCTTTTTTTTTTGTCATTGAAGCAGTTCACTCTAAGTATCTCCTTACCTTCTGCCCTTTTCCTCTTTCTCCACTTATTCTCCACTCTCAATTTACCCTCCACTAGGAAATGATCTGATATTCCCCCATTCTCTCCCCTTAGAACATGTACATCCTTAACTCTTCCTACCATACTCCTAGTCACCACTATATAGTCCATTAACGCTTTATCTGCCACCCTTCCATCCACCACCCTCTCCCATGTGTACTTATGCTTGACTTTCTTCCTAAACATTGTATTTGCTATTATCAACTCTCTTTCAAGACACATCTCCACCACCAATTCTGCACTACGATTTTAACCTGGAAGTCCATACTTCCCAATCACTGTGTCTATTGGTTCATTTCCTACCCTAGCATTAAGGTCTCCCAATACAACTACATTGACATTTCTCCCTAATCCCTCTGTGCACTCATTTATATCTACCCAAAAAGCCTCCCTTTCCTCTACGTTCTTCTCACTACCAGGACCATACGCACTTACAAAAACCCACATCTCTCTTCCTAGCTTCACCTTCATCCACATCAACCTTGATGAAACCTCCTTCCACTCCACTACCTGCTTATTTATCTCTTCACTTACTAGTATAACCACCCCTTTTCTCCCTCGTCCCCTCTTCACTCCTGAGTACCTCCCAGCTACACTCCCAAACTCACAGTTGCCCTTTCCTTTCATTTTAGTTTCACTCAAAGCCAGCATATCCATCTTTCTTCTCACAAACATACTGCCTATCTCTTCCATTTTACTCTCATCTGTACCACATCCACACACATTAAAAGACCCAAACCTTAGGGTACTGGTTGGAAAACTCCCAGACCCTCTTATGCCTTTACTTTTTTTTTTTAGGAATGTTCCCTTTTGGGGCTACAGGTAGTAGGACTCCTAATCCCATCCCCCGTCCCGTGTTTTGTCGCCTTTTACGACTTAAATGGAAAGACTTGGTGGTAGCATTCTCTTCCCCCACCATAGGGTAGGCGAAAAAAGGAAATGAATATTCAGAAAAATAGTACAGGACAGTAACAAGGGGTTGGGGGAGAGCATAATGGAGGGATAGGCGTAGTATAAAAGTGTCATCATTTCTCTATGAACAGAGTTTTCTTCTCACAGAAAAAATGATGTGTGGTTCTGGTCTGTAGGGGCGCCCCATATAGACCCTAAAGTATGAACTGCATGCTACATTGCCACAATAACATGCAGCCAATACCCCAGACGGGAGACCAGCCAATACACCAGACGGGGGACCAGCCAATACCCCAGATGGGTATATATATATATATATATATATATATATATATATATACATACATTATATATATATACATATATAATGTGTATATATATATATATATATATATATACATATATAATGTATATATATATATACATATATATATATATATATATATATATAAGTATATATATATATATGTATATTTATATAGATATAAATATAAATATATATATACATATATATATATATACATATATATATATATATATATATATATATATATAAGTATATATATATATATATATATATATATATATATATATATATATATATATATAAATTGCTCGACAAGGATGTACGAACGGTTAGTGAGAATATGTGATGAGGAGTGTTGAGGACTGTTTTTGCTGAAATGCACAATTTTATATCAAAAGGTAGCATGTGGTTGCATTATTGGACCTATTTTCCTTAAAATGTGTAATTTCCATGTAATTTGATCAAAGAGAAGTTACGTTTTTATCCTCTACAAAATTACCAACCACATACCGTCCGACTCACTAATTGTCGACCTCAACTAAACAATGACGGTTTTTGCTCAAATGCACAATTCTATATATATGAAAAAAAACATATGGTTGCGTTATTTGATCTATTTTCTTTAAAATGTGTGATTTCCATGTAATTTGATCAAAGAGAAGTTACATTTTTGTCCTCTGCAAAATTACCGACAACAGCTATGAATACTGTCCGGTTTTTGCTGAAATGCACAATTCTATATAAAAATTAGCATATGGTTGCATTATTTGACCTATTTTCTTTAAAATGTGTGATTTTCATGCAATTTGATCAAAGAGAAGTTACATTTTTATCCTCTGCAAAATTGCCGACCGACTCGCTTATAGTCGATCAAACTCGAAGAAGAACGGTTTTTGCTAAAATGCACGATTTTATAAAAAAAATAGCATATGGTTGCATTATTTGACCTATTTTCTTTAAAATGTGTGATTTCCATGCAATTTGATCAAATAGAAGTTACGTTTTTATCCTCTGCAAAATTACCGACAACAGCTATGAATACCGTCCGACTCACTCATAGCCGACCAAACTCGAACAAGGATGGTATTTGCTGAAATGCAAGATTTTATATAAAAGATAGCATATGATTGCAATATTTGACCTATTTTCTTTAAAATGTGTGATTTTCATGTAATTTGATACAAGAGAAGTTACGTTTTTATCCTCTGCAAACTTACAGACCACAGATATGAATATCGTCCAACTCATTAATAGCCAACCAAACTCGAACAAGAACGGTTTTTCCTGAAATGCATGATTATATATAAAGAATTAGCATATGGTTGCATTATTTGACCTATTTTCTTTAAAATGTGTGATTTCCATGTAATGATCAAAGCATTTCAGCAAAAACCGTTCTTGTTCGAGTTTGGTAGACTATGAGCGAGTCGGTCGGCAATTTTGCAGAGGATAAAAACGTAACTTCTCTTTTATTAATTTGCATGAAAATCACACATTTTAAAGAAAATAGGTCAAATAATGCAACCATATGCTAATTTTTTATATAAAATAGTGCATTTCAGCAAAAACTGGACGATATTCATAGGTGTTGTCGGTAATTTTGCAGAGGATAAAAACGTAGCTTCTTTTTGATCAAATTACATGGAAATCAAACATTTTAAAGAAAATAGGTCATATAATGCAACCATATGCTTTTTTTTTTTTTTTTTTTAATAAAATTGTGCATTTGAGCAAAAACCGTCATTGTTTGGTTGACGTCGGCAATTAGTGAGTCGAACGGTATGTGGTTGGTAATTTTGTAGAGGATAAAAACGTAACTTATCTTTGATCAAATTACATGGAAATCACACATTTTAAAGAAAATAGGTCAAATAATGCAACCACATGCTACCTTTTTATATAAAATTGTACATTTCAGCAAAAACAGTCCTCAACACTCATCACTCATTCTCGCTAACCGTTCGTACATCCTTGTCGAGCACTGTATATATATATATATATATTATATATATATATATATATGTAATACATATATATAATTATATATAGACATATATACATATAATATATATATATATATATATATATATATACATATATATATATAATATATATATATATATATATACACATATATATGCATATATATATATATATATATATAAACAGATATATATAAAAACATAAATATATATATATAAATATATACATATATATATATATATATATATATATATATATATATATATATATGTGTGTATTTACCTAGTTGTATTTACCTAGTTGTATTTTACGGGAAGGGGAGCTATGCTCGTGGGGTCCCGTCTTCATATCTCATTTTATCTAAACTATTTTTAAATTCATGTATTGTTTTTGCACACACCACTTTCTCATCTAACTTGTTCCAACTGTCTATTACTCTGTGAGGAAAGCTGTTCTTTTTCAAATCTCTTCTATAGCTGTCTTTTTTTATTTTCTTTCCGTGTCCTCTTGTATTTCTGTCATCCCATTTTATCAGATTCTCTCTATCAGTAATTTCTATGCCTTTCATGATTCTGTAAATAGCTATCAAATCTCCTCTCTCTCTTCTTTGCTCTAGTGTCTGTAGTTCAAGTTTTTCTAGTCTCTCTTCATATGATAGTTTTGAGAGTGTTGGTGCCAGTTTTGTAATTGCTCTTTGTATTCTTTCAAGTTTTTTTATACATTTATTTTGTACTTGGTGACCATATCGCTGCTGCATATTCCAATCTTGGTCTTACCAGAGTGATTAGGATTTTCTTCACCATTTCTTCATCCAGGTATGTAAATGCAACTTTGATTGTTCTTATTAAATTATAAGTTTCTCCAAAAATCTTATTTATATGTTTCTCAGGTGACATATTATTCATAACAATGACTCCCAGGTCCTTCTCATTTTCTACTTTTTTTATTCCTTCTTCTCCCAATTTATATGCTCCTGTTATTCTGTTTTTGCTTCTTCCAAATTCCATTATACTACACTTTTTTGTATTGAACTCCATCTCCCACTTCCTACTCCATTCCTGTACTTTATTTAGATCTCTCTGTAGTGATTCACAATCTTCTTCAGTTTTCACTCTTTTCAGTAGTTTTGCATCATCTGCAAAGAAGCTCATATAGCTTTCAATTCCTTCATCCATATCATTAATATATATAGCAAACATTATTGGGGCCAGAACTGTTCCTTGTGGAACACCGCTTATTACTTCATCCCATTTTGAGTGCTGGTTTCTTATCACTACTCTCATTTTTCTTTCTTGCAAAAAGTCTTCCATCCAATTTAGTAGTTTGCCCTGTATTCCTCCTTCAGTTTCTAATTTCTTAAGCAACTTCTTATGTGGTACTTTGTCAAAAGCTTTCTTTAGATCTAGAAATGCACAGTCCGGCCATCCATCTCTTTCTTGTATTATATCTATTAGCCTTGAATAGAAACATATTAAATTGGTGACGCATGATCGTCCTTGTCTGAATCCAAATTGCCTTGGATTTAACACTTTGTTTTTTTCTAAATATTTTACCCATCTACTTTTGATAATTCTTTCACAAATTTTTGCTATTGTACTTGTTAGAGAGACTGGTCTATAGTTGGTAGGTTCTTCTTTATTTCCTCCTTTGTATATAGGTACTATATTTGCTTTTTTCCAATCTTCTGGAACTTTTCCTTCTTTCAAGGAACTATTTAGTATGCTATGTATTTTGTCTGCCAGTTCATTCCTGCATTCTTTCAGTATCCAGTTTGCTATTTCATCTGGTCCATGCGATTTTCTGACATCAAGATT
The DNA here is from genome assembly GCF_046742065.1 of Oratosquilla oratoria. Classification (NCBI taxonomy): domain Eukaryota; kingdom Metazoa; phylum Arthropoda; class Malacostraca; order Stomatopoda; family Squillidae; genus Oratosquilla; species Oratosquilla oratoria. Next base: position 50,342,025 of record NC_134789.1, read on the forward strand.
ACTCAAGTGTGTTAATATTTCATTCTTTGTTACTTCTATTTCTTCCATAGGGGGGACTTTCTCTTTCCATTCGTTCTCTTCAGGTTGTATGTTCTCCCTTGTAAACACTGATTTAAAATGTTTGTTCATAATTTCCGCCATTTCCATTTCCTCAGTGTATTCAACTCCCTCCTGTCTTAATTTCTCCAAGTCTTGTTTGTTTTTCAGTTTATTGTTTACAAATCTGTAGAATAGTTTCGGTTGATCTTTACACTTTTCTATGATATCTTTTTCATATTTTCTCTTTTCCTCTCTGCACATTTGTACATACTCATTTCTATAGCAGGTATATATTTTCCATTTTTCAGGTCTGTCTTTTTTCCATCTGGTCCAGGCTTTGTCTCTTTTGTCTTTTAACTCCCTACAGCTTTTGTTGTACCAGCATTTTACATATTCTTTTTCTTGTTTTTGTCTTGGGACATACTTTTCCACTCCTTTTTTGTAAATTTTTGTCAAAATATTCCATTTCTCTTCTACTGTTGTTTCTTCTTTGTATATTTCTTCCCAGTTTTCCTTTTAATTTTCCTTATAATTTAATAAGAACAATCAAAATTGCATTTACATACCTGGATGAAGAAATGGTGAAGAAAATTCTAATCACCCTGATAAGACCAAGACTGGAATATGCAGCAACGATATGGTCACCAAGTACAAAAAAATGTATAAAAAAAAAATTGAAAGAATACAAAGAGCAATTACAAAATTGGCACCAACGCTCTCAAAACTATCATATGAAGAGAGACTAGCAGAACTTGAACTACAGACACTAGAGCAAAGAAGAGAGGAGATTTGATAGCTATTTACAGAATCATGAAAGGCATAGAAATTACTGATAGAGAGAATCTGATAAAATGGGATGATAGAAATACAAGAGGACACGGAAAGAAAATAAAAAAAAAAACAGCTATAGAAGAGATCTGAAAAAGAACAGCTTTCCTCACAGAGTAATAGACAGTTGGAACAAGTTAGATGAGAAAGTGGTGTGTGCAAAAACAATACATGAATTTAAAAATAGTTTAGATAAAATGAGATATGAAGACGGGACCCCACGAGCATAGCTCCCCTTCCCGTAAAATACAACTAGGTAAATACACACTTCAACGAACGGACGGCATAGACGACGTTCTGAAGAAAAAGTGAAATTTCGTGGATCCCAAAGCAAAGGAAGTACCTATTGTATTTATAGGGTGGGGGGAAATTGCTCGTGGTGTAGGGAAAGTAAGGAAAAAGGAGAAGGGGAGGGATTACTGAGGGAAATGGAAGGAAATGAGGAAGGTGAGGACTTGGCCCAGGCAGGCAGACGAAATCTAAACAAACGAGGTCCGGACCAATTTAGCGATGATGAAATGTCTAACAAAAATGTAAAGATTAGAAGTATAGATATGAGCAATACAGTAGAAGATGATGAGAATATTTTCCAGGGATTTACAGAGGGTGGGGGGGACACAACCCCCCCCCCCCGATTAACAAGACTAGAAGAGAAACTCGATAAGATGATCGAGCACTGGGAATTTAAGTTCGGTCACGTTAACAACATTGTGCAGAGAGTTGAAAAATTGGAAGAACTAGAGAAGGCGAACAAAAATTTAACTAAGGAAATTGAAGAATTAAAAAAAAAAAAAACAGTTAAAAGAAGTAAAAGAAGAGAATAAAGTCTTAAAGGAGAATAATAAGGAGAACAAGGAGGGTTGGAAAAAAATCCAAGAAAATAGCAAAGTTGCATTCACTGACATAATCAGACAGCAAATGAAAGAACAAACTGAAGACTCAGTTATTAAAGTGATGAGACAGAAGGAGAATATAGTAAGAGACTTAGCAGACAGAAAGAAATGTATAATTATATTAGGAATGGAAGAGAAACATAACCCAGATAGAACCACAAGAATCAAGGAGGAAAATGAAAAAGTAAGAAATTTACTAGAATTAGTTCAGGAAGATGAACCAGAAATAATGAAACAAATCGAAAAGAAATTCAGGCTCGGGAAATATAGCACAGGCAAGACCAGACCAATTAAGATTAAATTCAGGTCACAAACTACGGCTGAGAATATCTTATCCAAAACAGGGAAACTAGCAACAAGTGAACAATATAAAAAAGTATGGATAAAAAGGGAAATGAATAAAGAGGAAAGAGAGGAGGAAATAAGGAATAGACATGAAGCTAAGAAAAAAAACGAGGCCAGAACGGAGACAGAAAAACAAGAATTCTACTGGAGAGTAGTGAATATGAAATTGAAGAAATGGAACATAAAAGAGAGAAACACAAAAGAAACAGAGAATACAATGGAAATAACAGAAAGTTAAGAGTATCCTACACAAATATAGATGGATTAATAACAGGACTGAATGAACTGAACAAATATCTGAAAGAAAAAGATCCGGACATAATGGGAATTGTTGAGACAAAATTAAAAGGCCCACTACCACCCAACAGCATAGGACACAATGCATATAATTATTGGATTAGAAACAGAAAGATAAAACAAGGGGGTGGAGTTATGTTCCTGACTAAGAAGGATATAAATGTGAAGAGAGTCACATATGGGAACAATAGAGTAAAGATGATAATGATAGAAGTAGAAGATAGAGATAAGAAGAGCAGAAAGTTTGTAATAAACTACGTGCCCCCAAAAACAGCATCACTGAAGAGAATGAACATAAAAGCATGTTAGAAGACACAAGAGTAACACTAAACGAGATAATGGAAGATGGAGGAAGAATAGTTATGATGGGCGACTATAATTGCAAAGAAATATGCTGGGAAGAGATGACCGTAAAGGGTGGAGAAGACTCATGGGGAAGTGTTCTACTTGAGATGATTATTGACCACACAATGACACAATGGATCCAAGAGAACACTAGGTATAGAAATGAAGAAGAACCATCGAGGCTAGACCTAATAATCACATCAGAACCTAAAATAGTGGAAAAGATAGAATACCAGGCACCAATAAATAAAAGTGACCACATATTGATAGAACTAGAACTAAATGAGAAAAAATACATGAAAAGAAATGAACAATATAGAAAAGGAAGATTGATGTATGAAAAAACAAATTTTGATCAAATAAGAGAATTCTTCCAAAATGAAAACTGGGAAAGAATACACAAAGAAGATACAACAGTAGAAGAGAAATGGAATATTTTGACAAAAATCTATAAAAAAGGAGTAGAAAAGTATGTCCCAAGACAAAAACAAGAAAAAGAATATGTAAAATGCTGGTACAACAAAAGTTGTAGGGAGATAAAATACAAAAGAGACAAAGCTTGGACCAAATGGAAGAAAAACAAAAGACCAGAAAAATGGAAAATATATACTTGTTATAGAAATGAATATGTACAAGCGTGCAGAGAGGAAAAGAGAAAATATGAAAAAGATGTCATAGAAAAGTGTAAAGATCAACCAAAACTATTCTACAGATTTGTAAACAACAAACTGAAAAACAAACAAGATTTGGAGAAATTAAGACAAGGAGGAGTTGAATACACAGAGGAAATTGAAATGGCGGCAATTATGAACAAACATTTTAAATCGGTGTTTACAAGGGAGAACATACAACCGGAAGAGATCGAATGGAAAGAGAAAGTTCCCCTATGAAAGAAATAGAAGTAACAAAGAATGAAATATTGAACCACTTGAGTAATCTTGATGTCAGAAAATCACATGGACCAGATGAAATAGCAAACTGGATTTTGAAAGAATGCAGGAATGAACTAGCAGACATAATACATAGCATAATAAACAGTTCCTTGAAAGAAGGTAAAGTTCCAGAAGATTGGAAAAAAGCAAATATAGTACCTATATATAAAGGAGGAAATAAAGAAGACCCTAACAACTATAGGCCAGTCTCTCTAACAAGTACAATAGCAAAAATTTGTGAAAGAATTGTCAAAAATAGATGGGTAAAATATTTAGAAAAAAACAACGTGCTCAATCCAAGGCAATTTGGATTCAGACAAGGACGATCATGCGTCACCAACTTAATATGTTTCTATTCAAGACTAATAGATATAATACAAGAAAGAGATGGATGGGCTGATTGTGCATTTCTAGACCTAAAAAAAGCTTTTGACAAAGTACCACATAAGAAGTTGCTTAAGAAATTAGAAACTGAAGGAGGAATACAGGGCAAACTGCTAAATTGGATGGAAGACTTTTTGCAAGAAAGAAAAATGAGAGTAGTGATAAGAGATCAACACTCAAAATGGGATGAAGTAATAAGCGGTGTTCCACAAGGAACAGTTCTGGCCCCAATAATGTTTGCTATATATATTAATGATATGGATGAAGGAATTGAAAGCTATATGAGCTTTTTTGCAGATAATGCAAAACTATTGAAAAAAGTGAACATGGAAAGGGATGCCGGACATAATGTCACTGAACGACGGGAGGCCGGCGTGAATCACGGTGACGTAGGGGGGCAAAATGTACAAAAGAGATCGGATGACCGTGATCGATCAGATGTCCGTGATGGGGGAAATGTCCGTGATGGGGGAAATGTTAATTTTGATAGGAGAAATGTTAATGAGGCATTGAACGTCAATAAAGGACCAAATAATAATATAGAGCAAGGTATAAATGAAAAACAAAATGGTAATGTAAGATATGATATTGAAATTCAAAATGTGTCAAAAAGAAATAATCACGAGTTTCTCAAAACCATGTACTTTAATGCTCGTAGTATTAGAAACAAATTTCAAGAAATACAGGCGTATGTCAAAAGCGAAAATCTCGATATGATAGGAATAACTGAGACATGGTTAAATGGTACAGAGTTCAAAGCTGAATTTAATATTGCGGGATTTAAACACTTTCATCAGGATAGAAACCACAAGAAAGGTGGGGGTGTTCTATTGTACGTTAAAAACAATGTTCATGCTTGTGTTTTAGAGAAAGTGAAACAGGATGCATATGATAGTTTGTGGGTTGAGTTAACCCAAACAAATGGACAAAAAATGAATATAGGTGTAATATATAGGCCAAAGACATTATCATTAGCAGACGACAAACTGTTATTTCAAGAACTATCTAGTTTCTGCAACCGGGATTTATTGATAATGGGTGATTTCAATTTTACTGACATTGATTGGATGACCCTTGAACATGGCCATATAGGTAGTCGCTTGTTTGATTTTCTTGGTGACAATTACTTAATTCAGCATGTAAAAGAGCCCACAAGATATGGAAACTTACTCGATCTTTTGATCACTAGCCGCGAAAGCATGGTAACTGATGTAGAAGTCAGTGAATCTGTTGCAAATAGCGATCACAACTTAGTTAGATTCAAACTCCTAAACAATTCTAGAATAGATACTTGTGTTTCTAAAATACCCGATTTCAGTAAAGCTCAGTTCATAGAACTACGTCAGGAGCTTCAGCTTACAGATTGGGAGGCAAAATTAAACGAAAGACCTGTAGATCAGATGTGGGAAATATTTCAAAATACGCTCACTAAGATGATTCAAACTTACATTTCTTTTAAGGACAGACGTCCCCCAAATCAGGCTCGCCCAAAGTGGCTCGACAAAGAAACTGAAAAAAGTATTGCTAAAAAGAGACAGGCTTATAAGAAATATAAGTGCTCGGGTGCATCTAATGACTATGAAAGTTATGTATCAATACAGAGAGATTTAAAAAAGACAATAATAAAAAGAAAACGACAATACAAAATGAACATCGCTGAGAAATCCATAGAGAATCCAAAAGAATTCTATAGTTACATTAGAGATAAAAAGGTTGTTAGGAATCACATTGGTCCACTATTATCTGCTGACGGTCAACTTGAATATTCAAATGAAGGAATGTGTAATATCTTAAACAATTATTTTAGCTCGGTATTCGTAAATGAAACACCTCAAAGTGAATTCCAAACTGAAACCTGTGAAAAGTCTAGGGTAAACTTACTCGGTACGGTAAATATAACAAAAGAAAAAATTAAAAGGTGTATAGACAAACTCAAAGTTAATAAAACACCAGGGCCTGACGGTTGGCATCCAAGAATCTTAAAGGAAATGAAAAATGAGATTGTTGTTCCATTAGAAATTATTTTCAAGAAATCCATCATATCCGGAGATATCCCAAGAGAATGGAAGCTAGCTAACGTTACTCCCATATTCAAAAAAGGTGACAAAAAGAAACCAAATAACTATAGGCCTATAAGTTTGACTTCAATCGTAGGAAAAATAATGGAAACTATCATCAGAGATGCTATCGAACATCATTTAGAAAGTAACCGTTTGATAAATGATAGCCAGCATGGTTTCAGACGGAAACGTTCTTGCGTGACTAACTTACTCGAATTCTACAACACAGTTATCTCGAATTATGACAAAAGAAACAATATAGATTTAATATATCTAGACTTTGCAAAAGCTTTTGATACCGTCCCACACGAAAGACTACTTACTATATTAGCTTTGCATGGAATAAGTGGTAGCCTATTAGGTTGGACTAGTAATTGGTTGAATGGTCGAAAACAGAGAGTTGTTTTAAATGGAAAAACTTCTGGATGGAAAAGTGTTGCAAGTGGAGTTCCTCAGGGTTCCGTTCTTGGGCCACTTCTATTCATAATATATATAAATGATATAGACCATGGACTAAAATCTACTGTTTCCAAATTTGCTGATGATACAAAACTGTGCGGAGTGGCAAATGATCACTCAAACCAATTAGATATTCAAGAAGATTTAGATAGATTACAGCAATGGTCTGAAAAGTGGCTAATGAAATTTAACACAAGTAAATGCAAGGTAATGCACATAGGTAAAAATAACAGTAAGTACGATTACAAGTTATTTGGAAATTCGTTAACAAAAGTGGATAGTGAAAAAGATCTCGGCGTAATTATCAGTAACGACCTCAAATCATCCAAGCAGTGTATTTCAGCCTCTGAGAAAGCAAATAAGATTCTAGGACTGATTGCGCGATCTTTTGATTTCAAAAGTCCATCACTCATTAACAAGCTATATAAATCGTTAGTTCGTCCACATTTGGAATATGCTGTTTCCGTATGGTCACCGAATCTCATTAAAGACATTGACAGATTGGAAAGAGTACAACGGCGAGCCACAAAACTGATTCCAAATATCAAAAATAAATCATACGAAAATCGACTAAAACATATGAATCTGTTTTCCCTAAAAAAGCGTAGACTCAGAGGTGACTTGATACAGGTCTTTAAAATTCTAAAGGGAATTGACAACATCAAAAGTGACCAAATCTTTACATTGAATGAGAATCAGACAAGAAACAATGGTCTTAAACTCTCCGGAAATAGATTCAATTTGGAAGTAGGTAGAAACAACTTTGCCAACCGTGTAGTTCATGAATGGAATAAACTTCCTGCACAGGTAGTGCAATGTAGTTCGGTTCAAAGCTTTAAGAATCATTTAGATAAATACCTAAGTAAGATGCTGTAATGATTATAATTTATCTTATATTATTTGTTTTTGTTTTGTTATCATTTGTCTGTCTGATTTTTATTTATCATTAGTTATATGTCAATTTATTATTATTTACTATTTACCTGTTTGTTTATTATTTAACTATACCTATGCATTATTTATGTATTTTATTTGTTATTTACATTATCATAGTTTTTATTTATTATTTTATTATTAATATGATTTTTTTTTCGCATCCGACCTAGATATGGATCAAAAGGTCTCCTGTCGGCATGCTCCGCCTTTGTAATCCTTTGAAGATTGTGAATCACTACAAAGAGATCTAAATATAGTACAGGAATGGAGTAGGAAGTGGGAGATGGAGTTAAATACAAAAAAGTGTAGTATAATGGAATTTGGAAAAAGTAAAAACAGAATAACAGGATCATATAAATTGGGAGAAGGAATTAAAAAAAGTAGAAAATGAAAAGGACCTGGGAGTCATTGTTATGAATAATATGTCACCTGAAAAACATATAAATCAGATTTTTGGAGAAACCTATAATTTAATAAGAACAATCAAAGTGACATTTACATACCTGGATGAAGAAATGGTGAAGAAAATTCTAATCACTCTGATAAGACCAAGATTGGAATATGCAGCAACGATATGGTCACCAAGTGCAAAAAAATGCATAAAAAAAACTTGAAAGAATACAAAGAGCAATTACAAAATTGGCACCAACACTCTCAAAACTATCATATGAAGAGAGACTAGAAAAACTTAAACTACAGACACTAGAGCAAAGAAGAGAGAGAGGAGATTTGATAGCTATTTACAGAATCATGAAAGGCATAGAAATTACTGATAGAGAGAATCTGATAAAATGGGATGACAGAAATACAAGAGGACATGGAAAGAAAATAAAAAAAGACAGCTATAGAAGAGATGTGAAAAAGAACAGCTTTCCTCACAGAGTAATAGACAGTTGGAACAAGTTAGATGAGAAAGTGGTGTGTGCAAAAACAATACATGAATTTAAAAATAGTTTAGATAAAATGAGATACGAAAACGGGACACCACGAGCATAGCTCCCCTTCCCGTAAAATACAACTAGGTAAATACATATATATATACATATATACACATACATATACATTATATATACATACATATATATACATATATATATATATATATATATATATACATATATTTATATATATATATATATACATATATATACCAAAGGCTTTTTCCCCCTTACATGGGGGGTAGCCAAAAAGAAAAAGGCATAGAAATCACTCCCACCCATTTCATTTCCCATATATTCCCCTCCCCTCCACCCTACTCCATCCCTCCCATCTTAGCACATCCTGGATGACAGGTCATCCCTGCATCCCGTCCACTGCCCTGGGTCAGAAGCAGTGTCGCAAGACACAACACATCCACAGCAAGGTCGCTTCATACATTCGGTGACACCCCCCCCCCCCTCTCTGTCCCCTCATGCAGGAAAGGAGAAGACGGGGAGAAATCCCTTTGGGCTGCGTCAATTTTTTTCTCATACATACTTCCTCACCCCCATCTCCCACCCACTCCCCCTGATGCATCACAGCCTTATGCATACACAACCCTTCTCCATTCACCCCTATCTTCTGTCCTCTCCCGTCCTTCCTCTACAGACATTCCTCTCTTTTGTAAAGCCCCTTTCACCCCATCCATCCATCTCATCCTAGAACGCCCCTTCATATTCACTCTTTTTACCTCTACCTTCCACATTTCTTTTACTAATCTTTCTTCACTCATTCTTTCCATGTGTCCAAACCATCCTAATACTCTTTCATCAACCCTATCTCCCAGCTCCTTTTCCACCCCTGTTCTCCCCATACATTGCTGTTGGCACAATCACTCCTTCATATAACCTCCTCTTAGCATCCATTCCCAGATGTCTATTTCTCATTACACTTTTAAATCCACCAAGGCATTTACTTGCTTCTCTCAATCTACATTCTACCTCCACCCCCACTCCTCCCTTTCCTGTCACATTCACACCCAAATATCTGAAACTATCCACTTTCTCCAGTTTCTCACCCTTAATGATCACTTCCAGCCTACTGTCACTCTCTCCCTTTGTACATCTCATCACCTTACATTTGCCCACATTTATCTTCAGCTTCCTTCTTTCACACACCTTCTCAAACTGTCACTAACTTCCTCAATCCCTCCTCTGATCCTGCTACAAGCGCAGTGTCGTCCGCAAACAACAACTGGCTCACCTCCCACTTTTCTCCATTTTCTTTAATCATCTCCAACCCCTGCCCCAATACCCTTGCATTCACCTCTCGCACCACCCCATCCATGTAAAGATTGAACAGCCAGGGCAACATAACACATCCCTGACGAAGTCCCACCTTTACCTCAAACCATTCACTCTCTCCATTTCTAATCCTAACGCAAGCTCTACTACTCTAATAAAAACTCTTGACTGCTCTTAACAGCTTTCCTTCTATCCCATATATCTGCAGTACCTCCCACAGTGCCTTCCTGTCTACCCTGTCATAAGCCTTTTCCAGACCCATAAAAGCCCAAAAAACATCCTTACCTTTTCCTATAGCTTTCTCACATATCTGTCTTACCACAAAAATCTGATCTACACATCCCCTACCTGTCCTAAAAGCACACTGTTCCTCACCAATTACTCCCTCTGTTCCTCTCAAAATCCTCTCAATCAAGATCCTCCCATAAGCCTTCCCAACTACACTCAACAAGCTGATCCCTCTGTAACTACTACACTCACACTTGTCCCCCTTTCCTTTGTAAAGCGGAACTATACAGGCACTCCTCCAGTCGTCCGGCACTCTACCCTCTCTTAAACAAACATTAAATAACCTCACCAGCCAGTCCACCATAACTGTACCTCCTTTCTTCAGACATTCTGCATGGCATCCATCCAGACCAGGTGCCTTACCTACTCTCATCATCTTAACAGCTGCTTTCACTTAACCTTTTCCTATTTCTCCTCCATTTTCCTCACTCATCACTCTCATTTTCTTAGCGCTTCCCACTGCAACTACCTTTCCCTCCCTATCCTCCTTCACATTTAGCAACTCCCTAAAATACTTTGCCCACCTTCCTCTCACTGCCTTCTCTTCCATTATCATCTCATCATCTGCACCTTTTACATTTTCTTCTCTACTTGATTCGCCTCCTCTTTCACTTTTAACTTCCTTCCAAAACATCTTTTTATTACTTTAAAAAATTTCTGTCATACTCTTTCCCCATTTCACATCTCCTCTCCTCTTTGCTTCCTTTATCTTATGCTTAACTTCCTTTCTCTTTACTTTGTACCTCTCATACAATTCCCTCGTCCTAATTTGTAGCCAATCTACGAATGCCTGCTTCTTCTCTTCTACACCCTTCTTTGCTTCCTCATCCCACCACTCACTACCCTTCTTTCTATTTCCTTCCGCCCTCCTTGTTCCACACACCATCTTTGCACACCTTATGACTCCCTCCTTGAACCATCCCCATTCCTTCTCCACTCCTAGTTCTACTCTATCCTGTACTCTCTCCCACTCCTCTTTCAGCTTCTTCTTATACTCATTCTCCTTTTTTTCCTCATATAAGCAGTTCACTCTAAGTACCTCCCTACCTTCTGCCCTTTTCCTCTTTCTCCACTTATTCTCCACTCTCAATTTACCTTCCACCAGGAAATGATCTGACATTCCCCCACTCTCTCCCCTTAGAACATGTACATCCTTAACTCTTCCTACCATACTCCTGGTCACCACTATATAGTCCATTAGTGCTCTATCTGCCACCCTTCCATCCACCACCCTCTCCCATGTGTACTTATGCTTGACTTTCTTCTTAAACACTGTATTTGCTATTATCAACTCTCTTTCAAGACACATCTCCACCATCAATTCTCCACTACGATTTTTGCCTCGAACTCCATACTTCCCAATCACTCCGTCAATTGGTTCATTTTCTATCCTAGCATTTAGGTCTCCCAATACAACTACATTGACATTTCTCCCTAATCCCTCTATGCACTCATTTATTGTATATCTACCCAAAAAGCCTCCCTTTCCTCTACGTTCTTCTCACTACCAGGCCCATACACACTTACAAAAACCCACATCTCCTTTCCCAGCTTCACCTTCATCCTCATCAACCTTGATGACACCTCCTTCCACACCACTACCCACTTACTTATCTCTTCACTTACTAGTATAGCCACCCCTTCTCTCCCTCGTCCCCTCTTCACTCCTGAGTACCTCCCAGCTACACTCCCAAACTCACAGTTGCCCTTTCCTTTCATTTTAGTTTCACTCAAAGCCAGTACATCCATCTTTATTCTCACAAACATACTGCCTATCTCTTCCTTTTTACTCTCATCTGTACCACATCAGCACACATTAAAAGACCCAAACTTTAGGGTACTGGTTGGAAAACTCCCAAACCCTCTTATGCCTTTACTTTCTGTTTTAGGAATGTCCCCTTTTGGGGCTACAGGTAGTAGGACTCCTAATCCCATCCCTCGTCCCTTTTTTGCCGCCTTTTACGACTCAAGTGGAAATATAATATATATATATATATATATATATATATATATATTTATATATATATATATAATATATATATTTATATATATATTTATACATAAATATATATATATAAATTTATATATATATATACACACATAAATATATATATTCATATATATATATATTCATATATATATACATATATATATATAAATATAACATATATATATATATTGGTGTAGCCAGGTAGTATATTCTCTTGTAAACATACGAGGTTGAAGGCTAAAGAGGATTGACTGTTGATTATTTTATTGCGTGTAGCTTCGATACTACGCACAATCTTTTTATCTTCAGATTTGACGTATCTTAGTAGTTGTCCTATTGTATTCTGTTGACATGTGATTTTTGTAATATAACTTGATGGAATTTTTGTTGCTAGGTGTCGGGTTATCTTCTTTTGTGTACCATTTGTCTAGGATCCTTTTTGTGATGTGTGTTACGTCTGAATTTGTGTATCCATTGTTAACCAGGACCTGAGTTAGTCTCTCCAGAAAAGATATTAAAAGAAATCATATACAAGAACATACAGACAACAGACCCCGAAAAACAAATCCAATTCATCATCTATTACAATACTAAGAAAACAGCCCAATTGATTATCCGTAACCAACCTACCACCACAAAAACACCATTACAACAAGACCACGTTGTATACCAATATAAATGCAATAGTGAGGCGTGTGGATCTCACACTTACATTGGTATGACTGCAACACAATCAACACGACGCCTAACATGCCATCTGTCCAACGGATCAAGTCATACTATACCTATTCCCACAACAAAGCATAACAAGAAAAGACCTAGACAATAACACGACAATCATAGACAGGGAATCGGATCCCCGACGGCTACTGTTCCTGGAAGCCATATACATACAAGATAACCGTCCTAACATCAACATCCAGACCGAAGACCTGCACGTCTTACCATCCATGAAGAGACTGAACACAGACAGAACCACTACACGCACTGGGAAAGGTCTCCCAGACCTCCAGTAACCCGGATCCCCTATTGGTCCTAGGCAACCAATCAGAGGAGACCCCTTCCTGCAGAAATCCTTATGATCCCAACTCCATTGTATAAATACGACATCCACAGACACTGCACATCAGATTGCCTAGAAGATGGAACCAGGAAGTTCCGAAACGTCGGCCACAATAGGACAACTACTAAGATACGTCAAATCTGAAGATAAAAAGATTGTGCGTTGTATCGAAGCTACACGCAATAAAATAATCAACAGTGAATCCTCTTTAGCCTTCAACCTCGTATGTTTACAGGAGAATATACTAAATGGCTACACCAATATAAAACTTCATGACGAGAGCGCCAGAAACGAAGACAGCACTCGCCAGTTCCGGAAGGAATTGGTTGAGCGCCAAACAGAGGAAAAGAAGAAAGCCATCTATTCCCTAAAAGAAGAGTTAAGATCCATCGAGAAAAAAATGGAAAGAAACCCCTATCCCCTATATATATATACATATATATATATATATATATATATATATATATATATATATATATATATATATATATATGAGTGGTAGGGTGGTGAGTTTAAACGCCAAGAATCTGTTGAAGTTTTATTTCTGACGTTTCGTCCAACTAGGACTTCTTCAGAGTATGCACAAGTGGGACAAAGACAACTTATATAATCGCACAGCTCACCCCGTTCCTCCCCGGTCAATTGCCATCTCGCTTTCGTCTTGCTTCGTGGATAATTAGGCCGCTTGATACCCTCGCCAACTTGACAAAACCGTCCCGATGATTGCTGCATGGGAGTGAGGTAATATACGCTGCCTCAGATGTCCTCCTTTCCTTTTTGTTAAGTCCATTATGGAGCACCTCTGTTTTTTTCCAATCCGGCAGGTGGCCAAAGTTGTCGATGTGTACCACTAATGAGTTGGATGTCCGGTGGGCTTTGATGTCATTCTTGTGTTCAATCGTCCGCTTGTGAATTCCTCTGCTAGTTTCGCCATAGTAACTAGCGGGGCAGCTTTTGCACGGAATTCTATAAACTAGACACTTATCTTCGTCTTTGATTTTGGTTCTAATTTTATTTCTCACAACGTCTCTTATTTTAACTCGCGTGCTAAATGCCAGTTTCAGGCCTGCCTTGGTGAGATTTTGTTCAATGACATTTGAGCACTTGGAGTTGGGTACGGACAGATACCCACGGTTCTCATCATTAGCCTCCTTACTTCTGCCACCCCTGTTTCTTATTTGTAACGCCTTTTCTTTGTTTCTATATGAAAAGGCTGTTGGGTAATATAATTTTTTGAAAATGTCAGAAATGTAATTAATTTCCTCCTGGAAAAATTCCTCACTACATACCCTAAATGCTCTCAGGAAGAAGCCTATAACGATTCCATTTTTTATTTCATTGTGGTGTACGGAGTAGAAATGCGCGATGTCGTTTTTGTTCGTGCATTTTCTGTGGACTGAAAATGCTGTCTTATTACCTCGTCTCCATATTACAGTATCCGCCATCGTGCATTTCTACTCCGCACACCACAATAAAATAAAGGGTGGAATCATTATAGGCTTCTTCCTGATAGCATTTAAGAGTATGTAGTGAGGATTTTCTCCAGAAGGAAATTAATTACATTTCTGACATTTTCAAAAAACATATATCTATATATGTATATATTTATAAACACACACACACACACACACTTCAACGAATGGACGGCTTAGAAGACGTTCTGAAGAAAAGTGAAGTCTGTGGATCCCAACGCAAAGAGAAGTGCCTAGTGTTTTTGCAGGGTGGGGGGGAAATTGCTCGTGGAGTAGTGGGAACGTAGGGAAAGAGGAAAAGGGGAGGGATTACTGAGGGAAATGGAAGGAAATGAGGAGGGAGTAGACTTTGACCAGCCAGACAAGCGGAAGGTAAACAAAAGACTTAGCGAGGATCAAATGTCTAATAAAAATGTAAAGATTAGAAGTATAGAGAGGAGCAATACAGAAGAAAGTGACGAGAATATGTTCCAGGGATTTAAAGAGGGTGGGGGGGACACAACCCCCCCCCCCCGACTGATAAGACTAGAGGAGAGAGTTGATAAGGTGATCGAGGACTTGGAGCGTAAGTTAGGTAACGTAGACTCCATTTTCCAAAGAATTGAAAGGTTGGAACAACTAGAGAAGGCTAACAGAAACTTAACTGAAGAAATAGAGGACCTAAAAAGACAGTTAGGAAATGTAAAGGAGGAGAATGAGAAATTGAAGAAGAATAGTAATGAAAACAGAGAGAAAATAGCTACAGAAGCTAAAAATTGGAGAATAACTCAAGAAGGGAATAAGGTTTCATTCACTGACATAGTCAAACAGCAATTGAAAGAACATAATGAAGACTCAGTTATTAAAGTGATGAGACAGAAGGAGAATATAGTAAGAGAATTAGCTGACAAAAAGAAATGTATAATTATATTAGGAATGGAAGAGAAACATAACCCAGATAGAACCGCAAGAATCAAGGAGGAAAATGAAAGAGTAAGCAGTTTATTAAAATTAGTCCAGGAAGATGAACCAGAAATTATAAAGGAAATTGAGGAAAAATTCAGACTCGGAAAATATAGTACAGATAAGACCAGACCAATTAAGATTAAATTCAGGTCACAAACAACAGCAGAGAAAATTCTATCCAAGACAGGGAAACTAGCAACAAATGATCAATATAAAAAGGTATGGATAAAAAGAGAAATGAATAAGGAGGAAAGAGAGGCAGAAAAGCAGAAAAGAATTGAAGCTAAGGCAAAAAACGAGGAAAGAACGGAGTCAGAGAAAGAGAGATTCTATTGGAGAGTAGTGAACATGAAAATAAAGCAGTTCGACATACTAAAGAAAAACATAAGGGAAACAGAGAATACAATGGAAGTGGCAGAAAACTAAGAGTGTCTTACACAAATATAGATGGATTGATAACAGGATTGAATGAACTGAATGATTATTTGAAAGAAAAAGAACCGGACATAATGGGAATTGTAGAAACAAAATTAAAAGGCCCACTACCACCCAACAGTGTAGGACATGATACATACAATTATTGGATTAGAAACAGAGAGAAAAAACAAGGGGGTGGAGTTATGTTCCTGACTAAGAAGGATATAAACGTGAAAGGTGTCATATATGGAAAGAATACAGTAGAGATGATTATGATAGAAGTGGAAGACCGAGATAAGAAGAGCAGAAAATTTGTGATCAATTATGTGCCTCCGAAAACAGCCTCATGGGAGGAGAGTGAACATAAAAGTATGTTAGAGGACACAAAGATAGCATTAACTAAAATAATGGAAGACGGAGGAAGAATAGTTATGATGGGCGACTTTAATTGCAAAGAAATCTGCTGGGAAGAAATGACAGTAAAGAGTGGTGATGACTCATGGGGAAATGCTCTACTTGAGATGATTACTGACCATTCAATGACACAATGGATACAAGAGAACACTAGGTATAGAAATGAAGAAGAACCATCGAGGCTAGACTTAATAATTACATCTGAACCTAGAATAGTGGACAAGATTGAATATAAAACACCAATAGGTAAAAGTGACCACATATTGATTGAACTGGAACTTAATGAAGAAAAATATATGAAAAGAAATGAACAATATAGAAAAGGAAGAATGATGTATGAAAAAACAAACTTTGATAAAATAAGAGAATTCTTCCAACAAGAAAACTGGGAAGAAATATACAAAGAAGAAACAACAGTGGAAGAGAAATGGAATATTTTGACAAAAATTTACAAAAAAGGAGTGGAAAAGTATGTCCCAAGACAAAAACAAGAAAAAGAATATGTAAAATGCTGGTACAACAAAAGTTGTAGGGAGTTAAAGGACAAAAGAGACAAAGCCTGGAACAGATGGAAAAAAGACAGAAGACCTGAAAAATGGAAAATATATACTGGTTATAGAAATGAATATGTACAAAAGTGCAGAGAGGAAAAAAGAAAATATGAAAAAGATGTTATAGAAAAGTGTAAAGATCAACCAAAACTATTCTACAGATTTGTAAACAATAAACTGAAAAACAAACAAGACTTAGAGAAATTAAGACAAGGAGGAGTTGAATACACTGAGGAAATGGAAATGGCAGAAATTATGAACAAACATTTTAAATCAGTGTTTACAAGGGAAAATATACAACCTGAAGAGATTGAGTGGAAGGAAAAAGTCCCCCCTATGGAAGAAATAGAAGTAACAAAGAATGAAATATTGACACACTTGGGTAATTTTGATGTCAGAAAATCGCATGGGCCAGATGAAATAGCAAACTGGATTCTGAAAGAATGCAGGAATGAACTGGCAGACAAAATACATAGCATAATAAGCAGTTCCTTAAAAGAAGGAAAAGTTCCAGAAGATTGGAAAAAAGCAAATATAGTACCTATATATAAAGGAGGAAATAAAGAAGAACCTACCAACTATAGACCAGTCTCTCTAACAAGTACAATAGCAAAAATATGTGAAAGAATTATCAAAAGTAGATGGGTAAAATACTTGGAAAAAAACAACGTACTAAATCCAAGGCAATTTGGATTCAGACAAGGACGATCATGCGTCACCAATTTAATATGTTTCTATTCAAGGCTAATAGATATAATACAAGAAAGAGATGGATGGGCTGATTGTGCATTTCTAGACCTAAAAAAAGCTTTTGACAAAGTACCACATAAGAAGTTGCTTAAGAAATTAGAATATGAAGGAGGAATACAAGGTAAATTGCTAAATTGGATGGAAGACTTTTTGCAAGAAAGAAAAATGAGAGTAGTGATAAGAGATCAGCACTCAAAATGGAATGAAGTAATAAGCGGTGTCCCGCAGGGAACAGTTCTGGCCCCAATAATGTTTGCTATATATATTAATGATATGGATGAAGGAATTGACAGCTATATGAGCTTCTTTGCAGATGATGCAAAATTACTGAAAAGAGTGAAAACTGAAGAAGATTGTGAATCACTACAGAGAGATCTAAATAAAGTACAAGAATGGAGTAGGAAGTGGGAGATGGAGTTCAATACAAAAAAGTGTAGTATAATGGAATTTGGAAAAAGCAAAAACAGAATAACAGGATCATATAATTTGGGAAAAGAAGGAATAAAAAAAGTAGAAAATGAGAAGGACCTGGGAGTCATTGTTATGAATAATATGTCACCTGAGAAACATATAAATAAGATTTTTGGAGAAACTTATAATTTAATAAGAACAATCAAAGTGGCATTTACATACCTGGATGAAGAAATGGTGAGGAAAATCCTAATCACCCTGATAAGACCAAGATTGGAATATGCAGCAACGATATGGTCACCAAGTACAAAAAAATGTATAAAAAAACTTGAAAGAATACAAAGAGCAATTACAAAACTGGCACCAACACTCTCAAAACTATCATATGAAGAGAGACTACAAAAACTTAAACTACAGACACTAGAGCAAAGAAGAGAGAGAGGAGATTTGATAGCTATTTACAGAATCATGAAAGGCATAGAAATTACTGATAGAGAGAATCTGATAAAATGGGATGACAGAAATACAAGAGGACACGGAAAGAAAATAAAAAAAGACAGCTATAGAAGAGATTTTAAAAAGAACAGCTTTCCTCACAGAGCAATAGACAGTTGGAACAAGTTAGATGAGAAAGTGGTGTGTGCAAAAACAATACATGAATTTAAAAATAGTTTAGATAAAATGAGATATGAAGACGGGACCCCACGAGCATAGCTCCCCTTCCCGTAAAATACAACTAGGTAAATACAACTAGGTAAATACACACACACTTCAGCGAATGGACGGCTTGGATGACGTTCTGAAGAAAACTGAAGTCTGTGGATCCCAACGCAAAGAGAAGTGCCTAGTGTTTTTGCAGGGTGGGGGGGAAATTGCTCGTGGAGTAGTGGGAAAGTAGGGAAAGAGGAAAAGGGGAGGGATTACTGAGGGAAATGGAAGGAAATGAGGAGGGAGTAGACTTGGCCCAGCCAGACAAGCGGAAGGTAAACAAACGACTGAGTGAGGATGACATGTCTAATAAAAATGTAAAGATTAGAAGTATAGAGAGGAGCAATACAGAAGAAAGTGACGAGAATATGTTCCAGGGATTTAAAGAGGGTGGGGGGGACACAACCCCCCCCCCCGACTGATAAGACTAGAGGAGAGAGTTGATAAGGTGATCGAGGACTTGGAGCGTAAGTTAGGTAACGTAGACTCCATTTTCCAAAGAATTGAAAGGTTGGAACAACTAGAGAAGGCTAACAGAAACTTAACTGAAGAAATAGAGGACCTAAAAAGACAGTTAGGAAATGTAAAGGAGGAGAATGAGAAATTGAAGAAGAATAGTAATGAAAACAGAGAGAAAATAGCTACAGAAGCTAAAAATTGGAGAATAACTCAAGAAGGGAATAAGGTTTCATTCACTGACATAGTCAAACAGCAATTGAAAGAACATAATGAAGACTCAGTTATTAAAGTGATGAGACAGAAGGAGAATATAGTAAGAGAATTAGCTGACAAAAAGAAATGTATAATTATATTAGGAATGGAAGAGAAACATAACCCAGATAGAACCGCAAGAATCAAGGAGGAAAATGAAAGAGTAAGCAGTTTATTAAAATTAGTCCAGGAAGATGAACCAGAAATTATAAAGGAAATTGAGGAAAAATTCAGACTCGGAAAATATAGTACAGATAAGACCAGACCAATTAAGATTAAATTCAGGTCACAAACAACAGCAGAGAAAATTCTATCCAAGACAGGGAAACTAGCAACAAATGATCAATATAAAAAGGTATGGATAAAAAGAGAAATGAATAAGGAGGAAAGAGAGGCAGAAAAGCAGAAAAGAATTGAAGCTAAGGCAAAAAACGAGGAAAGAACGGAGTCAGAGAAAGAGAGATTCTATTGGAGAGTAGTGAACATGAAAATAAAGCAGTTCGACATACTAAAGAAAAACATAAGGGAAACAGAGAATACAATGGAAGTGGCAGAAAACTAAGAGTGTCTTACACAAATATAGATGGATTGATAACAGGATTGAATGAACTGAATGATTATTTGAAAGAAAAAGAACCGGACATAATGGGAATTGTAGAAACAAAATTAAAAGGCCCACTACCACCCAACAGTGTAGGACATGATACATACAATTATTGGATTAGAAACAGAGAGAAAAAACAAGGGGGTGGAGTTATGTTCCTGACTAAGAAGGATATAAACGTGAAAGGTGTCATATATGGAAAGAATACAGTAGAGATGATTATGATAGAAGTGGAAGACCGAGATAAGAAGAGCAGAAAATTTGTGATCAATTATGTGCCTCCGAAAACAGCCTCATGGGAGGAGAGTGAACATAAAAGTATGTTAGAGGACACAAAGATAGCATTAACTAAAATAATGGAAGACGGAGGAAGAATAGTTATGATGGGCGACTTTAATTGCAAAGAAATCTGCTGGGAAGAAATGACAGTAAAGAGTGGTGATGACTCATGGGGAAATGCTCTACTTGAGATGATTACTGACCATTCAATGACACAATGGATACAAGAGAACACTAGGTATAGAAATGAAGAAGAACCATCGAGGCTAGACTTAATAATTACATCTGAACCTAGAATAGTGGACAAGATTGAATATAAAACACCAATAGGTAAAAGTGACCACATATTGATTGAACTGGAACTTAATGAAGAAAAATATATGAAAAGAAATGAACAATATAGAAAAGGAAGAATGATGTATGAAAAAACAAACTTTGATAAAATAAGAGAATTCTTCCAACAAGAAAACTGGGAAGAAATATACAAAGAAGAAACAACAGTGGAAGAGAAATGGAATATTTTGACAAAAATTTACAAAAAAGGAGTGGAAAAGTATGTCCCAAGACAAAAACAAGAAAAAGAATATGTAAAATGCTGGTACAACAAAAGTTGTAGGGAGTTAAAGGACAAAAGAGACAAAGCCTGGAACAGATGGAAAAAAGACAGAAGACCTGAAAAATGGAAAATATATACTGGTTATAGAAATGAATATGTACAAAAGTGCAGAGAGGAAAAAAGAAAATATGAAAAAGATGTTATAGAAAAGTGTAAAGATCAACCAAAACTATTCTACAGATTTGTAAACAATAAACTGAAAAACAAACAAGACTTGGAGAAATTAAGACAAGGAGGAGTTGAATACACTGAGGAAATGGAAATGGCAGAAATTATGAACAAACATTTTAAATCAGTGTTTACAAGGGAAAATATACAACCTGAAGAGATTGAGTGGAAGGAAAAAGTCCCCCCTATGGAAGAAATAGAAGTAACAAAGAATGAAATATTGACACACTTGGGTAATTTTGATGTCAGAAAATCGCATGGGCCAGATGAAATAGCAAACTGGATTCTGAAAGAATGCAGGAATGAACTGGCAGACAAAATACATAGCATAATAAGCAGTTCCTTAAAAGAAGGAAAAGTTCCAGAAGATTGGAAAAAAGCAAATATAGTACCTATATATAAAGGAGGAAATAAAGAAGAACCTACCAACTATAGACCAGTCTCTCTAACAAGTACAATAGCAAAAATATGTGAAAGAATTATCAAAAGTAGATGGGTAAAATACTTGGAAAAAAACAACGTACTAAATCCAAGGCAATTTGGATTCAGACAAGGACGATCATGCGTCACCAATTTAATATGTTTCTATTCAAGGCTAATAGATATAATACAAGAAAGAGATGGATGGGCTGATTGTGCATTTCTAGACCTAAAAAAAGCTTTTGACAAAGTACCACATAAGAAGTTGCTTAAGAAATTAGAATATGAAGGAGGAATACAAGGTAAATTGCTAAATTGGATGGAAGACTTTTTGCAAGAAAGAAAAATGAGAGTAGTGATAAGAGATCAGCACTCAAAATGGAATGAAGTAATAAGCGGTGTCCCGCAGGGAACAGTTCTGGCCCCAATAATGTTTGCTATATATATTAATGATATGGATGAAGGAATTGAAAGCTATATGAGCTTCTTTGCAGATGATGCAAAATTACTGAAAAGAGTGAAAACTGAAGAAGATTGTGAATCACTACAGAGAGATCTAAATAAAGTACAAGAATGGAGTAGGAAGTGGGAGATGGAGTTCAATACAAAAAAGTGTAGTATAATGGAATTTGGAAAAAGCAAAAACAGAATAACAGGATCATATAATTTGGGAGAAGAAGGAATAAAAAAAGTAGAAAATGAGAAGGACCTGGGAGTCATTGTTATGAATAATATGTCACCTGAGAAACATATAAATAAGATTTTTGGAGAAACTTATAATTTAATAAGAACAATCAAAGTGGCATTTACATACCTGGATGAAGAAATGGTGAGGAAAATCCTAATCACCCTGATAAGACCAAGATTGGAATATGCAGCAACGATATGGTCACCAAGTACAAAAAAATGTATAAAAAAACTTGAAAGAATACAAAGAGCAATTACAAAACTGGCACCAACACTCTCAAAACTATCATATGAAGAGAGACTACAAAAACTTAAACTACAGACACTAGAGCAAAGAAGAGAGAGAGGAGATTTGATAGCTATTTACAGAATCATGAAAGGCATAGAAATTACTGATAGAGAGAATCTGATAAAATGGGATGACAGAAATACAAGAGGACACGGAAAGAAAATAAAAAAAGACAGCTATAGAAGAGATTTTAAAAAGAACAGCTTTCCTCACAGAGCAATAGACAGTTGGAACAAGTTAGATGAGAAAGTGGTGTGTGCAAAAACAATACATGAATTTAAAAATAGTTTAGATAAAATGAGATATGAAGACGGGACCCCACGAGCATAGCTCCCCTTCCCGTAAAATACAACTAGGTAAATACAACTAGGTAAATACACACACACACACACACACACACACATATATATATATATATATATATATATGTATATACTGTATATACATATATATCTACATATATATATATATATATATATATATATATATATATAGTTAGTTAAGCAGTAGTCGTCACTCAGGTCAGGTCAACCGGGTAGCTGTTTCAGTTAGCGATTTGGCGAGTGAATGTGTTACTGTGTTCAGCGCCGAAGAGGTACAATCTCTATTTAGTAGAATTAAAGCCTTGGAGGATGCTGTTAAGTGCCGTAAGGAGGAGAATCGAGTTCTCCACTCGAAGCCCCATAATACGGAAGACAAAATTAGCGATGAGCATGGATGGAATACGGTGAAAAATAAGATGCGGAAAAGTGGAAAAAAGTCCTCACCAGCCCCACTGAAATGCAAAAACTCGTTTCAAGTGCTGGCGAATCTGCAGGAAGAAGAAACTAATGAAATCCAAGAGAAGAGGGAAAGGGCAGACGCTGGATCCCTGCCAACAGGTAAGATTTTGGTAGGAGACAGTCAAGTGAGGTACTGTATTTAGACAGGGTTTTCTGCGACAAAGATAGGAAACATAGGACGCAGGTGTGTTTCCCCGGCGCGGGCATAGGAGATGTTAGAGATAGGATTGAAGACTGTCTAGTAGGGGAAGGTAAGGACCCAGTAGTTTGCTTAAGTGCCGGAGGAAATGATATAGGTAAGTTAGGGAGTGAGAAATTATTTGCGCGGTACCGGGATGCGCTAGACAAGATCAGAAATAGGGGAGGTGTTCCTGTAGTATGTGGAATCCTTCCGAGGCGTAGAGTTGGAGGCATGTGGCATTCCAGGGCTATTGCAATGAATTGCAGGCTGCCAAAACATTGTAAGGCCAATGGATGGGCATTTGTCGACAACTGGGACAGCTTTTATGGTACGAATCACCTATACACAAGGGACGGAGTGCACTTGTCTCCCAGAGGATTTCGGCTCCTTGCTGAATCCCTTGAGCGAGAAGTACGCATCCTACAGGGTTTTTTCGGGTAATTTACGTGGGAGTAGGTGGGGAAGTATCGGAATATAGTTTAGGCAATAGAAACAACTTAGAGGACAGTGTAAAAAATCACCAAAGCAGGTGGAGGGAAGATAAACTTAAAGTTTACTATACAAATAGCAGGAGCATAATTAACAAAATTGATTTGCTGCGAGGTAAAGCATGCGTAGAAAATTTCGATATTATAGCTATTACTGAATCCTGGAGCAACATGGCTGATAAACATTTCCTTCCGGAAATCGAAATAGAAGGATATAAGTTTTTTCATAAGGATAGGGTCGGCAGGAATGGGGGAGGTGTAGCACTTTTCGTTAAAAACACATTAAACTGTATTATCAACAATTCGATTAAGGAAGAGGACTGTACGGAATCTATTTGGGTAGAGAGTATAGGCAAGAATAAGAAAGTTATTATTGGCGTCTTGTATAGACCTCCTAACCTCAGCATTGAGCAGACTGATTCCCTGATTCATGAAATTCACAGAACGTCCCAGTACAAAAACGTTGTAATCATGGGAGATTTTAACTATAGAAACATTGACTGGGAAACTTTAATAGGAGATCATGAAGCGAAGAAATTCCTAGATGTGGTGCAGGATCATTTCCTAAAACAAGTGATTACCGATCCTACGAGGGGACAAAATACCCTGGACTTAATTCTAACAAATGAGCACCAAATTAGCAGCGTAATAGTGGGAGATAGTCTAGGCTTTAGTGATCATCAAGAAATAAGATTTAATGTTATTTGGGAAAAATTAAAAAGTACGAATAACGTTCAAGTACCAGACTTCAGGAAAGCAAACTTTGACAATATAAAAACCTATTTGAAATTGAATACGAAAAGCCAGGCGGACGTTTCAGACATTCTCGATTCTCGTTGCGGGGCTGGTAGTCAGGTCTGGGTCACGGAGGGTAATATGCATACCTTAGGTCAGGTCATTTGGGGGCGAGGGCCCAACAGTCAGGTCAGCAATTTAGAAGAAATGTATAACAATCTAACTGATCTAATTATTAATGCACAAAACACATTTATCCCCCTAAAGTCAATACGGAAAAATAGTAATACTCCCAAATGGATGATGGAGAGATTGAAACATGAGATCGGAATGAAAAGAGGACTTTACGTAAAAATAAAAAACGGGGAATCACACCTTAGATCAAGATATAACGAAATGGCAAAGCTGGTTAAAAGGAATACACGTTCAGCGAAACGTAATTATGAAATCAAGGTTGCCAGTCAAGCAAAATCCAACCCAAAGGGTTTCTTTCACCTCTATAGAACAAAAAATAAAGAAAGAATAGGACCAATTAAAAACAATGAAAATGTCATGATAGAATCGGAAGAAAAAAGGAGTGAGGAGTTTAACAATTATTTTCTATCGGTGTTTACTAATGAGAGGTTAGATAAAGTACCTGACTGCGATCCGATTTTCAGAGGGGATGATGAAAGTAGTCTAACTAGTATCAGCATTAGTAAAGAAGAAGTAGTCAAGCAGATTGAAAGACTTAAAGCTACAAAATCTCCGGGTCCAGACGAAAATTTTCCAAGAATGCTTAAAGTGTGTAAATTTGAAATCTGCGACCAGTTAACTGAAATATTCAATAAATCGGTAGACACTGGTTCTGTTCCAACTGCTTGGGGGCAGGCAAACGTTGTTCCTGTTTTTAAGAAGGGAGATGGATCGTCTATATGCAACTACAGGCCAATCAGTTTGACATCGGTTATAGGAAAAATGTTTGAATCAATAATAGTAAATAGACTCAGAGAACACATTGAAGGGCATAATTTAATTCGTGATTCACAGCATGGTTTCTCCAAGGGTAAATCATGTGTGACTAATCTTCTATCCTTTTACACTTAAGTATATAAGGCGTCAGACAACAATGAAAATTACGATGTTATTTACCTTGACTTTAGCAAAGCGTTCGACAAAGTGCCACACCAGAGACTATTAAATAAAATCAAAGCCCATGGCATAGGAGGAAAAGTGTTAGAATGGATTAGAGCTTGGATTAGTAACAGAAAACAGCGGGTCACCATAAATGGAATAAAATCTAGGTGGGGCAATGTTACTAGCGGGGTCCCCCAGGGCTCAGTTTTGGGTCCCTTGTTGTTCATTATGTATATAAACGACTTAGACGATGGGTTAAATAGTGATGTTAGTAAGTTTGCGGACGACACTAAAATAGGACGCCTAATTAGGTCAGGAGACGACGCCCAGATTCTGCAGGATGATCTTAATAAACTGTTAACATGGTCGGTGAAATGGCAAATGAACTTCAATATCTCTAAGTGTAGCGTGTTAAACGTAGGGCTACTACACAACCCCGAAAATAGATACAACTTAGATAACACGTTTTTAGAAAAATCTGAGTGCGAGAGGGACTTGGGAGTTCTGGTGAGTCCGGACCTTAAAACCAGGAAGCAGTGCATTAGCGCCAGAAATAAAGCTAACAGGCCATTAGGCTTCATTGCTAGGACGGTAACGAATAGAAGTGCAGAGGTAATTATTAAACTCTATCTAGCGATAGTCAGACCCATCCTTGACTATGCGGTACAGTATTGGTCTCCGTCCTACAGAATGGACATAAATTCACTAGAATCAGTACAGAGAAGAATGACCAAAATGATACAAGGACTCGGAAATTTGCCTTACGAAGAGAGGCTTAGGCACCTAAACTTACACTCTCTGGAAAAACGCAGAGTGCGGGGTGATCTAATAGAAGTGTTCAAGTGGATCAAAGGCTATAACAAGGGTGATGCAAACAAGGTCATCATAATAAAACAACAGGGCAGGACTCGCAGTAATGGGTACAAACTGGACAAATTTAGATTTAAGAAGGAAATAGGCAAGAATTGATTTACTAATAGGGTGGTCGATGAATGGAATAAACTTAGTAACCATGTAGTAAGCGCTGAAACTATCAGTTGTTTTAAAAAACAATTAGACAACTTTATGGATGGGGATGACAGGTGGTGATGGATACGGAGCTGCCTAGTGTAGGCCTTATGGTCTTTTGCGGTCTCCTTTATTCTTATGTTCTTATATACATATATATATATATATATATATATATACGTAAATACTGTATATATTTACATATATATATATATAGATGTATATATATATATATATCTATATATATATATATACATATATATAAATATATATACAGTTATATATATATATATATATATATATATATATATATATACAAATATACATATAAGTATATATAAACATATATATATATATGTATATATATATGTATATATATACAAATATACATATAAATATATATAAACATATATAAATATATATACACACATATATATATACATATATAAATATATATATACATATATATACGTATATATATATACATATATATGTATATATATACATATATATATACACATATAATATATATATAAATATATACACATTTATATATATATATACAGTATATATTTACATATACAAGCCCACTGGCTGCGCCAGTCCCGGCTACGCCGGGGGTCTTGGCCTGCGGCGCAGCTCGCTACGCCCCCTTTGTTATACCTCTAAACGGTTTAAAATGCACACTTTGTTCTACCTCTTGAATGTGTTTGAAATAAAAGAAGGTTTTATCATTTTAACTTTTATTTACATCAGAAACTTTAGTTTCGTCTATAATTTGTTTACTGCTTTGAGGTGAAGGAGATGAGACATCCTCGACGTCGCTCTTTTCTATTCCATTGTCAACTTTCTTCTTTTTCGAGGCGGAGACGATGCAATATCTTCGTCGTCCCTTTGCCGCTTGACCGTTTCCTTGATTTCCTCCATTTTCTTAGTCATCTCTTCTTTTAGACCAATAATTAATTCTTCCATTTTTTTCGTGACAGGGTTTTCAGCTTCATTACTACTGTTACTTTCTTCTTCATTTGAAACGTTTTCTTCGAAGGCAAAATCAGGTAAGATCATCTTGACGGCGTCTTCTTCTGAAATGTTATAAGCGTCCTTTGGTATTGGAACTACACCTAATTCGGGTTCTTCTTCAGCTATGGGGATAAGTTCTTCTGTTTCTTCGCCTGTTACTGCAGAAGCAGGAGGTGACGCTTGACTGTTCACTACGCTATCCGAGAAAAGTTCTTTATATACACAGTTCGTGGCAGGTCTTAACCTGTATTCTTTATTAACTTTATGCCAGCCAGTATAGACGAACAAAAAATTCCACGACGTTACTCTTGAACAGGCGACATAGAATTGACCATGAGCGAAACACTGAACTGTATCCAAGAGTATTCCACACCGTTCGAACGTTTGCCCTTGTGACTTGTTTATTGTCATCGTGTAACTTAATTTGACTGGAAATTGTTTTCTTTTGAAGCTAACTGGAGTGTCTTGAGCTTCTAACGTTATTTTAGGGATCATAACCTGTTCACCGCGATAACTACCCCCTAAAATTTTACCAACTATAATATTCTTCTTCAGATTAGTAACTACAAGCCTCGTTCCGTTGCACAGTTTCGGATGGCAAATGTTTCTAACAACCATCACTACACTTCCAATTTTCACTTGAAGTCGATGAGAAGGCAGAGAAGGACTTATGGCATTAAATACCGAAGTTTGAATATCGGTCCCTTCTTCCACTGCTCTATCAGTACTGTAATAAATTACTTCTTTTTCCTTTGATTTGTCATAGATCATGAGATTCATACTGTCAACATCGTCGTTTGTAGGTGATATTATAGCTCGTTGTTCAAAATATGAAACGTTGAGATGGTTGTCTTCCAAGTCTCCGGGATTTTACTTGAACACCAAAACCTTCCTCAAGTTCCAAAGGCCCGTCATTTTGTGATCCGATTTCTAACAATTTTTGTACAAATTAAATGTTGTTTGTATCATTTTTCTTGAGGCGTACGTTCTCGGTTAATTCCAGTTTTGTTATATCGCCCCACATGTAACTCGATTTGATACAGTATTCGAGTTCATCGTTCTTACCGCCACCACGTATAACGGGTAAAATTTGTTGGAAATCTCCAGCACAAACAAAAACTTTTCCTCCCATAAACTTATAATTTTCAAGAATATCCCTCAACGTTATATCGAGTGCGGTCAACGTATTCTTGTTTGCCATTACGACTTCGTCCCACACAATTAAAGACGCCATCTCTAACAACTTTGCAAGTTCACTTCTCTTCTTGATTGCGCATGCATACATATATACATACATACATACAAACATACATGCATACATACAAACATACATGCATACATACATACATACATACACACATACATACATGTTCTAAAAAAGAATTTGTTGTCGAAATGGTCGGACTGGCAGTTCCGCCGAAAAGAGGACATCGCCGGGTTTAGTTGTCATAGTAATATGGCTGCGTAACGTCTTCTAGGAATAAACGCTGGCCTCTGTTTGGCCAAGAGAGTGGTAACGTCAAGGAAACGGAGACGACTGATTGGCGAAGAGCGGTGACGTCTCGACAACGGAGACGACTGATTGGCTAAGAGCGAGACGTTCGTAAGCTCCCGGGGAAGCCTCTGGAAACACCCGGGAAGGCCTTTGGGAGACCCTGGATAGTCACTCGGGTACCTCTGAGAATCCCTGTAGGGATTCTCTGTGAAACCCTCAAGGAACTCCTGAGAAGCCCATTAAGAACCCCCTGGAACATCAAGGGGAGCACTTGTGGAGCCCTTGAGGTGCACTCTGGAAACTCCTGGGGAGTCCCTGTGGAACCCCTTGGAATCTCTCAGGGGAGCCCCTGGTACTAATAAAAGAATTCCTGTAATCGGACCGGACACCGGAAATCCCTCAAGGGGACACGTCCCCTCCGGCCCCGGTTGAGTGAGTCGTCCCTTGATATCACGTCGGGCCCTGCCAAAAAAATCGAATAGACCTTTACTCTTGGACAGTGGTCAGCGTGTCCGCATTCTGCCGGGTTCTGACGGATTGGGAAAACCGATCGGGTCACAGATTTTTAGTAATACTGATATATATATATATATATATATATATATATATATATATATATATATATATACATATATGAATATATATATATATATATATGATATATATATATATATATAATATATATATATTTATATATATATGTATGTATATATATAATATATATATATATGCATATATATATTGATATATGTATATATATATTCATATATATACATATATATATATATATATATATGTGTGTGTGTGTGTGTGTGTACACACACACACACACTTCAACGAATGGACGGCTTAGAAGACGTTCTGAAGAAAATTGAAGTTTTGTGGATCCCAACGCAAAGAGAAGTGCCTATTGTATTTACAGTGTGGGGGGGAAATTGCTCGTGGAGTAGTAGGAAAGTAGGGAAAGAGGAAAAGGGGAGGGATTACTGAGGGAAATGGAAGGAAATGAGGAAGGAGTAGACTTGGCCCAGGCAGACAGGCGAAAGGTAAACAAAAGGCCCCCCGACGACGATGAAATGTCTAATAAAAATGTAAAGATTAGAAGCATAGATAAGAGCAATACAGTAGAAAGTGATGAGAATATTTTCCAGGGATTTAAAGAGGGGGGGGGACACAACCCCCCCCCCCCCCCGACTGACAAGACTAGAAGAGAAGGTCGATAAGATGATCGAGGACTTGGAGCGTAGGTTCGGTCATGTTAACAACATTATACGGAGAGTTGAAAAATTGGAAGAACTAGAGAAGGCGAACAAAAACTTAACTAAGGAAATTGAAGAATTAAAAAAACAGTTAAAAGAAGTAAAAGATCAGAATAAAGTCTTAAAGGAGAATAATAAGGAGAACAAGGAGGGTTGGAAAAAATTCAAGAAATAGCAAAGTTGCATTCACTGACATAATCAGACAGCAAATGAATGAACAAACTGAAAACTCAGTTATTAAAGTGATGAGACAGAAGGAGAATATAGTAAGAGACCTAGCAGACAAAAAGAAATCTATAATTATATTAGGAATGGAAGAGAAACATAACCCAGATAGAACCACAAGAATCAAAGAGGAAAATGAAAAAGTAAGAAATTTACTAGAATTAGTTCAGGAAGATGAACCAGAAATAATGAAACAAATCGAAGAGAAATTCAGGCTAGGGAAATATAGTACAGACAAGACCAGACCAATTAAGATTAAATTCAGGTCACAAACTACGGCTGAGAATATCTTATCCAAAACAGGGAAACTAGCAACAAGTGATCAATATAAAAAGGTATGGATAAAAAGGGAAATGAATAAAGAGGAAAGAGAGGAAGAAAAAAAGAAAAGACTTGAAGCAAAGGAAAAAAAACGAGATAAGAACGGAGTCAGAAAAAGAGAGATTCTATTGGAGAGTAGTGAATATGAAACTAAAGAAAGTCGACATACAAGAGAAAAACAAAAGGGAAACAGAGAACACAATGGAAGTGGCAGAAAACTAAGAGTGTCTTACACAAATATAGATGGATTAATAACAGGATTGAATGAGCTGAATGATTATTTGAAAGAAAAAGAACCAGACATAATGGGAATTGTAGAAACAAAATTAAAAGGTCCACTACCACCCAACAGTGTAGGACATGATGCATATAATTATTGGATTAGAAACAGAGTGAAAAAGGAAGGGGGTGGAGTTATGTTCCTGACTAAGAAGGATATAAACGTGAAGTGTGTCACATATGGAAAGAATACAGTAGAGATGATAATGATGGAAGTAGAAGACAGATATAAGAAGAGCAGAAAGTTTGTGATAAATTATGTGCCCCCGAAAACAGCCTCATGAGAAGAGAGTGAACATAAAAGTATGTTAGAGGACACAAAGATAACACTAAACAAGATAATGGAAGAGGGAGGAAAAATAGTTATGATGGGCGACTTTAATTGCAAAGAAATCTGCTGGGAAGAAATGACAGTAAAGGGTGGAGACGGCTCATGGGGAAACGTTCTACTTGAGATGGTTACTGACCATACAATGACACAATGGATACAGGAGAACACTAGGTATAGAAATGAAGAAGAGCCATCGAGACTAGACCTAGTAATTACATCCGAACCTAGAATAGTGGACAAAATTGAATATAAAACACCAATAAGTAAAAGTGACCACATATTGATTGAACTGGAACTTAATGAAGAAAAATATATGAAAAGAAATGAACAATATAGAAAAGGAAGAATGATGTATGAAAAAACAAACTTTGATAAAATAAGAGAATTCTTTCAAAAGGAAAACTGGGAAGAAATATACAAAGAAGAAACAACAGTAGAAGAGAAATGGAATATTTTGACAAAAATTTACAAAAAAGGAGTGGAAAAGTATGTCCCAAGACAAAAACAAGAAAAAGAATATGTAAAATGCTGGTACAACAAAAGCTGTAGGGAGTTAAAAGACAAAAGAGACAAAGCCTGGACCAGATGGAAAAAAGACAGACCTGAAAAATGGAAAATATATACCTGTTATAGAAATGAATATGCACAAATGTGCAGAGAAGAAAAGAGAAAATATGGAAAAGATATCATAGAAAAGTGTAAAGATCAACCAAAACTATTCTACAGATTTGTAAACAATAAACTGAAAAACAAACAAGACTTGGAGAAATTAAGACAGGAGTTGAATACACTGAGGAAATGGAAATGGCGGAAATTATGAACAAACATTTTAAATCAGTGTTTACAAGGGAGAACATACAACCTGAAGAGAACGAATGGAAAGAGAAAGTCCCCCCTATGGAAGAAATAGAAGTAACAAAGAATGAAATATTAACACACTTGAGTAATCTTGATGTCAGAAAATCGCATGGACCAGATGAAATAGCAAACTGGATACTGAAAGAATGCAGGAATGAACTGGCAGACAAAATACATAGCATACTAAATAGTTCCTTGAAAGAAGGAAAAGTTCCAGAAGATTGGAAAACAGCAAATATAGTACCTATATATAAAGGAGGAAATAAAGAAGAACCTACCAACTATAGACCAGTCTCTCTAACAAGTACAATAGCAAAAATTTGTGAAAGAATTATCAAAAGTAGATGGGTAAAATATTTAGAAAAAAACAAAGTGTTAAATCCAAGGCAATTTGGATTCAGACAAGGACGATCATGCGTCACCAATTTAATATGTTTCTATTCAAGGCTAATAGATATAATACAAGAAAGAGATGGACTGTGCATTTTTAGATCTAAAGAAAGCTTTTGACAAAGTACCACATAAGAAGTTGCTTAAGAAATTAGAAACTGAAGGGGGAATACAGGGCAAACTACTAAATTGGATGGAGGACTTTTTGCAAGAAAGAAAAATGAGAGTAGTGATAAGAAACCAGCACTCAAAATGGGATGAAGTAATAAGCGGTGTTCCGCAGGGAACAGTTCTGGCCCCAATAATGTTTGCTATATATATTAATGATATGGATGAAGGAATTGAAAGCTATATGAGCTTCTTTGCAGATGATGCAAAACTACTGAAAAGAGTGAAAACTGAAGAAGATTGTGAATCACTACAGAGAGATCTAAATAAAGTACAAGAATGGAGTAGGAAGTGGGAGATGGAGTTCAATACAAAAAAGTGTAGTATAATGGAATTTGGAAAAAGCAAAAACAGGATCATATAATTTGGGAGAAGAAGGAATAAAAAAAGTAGAAAATGAGAAGGACCTGGGAGTCATTGTTATGAATAATATGTCACCTGAGAAACATATAAATAAGATTTTTGGAGAAACTTATAATTTAATAAGAACAATCAAAGTGGCAGTTACATACCTGGATGAAGAAATGGTGAGGAAAATCCTAATCACCCTGATAAGACCAAGATTGGAATATGCAGCAACGATATGGTCACCATGTACAAAAAAATATATAAAAAAACTTGAAAGAATACAAAGAGCAATTACAAAATTGGCACCAACACTCTCAAAACTATCATATGAAGAGAGACTACAAAAACTTAAACTACAGACACTAGAGCAAAGAAGAGAGAGAGGAGATTTGATAGCTATTTACAGAATCATAAAAGGCATAGAAATTACTGATAGAGAGAATCTGATAAAATGGGATGACAGAAATACAAGAGGACACGGAAAGAAAATAAAAAAAGACAGCTATAGAAGAGATTTTAAAAAGAACAGCTTTCCTCACAGAGTAATAGACAGTTGGAACAAGTTAGATGAGAAAGTGGTGTGTGCAAAAACAATACATGAATTTAAAAATAGTTTAGATAAAATGAGATATGAAGACGGGACCCCACGAGCATAGCTCCCCTTCCCGTAAAATACAACTAGGTAAATACAACTAGGTAAATACACACACTTCAGCGAATGGACGGCTTGGATGACGTTCTGGAGAAAACTGAAGTCTGTGGATCCCAACGCAAAGAGAAGTGCCTAGTGTTTTTACAGGGTGGGGGGGAAATTGCTCGTGGAGTAGTGGGAAAGTAGGGAAAGAGGAAAAGGGGAGGGATTACTGAGGGAAATGGAAGGAAATGAGGAGGGAGTAGACTTGGCCCAGCCAGACAAGCGAAAGGTAAACAAAAGACTGAGCGATGATGAAATGTCTAATAAAAATGCAAAGATTAGAAGTATAGAGAGGAGCAATACAGTAGAAAGTGACGAGAATATGTTCCAGGGATTTAAAGAGGGTGGGGGGGACGTAACCCCCCCCCCCGACTGATAAGACTAGAGGAGAGAGTTGATAAGGTGGTCGAGGACTTGGAAAGTAGGTTAGGTAATGTTGACTCCATTTTCCAGAGAATTGAAAGGTTGGAACAACTAGAGAAGGCAAACAGAAACTTAACTGATGAAATAGAGGACCTAAAAAGACAGTTAAGAAATGTAAAGGAGGAGAATGAGAAATTGAAGAAGAATAGTAATGAAAACAGAGAGACAATAGCTAAATAAGCTAAAAATTGGAGAACAACCCAAGAAGGGAATAAGGTTTCATTCACTGACATAGTCAAACAGCAATTGAAAGAACATAATGAAGACTCAGTTATTAAAGTGATGAGACAGAAGGAGAATATAGTAAGAGAATTAGCTGACAAAAAGAAATGTATAATTATATTAGGAATGGAAGAGAAACATAACCCAGATAGAACCGCAAGAATCAAGGAGGAAAATGAAAGAGTAAGCAGTTAATTAAAATTAGTCCAGGAAGATGAACCAGAAATTATAAAGGAAATTGAGGAAAAATTCAGACTCTGAAAATATAGTACAGATAAGACCAGACCAATTAAGATTAAATTCAGGTCACAAACAACGGCAGAGAAAATTCTATCCAAAACAGGAAAACTAGCAACAAATGATCAATATAAAAAGGTATGGATAAAAAGAGAAATGAATAAGGAGGAAAGAGAGGCAGAAAAGCAGAAAAGACTTGAAGCTAAGGCAAAAAACGAGGAAAGAACGGAGTCAGAGAAAGAGAGATTCTATTGGAGAGTAGTGAACATGAAAATAAAGCAGTTCGACATACAAAAGAAAAACATAAGGGAAACAGAGAACACAATGGAAGTGGCAGAAAACTAAGAGCGTCTTACACAAATATAGATGGATTGATAACAGGATTGAATGAACTGAATGATTATTTGAAAGAAAAAGAACCGGACATAATGGGAATTGTAGAAACAAAATTAAAAGGCCCACTACCACCCAACAGTGTAGGACATGATGCATACAATTATTGGATTAGAAACAGAGAGAAAAAACAAGGGGGTGGAGTTATGTTCCTGACTAAGAAGGATATAAACGTGAAAGGTGTCATATATGGAAAGAATACAGTAGAGATGATTATGATAGAAGTGGAAGACCGAGATAAGAAGAGCAGAAAATTTGTGATCAATTATGTGCCTCCGAAAACAGCCTCATGGGAGGAGAGTGAACATAAAAGTATGTTAGAGGACACAAAGATAGCATTAACTAAAATAATGGAAGACGGAGGAAGAATAGTTATGATGGGCGACTTTAATTGCAAAGAAATCTGCTGGGAAGAAATGACAGTAAAGAGTGGTGATGACTCATGGGGAAATGCTCTACTTGAGATGATTACTGACCATTCAATGACACAATGGATACAAGAGAACACTAGGTATAGAAATGAAGAAGAACCATCGAGACTAGACTTAATAATTACATCTGAACCTAGAATAGTGGACAAGATTGAATATAAAACACCAATAGGTAAAAGTGACCACATATTGATTGAACTGGAACTTAATGAAGAAAAATATATGAAAAGAAATGAACAATATAGAAAAGGAAGAATGATGTATGAAAAAACAAACTTTGATAAAATAAGAGAATTCTTCCAACAAGAAAACTGGGAAGAAATATACAAAGAAGAAACATCAGTGGAAGAGAAATGGAATATTTTGACAAAAATTTACAAAAAAGGAGTGAAAAAGTATGTCCCAAGACAAAAACAAGAAAAAGAATATGTAAAATGCTGGTACAACAAAAGTTGTAGGGAGTTAAAAGACAAAAGAGACAAAGCCTGGACCAGATGGAAAAAAGACAGAAGACCTGAAAAATGGAAAATATATACTGGTTATAGAAATGAATATGTACAAAAGTGCAGAGAGGAAAAAAGAAAATATGAAAAAGATGTTATAGAAAAGTGTAAAGATCAACCAAAACTATTCTACAGATTTGTAAACAATAAACTGAAAAACAAACAAGACTTGGAGAAATTAAGACAAGGAGGAGTTGAATACACTGAGGAAATGGAAATGGCAGAAATTATGAACAAACATTTTAAATCAGTGTTTACAAGGGAAAATATACAACCTGAAGAGATTGAGTGGAAAGAAAAAGTCCCCCCTATGGAAGAAATAGAAAAGTAACAAAGAATGAAATATTGACACACTTGGGTAATTTTGATGTCAGAAAATCGCATGGGCCAGATGAAATAGCAAACTGGATTCTGAAAGAATGCAGGAATGAACTGGCAGACAAAATACATTGCATAATAAGCAGTTCCTTAAAAGAAGGAAAAGTTCCAGAAGATTGGAAAAAAGCAAATATAGTACCTATATATAAAGGAGGAAATAAAGAAGAACCTACCAACTATAGACCAGTCTCTCTAACAAGTACAATAGCAAAAATTTGTGAAAGAATTATCAAAAGTAGATGGGTAAAATACTTGGAAAAAAACAACGTACTAAATCCAAGGCAATTTGGATTCAGACAAGGACGATCATGCGTCACCAATTTAATATGTTTCTATTCAAGGCTAATAGATATAATACAAGAAAGAGATGGATGGGCTGATTGTGCGTTTCTAGACCTAAAAAAAGCTTTTGACAAAGTACCACATAAGAAGTTGCTTAAGAAATTAGAATATGAAGGAGGAATACAAGGTAAATTGCTAAATTGGATGGAAGACTTTTTGCAAGAAAGAAAAATGAGAGTAGTGATAAGAGATCAGCACTCAAAATGGAATGAAGTAATAAGCGGTGTCCCGCAGGGAACAGTTCTGGCCCCAATAATGTTTGCTATATATATTAATGATATGGATGAAGGAATTGAAAGCTATATGAGCTTCTTTGCAGATGATGCAAAATTACTGAAAAGAGTGAAAACTGAAGAAGATTGTGAATCACTACAGAGAGATCTAAATAAAGTACAAGAATGGAGTAGGAAGTGGGAGATGGAGTTCAATACAAAAAAGTGTAGTATAATGGAATTTGGAAAAAGCAAAAACAGAATAACAGGATCATATAACTTGGGAGAAGAAGGAATAAAAAAAGTAGAAAATGAGAAGGACCTGGGAGTCATTGTTATGAATAATATGTCACCTGAGAAACATATAAATAAGATTTTTGGAGAAACTTATAATTTAATAAGAACAATCAAAGTGGCATTTACATACCTGGATGAAGAAATGGTGAGGAAAATCCTAATCACCCTGATAAGACCAAGATTGGAATATGCAGCAACGATATGGTCACCAAGTACAAAAAAATGTATAAAAAAACTTGAAAGAATACAAAGAGCAATCACAAAACTGGCACCAACACTCTCAAAACTATCATATGAAGAGAGACTACAAAAACTTAAACTACAGACACTAGAGCAAAGAAGAGAGAGAGGAGATTTGATAGCTATTTACAGAATCATGAAAGGCATAGAAATTACTGATAGAGAGAATCTGATAAAATGGGATGACAGAAATACAAGAGGACACGGAAAGAAAATAAAAAAAGACAGCTATAGAAGAGATTTGAAAAAGAACAGCTTTCCTCACAGAGTAATAGACAGTTGGAACAAGTTAGATGAGAAAGTGGTGTGTGCAAAAACAATACATGAATTTAAAAATAGTTTAGATAAAATGAGATATGAAGACGGGACCCCACGAGCATAGCTCCCCTTCCCGTAAAATACAACTAGGTAAATACACACACACACATATATATATATATATATATGTATACATATATATATATATATATTAATATATATATACATATACATTTATATATGAATATATATATTTACATATATATATATAAATATACATATATATATATATATATACATATATATATATATATATATTTACATATATATAAATATATATACGAGGTCCATTAAAAAAGTATCCGACCTTCGTCCATAAAAGGAAAAATAATTTACCATTTAGGAATCCATTCTTGTGGCAGTTGACGGCACCCTTACTGCGCAGGCGTGGAAATTTTAAAAGCTGTAGTGCGCGCCAGTTCCCACCTGTTAAGGCTAGAGTGCAGTCATCCAGTACGTACTCGTCGGATCATCGTCCTTACGCAACATGTCGGAGCGCATCGAGCAGCGCTATTGCATTAAGTTCTGCTACAAGCTTGGTGATACGCAAGTGCAAACTATCCAGAAGATTCAGCAAGCCTTTGGCGATGAAGCCATGGGAATAACACAGATAAAAGGAGTGGTATAACCGCTTCAAGTAAGGACAAACCTCAGTTGAGAGCAACCCACGGTCTGGCAGGCCATCCACCAGCAAGAAACGAAAAATTCATTGCGAATGTTCGTCGAATAGTGGAGGACGACCGTCGTATAACCATCAACGAGATTGTCGGAGAAGTAGGAATAAGCACAGGATCAGTTCATACAATTTTAACCGAAGATTTGGCCATACTGGTGGAACAACAGAAACAACTCCGCCTGGAAATTGCACAAGACCTGCTTGACTGTGCTAACAGTGATTCTGACTTCATGAAGACCATCATCACTGGTGATGAGACATGGGTGTATGGATACGACCCGGAAACAAAATTTCAGTCATCACACTGGAAGAATCAGACATCACCAAGACCAAAAAAAAGCACGACAGGTTCGGAGCAACGTCAAGGTAATGTTGACATGTTTTTTTTACTCCAGTGGTATTGTGCATCATGAATATGCACCAGCAGGACAAACAATTAATAAGGAGTATTATCTGGAAGTTATGCGACAGCTTCGCGTTGCTGTGCGACGAAAACGACCGCAAATGTGGGCTGCACGCAACCATGACAATGCACCTGCTCATTCTGCCCACCTGATACAAGCTTACCTGGCCAAAAACAATACTCCACTTGTTCGGCACCCTCCCTACTCTCCAGACGTGACACCTTGTGACTTCTGGCTCTTCCCTAAACTGAAAACAACCCTTAAAGGGGAGCGCTTTGAGTCGAGAGGAAATTATGAGAAAAACGACGGCAGAGCTCTACAACATTCCAATTTCGGCATTCCAGATATGTTACCAGCAGTGGCAGCACCGCTGGGAGAAGTGTGTGTACTCCCAAAGGGAGTACTTTGAAGGTGATTGAATAAATTTTTTGAAATGTACACAAATCTTTTCTTTATGGACCAAGGTCGGATACTTTTTGAATGGACTTCGTATATATATATATATATATTAAAAGTGATGGCTAGTTGTGCATTAATAATTTTCTTAATGGTATTTTCCATATACCTTATTAAGGATTTGTTTTCCTTAGGAAGGAAATTTATGACTTGGCTGTATGTAGTCATATTAGCTAGATCGCGATTTCGGGTTCAAGACCCTTCTTCAGTAGCTATAGGGATAAGAATTAATCCGAAGATTCTAGTAAAGATCTAAGTTTTATACTAGAGTTCCTATACTTGCTAATCACTGGGGGAGGTCACCTGGTATTACGGGCAGGGACGAAAAGTCACGTGCGCTAGGGAGCCTCCGGGTTTGTGTTGTGGCGGAATGTGGCGTTTTGTCTCGTAGTTGGACGAGTGGCGTTTTGTCTCGTATTGGCGTTTGTGGTGTTATGTCTCATGTTTTTATTTGTAACGGTTTGTCTCATGCTTGGAAGGGCTCTAAGGTCTTCTGCTTGTACATTTAGGTTTGGGCTCAACTCTTTAATATACAACGCTTCTAAAATTGGGAGGCGTCTATCGTCAGTACATAAATCCAAAATCTCGGTGTTTTTCTCTAGTGTCTCTCTTGCTAGTGTTATGCCGTGGACTTCTCTTAAGTGATTTTTAGGGGCTCCAGATGTCAGGTGGTATGAGAGGCGACGGGATAACCTCATTGTCGTCATGCCAATATAGGTGGATGGGAGGGCTTCACAGTTCCCTCGTGTACATGTGAACCTATAGATGACATGTGATTTCTGAAGTTCCTTTCTCTCTTGTAGGGGGCTGTTTCTAATAAGAAGGTGGCTAGTTTTCTTAGTTTTATAATAAATCACTAGATTTAGTATTTTTTCTGGATTGACTGGTTTAATGTTTCTTTTTATAATTTGTTTCATAATGCGTTCATCTTCTTTATAAGCTGACGAAAAAGGGGATTTATAATATATGTTGATTTTCTCTTTATTTTGTTTATCATTGTTGTTGTTATGCCAGCCGTCCATTATTTTCTTTGTTTGAAAATGTATCTCTTTTTCATTGAAGCCGTTATTGATCAGAACTTGAGTGGAACGTTCGATTTCATCATGCACTTGTGTCCATGTGCTGCAGTGAGTTAGTGCTCTTCGAATATAGGCACTGATGGTAGAGTCCTTATATCTTTGAGGGCACTCACTGGATCCATTAAGGCAGTGTCCAGGGTTAGTGGGTTTTGTGTACACTGTTGTATTAAAAGAATTTTCATTTTGTTTCACTAAGAGGTCGAGGAAGGGTAAAGCTCGACCTCACTATAGAAGATAGCATTGACGGAGGCTCCCTAGCGCACGTGACTTTTCGTCCCTGCCCGTAATACCAGGTGACCTCCCCCAGTGATTAGCAAGTATAGGAACTCTAGTATAAAACTTAGATCTTTACTAGAATCTTCGGATTAATTCTTATCCCTATAGCTACTGAAGAAGGGTCTTGAACCCGAAATCGCGATCTAGCTAATATGACTACATACAGCCAAGTCATAAATTTCCTTCCTAAGGAAAACAAATCCTTAATAAGGTATATGGAAAATACCATTAAGAAAATTATTAATGCACAACTAGCCATCACTTTTAATATATATATATATATATATATATATATATATACGAAGTCCATTCAAAAAGTATCCGACCTTGGTCCATAAAGAAAAGATTTGTGTACATTTCAAAAAATTTATTCAATCACCTTCAAAGTACTCCCTTTGGGAGTACACACACTTCTCCCAGCGGTGCTGCCACTGCTGGTAACATATCTGGAATGCCGAAATTGGAATGTTGTAGAGCTCTGCCGTCGTTTTTCTCATAATTTCCTCTCGACTCAAAGCGCTCCCCTTTAAGGGTTGTTTTCAGTTTAGGGAAGAGCCAGAAGTCACAAGGTGCCACGTCTGGAGAGTAGGGAGGGTGCCGAACAAGTGGAGTATTGTTTTTGGCCAGGTAAGCTTGTATCAGGTGGGCAGAATGAGCAGGTGCATTGTCATGGTTGCGTGCAGCCCACATTTGCGGTCGTTTTCGTCGCACAGCAACGCGAAGCTGTCGCATAACTTCCAGATAATACTCCTTATTAATTGTTTGTCCTGCTGGTGCATATTCATGATGCACAATACCACTGGAGTAAAAAAAACATGTCAACATTACCTTGACGTTGCTCCGAACCTGTCGTGCTTTTTTTTGGTCTTGGTGATGTCTGATTCTTCCAGTGTGATGACTGAAATTTTGTTTCCGGGTCGTATCCATACACCCATGTCTCATCACCAGTGATGATGGTCTTCATGAAGTCAGAATCACTGTTAGCACAGTCAAGCAGGTCTTGTGCAATTTCCAGGCGGAGTTGTTTCTGTTGTTCCACCAGTATGGCCAAATCTTCGGTTAAAATTGTATGAACTGATCCTGTGCTTATTCCTACTTCTCCGACAATCTCGTTGATGGTTATACGACGGTCGTCCTCCACTATTCGACGAACATTCGCAATGAATTTTTCGTTTCTGCTGGTGGATGGCCTGCCAGACCGTGGGTTGCTCTCAACTGAGGTTTGTCCTTACTTGAAGCGGTTATACCACTCCTTTTATCTGTGTTATTCCCATGGCTTCATCGCCAAAGGCTTGCTGAATCTTCTGGATAGTTTGCACTTGCGTATCACCAAGCTTGTAGCAGAACTTAATGCAATAGCGCTGCTCGATGCGCTCCGACATGTTGCGTAAGGACGATGATCCGACGAGTACGTACTGGATGACTGCACTCTAGCCTTAACAGGTGGGAATTGGCGCGCACTACAGCTTTTAAAATTTCCACGCCTGCGCAGTAAGGGTGCCGTCAACTGCCACAAGAATGGATTCCTAAATGGTAAATTATTTTTCCTTTTATGGACCAAGGTCGGATACTTTTTTAATGGACCTCGTATATATATTTATATATATGTAAATATATATATATATATGTATATATATATATATATATATATATGTATATTTATATATATATGTAAATATATATATTCATATATAAATGTATATGTATATATATGAATATATATATATATATGTATACATATATATATATATATGTGTGTGTGTGTATTTACCTAGTTGTATTTTACGGGAAGGGGAGCTATGCTCGTGGGGTCCCGTCTTCATATCTCATTTTATCTAAACTATTTTTAAATTCATGTATTGTTTTTGCACACACCACTTTCTCATCTAACTTGTTCCAACTGTCTATTACTCTGTGAGGAAAGCTGTTCTTTTTCAAATCTCTTCTATAGCTGTCTTTTTTTATTTTCTTTCCGTGTCCTCTTGTATTTCTGTCATCCCATTTTATCAGATTCTCTCTATCAGTAATTTCTATGCCTTTCATGATTCTGTAAATAGCTATCAAATCTCCTCTCTCTCTTCTTTGCTCTAGTGTCTGTAGTTTAAGTTTTTGTAGTCTCTCTTCATATGATAGTTTTGAGAGTGTTGGTGCCAGTTTTGTGATTGCTCTTTGTATTCTTTCAAGTTTTTTTATACATTTTTTTGTACTTGGTGACCATATCGTTGCTGCATATTCCAATCTTGGTCTTATCAGGGTGATTAGGATTTTCCTCACCATTTCTTCATCCAGGTATGTAAATGCCACTTTGATTGTTCTTATTAAATTATAAGTTTCTCCAAAAATCTTATTTATATGTTTCTCAGGTGACATATTATTCATAACAATGACTCCCAGGTCCTTCTCATTTTCTACTTTTTTTATTCCTTCTTCTCCCAAGTTATATGATCCTGTTATTCTGTTTTTGCTTTTTCCAAATTCCATTATACTACACTTTTTTGTATTGAACTCCATCTCCCACTTCCTACTCCATTCTTGTACTTTATTTAGATCTCTCTGTAGTGATTCACAATCTTCTTCAGTTTTCACTCTTTTCAGTAGTTTTGCATCATCTGCAAAGAAGCTCATATAGCTTTCAATTCCTTCATCCATATCATTAATATATATAGCAAACATTATTGGGGCCAGAACTGTTCCCTGCGGGACACCGCTTATTACTTCATTCCATTTTGAGTGCTGATCTCTTATCACTACTCTCATTATTCTTTCTTGCAAAAAGTCTTCCATCCAATTTAGCAATTTACCTTGTATTCCTCCTTCATATTCTAATTTCTTAAGCAACTTCTTATGTGGTACTTTGTCAAAAGCTTTTTTTAGGTCTAGAAACGCACAATCAGCCCATCCATCTCTTTCTTGTATTATATCTATTAGCCTTGAATAGAAACATATTAAATTGGTGACGCATGATCGTCCTTGTCTGAATCCAAATTGCCTTGGATTTAGTACGTTGTTTTTTTCCAAGTATTTTACCCATCTACTTTTGATAATTCTTTCACAAATTTTTGCTATTGTACTTGTTAGAGAGACTGGTCTATAGTTGGTAGGTTCTTCTTTATTTCCTCCTTTATATATAGGTACTATATTTGCTTTTTTCCAATCTTCTGGAACTTTTCCTTCTTTTAAGGAACTGCTTATTATGCAATGTATTTTGTCTGCCAGTTCATTCCTGCATTCTTTCAGAATCCAGTTTGCTATTTCATCTGGCCCATGCGATTTTCTGACATCAA
Source organism: Oratosquilla oratoria (assembly GCF_046742065.1). Classification (NCBI taxonomy): domain Eukaryota; kingdom Metazoa; phylum Arthropoda; class Malacostraca; order Stomatopoda; family Squillidae; genus Oratosquilla; species Oratosquilla oratoria. The sequence continues at coordinate 50,386,417 of NC_134789.1, forward strand.
AATTACCCAAGTGTGTCAATATTTCATTCTTTGTTACTTCTATTTCTTCCATAGGGGGGACTTTTTCTTTCCACTCAATCTCTTCAGGTTGTATATTTTCCCTTGTAAACACTGATTTAAAATGTTTGTTCATAATTTCTGCCATTTCCATTTCCTCAGTGTATTCAACTCCTCCTTGTCTTAATTTCTCCAAGTCTTGTTTGTTTTTCAGTTTATTGTTTACAAATCTGTAGAATAGTTTTGGTTGATCTTTACACTTTTCTATAACATCTTTTTCATATTTTCTTTTTTCCTCTCTGCACTTTTGTACATATTCATTTCTATAACCAGTATATATTTTCCATTTTTCAGGTCTTCTGTCTTTTTTCCATCTGGTCCAGGCTTTGTCTCTTTTGTCTTTTAACTCCCTACAACTTTTGTTGTACCAGCATTTTACATATTCTTTTTCTTGTTTTTGTCTTGGGACATACTTTTTCACTCCTTTTTTGTAAATTTTTGTCAAAATATTCCATTTCTCTTCCACTGATGTTTCTTCTTTGTATATTTCTTCCCAGTTTTCTTGTTGGAAGAATTCTCTTATTTTATCAAAGTTTGTTTTTTCATACATCATTCTTCCTTTTCTATATTGTTCATTTCTTTTCATATATTTTTCTTCATTAAGTTCCAGTTCAATCAATATGTGGTCACTTTTACCTATTGGTGTTTTATATTCAATCTTGTCCACTATTCTAGGTTCAGATGTAATTATTAAGTCTAGTCTCGATGGTTCTTCTTCATTTCTATACCTAGTGTTCTCTTGTATCCATTGTGTCATTGAATGGTCAGTAATCATCTCAAGTAGAGCATTTCCCCATGAGTCATCACCACTCTTTACTGTCATTTCTTCCCAGCAGATTTCTTTGCAATTAAAGTCGCCCATCATAACTATTCTTCCTCCGTCTTCCATTATTTTAGTTAATGCTATCTTTGTGTCCTCTAACATACTTTTATGTTCACTCTCCTCCCATGAGGCTGTTTTCGGAGGCACATAATTGATCACAAATTTTCTGCTCTTCTTATCTCGGTCTTCCACTTCTATCATAATCATCTCTACTGTATTCTTTCCATATATGACACCTTTCACGTTTATATCCTTCTTAGTCAGGAACATAACTCCACCCCCTTGTTTTTTCTCTCTGTTTCTAATCCAATAATTGTATGCATCATGTCCTACACTGTTGGGTGGTAGTGGGCCTTTTAATTTTGTTTCTACAATTCCCATTATGTCCGGTTCTTTTTCTTTCAAATAATCATTCAGTTCATTCAATCCTGTTATCAATCCATCTATATTTGTGTAAGACACTCTTAGTTTTCTGCCACTTCCATTGTGTTCTCTGTTTCCCTTATGTTTTTCTTTAGTATGTCGAACTGCTTTATTTTCATGTTCACTACTCTCCAATAGAATCTCTCTTTCTCTGACTCCGTTCTTTCCTCGTTTTTTGCCTTAGCTTCAATTCTTTTCTGCTTTTCTGCCTCTCTTTCCTCCTTATTCATTTCTCTTTTTATCCATACCTTTTTATATTGATCATTTGTTGCTAGTTTTCCTGTTTTGGATAGAATTTTCTCTGCCGTTGTTTGTGACCTGAATTTAATCTTAATTGGTCTGGTCTTATCTGTACTATATTTTCCGAGTCTGAATTTTTCCTCAATTTCCTTTATAATTTCTGGTTCATCTTCCTGGACTAATTTTAATAAACTGCTTACTCTTTCATTTTCCTCCTTGATTCTTGCGGTTCTATCTGGGTTATGTTTCTCTTCCATTCCTAATATAATTATACATTTCTTTTTGTCAGCTAATTCTCTTACTATATTCTCCTTCTGTCTCATCACTTTAATAACTGAGTCTTCATTATGTTCTTTCAATTGCTGTTTGACTATGTCAGTGAATGAAACCTTATTCCCTTCTTGGGTTGTTCTCCAATTTTTAGCTTATTTAGCTATTGTCTCTCTGTTTTCATTACTATTCTTCTTCAATTTCTCATTCTCCTCCTTTACATTTCTTAACTGTCTTTTTAGGTCCTCTATTTCATCAGTTAAGTTTCTGTTTGCCTTCTCTAGTTATTCCAACCTTTCAATTCTCTGGAAAATGGAGTCAACATTACCTAACCTACTTTCCAAGTCCTCGACCACCTTATCAACTCTCTCCTCTAGTCTTATCAGTCGGGGGGGTGGGGGGGGGGGGGTTACGTCCCCCCCACCCTCTTTAAATCCCTGGAACATATTCTCGTCACTTTCTACTGTATTGCTCCTCTCTATACTTCTAATCTTTGCATTTTTATTAGACATTTCATCATCGCTCAGTCTTTTGTTTACCTTTCGCTTGTCTGGCTGGGCCAAGTCTACTCCCTCCTCATTTCCTTCCATTTCCCTCAGTAATCCCTCCCCTTTTCCTCTTTCCCTACTTTCCCACTACTCCACGAGCAATTTCCCCCCCACCCTGTAAAAACACTAGGCACTTCTCTTTGCGTTGGGATCCACAGACTTCAGTTTTCTCCAGAACGTCATCCAAGCCGTCCATTCGCTGAAGTGTGTGTGTATTTACCTAGTTGTATTTACCTAGTTGTATTTTACGGGAAGGGGAGCTATGCTCGTGGGGTCCCGTCTTCATATCTCATTTTATCTAAACTATTTTTAAATTCATGTATTGTTTTTGCACACACCACTTTCTCATCTAACTTGTTCCAACTGTCTATTACTCTGTGAGGAAAGCTGTTCTTTTTCAAATCTCTTCTATAGCTGTCTTTTTTTATTTTCTTTCCGTGTCCTCTTGTATTTCTGTCATCCCATTTTATCAGATTCTCTCTATCAGTAATTTCTATGCCTTTCATGATTCTGTAAATAGCTATCAAATCTCCTCTCTCTCTTCTTTGCTCTAGTGTCTGTAGTTTAAGTTTTTGTAGTCTCTCTTCATATGATAGTTTTGAGAGTGTTGGTGCCAGTTTTGTGATTGCTCTTTGTATTCTTTCAAGTTTTTTTATACATTTTTTTGTACTTGGTGACCATATCGTTGCTGCATATTCCAATCTTGGTCTTATCAGGGTGATTAGGATTTTCCTCACCATTTCTTCATCCAGGTATGTAAATGCCACTTTGATTGTTCTTATTAAATTATAAGTTTCTCCAAAAATCTTATTTATATGTTTCTCAGGTGACATATTATTCATAACAATGACTCCCAGGTCCTTCTCATTTTCTACTTTTTTTATTCCTTCTTCTCCCAAATTATATGATCCTGTTATTCTGTTTTTGCTTTTTCCAAATTCCATTATACTACACTTTTTTGTATTGAATTCCATCTCCCACTTCCTACTCCATTCTTGTACTTTATTTAGATCTCTCTGTAGTGATTCACAATCTTCTTCAGTTTTCACTCTTTTCAGTAGTTTTGCATCATCTGCAAAGAAGCTCATATAGCTTTCAATTCCTTCATCCATATCATTAATATATATAGCAAACATTATTGGGGCCAGAACTGTTCCCTGCGGGACACCGCTTATTACTTCATTCCATTTTGAGTGCTGATCTCTTATTACTACTCTCATTTTTCTTTCTTGCAAAAAGTCTTCCATCCAATTTAGCAATTTACCTTGTATTCCTCCTTCATATTCTAATTTCTTAAGCAACTTCTTATGTGGTACTTTGTCAAAAGCTTTTTTTAGGTCTAGAAATGCACAATCAGCCCATCCATCTCTTTCTTGTATTATATCTATTAGCCTTGAATAGAAACATATTAAATTGGTGACGCATGATCGTCCTCTTCTGAATCCAAATTGCCTTGGATTTAGTACGTTGTTTTTTTCCAAGTATTTTACCCATCTACTTTTGATAATTCTTTCACAAATTTTTGCTATTGTACTTGTTAGAGAGACTGGTCTATAGTTGGTAGGTTCTTCTTTATTTCCTCCTTTATATATAGGTACTATATTTGCTTTTTTCCAATCTTCTGGAACTTTTCCTTCTTTTAAGGAACTGCTTATTATGCTATGTATTTTGTCTGCCAGTTCATTCCTGCATTCTTTCAGAATCCAGTTTGCTATTTCATCTGGTCCATGCGATTTTCTGACATCAAAATTACCCAAGTGTGTCAATATTTCATTCTTTGTTACTTCTATTTCTTCCATAGGGGGGACTTTTTCTTTCCACTCAATCTCTTCAGGTTGTATATTTTCCCTTGTAAACACTGATTTAAAATGTTTGTTCATAATTTCTGCCATTTCCATTTCCTCAGTGTATTCAACTCCTCCTTGTCTTAATTTCTCCAAGTCTTGTTTGTTTTTCAGTTTATTGTTTACAAATCTGTAGAATAGTTTTGGTTGATCTTTACACTTTTCTATAACATCTTTTTCATATTTTCTTTTTTCCTCTCTGCACTTTTGTACATATTCATTTCTATAACCAGTATATATTTTCCATTTTTCAGGTCTTCTGTCTTTTTTCCATCTGGTCCAGGCTTTGTCTCTTTTGTCTTTTAACTCCCTACAACTTTTGTTGTACCAGCATTTTACATATTCTTTTTCTTGTTTTTGTCTTGGGACATACTTTTCCACTCCTTTTTTGTAAATTTTTGTCAAAATATTCCATTTCTCTTCCACTGATGTTTCTTCTTTGTATATTTCTTCCCAGTTTTCTTGTTGGAAGAATTCTCTTATTTTATCAAAGTTTGTTTTTTCATACATCATTCTTCCTTTTCTATATTGTTCATTTCTTTTCATATATTTTTCTTCATTAAGTTCCAGTTCAATCAATATGTGGTCACTTTTACCTATTGGTGTTTTATATTCAATCTTGTCCACTATTCTAGGTTCAGATGTAATTATTAAGTCTAGCCTTGATGGTTCTTCTTCATTTCTATACCTAGTGTTCTCTTGTATCTATTGTGTCATTGAATGGTCAGTAATCATCTCAAGTAGAGCATTTCCCCATGAGTCATCACCACTCTTTACTGTCATTTCTTCCCAGCAGATTTCTTTGCAATTAAAGTCGCCCATCATAACTATTCTTCCTCCGTCTTCCATTATTTTAGTTAATGCTATCTTTGTGTCCTCTAACATACTTTTATATTCACTCTCCTCCCATGAGGCTGTTTTCGGAGGCACATAATTGATCACAAATTTTCTGCTCTTCTTATCTCTGTCTTCCACTTCTATCATAATCATCTCTACTGTATTCTTTCCATATATGACACCTTTCACGTTTATATCCTTCTTAGTCAGGAACATAACTCCACCCCCTTGTTTTTTCTCTCTGTTTCTAATCCAATAATTGTATGCATCATGTCCTACACTGTTGGGTGGTAGTGGGCCTTTTAATTTTGTTTCTACAATTCCCATTATGTCCGGTTCTTTTTCTTTCAAATAATCATTCAGCTCATTCAATCCTGTTATTAATCCATCTATATTTGTGTAAGACACTCTTAGTTTTCTGCCACTTCCATTGTGTTCTCTGTTTCCCTTATGTTTTTCTTTTGTATGTCGAACTTCCTTAGTTTCATGTTCACTACTCTCCAATAGAATCTCTCTTTCTCTGACTCCATTCTGTTCTCGTTTTTTGTCTTAGCTTCCAGTCTTTTCTGCTTTTCTTCCTCTCTTTCCTCTTTATTCATTTCTCTTTTTATCCATATCTTTTTGTATTGTTCACTTGTTGCTAGTTTCCCTGTTTTGGATAAGATATTCTCTGCCGTTGTTTGTGACTTGAATTTAATCTTAATTGGTCTGGTCTTGTCTGTGCTATACTTTCCGAGTCTAAATTTCTCTTCGATTTGTTTCATAATTCCTGGTTCATCTTCCTGAACTGATTCTAGTAATTGGCTTACTTTTTCATTTTCCTCTTTGATTCTTGTGGTTCTATCTGTGTTGTGTTTCTCTTCCATTCCTAATATAATTATACATTTCTTATATTCTGCTAAATCCCTTACTATATTCTCCTTTTGTCTCATCACTTTAATAACTGAGTCTTCAGTATGTTCTTTCAATTGCTGTTTGACTATGTCAGTGAATGAAACCTTATTTCCTTCTTGGGTTTTCTTCCAATTTTTACTTTCTTTAGCTATCGTTTCTCTGTTTTCTTTACTATTCTTCTTCAATTCCTCATTCTCCACCTTTACCTCTCTTAACTGTCTTTTTAGGTCTTCTATTTCATCAGTTAAGTTTTTATTCGCCTTTTCCAGTTCTTCCAATCTTTCAACCCTTTGTAAAATGGTGTTCATATGACCTAACCTACTCTCCAAGTCCTCGATCACCTTATCGACCTTCTCTCTAGTCTTGTCAGTCGGGGGGGATTGTGTCCCCCCCACCCTCTTTAAATCCCTTGAAAATATTCTCTCATCACTTTCTGCTATATTGCTCCTATCTATACCTCTAATCTTCACATTCCTATTAGACATGTCGTCATCATCCAACTCGTCTTGGGGTCGTTTGTCTACCTTACGGCGGCCCGTCAGGGCCATTTCCTCCACCTCCTCATTACCTTCCATTTCCCCAGCAATCCCTCCCCCTCTCCTCTTTCCTTACTTTCCCACTACCCCAAGAGCAATTTCCCCCCACCCTGCAAATACAAAAAGGCACTTCTCTTTGCGTTGGGATCCACAATCTTCACTTTTCTTCAGAACGTTCTTCAAGCCGTCCGTTCGTTGAAAGTGTGTGTATTTACCTAGTTGTATTTACCTAGTTGTATTTTACGGGAAGGGGAGCTATGCTCGTGGGGTCCCGTCTTCATATCTCATTTTATCTAAACTATTTTTAAATTCATGTATTGTTTTTGCACACACCACTTTCTCATCTAACTTGTTCCAACTGTCTATTACTCTGTGAGGAAAGCTGTTCTTTTTCAAATCTCTTCTATAGCTGTCTTTTTTTATTTTCTTTCCGTGTCCTCTTGTATTTCTGTCATCCCATTTTATCAGATTCTCTCTATCAGTAATTTCTATGCCTTTCATGATTCTGTAAATAGCTATCAAATCTCCTCTCTCTCTTCTTTGCTCTAGTGTCTGTAGTTTAAGTTTTTGTAGTCTCTCTTCATATGATAGTTTTGAGAGTGTTGGTGCCAGTTTTGTGATTGCTCTTTGTATTCTTTCAAGTTTTTTTATACATTTTTTTGTACTTGGTGACCATATCGTTGCTGCATATTCCAATCTTGGTCTTATCAGGGTGATTAGGATTTTCCTCACCATTTCTTCATCCAGGTATGTAAATGCCACTTTGATTGTTCTTATTAAATTATAAGTTTCTCCAAAAATCTTATTTATATGTTTCTCAGGTGACATATTATTCATAACAATGACCCCCAGGTCCTTCTCATTTTCTACTTTTTTTATTCCTTCTTCTCCCAAGTTATATGATCCTGTTATTCTGTTTTTGCTTTTTCCAAATTCCATTATACTACACTTTTTTGTATTGAACTCCATCTCCCACTTCCTACTCCATTCTTGTACTTTATTTAGATCTCTCTGTAGTGATTCACAATCTTCTTCAGTTTTCATTCTTTTCAGTAGTTTTGCATCATCTGCAAAGAAGCTCATATAGCTTTCAATTCCTTCATCCATATCATTAATATATATAGCAAACATTATTGGGGCCAGAACTGTTCCCTGCGGGACACCGCTTATTACTTCATTCCATTTTGAGTGCTGATCTCTTATCACTACTCTCATTTTTCTTTCTTGCAAAAAGTCTTCCATCCAATTTAGCAATTTACCTTGTATTCCTCCTTCATATTCTAATTTCTTAAGCAACTTCTTATGTGGTACTTTGTCAAAAGCTTTTTTTAGGTCTAGAAACGCACAATCAGCCCATCCATCTCTTTCTTGTATTATATCTATTAGCCTTGAATAGAAACATATTAAATTGGTGACGCATGATCGTCCTTGTCTGAATCCAAATTGCCTTGGATTTAGTACGTTGTTTTTTTCCAAGTATTTTACCCATCTACTTTTGATAATTCTTTCACATATTTTTGCTATTGTACTTGTTAGAGAGACTGGTCTATAGTTGGTAGGTTCTTCTTTATTTCCTCCTTTATATATAGGTACTATATTTGCTTTTTTCCAATCTTCTGGAACTTTTCCTTCTTTTAAGGAACTGCTTATTATGCTATGTATTTTGTCTGCCAGTTCATTCCTGCATTCTTTCAGAATCCAGTTTGCTATTTCATCTGGCCCATGCGATTTTCTGACATCAAAATTACCCAAGTGTGTCAATATTTCATTCTTTGATACTTCTATTTCTTCCATAGGGGGGACTTTTTCTTTCCACTCAATCTCTTCAGGTTGTATATTTTCCCTTGTAAACACTGATTTAAAATGTTTGTTCATAATTTCTGCCATTTCCATTTCCTCGGTGTATTCAACTCCTCCTTGTCTTAATTTCTCCAAGTCTTGTTTGTTTTTCAGTTTATTGTTTACAAATCTGTAGAATAGTTTTGGTTGATCTTTACACTTTTCTATAACATCTTTTTCATATTTTCTTTTTTCCCTCTCTGCACTTTTGTACATATTCATTTCTATAACCAGTATATATTTTCCATTTTTCAGGTCTTCTGTCTTTTTTCCATCTAGTCCAGGCTTTGTCTCTTTTGTCTTTTAACTCCCTACAACTTATGTTGTACCAGCATTTTACATATTCTTTTTCTTGTTTTTGTCTTGGGACATACTTTTCCACTCCTTTTTTGTAAATTTTTGTCAAAATATTCCATTTCTCTTCCACTGATGTTTCTTCTTTGTATATTTCTTCCCAGTTTTCTTGTTGGAAGAATTCTCTTATTTTATCAAAGTTTGTTTTTTCATACATCATTCTTCCTTTTCTATATTGTTCATTTCTTTTCATATATTTTTCTTCATTAAGTTCCAGTTCAATCAATATGTGGTCACTTTTACCTATTGGTGTTTTATATTCAATCTTGTCCACTATTCTAGGTTCAGATGTAATTATTAAGTCTAGCCTCGATTGTTCTTCTTCATTTCTATACCTAGTGTTCTCTTGTATCCATTGTGTCATTGAATGGTCAGTAATCATCTCAAGTAGAGCATTTCCCCATGAGTCATCACCACTCTTTACTGTCATTTCTTCCCAGCAGATTTCTTTGCAATTAAAGTCGCCCATCATAACTATTCTTCCTCCGTCTTCCATTATTTTAGTTAATGCTATCTTTGTATCCTCTAACATACTTTTATATTCACTCTCCTCCCATGAGGCTGTTTTCGGAGGCACATAATTGATCACAAATTTTCTGCTCTTCTTATCTCTGTCTTCCACTTCTATCATAATCATCTCTACTGTATTCTTTCCATATATGACACCTTTCACGTTTATATCCTTCTTAGTCAGGAACATAACTCCACCCCCTTGCTTTTTCTCTCTGTTTCTACTCCAATAATTGTATGCATCATGTCCTACACTGTTGGGTGGTAGTGGGCCTTTTAATTTTGTTTCTACAATTCCCATTATGTCCGGTTCTTTTTCTTTCAAATAATCATTCAGCTCATTCAATCCTGTTATTAATCCATCTATATTTGTGTAAGACACTCTTAGTTTTCTGCCACTTCCATTGTGTTCTCTGTTTCCCTTATGTTTTTCTTTTGTATGTCGAACTTCCTTAGTTTCATGTTCACTACTCTCCAATAGAATCTCTCTTTCTCTGACTCCGTTCTGTTCTCGTTTTTTGTCTTAGCTTCCAGTCTTTTCTGCTTTTCTTCCTCTCTTTCCTCTTTATTCATTTCTCTTATTATCCATATCTTTTTGTATTGTTCACTTGTTGCTAGTTTCCCTGTTTTGGATAAGATATTCTCTGCCGTTGTTTGTGACTTGAATTTAATCTTAATTGGTCTGGTCTTGTCTGTGCTATACTTTCCGAGTCTAAATTTCTCTTCGATTTGTTTCATAATTTCTGGTTCATCTTCCTGAACTGATTCTAGTAATTGGCTTACTTTTTCATTTTCCTCTTTGATTCTTGTGGTTCTATCTGTGTTGTGTTTCTCTTCCATTCCTAATATAATTATACATTTCTTCTTGTCTGCTAAATCCCTTACTATATTCTCCTTTTGTCTCATCACTTTAATAACTGAGTCTTCAGTATGTTCTTTCAATTGCTGTTTGACTATGTCAGTGAATGAAACCTTATTTCCTTCTTGGGTTTTCTTCCAATTTTTACTTTCTTTAGCTATCGTTTCTCTGTTTTCTTTACTATTCTTCTTCAATTCCTCATTCTCCACCTTTACCTCTCTTAACTGTCTTTTTAGGTCTTCTATTTCATCAGTTAAGTTTTTATTCGCCTTTTCCAGTTCTTCCAATCTTTCAACCCTTTGTAAAATGGTGTTCATATGACCTAACCTACTCTCCAAGTCCTCGATCACCTTATCAACCTTCTTCTCTAGTCTTGTCAGTCGGGGGGGGGTTGTGTCCCCCCCACCCTCTTTAAATCCCTTGAAAATATTCTCATCACTTTCTGCTATATTGCTCCTATCTATACCTCTAATCTTCACATTCCTATTAGACATGTCGTCATCATCCAACTCGTCTTGGGGTCGTTTGTCTACCTTACGGCGGCCCGTCAGGGCCATTTCCTCCACCTCCTCATTACCTTCCATTTCCCCAGCAATCCCTCCCCCTCTCCTCTTTCCTTACTTTCCCACTACCCCACGAGCAATTTCCCCCCACCCTGCAAATACAAAAAGGCACTTCTCTTTGCGTTGGGATCCACAATCTTCACTTTTCTTCAGAACATTCTTCAAGCCGTCCGTTCGTTGAAAGTGTGTGTATTTACCTAGTTGTACCTAGTTGTATTTTACGGGAAGGGGAGCTATGCTCGTGGGGTCCCGTCTTCATATCTCATTTTATCTAAACTATTTTTAAATTCATGTATTGTTTTTGCACACACCACTTTCTCATCTAACTTATTCCAACTGTCTATTGCTCTGTGAGGAAAGCTGTTCTTTTTCAAATCTCTTCTATAGCTGTCTTTTTTTATTTTCTTTCCGTGTCCTCTTGTATTTCTGTCATCCCATTTTATCAGATTCTCTCTATCAGTAATTTCTATGCCTTTCATGATTCTGTAAATAGCTATCAAATCTCCTCTCTCTCTTCTTTGCTCTAGTGTCTGTAGTTTAAGTTTTTGTAGTCTCTCTTCATATGATAGTTTTGAGAGTGTTGGTGCCAATTTTGTAATTGCTCTTTGTATTCTTTCAAGTTTTTTTATACATTTTTTTGTACTTGGTGACCATATCGTTGCTGCATATTCCAATCTTGGTCTTATCAGGGTGATTAGGATTTTCCTCACCATTTCTTCATCCAGGTATGTAAATGCCACTTTGATTGTTCTTATTAAATTATAAGTTTCTCCAAAAATCTTATTTATATGTTTCTCAGGTGACATATTATTCATAACAATGACTCCCAGGTCCTTCTCATTTTCTACTCTTTTTATTCCTTCTTCTCCCAAATTATATGATCCTGTTATTCTGTTTTTGCTTTTTCCAAATTCCATTATACTACACTTTTTTGTATTGAACTCCATCTCCCACTTCCTACTCCATTCTTGTACTTTATTTAGATCTCTCTGTAGTGATTCACAATCTTCTTCAGTTTTCACTCTTTTCAGTAATTTTGCATCATCTGCAAAGAAGCTCATATAGCTTTCAATTCCTTCATCCATATCATTAATATATAGAGCAAACATTATTGGGGCCAGAACTGTTCCCTGCGGGACACCGCTTATTACTTCATTCCATTTTGAGTGCTGATCTCTTATCACTACTCTCATTTTTCTTTCTTGCAAAAAGTCTTCCATCCAATTTAGCAATATACCTTGTATTCCTCCTTCATATTCTAATTTCTTAAGCAACTTCTTATGTGGTACTTTGTCAAAAGCTTTTTTTAGGTCTAGAAATGCACAATCAGCCCATCCATCTCTTTCTTGTATTATATCTATTAGCCTTGAATAGAAACATATTAAATTGGTGACGCATGATCGTCCTTGTCTGAATCCAAATTGCCTTGGATTTAGTACGTTGTTTTTTTCCAAGTATTTTACCCATCTACTTTTGATAATTCTTTCACATATTTTTGCTATTGTACTTGTTAGAGAGACTGGTCTATAGTTGGTAGGTTCTTCTTTATTTCCTCCTTTATATATAGGTACTATATTTGCTTTTTTCCAATCTTCTGGAACTTTTCCTTCTTTTAAGGAACTGCTTATTATGCTATGTATTTTGTCTGCCAGTTCATTCCTGCATTCTTTCAGAATCCAGTTTGCTATTTCATCTGGCCCATGCGATTTTCTGACATCAAAATTACCCAAGTGTGTCAATATTTCATTCTTTGTTACTTCTATTTCTTCCATAGGGGGGACTTTTTCCTTCCACTCAATCTCTTCAGGTTGTATATTTTCCCTTGTAAACACTGATTTAAAATGTTTGTTCATAATTTCTGCCATTTCCATTTCCTCAGTGTATTCAACTCCTCCTTGTCTTAATTTCTCCAAGTCTTGTTTGTTTTTCAGTTTATTGTTTACAAATCTGTAGAATAGTTTTGGTTGATCTTTACACTTTTCTATAACATCTTTTTCATATTTTCTTTTTTCCTCTCTGCACTTTTGTACATATTCATTTCTATAACCAGTATATATTTTCCATTTTTCAGGTCTTCTGTCTTTTTTCCATCTGGTCCAGGCTTTGTCTCTTTTGTCTTTTAACTCCCTACAACTTTTGTTGTACCAGCATTTTACATATTCTTTTTCTTGTTTTTGTCTTGGGACATACTTTTCCACTCCTTTTTTGTAAATTTTTGTCAAAATATTCCATTTCTCTTCCACTGATGTTTCTTCTTTGTATATTTCTTCCCAGTTTTCTTGTTGGAAGAATTCTCTTATTTTATCAAAGTTTGTTTTTTCATACATCATTCTTCCTTTTCTATATTGTTCATTTCTTTTCGTATATTTTTTTTCATTAAGTTCCAGTTCAATCAATATGTGGTCACTTTTACCTATTGGTGTTTTATATTCAATCTTGTCCACTATTCTAGGTTCAGATGTAATTATTAAGTCTAGCCTCGATGGTTCTTCTTCATTTCTATACCTAGTGTTCTCTTGTATCCATTGTGTCATTGAATGGTCAGTAATCATCTCAAGTAGAGCATTTCCCCATGAGTCATCACCACTCTTTACTGTCATTTCTTCCCAGCAGATTTCTTTGCAATTAAAGTCGCCCATCATAACTATTCTTCCTCCGTCTTCCATTATTTTAGTTAATGCTATCTTTGTGTCCTCTAACATACTTTTATGTTCACTCTCCTCCCATGAGGCTGTTTTCGGAGGCACATAATTGATCACAAATTTTCTGCTCTTCTTATCTCGGTCTTCCACTTCTATCATAATCATCTCTACTGTATTCTTTCCATATATGACACCTTTCACGTTTATATCCTTCTTAGTCAGGAACATAACTCCACCCCCTTGTTTTTTCTCTCTGTTTCTAATCCAATAATTGTATGTATCATGTCCTACACTGTTGGGTGGTAGTGGACCTTTTAATTTTGTTTCTACAATTCCCATTATGTCCGGTTCTTTTTCTTTCAAATAATCATTCAGTTCATTCAATCCTGTTATCAATCCATCTATATTTGTGTAAGACACTCTTAGTTTTCTGCCACTTCCATTGTGTTCTCTGTTTCCCTTATGTTTTTCTTTAGTATGTCGAACTGCTTTATTTTCATGTTCACTACTCTCCAATAGAATCTCTCTTTCTCTGACTCCGTTCTTTCCTCGTTTTTTTGCCTTAGCTTCAAGTCTTTTCTGCTTTTCTGCCTCTCTTTCCTCCTTATTCATTTCTCTTTTTATCCATACCTTTTTATATTGATCATTTGTTGCTAGTTTCCCTGTCTTGGATAGAATTTTCTCTGCCGTTGTTTGTGACCTGAATTTAATCTTAATTGGTCTGGTCTTATCTGTACTATATTTTCCGAGTCTGAATTTTTCCTCAATTTCCTTTATAATTTCTGGTTCATCTTCCTGGACTAATTTTAATAAACTGCTTACTCTTTCATTTTCCTCCTTGATTCTTGCGGTTCTATCTGGGTTATGTTTCTCTTCCATTCCTAATATAATTATACATTTCTTTTTGTCAGCTAATTCTCTTACTATATTCTCCTTCTGTCTCATCACTTTAATAACTGAGTCTTCATTATGTTCTTTCAATTGCTGTTTGACTATGTCAGTGAATGAAACCTTATTCCCTTCTTGAGTTATTCTCCAATTTTTAGCTTCTGTAGCTATTTTCTCTCTGTTTTCATTACTATTCTTCTTCAATTTCTCATTCTCCTCCTTTACATTTCCTAACTGTCCTTTTAGGTCCTCTATTTCTTCAGTTAAGTTTCTGTTAGCCTTCTCTAGTTGTTCCAACCTTTCAATTCTCTGGAAAATGGAGTCTACATTACCTTACTTACGTTCCAAGTCCTCGATCACCTTATCAACTCTCTCCTCTAGTCTTATCAGTCGGGGGGGGGGGGTTGTGTCCCCCCCACCCTCTTTAAATCCCTGGAACATATTCTCGTCACTTTCTTCTGTATTGCTCCTCTCTATACTTCTAATCTTTACATTTTTATTAGACATTTCATCCTCACTCAGTCTTTTGTTTACCTTTCGCTTGTCTGGCTGGGCAAAGTCTACTCCCTCCTCATTTCCTTCCATTTCCCTCAGTAATCCCTCCCCTTTTCCTCTTTCCCTACGTTCCCACTACCCCACGAGCAATTTCCCCCCACCCTGCAAATACAAAAAGGCACTTCTCTTTGCGTTGGGATCCACAATCTTCACTTTTCTTCAGAACGTTCTTCAAGCCGTCCGTTCGTTGAAAGTGTGTGTATTTACCTAGTTGTATTTACCTAGTTGTATTTTACGGGAAGGGGAGCTATGCTCGTGGGGTCCCGTCTTCATATCTCATTTTATCTAAACTATTTTTAAATTCATGTATTGTTTTTGCACACACCACTTTCTCATCTAACTTGTTCCAACTGTCTATTGCTCTGTGAGGAAAGCTGTTCTTTTTAAAATCTCTTCTATAGCTGTCTTTTTTTATTTTCTTTCCGTGTCCTCTTGTATTTCTGTCATCCCATTTTATCAGATTCTCTCTATCAGTAATTTCTATGCCTTTCATGATTCTGTAAATAGCTATCAAATCTCCTCTCTCTCTTCTTTGCTCTAGTGTCTGTAGTTTAAGTTTTTGTAGTCTCTCTTCATATGATAGTTTTGAGAGTGTTGGTGCCAGTTTTGTAATTGCTCTTTGTATCCTTTCAAGTTTTTTTATACATTTTTTTGTACTTGGTGACCATATCGTTGCTGCATATTCCAATCTTGGTCTTATCAGGGTGATTAGGATTTTCCTCACCATTTCTTCATCCAGGTATGTAAATGCCACTTTGATTGTTCTTATTAAATTATAAGTTTCTCCAAAAATCTTATTTATATGTTTCTCAGGTGACATATTATTCATAACAATGACTCCCAGGTCCTTCTCATTTTCTACTTTTTTTATTCCTTCTTCTCCCAAATTATATGATCCTGCTATTCTGTTTTTGCTTTTTCCAAATTCCATTATACTACACTTTTTTGTATTGAACTCCATCTCCCACTTCCTACTCCATTCTTGTACTTTATTTAGATCCCTCTGTAGTGATTCACAATCTTCTTCATTTTTCACTCTTTTCAGTAGTTTTGCATCATCTGCAAAGAAGCTCATATAGCTTTCAATTCCTTCATCCATATCATTAATATATATAGCAAACATTATTGGGGCCAGAACTGTTCCCTGCGGGACACCGCTTATTACTTCATTCCATTTTGAGTGCTGATCTCTTATCACTACTCTCATTATTCTTTCTTGCAAAAAGTCTTCCATCCAATTTAGCAATTTACCTTGTATTCCTCCTTCATATTCTAATTTCTTAAGCAACTTCTTATGTGGTACTTTGTCAAAAGCTTTTTTTAGGTCTAGAAATGCACAATCAGCCCATCCATCTCTTTCTTGTATTATATCTATTAGCCTTGAATAGAAACATATTAAATTGGTGACGCATGACCGTCCTTGTCTGAATCCAAATTGCCTTGGATTTAGTACGTTGTTTTTTTCCAAGTATTTTACCCATCTACTTTTGATAATTCTTTCACAAATTTTTGCTATTGTACTTGTTAGAGAGACTGGTCTATAATTGGTAGGTTCTTCTTTATTTCCTCCTTTATATATAGGTACTATATTTGCTTTTTTTCCAATCTTCTGGAACTTTTCCTTCTTTTAAGGAACTGCTTATTATGCTATGTATTTTGTCTGCCAGTTCATTCCTGCATTCTTTCAGAATCCAGTTTGCTATTTCATCTGGCCCATGCGATTTTCTGACATCAAAATTACCCAAGTGTGTCAATATTTCATTCTTTGTTACTTCTATTTCTTCCATAGGGGGGACTTTTTCTTTCCACTCAATCTCTTCAGGTTGTATATTTTCCCTTGTAAACACTGATTTAAAATGTTTGTTCATAATTTCTGCCATTTCCATTTCCTCAGTGTATTCAACTCCTCCTTGTCTCAATTTCTCCAAGTCTTGTTTGTTTTTCAGTTTATTGTTTACAAATCTGTAGAATAGTTTTGGTTGATCTTTACACTTTTCTATAACATCTTTTTCATATTTTCTTTTTTTCTCTCTGCACTTTTGTACATATTCATTTCTATAACCAGTATATATTTTCCATTTTTCAGGTCTTCTGTCTTTTTTCCATCTGGTCCAGGCTTTGTCTCTTTTGTCTTTTAACTCCCTACAACTTTTGTTGTACCAGCATTTTACATATTCTTTTTCTTGTTTTTGTCTTGGGACATACTTTTCCACTCCTTTTTTGTAAATTTTTGTCAAAATATTCCATTTCTCTTCCACTGATGTTTCTTCTTTGTATATTTCTTCCCAGTTTTCTTGTTGGAAGAATTCTCTTATTTTATCAAAGTTTGTTTTTTCATACATCATTCTTCCTTTTCTATATTGTTCATTTCTTTTCATATATTTTTCTTCATTAAGTTCCAGTTCAATCAATATGTGGTCACTTTTACCTATTGGTGTTTTATATTCAATCTTGTCCACTATTCTAGGTTCAGATGTAATTATTAAGTCTAGCCTCGATGGTTCTTCTTCATTTCTATACCTAGTGTTCTCTTGTATCCATTGTGTCATTGAATGGTCAGTAATCATCTCAAGTAGAGCATTTCCCCATGAGTCATCACCACTCTTTGCTGTCATTTCTTCCCAGCAGATTTCTTTGCAATTAAAGTCGCCCATCATAACTATTCTTCCTCCGTCTTCCATTATTTTAGTTAATGCTATCTTTGTGTCCTCTAACATACTTTTATATTCACTCTCCTCCCATGAGGCTGTTTTCGGAGGCACATAATTGATCACAAATTTTCTGCTCTTCTTATCTCTGTCTTCCACTTCTATCATAATCATCTCTACTGTATTCTTTCCATATATGACACCTTTCACGTTTATATCCTTCTTAGTCAGGAACATGACTCCACCCCCTTGCTTTTTCTCTCTGTTTCTAATCCAATAATTGTATGCATCATGTCCTACACTGTTGGGTGGTAGTGGGCCTTTTAATTTTGTTTCTACAATTCCCATTATGTCCGGTTCTTTTTCTTTCAAATAATCATTCAGTTCATTCAATCCTGTTATCAATCCATCTATATTTGTGTAAGACACTCTTAGTTTTCTGCCACTTCCATTGTGTTCTCTGTTTCCCTTATGTTTTTCTTTTGTATGTCGAACTTCCTTAGTTTCATGTTCACTACTCTCCAATAGAATCTCTCTTTCTCTGACTCCGTTCTGTTCTCGTTTTTTGTCTTAGCTTCCAGTCTTTTCTGCTTTTCTTCCTCTCTTTCCTCTTTATTCATTTCTCTTTTTATCCATATCTTTTTGTGTTGTTCACTTGTTGCTAGTTTCCCTGTTTTGGATAAGATATTCTCTGCCGTTGTTTGTGACTTGAATTTAATCTTAATTGGTCTGGTCTTGTCTGTGCTATACTTTCCGAGTCTAAATTTCTCTTCGATTTGTTTCATAATTCCTGGTTCATCTTCCTGAACTGATTCTAGTAATTGGCTTACTTTTTCATTTTCCTCTTTGATTCTTGTGGTTCTATCTGTGTTGTGTTTCTCTTCCATTCCTAATATAATTATACATTTCTTCTTGTCTGCTAAATCCCTTACTATATTCTCCTTTTGTCTCATCACTTTAATAACTGAGTCTTCAGTATGTTCTTTCAATTGCTGTTTGACTATGTCAGTGAATGAAATCTTATTTCCTTCTTGGGTTTGCTTCCAATTTTTACTTTCTTTAGCTATTGTTTCTCTGTTTTCTTTACTATTCTTCTTCAATTCCTCATTCTCCCCCTTTACCTCTCTTAACTGTCTTTTTAGTTCTTCTATTTCATCAGTTAAGTTTTTATTCGCCTTTTCCAGTTCTTCCAATCTTTCAACCCTTTTTAAAATGGTGTTCATATGACCTAACCTACTCTCCAAGTCCTCGATCACCTTATCAACCTTCATCTCTAGTCTTGTCAGTCGGGGGGGGTTTGAGTCCCCCCACTCTCTTTAAATCCCTTGAAAATATTCTCATCACTTTCTGCTATATTGCTCCTATCTATACCTCTAATCTTCACATTCCTATTAGACATGTTATCATCCAACTCGTCTTGGGGTCTTTTGTCTACCCGGCGGCCCGTCAGGGCCATTTCCTCCACCTCCTCATTACCTTCCATTTCCCCAGTAATCCCTCCCCCTCTCCTCTTTCCTTACTTTCCCACTACCTCACGAGCAATTTCCCCCCCCCCTGCAAATACAAAAAGGCACTTCTCTTTGCGTTGGTATCCACAATCTGCACTTTTCTTCAGAGCGTTCGTCAAGCCGTCCGTTCGTTGAAAGTGTGTGTGTGTGTGTGTGTGTGTATATAAATATATATACATATATATATATATATATATATAAAATATATAATATTTATATGTATATTTATATATATTATATATATACATATATATATATATGGACGAACTATACGACCAAAATATACCTATATATATATATACATATATATCAAGGACTACTTTTACACAGGACGTGCGCACCCAGATCCCTGGGTCCACTAGCGGAGGCCATTGCTTTCTTTGTAACCTAACATTTTATATTGGACAAATATATCAAAATTAGAAACCTAACATTGTATATAGGACAAATATATCAACTATTGACTTATTCAATGAGGTATAACTTAATATAAACTTTTATAGTGAAATAAGAAACTATTTTTAAGGCACTGCTATGCTTTGAAATGCAAATTTTAGCCGGACTTAACAGGTTTTATTGAATGAGGTTAGTGGACACCAGGGTTGGCGATTTTTATATATATATATATATATATATATATATATATATATATATATATATATATATATATATATATATATATATATATATATTTTATATTTAAATTAGATTTATTTTTATTTAAATATATTTTTTTTATATAGATTTTAAATATTGTGGGATTGCTATGTGATATGCCATCTGATTGCTAAAGGACATTTTTAGCATATCAATATATGGAGCAGTGTTATATAGACTTGCCGCATATATACAAGGAACAGTATAAGCCTACATATAGTATATATCACTGTGCAGCCCACAACAAGTTTCAACAAGATTCTTGTTTAAACTTGTTCTAGGTAAGCAGCTTCTCACTGAGTCAGTTGCTGTTTTGGAATCAACCAGGAAGGATGTCTTCTGGACCTGGCAGAGTAGTTCCTTCAGTCAGAAAAAATTATCCTGTCTGGAATTATTTTGAAAAACTACCAACAACTTCTGGCAAAGGGTACCGAGCTAAATGCAAAGACTGCAGCCAGGAACTACAGGGCATTGTGTCAAGATTAAAATCTCACAGAGATAGATGCCAAGGTCAGCCACAGCATACAGAAGAAATTGATGACCCAGGTAAATAATTTTACTTATATTGTGTGCATTTCTCCCTTTTCATACCCAGCTATATAAATTTGGTGAACAATGGAGAGCATGTGCAATAAAAATGTGAAGGCCTAAAGAGATGATACTTCAACTTCATTACTT
>NC_134789.1:50416589-50544089 GCF_046742065.1 Oratosquilla oratoria
GAAATTGATAACCCCCACAGCAGAAAGTAAATACTCAGAAAATGGTACAGGACAGCAGCAAGGGGTTGGGGGACAGCATAACGGAGGGACAGCCGTAGTATAAAAGAGTCATCATTCCTCTATGAAGAGTTTTCCTCTATCACAGACAAAATGATGTGTGGCTCTGGTCCATAGGGGCGCCCCATATAGACCCTAAATTATCAACTGCATGCTACTTTGCCACAATAACAAGCAGGCAATACCCCAGACGGGATATTGCTTCTGACCCAGGGCAGTGGACAAAGTGGTATGACCCGTCATCCAGGAGGTGCTAAGATAAGAGGGAGGGTGGAGGGGTGTGGAGTGTATTCAGGGATGGAATGGGTGGGAATGATTCTATGCCTTTTCCTTTTTTGGCTACCTCCCTTGTAAGGGGGAAAAAGCCTTGGTATATGTATGTGTATATACAGTATATATACATATACATATGTATATATATATATACATATATATATAAGTATATGTATATATGGAAAACAACACCACCATCATCGAGAGAAACAACGACACCAGACGACTAAGAATGACAGAAGCGGTGCTCATTTTCAACCAAAAACCCGCTATCAACATCCAGCAACAGCCCGAAATGTCTTTACAAACCAGAAGGCAGAGAATGATTCCCGTGCGCTGATTGGCTGACGTCACCGCCCCGGGCGCCGCCCGGTGATCCACTCCCCACCGCTATATACTGTCCCATAGCCACTTCGATTCATTCTCCGTCATCAATTTGACCAGCCCACACCTCCTGAAGATGGCCAGTTAAGACCGAAAGACGTCTCGAGAGATATACACCATGGACTTCAGCAATCTGCTTAAGAACCTGCTTCCAGACGACCGCACGTTGGTGCGCAACTTAGAAAAGCATTTCTACAAGCATAATAATGCTATCGCAGCTGTTGACTTCAACAACGCATGCATCATAAATGGCCTCCTTCCAAAATATATATATATATTTATTTATGTATATGTATATATTTATATGTAGGGGATGTATATATTTATATGTAGAGGATGGAATGGGTGGGAGTGGTTTCTATTCCTTTTTCTTTTGGGTATCTCCCATGGTATATGTATGTATGTATGGAAAGCTAACATCCGGTAACTGATCTTCTTTTACTATTCACCAGTGCCACAGAAGCAGAATCATGTACAATGAAGACAAAAGGCCAAAATTTCTTTCTGGAGAGATATATGGGAGGTCTCCAGAACCATTACCACCTGCTGTAGGGAATCGAATAACTAGCCAATGTATCTTGAGGCAGCAACTGATATATTCAGTCAATGACACTGTTAAAAACTACGAAAACACCCATATTTATATGTAGTATAGCTCTGAAGACTCTCAGCTTACCTAAAACACCAACACGGTACTGGATGAGGACAACCACCACATCGTAGTCCATGAATGGTGAGGGATCATAGATCCCAATGCTCCCGCTGGTAAATCCACCCCCATGTATAAACACGAGGACCGGTAGCTTAGAGTTCAGTGCTGAGGTCGGAACCTGAAGAGGGCAATAAAAGGTTCAAAATCACATTGATCCATTTCATAACAATCATAATTGATGTCTACAATTTCACTGACTGGATACTCATGTCACAAACCATAGCCAGTATTGTCATGAATAAATTAGTCCCATCTTTTCATTTTCTTTTTAGTTGCCAACATCTTTTAAAGGGTTACAACAATGGGTTATTTTTTTCTCTCACATCCTACCTCCAACCTCCAACTAGAATATGACTTTACTTACAGAAATCTAGAGTTCTTTGAGAACATTTCAACAGTATGTCTAATATTAGTACACATTTACAATATCATAGTTCATCATTCAGCTTTGCTATATATGATGGAAAGATCATTTGATAACTGGAGATTTGAAAAATAAAATATTGTAACCAAAGTCATTTTTACTCGAACTCTCAACTGCTGGCACTGGTGAAGCCCATGGAAACCCTGCGTGATACCAAGTTTATGGGGACATCCACTTTATATATATATATATATATATATATATATATGTATATGTATATGTATATATATATATATATATATATATATATATATATATATATATATATTTTAACAACCACAATGCACTTTAATTCTAAGCCATCAAAGGCCAGCATGCTTGAAATTGAAATGCTGGCCTTTGATGGCTTAGAATTAAAGTGCTTTGTGGTTGTTTAAATGTATACCTCTAATCACTGGGACCCATTCAGTATTGTACATATATATATATATATATATATATATATATATATATATATATATATATATATATATATATATATATATATATATATATATATATCAAGGACTACTACTACACAGGACGTGTGCACCCAGATTCCTGGCTCCGCTAGGGGAGGCCATTGCTTTCTTATATATATATATATATATATCAAGGACTACTACTACACAGGACGTGTGCACCCAGATTCCTGGCTCCGCTAGGGGAGGCCATTGCTTTCTTAGTAACCTAACATTTTATATTGAACAAATACATCAAAACTAGAAACCTAACATTGTATATAGGACAAATATATCAACTATTGACTTATTCAATGCAGTATAAGTTAATATAAACTTTTATTGTGAAATAAGAAACTATTTTTAAGGCACTGTTATGCTTTGAAATGCCAATTTTAGCCGGACTTAACATGTATTATTGTATGAGGTTAGTGGACAGTTATTTACATGAATCATTATTTACATATGAGTTCATTGTCTTGAAAAGGAAGACCAATTTGGCTGCCTTCTCATTACTGAGGCGGTTCCTTAATTTTGTGTGTACAAGTCCATAAGAGGAGAAAACTCTTTCAACTCCTGATGATGAGGCTACTGCAGTTAGGAGTTGATGCACTGATAACAGAATATCACTGTCTAACATGGCTGTATGTGAATCCCACCACTCAATAGCTGTCAGACTCAGTAAACTTGAACGCCTGGAAAGGAGGTGATTTTGCCTGAAACTTCATAATGACAGGAACAAGTGTTCCATATTTCTCATTGGCATACTCCATAGTAATATTCACCTCTTCTGCACTGAGCATTTTTCCTTGAAGTGCTGGATGAAGTATGTTAGCAAGTATGTGAGCTTTGGTGATAAACCACATGGACCACATGTTGTTTTACATTACCAATCTCAAGGTCACGAGCCAGTAGATTTAGTAGCTGTGCTGCACATCCATATGTGAGGACGGTATGCTCAGGTTCACTCGATTCGTCCAAGAGTTTTCTCATCTTGGTGACATTTGCTGCATTGTCTGTCACAACACTTCCAATGTGACAACCAAAATCTTGTTCAGCCTTCTTGATCAAATTTTGTACAAGTTGTAGAAGATATTCAGCAGTGTGAGTTTTCCCTGATGTGTCTATTGAGTCAACTAAATAAATCTGACCAGTGGATGGTGTTAGAGTGACACATATTATGGGCTCATAATGGATGTTAGACCACCCATCTATTGAAAGACACTTTTTATATTCCTTTTCATACACAAGATCCAAGTGCTTATCAGCAATATCTTTTCTGGATGGAGGAATAGAACCTGGCCTCAGGTTCTGAACCATCTTGAGAAACTGAAGATGCTGAACAAGACGAAATGGTGAATTTGTAGCAAATATAATTCTTGCAACTTCTTTGTCGAGATTTTCCTTTTGAGAGGCTGAAGTTTTTATGATAAATCTGTCCAGAGATGTTGATGACTTTCTTTTGGATGAAAATGATTTAGCAGAAGTGGCGCCTGTGGAGGAGTCTGATAGTGACCTTTTTAATGGTGGAGTCAGGTTTGCAGATAATTCAAGTGGAGCCGATGATAAAGGGATTGAAGCTGTTGATACAGATCCTGAAATAGAAACAGAAAGTTTTAGCATATTGCATAATTTATAAATGAATAAATAAATGGATGAATACAGTGTGATTTAGGCTACTTTTGAGTACAGTAGTTATTTTTTTAGATAATGATCATATTCACACAAGCCACTAAATTATTTGGAAATAATTAACAGGATATGAAATAGATGGGCTTGGAATTCAGCCCACACAGGATTCAGTCCACTTTTAAATTCATTAAAAATAATGGGTTAGTTGGGTTAGGTTAGGCTAAATCCCTTTGGGCCAAATTCCATGTGGGCTGAATTTCAATGGAACCTATGAAATATATTACACAATGTTGAATGAAATGAATGACAATCATCTAGGCCCCAAAGTTGAGTGGATACAGTATATTATAGTGATATAGTCATTACCCAAATTAAGAAGTAATGAAGCTAAAGTATCACCTCTTTAGGCCTTCACATTTTCATTGCACATGCTCTCCATTGTTCACCAAATTTATATAGTTGCATATGAAAAGGGAAAAATGCACACAATATAAGTAAAATTATTTACCTGGGTCATCAATTTCTTCTTCTGTATGCTGTGGCTGACCTTGGCATTTACCTCTGTGAGATTCAAATCTTGACACAATGCCCTGTAGTTCCTGGCTGCAGTCTTTGCATTTAGCTCGATACCCTTTGCCAGAATTTGTTGGTAGTTTTTCAAAAAATTCCAGACAGGATAATTTTTTCTGCCTGAAGGAACCACTCTGCCAGGTCCAGAAGACATCCTTCCTGGTTGATTCCAAAGCAGCAACTGACTCAGTGAGAAGCTTCTTAACTAGAACAAGTTTCAACAAGAATCTTGTTGAAACTTGTTGTGGGCTGCACAGTGATATATATTACATGTAGGCTTATACCGTCCCTTGTATACTTGTGGCAAGTCTATATAACAGTGAGAAGCTGCTTAACTAGAACAAGTTTCAACAAGAATCTTGTTGAAACTTGTTGTGGGCTGCACAGTGATATATATTACATGTAGGCTTATACCGTCCCTTGTATACTTGTGGCAAGTCTATATAACACTGCTCCTTATATTGATATGCTAAAAATGTCCTTTAGCAATCAGATCGCATATCAGATAGCAATCCCACAATATTTAAAATCTATAAGAAATATATTTAAATAAAATAAATCTAATTTAAATAAAAAAATATATATTTTTTTTATTTTCTAAAAAGATAAAAAAAATAAAAATAAAAATAAATTGCCAACCCTGATGTCCACTAACCTCATACAATAATGCCTGTTAAGTCCGGCTAAAATTGGTATTTCAAAGCATAACAGTGCCTTAAAAATAGTTTCTTATTTCACAATAAAAGTTTATATTAACTTATACTGCATTGAATAAGTCAATAGTTGATATATTTGTCCTATATACAATGTTAGGTTTCTAGCTTTGATATATTTGTCCAATACAAAATGTTAGGTTACAAAGAAAGCAATGGCCTCCGCTAGCGGAGCCAGGAATATGGGTGCGCACGTCCTGTGTAATAGTAGTCCTTGATATATATATATATATATATATATATATATATATATATATATATACATATATATATGTATATATATATATTTGTATGTTTCATTAAAAGCGATGGCTAGTTGTGCATTAATAATTTTCTTAAAGGTATTTTCCATATACCTTATTAAAGATTTGTTTTCCTTAGGAAGGAAATTTATGACTTGGCTGTATGTAGTCATATAGCTAATATGACTACATACAGCCGAGTCATAAATTTCCTTCCTAAGGACAACAAATCCTTAATAAGGTATATGGAAAATACCTTTAAGAAAATTATTAATGCACAACTAGCCATCACTTTTAATGAAACATATATATATATATATATATATATATATATATATATATATATATCTATCTATATATATATATATATGATAGTATATTTCAGGAGCAGATTCTCACTAATACACACTGTGTTAAACACGACAGCATTTTGACACTGATTAATCTTCTTACTGAGATTTTCAATTTTTCTCGCAGTAGATCTCATTTCAGGGGGGGTGGGCAAATACAAGCCTTCCATAGTCTTCCATATTTAATTGACGTTTCGACTTCAGGGAGTCATTTTCAGAATAGGATACAAAAATTAAGTCACAGTTTTAAACAGCTACATGATACACATTTGACAATATTGTATAGACACCATGGATTTAAATATAGGCCGCTTGGGAACGCTGAAAGGATATTGACACTCTGCGTAGGCGGACACTTCGTCCAAGAGGGGGAGGGAGAGGGGGGGAGTCAGGTCGGATGGTTTGTCTCGCAGGAACACCCAGCTAGTCAAGAGAGGGTTGGTGAGGTGGAGGAGGGGGAGAGGAAGGAGGTGGGTGTTGCTGCCGATGGGCTCCAAATCTAAAAGAGGAATTAAATAGTGGAATTACAGAAGCCATGTTGGATTGTATATTGATTATTGGAGCTCTTTCCCTTATGTGAATGGCTTCAATAATTTTTAATTCCTTTATTTTGTTACAATGTCGACTATCTTTGCGTTTTTCACAATAGTCTTCCTATCAATTACAGCCTGGTGGTATTGGAGGTGGTGTTGTTTAATTGTTCGTTGTTGTAAATGTAGGGACAACCATCTACTCAATTGGCACGTCGTGAACCCAATGTATATAGAATTACGGGGTGAGCAGTCCCCAGAAATACAACGCTATTCATATATAACATTGGTTCCTGTTAATGTGCCGCCATTACCAGACAGATTTTCATAACCAGGTTGTTTTTCATAACCAAGGAATTAAAAATGCTTGAAGCCATCCACAGAAGGGAAAGAGCTCCAATAATCAACATACAATCCAACATGGCTTCTGTAATTCCACTATCTAATTCCTCTTCTAGATTTGGAGCCCATCGGCAGCAACATCCACCTCCTTCCTCTCCCCCTCCTCCACCTCACCAACCCCCTCTTGACCAGCGGGGTGTCCCTGCGATACGAACCATCCGACCTGACTTCCCCCGTCTCCCTCCCCCTCCTGGACGAAGTGTCCGCCTACGCAGTCTCAATATCCTTTCAGCGTTCCCAAGCGGCCTATATCTAAATCCATGGTGTCTGTACAACATTCAGTCGCTCTCACCTGACAAGATGAGAGCGACCACCCTGAGCTCGGGAGAGTCGAGAAGCATCTTCTCCATCTCCAGCGACGAAGATAGCGACCACCCGGAAGTAATCCCCGACCTCCAGAAATCCAAGCGCCCCCGAACCAAACCCTCCCTGGGAAATGGCGCCCCGCCCAGCGACACCAGTGCCCCAGCCCCAGGGCCGGCAGCTGACCCTGGCACCACCGAAGGTAATCATCTACCCGTCAACGACCAGTTGCACGGTCACCCTACCCCTTCCCCTGAACCTGCAGCCCTCACACGGACAACCAAGGAGGTCAAAGCAGAAGGGGACAAGCCGCAGCGTCCTTCGTACGCATCAGTAGCTGCTGCATCTGCAGAAGGAGAGTGGCAGGTAGTTACGCCCCGCCGCAAGCGCCCC
Source organism: Oratosquilla oratoria (assembly GCF_046742065.1). NCBI lineage: Eukaryota > Metazoa > Arthropoda > Malacostraca > Stomatopoda > Squillidae > Oratosquilla > Oratosquilla oratoria. Next base: position 50,424,015 of record NC_134789.1, read on the forward strand.
AGCAACCCCAAATCCGACGTAGGTCCTGTGAAGTTCCCAGTCCTCCTCAAGCCAGAAACAAACCCTGCTCGTTTTCTCAAGCTAGGATCCTGGCGTCAAGCCCAACTCATCAAGAACACGGTGGGACCCGTTGATGGCATTCGCCAGACACCGTCAGGTGAATGGCTCATAAGCTGTCTCACCGAAACCCAACAAGGTCGCCTCTTGGGTACTACGGCCTTGCAGACCGACCATGGCGACCCCATCAAGATCCTCACTAGGATACCTAAAACCATCGTCGTAGGAGTTGTCAAATGTGTCCCCCTTGAAGAGGGCGCCGAGAAACTCCTAAAGGCTGATCTGGAAGCCCAGGACCTAGCGGTTGATGATATCCTAAGACTCACTGCGAGGGACGGCACGCCCACTGGATCAGTGAGGGTGGCCTTCCTCATGGATATCCTCCCTTCCACAGTGAAGCTGGGCTACACCCTCCATCAAGTGGTCCCCTACGTTGCCCCAGTGAGGAGGTGCACCAGATGTCAGCTGCTGGGGCACTCCAAAAAGGAATGCCGCCGCAAGGCCCCCCGGTGCGCTAAGTGTGGCAAAGGACACGCCACACAGGACTGCAGAGATCCGCAACTCTTCTGTGTCAACTGTTACGGCAACCACTCTGCGGCCTACTCCAAGTGCCCAGAAGTGGCAATAAGGAGGATAGCGCATGAGCTAAAAAATCAGCGCTACACCCCCTTCTCGGAGGCCCTGGCCGTTGACAGGGAACGCTGGGGCTCCCACCTTAAAGAAGAGCGGGCGAAGGACCGTGACTTCACTACAACGTCCGGACCCACCCGGGCAATGAACAGGCGCTCGCCCCCACCCCCCTGCATAAGCCACCCCAAGTAGGACGGATCATCCCCCCACCGACTGCGCGGGCGAACCTGCCCCCCCTGCCCCGACGGCAAGAGCCCCCCCCCCCCCAACCACCACTGACACTGGGACCGAGGAAAGAAAGAAACTCAGACCCAGGAAGAGGAAATCCAAGGCTTCCAAGACTAAAAACCAAGAGGCAGAACCACCCACAACGCCTCCCCACCCCAGGGAAGAGGATGAGGGCATCCCCCTAGATGACGGGGACAGCACCACTATGTATACAGAAGACAGCGAGACCTCACACGAGCATACCTCATCACCTTCCCCACCCCCACCCAACGACACACCCGCAGCCAGCACCATTAATTACCTCGTGGCCGCCGTTGAGTCCCTACAACGGGACCTGGCACGGTCCAACCCACAAGCAGCCAAGCTACTAGATGGGATCTTCGTGATCCTAAAATCCATCTCAGAGATCACCAATAATGGAGATAATTAAAATCATGCAGTGGAACTGTAGGGCGATTAACACCGCCCGGGACCTCCTAGTGCAGCACCTTGCGGGAAGCTCCTATCAGGTACTTGCACTACAATCCCTCCACACCTCTCCCCACCAGTTGCCAACCCTGCCAGGGTATCACTACCCTCCCTTCTTCGCAACCGACGACTCCGGCAAGGTTCGAACCGCCACGTACGTCTCCATAGGACTGGCCGCCCGTCCTGTGTCACTTCCAGGCTCCCCCTGGAAGAAGGCTACGGGGTGGTATCCTCCGTCTCTTTACAGGGTGGCTGGTCGGTTCACATCCTCAATTTTTACAACCCAACCACGTCGCTTAAATTCGAGTGGCTGGGAACCCTCCCGGACAATTGGATCGTGGTAGGTGACTTCAACAGAAGGGACGCCCTTTGGGAGGACGGATACCCCCGCTCCTCACCAGAATTATGCTCCCAACTAGACGCGGCTGACATTGTCCTTCTTAACGATGGGAGACACACTAGGTTACCTGACTGCCCAGAAAATGGCACCTCAGCCTTAGATCTCTCTTTCGCATCCCCAAACATTGCGGGGATTACTGAATGGGCGGTCCAGGACGACCCTTTGTCCTCCGACCACCTCCCCATCACCGTCACCTTACACCTCACCCCCACTACCCACCCCCCGCCATCTCAAGCGACTTTCAACCTGGGAAAAGCGGACTGGACGACCTTTCAAGCCCACCTAGCCGACGCCCACCTCAAACTCGAGCTCACCCGCCCAGTAGAGGAATTAAACACCCTCTTCACGGACATTGTGCTCGAGGCGACCCGGCTAGCCATCCCAGTGACCGGCGGTAAACACGGGAGACGCGGCCATCCATGGTGGACGGAGAACTGGAAGGAGGCTGTTGAAAAGAAAAAACTGGCCTATCAGCGGTACAGGAGGGAGGGCTCGGAGTCCGCCCACATCGCAATGAAACAGACCAAAGCTCTGTGCAAGAAGACCATTGCTCAAGCAAAACTGGACTACTGGAAAAACGTCAAGAAGGACAAGTTGGACCTCACCGAAGCATGGAAGAGGTTCAAGGAAATTAAGAGTCATTACAGCCCCCCCCATGATGACCTCAAGGTCCCCGATGGGAGGGTGTTACGCACAGCCGAGGATAAGGCGGAGGGGCTCCTCCACCACTTTGCCAACGCGAGCTCCTCAGCTAGCCTCCCCGCTGAGAAGCGCAACTTCCGGGCACCCCATGATGACCTTGTGGACCTCTTCCCCCCCCCCAAGGGGGAGCACACAGACCTCTCGCTCTTCGAGCTGAAGTGGGCCCTCAGGGCCATTAAGGCCACCAAGAAATCCCCAGGTGCAGACCAAATTACGTACCCACTTCTGCGACACTTCCCTCCCGCCCTCCAGCAATCCTTGTTGGCGATCTACAACAAATGCTGGAGAGAAGGGGTGGTACCACTGGCATGGAAACATGCAATTGTGGTCCCCATTCCCAAGGCAGGCAAACAGAGAAACCTAGTGGAAAACCACCGGCCCGTGGCCCTCACCTCCCACGTCGGAAAGGTCTACGAACGTATCATCCTGAACCGCCTAAGCCACCATGTGGACTCGAACAAGTGCCTCCCAAAGCTTCAAGCAGGGTTCAGGAGGGGTAGAAGCGTAACGGACCACGTTGTGAAGCTCGCCGAACACATCCGGAGAGCCCGAAGGCAGAGAAGAATTCTTCACACTTGTTTCCTAGATATCCCCAAGGCTTTTGACACCGTTTGGCACACAAAGCTCTTATTGAAGCTGAAGTCCATAGGGATCTCCCCGGCAATCTTCAACTTCGTGAAGTCGTTTCTCACCGACAGAACAATTGCGGTTCGGTGGAAAGGGATCATCAGTTCACAAGCCAAAATCGACATGGGGGTCCCCCAAGGCTCCGTCGTCGCCCCCCTACTCTTCACCCTGCTACTAGCGGGGGTGGGAGAGGGGGTGCGACATGACACCATAGTTACTGCCTACGCGGACGACATAGCCCTCTGGAGGAAGTCCAGGTACCGACGGCCAAAGAAGAACTCGGCGAATCATCGGGCGGAGGTAAGGGTATTTCAAGAGCAAGTGGACGTGGTCGTGAACCATCTCATGGACCTTGGATTCACCCTCTCCGGGACCAAAACGGTATACATGCCGGTGCACAGCAAGGATTATAACGCAGGTCAGTATCCGGACTGGAATCAAATCACGGTCTGCGGTACTGCTGTGAAACCCGCTGCCTCCGTCCGCTACCTGGGGGTCACCTTCCAGCGGGACGGCCTTTGGAACGAGCACCTGAGACAAGCCTGTCTCAGTGCCAGACGGGCGCTCAATCTCGTCAGAGTCATCCATCGGGAGAAATGGGGCCAACGCAGGGAAACTCTGATTCCCATCATTCAGAGCCTAGTGCGTTCCCGCCTTCTCTTCGGCGCCCCCGCCCTCCACGACCTCCCTCTGACGGCCGTGCAAAGAATGGCTCGGGTAGAGTGCCAAGCGCTCCGCCTAGGGCTAGGACTAGCAAAGTCGGTTCCCCAGGCCCAAGTCTACAATAAAGTCGGCCTACTACCACTCTGGCACTGCCTGAAGAAGGATGCCTGTACATACCTACTCAGCTCTGCAAGGGTACCCAACTCCACAGATGAAGAGATGGATGAGAGCTGGAACTCAGCCTCCACCCCCGTTCCCGTTCACGGCCTTCCCGTTTCAATAAGGGACATCTGCAAGAAGGCCAAAATCCAACCTGGCCAGCGCCGGAGGATTGTCCAGTGCCAGGTGGACCCCTTCCCTCCGTGGGCCCTCATCCCTCCTGAGGTGGAGCTTAACCTTCCCGGGCTTAGCCGTCGAGACGACCCACACACGCTTGCAGCGCGAGCAAGGGAGCAGATTGCGCTCAAATACCGTGACGACTTGCTGATATATACAGACGGATCAGTGCTCGAAGATGGACGCTCAGGAGCAGGCATCTACCTGTACAACACAAAGGAAGCTCACCCAGTGAAACTACCCCCCACCACCATCCTCACGGCTGAGCTCGTCGCCATCAGAGAGGCAGTGCAAACTGTACTCGCCCTTCTCCACCCACCACCGCAGGTAACGGTGCTATCAGACTCGAAATCTAGTCTAATAGCTATCCAGAACGGCAGCTGTGCGTCACTTCCCGCCATCCTTAAAGACGTCCTGTGCCTTCTAACGGAGGCCGGCAGGGCAGGAGTCCACTTCCGATTCCAATGGGTCCCCTCGCACGTGGGCTTCCTTGGCAACGAGATAGCAGACAAAACTGCCAAAACAGGTGCCACATTGCCTAACAGCAAAGTCACCCCAATCCAACCCTCTGCACATGACTTCTTTTGCAAAATTGACCGCGCTGCCTGGGACCTCTGGAAATTGGAGTACCACTCTACTGCTGTTGAACGAGGATGGCCCCTCAGGACCTGCCTTGGACCGACCCCCCCCCCCTACCTTCTCCTCTCTACCCCCGTACATTGCGGCAACAGTCAGCAGGATACGGGTGAATCACTGGCGGACAAAATATACCACTTCCCGCTGCACCTGTGGCGCGGAAGTATCTTTCACGCACTGCCTTTTCTTGTGCCCCGCGATGGAAGCCCACTTCCGGCCCCTAAGGACAACCTTCAATGACCCTGCCACAGCCCTCGAACGCCTCATTGCGGACTCCTCCTCCAAAGTCGACCTCCTCGTCCTTGCAGCCAACCTCGTCTGCTCCTCCCCAGTCGGGGGACTGCTGTAAACACCCCCACCCCCCACATGCACCCGCATGCCCACAAGTGAAAATCAAAACTCTTACCCAATTACACAACTTCTCAAATCACCCCAACACTTCCCTAACATTTCCAAACACACTACTTGAAGCCACCCAGAAACTACAAGCCAGTCCCTAAATCGGCTAGCTCCGCTGGGACTAAATTCACAAAACTGCAACTACAACATTGTCAAATGTGTATCATGTAGCTGTTTAAAACTGTGACTTAATTTTTGTATAATATTCTGAAAATGACTCCCTGAAGTCGAAACGTCATTTAAATATGGAAGACTATGGATGGCTTGTATTTGCCCACCCCCTTGAAATGAGATCTACTGCGAGAAAAATTGAAAATCTCAGTAAGAAGATTAATCAGTGTCAAAATGCTGTCGTGTTTAACAGTGTTTATATATATATATATATATATATATATATATATATGTACACTCACATATATTCATCTACATACAATTTGATCGTTACCTGAGGAGTGTAGGCATTGAGGAAGAGGCAGTTTTCATCCCCTATCAAAGTCTGTGTGAACAAGTCGACCTGCTTGCACGGGGACGGCTGTTTCGTGGCGTTGAGCACTCCCTGCCAGCTCTCCCACACTTCAGGGTCCTAATGGGCATGATAGAAAACAACCTAACTATACAATGGCTGGAGACCCATTACATTGGTCCTTGGCAGTGGTGCGATTCAAATATTTTAATAACAGGTTCTCTCACTAGGCCAGTAGAATGCAGACATCACTTAGGCTGTATTATATCCTGTGTAAGCCAATATTTAATAACCGATTCACGGAGCTCATGAAATTCCAAGAACAAGTTCGTACGAACCGGCTGAATCCCACCACTGGTCCATGACCAAACTTATCCTAAAAAAATATATATATAGCATCTAAGCACCTCGGTGATGAAGGGTCCTTTCACCGCCACACTACTTGGGTCAAAATGGGCAAAAGCAATGAAGTGAGGCACGGCTCTTCCAGGGCAGGGTCCTACAGATGGAGTGAGTTTATTCTCCCCTTCTCACCGGTTCATTGTATGGTGACCTCCCCACCCCCTTCTCATTCACTAAAAAATAAATCATGCTTTCCACACTCTGATCGTACTTCCTCGTTCATTCTTTCCATATGCCCAAACCACCTCAGCACAATGTCTGACAATTATCTTCCCACTTCCGTTTTCTGTTCCACCTCCACATTTCTCACTTTCCATGCTTACACTGTATTTCTCGAAAACAACTTTACTCTTTCCTTTTCCATCTTTAGATTCCAAGATATTCATACAGCACTGTACAATCATTTCATATAGCCTTCCCCTTCATTCACCTTCTAAATTTTGTTTCTCGTAGATCTTTTCATTCTACTTAGACCTTTACTAGCTTCCTTTACTCTATAATGCATCTCCCCATCCACTCCTCCAATCACCACCACATACGACCCTAAATTATTTTTTCAAACTTCACCCGTCACACATTCAACCTGTCACCACCACTATTCCTTGTACATATTACTTTTACCCACATTCACCTGTAACTCTCTTCTCTCACATAACACTCCAAAATCGGTCACCAACTACTGAATCCCGGAAAAAAGCCCCACGGAAAAAAAGCCCTACATAGGAAGATCCCTGGGCGGAAAGAACCCCACCGGAAAAAAGCCCAACGGTTGTTTTTCCCACTTAACGCAGAACACCTGGAGGAAGATACAGGAATTAGGCCTTGTGACACTGTACAAGACAGACGAAGAAAGTAGATTATTTTGTTCTATGTTAGATGCCTTGGCTTTTCTGCCATGTGACAGAGTTTCGGAGGGGATGGAATTTTTAAGAACTGTTTTTCCGGAGCAACTCAGTTGTCTGGTAGATTATTTCGATGCGACCTACGTGTCTGGAGGATATCGTCGTATCCAGATGCCTGCCGAACGCCCAGGTGATGTGCTACCGCCGCTTCGTATGCGCTGAACGCCACTCCTTTTTCCACCCGAACTTTGGAACGTCCACGAAGTAACCTTGTCTGGCGGGCATCGTACGAACAACCATTGTGAGGCGTGGAATCAAGCCTTCACACAGATGATCGGCCACGACCATCCTTCCGCGTGGATCGCGATCGAGGCTCTACGAAAAGACCAAGCCCTTGTTGCAACGACACTATTAGAAAATGCCCGAGGCCAACCACCACAAAAGCGCCAGAGGAGACATACAAGACCTTCAGAAAAGGCTTTCCACTCTCTGCAAAGACTTAGAAACAGGCCAGAAAGACATTGAAGCGTTTCTTAAAGGCTGTGCCCACTGCATCCGCTTTTAATTCGATTTAGATTTATTTAAAGTAGTGCTAACTTCCAATGTACTATTTCATAACTTAGTGCTGACTTTGTATTTTTCTATACTAAAAACCTGCTATTTATATTTAGTATATTGTAGTATTTTCATATAATATTATGTAAACTGGTGCTGACTTTGTATTATTTTATACTTAATACTTTTATACTTTATACTGCATAGCTAGCCTCAATTATACTATTGATTTTCTATTGTCATGTATTATTTGTGTTGAATTGAAGTAATTTCCGATTGTTTTATTAATATTTAGTATATTGTATTATTTTCATATAGTGTCAAGTAAACTTATCTTTTAAGCAATAAACACATAGTTTTATTTTTGAATTGTTATCTTGTTTTCCTAAATTGGCTAGTTTCAAGGTGGGGCTATTTTCCGTCAGGGAATTTCCTAAGTGGGTCTTTTTTCAGTTTTTTTTTTCTTTCTTTTTTTTCTAGGCATTTTTGGGGCTTTTTTCCGTTGGGGCTTTTTTCCGGTGGGGCTTTTTTCCGAACCCCCCTCTTCAGAATCAGCTACAAGTGCAACGTCATCAGCAAATCACAACTGATTCACCTACCATTATCACTCACCAATTCCAAAGCTTTGCCTATCACTATCAATTACTTCATTAACCACCTCATCCATGTACAGTACAACAGGTTGAACAACCAGGGTGACATCACGCAACACTGACACAACCCAACGTTCATCATTATTCCCTCATTTCCATTCTTTTCCTATTAATTAATTAATTAATTAATTATATATATTTTATATATATATATATATATATATATATATATATATATATATATATATATATATATATATATACACAAACATTTGTAACAAACTCATAAAGTAACAGGAAACTATCCGATGTGCAAGAGTGAATACAATGGGGTGCTGAAAGCGCAATAGTCCCATCTTATAATGGTTGAATGTGACTTCACCGGGTCAATATAATTTACAATTAAATGACCAACAAAGAAAATAAAAATGTGTTATTCTATCTATTGTCAACCTTACAACAGAATGTAATTCAATCATTAAAGAAATTAACGTTAATCAAGGAACAGTCTTGAGTGGCAATATTTGTATATCTCTTGTCCGTATGATTCTATTGCCTAGCAATTAACAGGCCTTTGGGCCTTGATTCAGAGTCGTTCGAATACTAGTAAATATGCAAATGTATAGAGAAATCACTCTGGGTACATAGGATAAATATGTTAAGCATGTAATCGTGAAAAATATTGCAATAACGAAATAATAACTGACATAAGCATTTTTGAACAGTACGTCTGTCCCAGTCCCACGTTAGCTTTATGTTTACGTTGCAAATGGCCGATACTTTTGTGTCGCAACACACCAGCGATTAAAGTCACATTGTCTTAACAATACAATCTCCAAAACATTATGCATATCATTTACGTACTACACAAACATAACACAGCAATAGTAAAGAACAAATACATTAATCTATAACTGATATCTACCTAGTATTCCCTATGTAAACCATGTGTAGAGCAAAATTCCAAGGAGATATATGAAGTGAGTCGTCATTTCTTTCCAGCTACGAAAAGGAAATCAACAAATGAGAGGTGGGTGATTCTGACCTTCCCGATATGCACAATAAAACAATCCGTCGCTTTTTCACTACTCAAGCTATACAGTGAGTATCGGTAAGAAAATGTTTGTCCTTTTTGGCGACTACATTCGAATGCAGTTCGTCTGTCGCTTGACGATTTTACCAAGATAAGGGAAACTACATACAAGAAGTTGGATCATATCTTAATCAACCCTTTGGCATCTATGTGCCAAGGAATTAGGGTAACGTTTTTTGTAGTGTTTCGTATGAATGCCACAGTTTGTTTCACTTCCTGACACTATGGCTTGCACGGTTGTTTTAATTTACTTTGGGGTAAAGCGGGCCCCACATGATCATCAATATTATTTCAGAATATTTCGTACTGTACAATATCATTGACAGTGTAGGGACGGTATTGAAGAATGACACAATGTACTAAAGACATCAAATGTACAGGTCACTGCCTCTTTCAATAACATCACTACACCGTCAATAATATTGTACAATACGGGATATTGCGCAATAGCATTGATCGTATAGGACCCACTTAAAACGTATGGTCATGATCGACGCTGAATAAAATAGTCTGATGTTAGCAAGAATAAAATATATCAAGGCCGGATCGACGCCGAACAGGCAGGGTGGGGAAAGTACTAAACATTATCCCATTATGAAATGAATTTATTGGACAAATTTAGGTTCAAGGAGGATATAGGCAAGAACTGGTTTACCAACGGAATGGTTAACGAATGGAAGTGTAGTGAGCGCTGAAACAATTAATTGTTTTAAGAAAACAAAAATAACTTTATGGATAGGGATCACAGGTGGTAATGGAAATAGAACTGTTTAGTGTAGGCCTTATGATCTCTTGCAGTCTCCTCCAAAATATTCTTATGTGCCACCAGACGTTTTTATGGGGTCTCGATAACAATAATAATATTGACAACCTGGATAACAGTCAGCTGAATCAGACTTTACTAAGCAAGGTTATATAATATTAGCCTAGGTCAGGTCAAGGCAGGCTAGGCCTGGTCACATATACAAATAAAATATTACGAATAACATACAAAAATACTACGAGTATTTGAATCCTTTCGTCATTTTTAATTATTCTTCCTATGAAAGTAGAAATACATGAAATCTTAAGGGTCTGCCAAGTGTACGATAACTGGTCATCAGGCTGGCGTAGCCGAAGGCGACGAACGGTTTCGGACACAGCCATGCGTCTTCTTGAGCGGTTGATGCTTCTCACGTTCCTAAAGTTCTGCGACCTGAAATTTCTCCTTTTTTCACTCTCTCTCCCACTCTCGTTCTCATTTTTTTCTGCGTATCGCCGCAACAGTTCTTGTGAAAAGCGTATCCTTCATATAAGTATATATTATGTTTCCATTATAACTTCTCTCAACACTTGATATAATTTCTAACCTCAATTGTCTCTATCACGAAGACGGATTCTAGAGAAGGTGCAAGGGCGAGTGAATCCCTAGTACAAAGTAAATGAGGGGCAACTACAAAGGATTCATATCTACAAGGATCAGAATGTGGGCCGGGAACGCTACCCACCGGACAACTCTACCCAGCAACACGCGTGCACGCCCTTACGTGTCCCCGGGCGCACATACGCACGCACGCACACACAGACACACACACACACACACACACACACACACACACACACACACACACGCTGTGTAAGGACAGACTAAAAGCACCATCATGAACAGAACGAAGAGAAAGAGATCACTTGCTTTCGGCGTTCAGGTCACTGAAAAGAGTGGATAAAAGACAGAGAAGGTCTCTTGGTTTGGGATGGGAGGGCGGAACAAGGTAACGGAAGCGGATTGGAAAAAAAAAGTGTTAGGGAATTTTCTGTATAGATGTATCCAATATCTGGAACAGATTAGATAATCGATAAGCCCATACTAGAATCATAAACGACTTCAAAAACAGTTATGGTAAATAGGAGTAAGAGGATCTTCATGAGCGTATTTCTCTTTCTTGCATACAATATTACTAAAAACACGTACGCACACAAAACGCGCACATACACACGCGTATATCTTATGAACTGCGAGAAGTACGCGTGCACTAGTTATAACTTACAAACACACATGCAAGCACGCGCGCACACACACTCACATGCTTTATGAATCATAAGAAGAAAGTGAGCGAGCAGTAGTTATAGCTTATAAGCGAGCAGTTTCACTTGCAACAGTACTTAAGTATTCATCTCACCCTCAGACGAAGTCGACCAACAGGAGCTTTGGCGAACGGCAGGCCGAGAAAAGAGTAAAAGGTTCTTCCACCAGGAGACGCCTCCTTCTTCCCCCTCAGTCTTCCCTGGGGAATTCTCAGCTCGACGAAGTCTTCCGGGTTGTTTTGACTTGAGGCCCAGCTGGACGCGAACACGACGAAAACGAACGCAGACGCCTTCATGTTGAGGTTGACGAAACAAGAGACACTATCGGGCGGAGAGAGTCTATTTATGTACTATAGTGTTTCACAGCGTCGATGGAAAGGGAGAGGGGTGGGTGGAAGGGAGAGGGGACGAAGAAGCTCGGGTATGCGTTGTTGTGCTGGTACCTGGAGCTAGGATATGAGTGAGAGTAGTACCGCTCGACCTTATGGTGGTGGTGTAGCATTGGGCGCCATTGCTATTATATATACCTCGTACCTCAGCCAACTCAAACAGCATTTTGGCCTGGGGACCTTGGCCCGTCCACAAGTGAACTCTACCACTGACTTGGCCAGACGATTAAAACGGTTTAAGACGATATATGCGGGATAGAATCTTCATGAGGTTTCAGGTCGCATTCATTTATTACTTCGTGTTCGTTTGCCTGGCGTTAGACAAACGTGTGGTCTGGTTTGTGAGAAGTCTCACGTGTTGCGTAACATGCGATATGAGCAAGTCTGCATTCTGCACCTGGGATGACTCACGTGAGCGGTGGGGTGGGTGGGTGAGGGTTCTGTGTGGTACCTCGTCTGAGGTGATTTCAGCTCGCTCGGGACGTTTGAACGAAAACGAACGCGCAAAGGTCAAACGGACGGCGTGATTTTTAACTCCGAAAAAAAAAACAGGGAAGTGAAATCTAACCTTTCCCTCTCTTGGTGAAAAGCTAATGAATTATGCTATTACCGTACACTCTAGTACTCCAATGGCAGACATGTTTCTCACGGTTAATAAAAATCACTCGATGGAAGTCACAAAAAAGCCTTCTCGCGTCTCACGTAAGACTGGATTGCATTGTCACTACGAGTATTCCGCATTTCATTGGACAATGTGCTCACGTTTATGGCAGTTTTTATATTCAGTATTTCTTACATTATCAATATGGAAAAATAAGTTTTCTTAAATATTATTTCTTTCATATTATATATATATATATATATATATATATATATATATATATATATATACATACATATATGTATAAATATATTTGCATTTGTAAAAGAGGGAAGCAGATTTTCTGTGAGGCATGTGGAGATGAAAATGACAGTATTTTTGTCGTTTTCAACAACACACAAACATAATATATTTATATATATATATATATATTATATATATATATACACACACGAATATATTAGGCCAGATGGTGAAAGTGACTAAAGATCATGATAATGATATAAAGGGGCGCATTACAATTGATTGGAAAATGTTTGATAAGTATAACAAGATCATGAGAGGCTGTCTACCTTTGTGTCTGAAACGCAAATTTTATAACTAGTGTGTATTGCCCACAGTAATCTACGGACGAGAGACTTGGAAACTGACAAAGGCGATGGAGAAAAAGCTAAGGAGTACACAGAGGAGAATGGAGAGATCAATGGTGGGAATAACCCTGAGAGACCGAAAGAGAGCAGACTGGAGTGAAAGATATTGCGGAGGTGGTAAAAGAGAGGAAGTGGAATTGGGTACGTAAAGGTGCGGTTACACTAGTCAACGGATGGGTTGGATTTCGAGCCTAGGGATGTATTTCGTCCAACGCTGGAGGATTTGGGTTGGAATCCAAGCCTAGGGATTACCAACGCAATAACGTTTTAGTCCACATCTCGGAAGATATCAGAGGGAAACTAAAGATACATGTTAAAAATATTCATGTTTATGACATATTCAATATATATATATATATATATATATATATATATATATATATATATATATATATATATATTAAGCGATCAATTATTGAATAGTATAAAACTATCTTGAAAAAGAAAATAAACCTTATGGAACTTACATTGTGACAATAATCAAACAGTCGTTTGAATACTGCTGTATGTAAACATTGGTAAATTTTCTTACACACAAAAACTCTATTCACCATATGATTGATATCTACACTTTTCGCCGTAATGGAGTGCAATACTGAAGTTATCCATGCTCCAATAGAGAAGATAAGACTACAAGAGGCGCTTTGGGATATGAGGCATCCCGACTATATTAAGAAAGAATTATATCATCTCTCTCTCTCACTGAGTCAGCCCTTCAATTACCATTTTCTATGGATGACAAATATCTTTTACTCGATAATTAAACTGTGTATTTACCTAGTTGTATTTACCTAGTTGTATTTTACGGGAAGGGGAGCTATGCTCGTGGGGTCCCGTCTTCATATCTCATTTTATCTAAACTATTTTTAAATTCATGTATTGTTTTTGCACACACCACTTTCTCATCTAACTTGTTCCAACTGTCTATTGCTCTGTGAGGAAAGCTGTTCTTTTTAAAATCTCTTCTATAGCTGTCTTTTTTTATTTTCTTTCCGTGTCCTCTTGTATTTCTGTCATCCCATTTTATCAGATTCTCTCTATCAGTAATTTCTATGCCTTTCATGATTCTGTAAATAGCTATCAAATCTCCTCTCTCTCTCTTCTTTGCTCTAGTGTCTGTAGTTTAAGTTTTTGTAGTCTCTCTTCATATGATAGTTTTGAGAGTGTTGGTGCCAGTTTTGTAATTGCTCTTTGTATTCTTTCAAGTTTTTTTATACATTTTTTTGTACTTGGTGACCATATCGTTGCTGCATATTCCAATCTTGGTCTTATCAGGGTGATTAGGATTTTCCTCACCATTTCTTCATCCAGGTATGTAAATGCCACTTTGATTGTTCTTATTAAATTATAAGTTTCTCCAAAAATCTTATTTATATGTTTCTCAGGTGACATATTATTCATAACAATGACTCCCAGGTCCTTCTCATTTTCTACTTTTTTTATTCCTTCTTTTCCCAAATTATATGATCCTGTTATTCTGTTTTTGCTTTTTCCAAATTCCATTATACTACACTTTTTTGTATTGAACTCCATCTCCCACTTCCTACTCCATTCTTGTACTTTATTTAGATCTCTCTGTAGTGATTCACAATCTTCTTCAGTTTTCACTCTTTTCAGTAATTTTGCATCATCTGCAAAGAAGCTCATATAGCTTTCAATTCCTTCATCCATATCATTAATATATATAGCAAACATTATTGGGGCCAGAACTGTTCCCTGCGGGACACCGCTTATTACTTCATTCCATTTTGAGTGCTGATCTCTTATCACTACTCTCATTTTTCTTTCTTGCAAAAAGTCTTCCATCCAATTTAGCAATTTACCTTGTATTCCTCCTTCATATTCTAATTTCTTAAGCAACTTCTTATGTGGTACTTTGTCAAAAGCTTTTTTTAGGTCTAGAAATGCACAATCAGCCCATCCATCTCTTTCTTGTATTATATCTATTAGCCTTGAATAGAAACATATTAAATTGGTGACGCATGATCGTCCTTGTCTGAATCCAAATTGCCTTGGATTTAGTACGTTGTTTTTTTCCAAGTATTTTACCCATCTACTTTTGATAATTCTTTCACATATTTTTGCTATTGTACTTGTTAGAGAGACTGGTCTATAGTTGGTAGGTTCTTCTTTATTTCCTCCTTTATATATAGGTACTATATTTGCTTTTTTCCAATCTTCTGGAACTTTTCCTTCTTTTAAGGAACTGCTTATTATGCTATGTATTTTGTCTGCCAGTTCATTCCTGCATTCTTTCAGAATCCAGTTTGCTATTTCATCTGGCCCATGCGATTTTCTGACATCAAAATTACCCAAGTGTGTCAATATTTCATTCTTTGTTACTTCTATTTCTTCCATAGGGGGGACTTTTTCCTTCCACTCAATCTCTTCAGGTTGTATATTTTCCCTTGTAAACACTGATTTAAAATGTTTGTTCATAATTTCTGCCATTTCCATTTCCTCAGTGTATTCAACTCCTCCTTGTCTTAATTTCTCTAAGTCTTGTTTGTTTTTCAGTTTATTGTTTACAAATCTGTAGAATAGTTTTGGTTGATCTTTACACTTTTCTATAACATCTTTTTCATATTTTCTTTTTTCCTCTCTGCACTTTTGTACATATTCATTTCTATAACCAGTATATATTTTCCATTTTTCAGGTCTTCTGTCTTTTTTCCATCTGTTCCAGGCTTTGTCTCTTTTGTCCTTTAACTCCCTACAACTTTTGTTGTACCAGCATTTTACATATTCTTTTTCTTGTTTTTGTCTTGGGACATACTTTTCCACTCCTTTTTTGTAAATTTTTGTCAAAATATTCCATTTCTCTTCCACTGTTGTTTCTTCTTTGTATATTTCTTCCCAGTTTTCTTGTTGGAAGAATTCTCTTATTTTATCAAAGTTTGTTTTTTCATACATCATTCTTCCTTTTCTATATTGTTCATTTCTTTTCATATATTTTTCTTCATTAAGTTCCAGTTCAATCAATATGTGGTCACTTTTACCTATTGGTGTTTTATATTCAATCTTGTCCACTATTCTAGGTTCAGATGTAATTATTAAGTCTAGCCTCGATGGTTCTTCTTCATTTCTATACCTAGTGTTCTCTTGTATCCATTGTGTCATTGAATGGTCAGTAATCATCTCAAGTAGAGCATTTCCCCATGAGTCATCACCACTCTTTACTGTCATTTCTTCCCAGCAGATTTCTTTGCAATTAAAGTCGCCCATCATAACTATTCTTCCTCCGTCTTCCATTATTTTAGTTAATGCTATCTTTGTGTCCTCTAACATACTTTTATGTTCACTCTCCTCCCATGAGGCTGTTTTCGGAGGCACATAATTGATCACAAATTTTCTGCTCTTCTTATCTCGGTCTTCCACTTCTATCATAATCATCTCTACTGTATTCTTTCCATATATGACACCTTTCACGTTTATATCCTTCTTAGTCAGGAACATAACTCCACCCCCTTGTTTTTTCTCTCTGTTTCTAATCCAATAATTGTATGTATCATGTCCTACACTGTTGGGTGGTAGTGGGCCTTTTAATTTTGTTTCTACAATTCCCATTATGTCCGGTTCTTTTTCTTTCAAATAATCATTCAGTTCATTCAATCCTGTTATCAATCCATCTATATTTGTGTAAGACACTCTTAGTTTTCTGCCACTTCCATTGTATTCTCTGTTTCCCTTATGTTTTTCTTTAGTATGTCGAACTGCTTTATTTTCATGTTCACTACTCTCCAATAGAATCTCTCTTTCTCTGACTCCGTTCTTTCCTCGTTTTTTGCCTTAGCTTCAATTCTTTTCTGCTTTTCTGCCTCTCTTTCCTCCTTATTCATTTCTCTTTTTATCCATACCTTTTTATATTGATCATTTGTTGCTAGTTTCCCTGACTTGGATAGAATTTTCTCTGCTGTTGTTTGTGACCTGAATTTAATCTTAATTGGTCTGGTCTTATCTGTACTATATTTTTCGAGTCTGAATTTTTCCTCAATTTCCTTTATAATTTCTGGTTCATCTTCCTGGACTAATTTTAATAAACTGCTTACTCTTTCATTTTCCTCCTTGATTCTTGCAGTTCTATCTGGGTTATGTTTCTCTTCCATTCCTAAAATAATTATACATTTCTTTTTGTCAGCTAATTCTCTTACTATATTCTCCTTCTGTCTCATCACTTTAATAACTGAGTCTTCATTATGTTCTTTCAATTGCTGTTTGACTATGTCAGTGAATGAAACCTTATTCCCTTCTTGAGTTATTCTCCAATTTTTAGCTTCTGTAGCTAGTTTCTCTCTGTTTTCATTACTATTCTTCTTCAATTTCTCATTCTCCTCCTTTACATTTCCTAACTGTCTTTTTAGGTCCTCTATTTCTTCAGTTAAGTTTCTGTTAGCCTTCTCTAGTTGTTCCAACCTTTCAATTCTTTGAAAAATGGAGTCTACGTTACCTAACTTACGCTCCAAGTCCTCGATCACCTTATCAACTCTCTCCTCTAGTCTTATCAGTCGGGGGGGGGGGGGGTTGTGTCCCCCCCACCCTCTTTAAATCCCTGGAACATATTCTCGTCACTTTCTTCTGTATTGCTCCTCTCTATACTTCTAATCTTTACATTTTTATTAGACATTTGATCCTCGCTAAGTCTTTTGTTTACCTTCCGCTTGTCTGGCTGGTCAAAGTCTACTCCCTCCTCATTTCCTTCCATTTCCCTCAGTAATCCCTCCCCTTTTCCTCTTTCCCTACGTTCCCACTACTCCACGAGCAATTTCCCCCCCACCCTGCAAAAACACTAGGCACTTCTCTTTGCGTTGTGATCCACAGACTTCACTTTTCTTCAGAACGTCTTCTAAGCCGTCCATTCGTTGAAGTGTGTGTGTGTGTGTGTGTGTGTGTGTGTGTGTGTGTGTGTGTGTGTGTGTGTGTGTGTGTGTGTGTGTGTGTGTGTGTGTGTGTTTACCTAGTTCTATTTTACGGGAAGGGGAGCTATGCTCGTGGTGTGTGTGTGTGTGTGTGTGCATATGTGTGGACACCGCGAGATGGGAAGCGTAGAAGAGACCAGACAGGTGGAGAGACGATAGAGAAGTTTGCACGGGTGACGTGGCAGAGTTTAGCGCAGTCGTGCAAGTCATGGAAGGCTATGAAAGAGGACTTCATTCAGCAGTGGACTTGGGGTGGCTGACTGATATATATATATATATATATATATATATATATATATATATTGAAACATTGTGATAAGTTGAAAAAGGTGGAAAAAGTGTCATGGGTCTCGTTCCGAGTTTATTCCTTCCCGGTTTCGCTAAAGAAACTACAGCCGAAACCGGTCAGGAATAAACTCGGAGCGAGACCCGTGTGACTATTTTTTCACAATTTTCACATATATATATATATATATATATATATATATATATATATATATATATATATATATATATATATATATGTGTGCACAAGTATTACAAAACACACGTGACTACACCAATATACTGAACACCACAGGGAAAAGAAAAATTCTTGGAATCCGAGCGCTTTCGTGAGATTTTTACATCTTCAAGGATTACAATAAAATGAATTCATTCTATTGTAATCCTTGAAGATGTGAAAATATCAAGCAAGCGCTCGGATTCCAAGATTTTTTCCTTTCCCTATGGTGTTCAGCATATGTATACATACATACATATATACATATATATATATACATATATACATATATATATATAGATAGATATACACGAGTATATATATATATATATATATATATATATATATATATATTGAAGTATGTAAGACAAATGAGTGGAAGGGTGGTGAGTTAAACACAAAGAACAGTTGGAGTTTTATTCACTGACGTTTCGTCCTTACCAGGACATTCTCAAAGTACAATAACATATGTATTCATTAATGTACTTTGAGAATGTCCTGGTAAGGACGAAACGTCAGTGAATAAAACTCCAACTGTTCTTTGTGTTTAACTCACCACCCTTCCACTCATATATATATATATATATATATATATATATATATATATATATATATATATATATATATATATATATATAATTTCTTATAAACCTGGAACCAAATAATTTTCTTAGTTACTTAAAAATATGTATACATACCGTATATATTAGAATCATTACAATGTTTTGTGACTTTTGGTTAGTACCCTCTTTTCAAGGATAAAATTATTCTTATTAATTCGGAAAAAATATGTTTACGAAGCTATAATCTTATTAGAATAACTATGGATCATTATATTAGAATATTCACATGTGATACGTAATAAAAATCATCATGAAAACAGAGTAGCTGTGAAAAAAAAAAATTCCACAGAAACGACCTTGGACTTTGATGGGGAAAAATATAATGTCCTTTGTGCGACGAAAAAAAAAATCTAAATATCTGTCCAAGCCTCCTTTGCCACCATTGTATAACTTGTCCAAGTGAATACCAATTATTTTTTGTTTGACTTTTATTCAATCTGTTCACCATCTTTAGCAGATGGAAGCACGACATGACGTCACAGGGTCAAACTCGCCTCACCGTTTGATGTATCCATTCGATTCTTTGGTTTATTTGAACTGAAGTAATTTGATTTTATTAATCCCCAAAAATATAGAACAATAACATATGTATTCATTAATGTCTACTTTTTCTCTATTTATGTTCCGAGCTAACCTCAGTATGGACTACAACGTCTCATGACTGGATCAGCTGCACAAAAGGAACGTAAAAACTATGATGTAAATCTTAGTAGGGGAAAGTGTTTAAGTTAAACATTTCTTTGAAGATTGAAAAGGGCAAATATATACTACAAACAAAAGTTACTTCAGTGATCTTTAAAAACTATCAACCGACGATAAACCTTTACCAAACTAATCACTAATAAATAACTTACTTCATTAAACAAATCTAGCATTCCAACTTAAATAAGTTTTAAAAATTTTGACATTTGAGTCGTCCTTTTGCTGCTAAACTTACGCAAAACCTGGTCTGTCACCTTTGTGGTCTGATCACACGTGCAAGCGAGCTGACGGGTTTTTTTATTTGTGATTTGTGATATGTTTCAAATATTATCTAATGTTTACTTATTCTAGAATATTATAAAATTTTTACGTATTTTTGAATATTAAATAGTTCTTGAGTATTTTTTTTTTTTAAAGTACGTATATTACTCCATTAAATGCTACTCGCCTAGAGCAAGTTTGAGCCTCTTTCAAATACCTAGTGCTATTAAACATGAACCAATGCAATAGTTTGTATTGCAATGACAAGTGCAGTAATTGAACATTATTTTTTATGACTAGTTATAAAGATGAAGATCAAAATATTTCATTGTCTTTGAAAAAAAGTCCATCAATATTCCCTCGCTTAATAAACTCAAAACTGGATACATTTCGTGCTGAAAATCACAGACGATCCCCTTAAATCAGCCTAGACGCTTTTTTTTCTGTAGTCTAGCTCAACTAACATGGTCTATTTGTAATTAGCTGAGGGGAGGATCTTGCTCCTACAGTTATCATTCCCCCATCATAACCAGCATTTCCTCACAGCTGAATGAAACCGTCTAACATTAACGAGAATAAACTCTCTGTAGTGTACCGGGCGGGCACAAATAGCGGTATTCTTATGCCGTTCATGCCCGGAAGTCTCCTTAGCTAAACAAAGTCTTCAAGCGTTAACTAGAGCGAAATTTGAAGAATAACTAGAGCGAAATTTGAAGTACAATAAGGACACGCATATCCTCAGCGAAAGCACGAGAATATGGCCAATACAAGCCTGTACGGACACCCACTTTAAAAGGGGGGAAAAGTACTTTTGGTATATGCACGAACAAGTAGCGTTGTTGGACATGATCACGTGTACATTTTTTTTTGGGGGGGGAGTGAAATGTCACGTATTCGTACAAGCCATCCCATCCGTGGGAATTCATCGCACATGACTAGTTGTACATCGTGTGTCTGGCAGCATGTATGGCAACCTGTCGCTATGGTTGACATTGCTGTCAAATGCCTTCAAACAAATATAAACTATTATACGTATTCTATAACGCTTTGTCCCCGATTGTGTCAAGTTTTATGGACATTCGCTAAATCATCTTCGCAACACATTTTTCTTTATTATTATCATTTATAACAAAATCGGTCGCTTACTGACATCCAGTCACAGAAATGGCGCGTGGTTAGAGTACTTGACTCGAAACCCAATGATCCTTAGTCTGATCCCGGCCACCGGCTGCATATGACAAAGTCTTGGTCGGCTTCTGATACTCCCAGAAGCGGTCTCGAGCTCATTACCTCTTAAATGCAGATTTCCACTCATATGAATAAATTCGCCAGGCGACAGCGATAAATAACCTCGTTATCTACGGGTTCATCTATTAACACCTATGAAACTTCCCACACTGATCTCGATGTTTTTTTTTCACCATGATTTTCTGTGCTCATTTTACTTTTATCTTATTTATTTATTTATTTCCTAATAGCCCGTGGCAAGGGTGGTCTAACTGACTGCTCTTGCCACGGGTTCACAAAAATAAAAATAAAAATATAAATAAAATAAATCTACAAAATCATGGTGAAAAATATATCGTAAATTTTTTCTTGAAAATATACTATATTGATCATGATAGTAATAGTGAAAAAATAGCAATGATAAAAGTGAGGGTTGTGGAGTGTATTAGGGATGAAATGGGAGGGCATGGTTTTTATGCCTTTGTTTTTTGGCTACCTCCCTTATTATGGGGGGAAAGCCTTTGGTATATGTATGTACAATAATAATTATAATATTAACACTGATGATAATCAAGATAATGGTTACAATAATCATTATAAGTAAATGTAACTAACAATAATAATAACAACAATACTAGTACATACATATACCAAAGGCTTTTTCCCCCTACATGGGGGGTAGCCAAAAAGAAAAAGGCATAGAAATCACTCCCACCCATTTCATTTTCCATATATTCCACTCCCCTCCACCCTCCCTCCTATCTTGGCACCTCCTGGATGACGGGTCATCCCTGCATACTGTCCACTGCCCTGGGTCAGAAGTAGTGTCGCAAGACACAACACATCCACAGCAAGGCCACTTCATAAATTCGGCGACCCCCCCTCTCCGTCCCCTCATGCGTCAAAAACAATTCTCATACATACTTCCTCACCCCCCATCCCCCACCAACTCCCCCTCATGCATCACAGCCTCATCTATACACAACCCTTCTCCATTCACCCCTATCTTCTGTCCTCTCCCGTCCTTCCTCAACAGACATTCCTCTCTTTTGTAAAGCCCCTTTCACCCCATCCATCCATCTCATCCTAGGACGCCCCCTCATATTCACTCCTTCCATCTCTGCCTTCCACATTTGTTTTACTAATCTTTCTTCACTCATTATTTCCATGTGTCCAAACCATCCTAATACTCTTTCATCAACCCTATCTCCCAACTCCCTTTCCACCCCTGTTCTCCTCCTCGCCTCCTCATTTCTCACTTTATCCAGCCTAGTAACCCCTATCATACTTCTCAGACATTTCATCTCAAACAAATTCAAACTCCTTCTCTCCCCCTCTCTCATGTTCCATGTTTCTGCCCCGTACATTGCTGTTGGCACAATCACTCCTTCATATAACCTCCTCTTAGCATCCATTCCCAAATGTCTATTTCTCATTACACTTTTTAATCCACCAAGGCATTTACTCGATTCTCTCAATCTACATTCTACCTCCACTCCCACTCCTCCCTTTCCTGTCACATTCGTCCCCAAGTATCTGAAACTGTCCACTTCCTCCAGTTTCTCACCCTTAATGCTCACTTCCAGCCTACTGTCACTCTCTCCCCTTGTACATATCATCACCTTACTTTTGCCCACATTTATCTTCAGCTTCCTTCTTTCACACACCTTCTCAAACTCTGTCACTAACTTCCTCAATCCCTCCTCTGATCCTGCTACAAGCGCAGTGTCGTCCAAACAACAGCTGGCTCACCTCCCACTTTTCTCCATTTTCTTTAATCATCTCCAACCCCTGACCCACTACCTTTGCATTCACCTCTCGTACCTCCCAATCCATGTATAGATTGAACAGCCAGGGCGACATAACACATCCCTGACGAAGTTCCACCTTTACCTCAAACCATTCACTCTCTCCATTTCTAATCCTAACGCAAGCTCTACTACTCTCATAAAAACTCTTGACTGCTCTTAACAGCTTTCCTCCTATCCCATATATCTGCAGTACCTCCCACAGTGCCTTCCTGTCTACCCTGTCGTAAGCCTTTTCCAAATCCATAAAAGCCAAAAAAACATCCTTACCTTTTCCTATAGCTTTCTCACATATCTGTCTTACCACAAAAATCTGATCTACACATCCCCTACCTGTCCTAAAACCACATTGTTCCTCACCAATTACTCCCTCTGTTCCTCTCCTAATCATCTCAATCAAGACCCTCACCATAAGCCTTCCCAACTACACTCAACAAGCTGATCCCTCTGTAACTACTACACTCACACTTGTCCCCCTTTCCTTTGTAAAGTGGAACTATACAGGCACTCCTCCAGTCCTCCGGCACTCTACCCTCTCTTAAACAAACATTAAATAACCTCACCAGCCAGTCCACCATAACTGTACCTCCTTTCTTCAGACATTCTGCATGGCATCCATCCAGACCAGGTGCCTTACCTGCTCTTATCATCTTAACAGCTGCTTTCACTTCATCCTTCCCTATTTCTCCTCCGTTTTCCTCACTCATCATTCTCATTTACTTAGCGCTTCCCACTGCAACTACCTTTCCCTCCCTATCCTCCTTCACATTTAGCAACTCCCTAAAATACTATGCCCACCTTCCTCTCACTGCCTTCTCTTCTATTATCATCTCTCCATCTGCATCTTTTACCTTTTCTTCTCTACTTGATTCGCCTCCTCTTCCTCTTTTAATTTCCGTCCAAAACATCTTTTTATTACTTTCAAAATTTTCTGTCATATTCTTTCCCCATTTCACATCTGCTCTCCTCTTTGCTTCCTTTATCTTATGCTTAACTTTCTCTTTACTTTGTACCTCTCATATGATTCCCTCGTCCTAATTTATAGCCAATCTATGAATGCCTGCTTCTCTTCTACACCCTTCTTTGCTTCCTCATCCCACCACTCACTACCCTTCTTTCTATTTCCTCCCGCCCTCCTTGTTCCACACACCATCTTTGCATACCTTATGACTCCACTCCTAGTTCTACTCTATCCTTTACTCTCTCAACTTCTTCTTATACTCATTCTCCTTTATTTGCTCATTTAAGCAGTTCACTCTAAGTACCTCCCTACCTTCTGCCCTTTTCCTCTTTCTCCACCTATTCTCCACTCTCAATTTACCTTCCACCAGGAAATGTTCTGATATTCCCCCACTCTCTCCCCTTAGAACATGTACATTCTTAACTCTTCCTACCATACTCCTGGTCACCACTATATAGTCTATTAACGCTCTATCTGCCACCCTTCCATCCACCACCCTATCCCATGTGTACTTATGCTTGACTTTCTTCCGAAACACTGTATTTGCTATCATCAACTCTCAAGACACATCTCCACCACCAATTCTCCACTACAATTTTTGCCTGGAACTCCATACTTCCAATCACTCCGTCAATTGGTTCATTTCCTTCCCTAGCATTTAGGTCTCCCAATACAACTACATTGACATTTCTCCCTAATCCCTCTATATACTCATTTATATATACCCAAAAAGCCTCCCTTTCCTCTACGCTCTTCTCACTACCAGGCCCATACGCACTTACAAAAACCCACATCTCCTTTCCCAGCTTCACCTTCATCCACATCAACCTTGAAGTAACCTCCTTCCACTCCACTACCCGCTTACTTATCTCTTCACTTACTAGTATAGCCACCCCTTCTCTCCCTCGTCCCCTCTTCACTCCTGAGTACCTTCCAGCTACACTTCCAAACTCACATTTGCCCTTTCCTTTCATTTTAGTTTCACTCAAAGCCAGTACATCCACCTTTCTTCTCACAAACATATTGCCTATCTCTTCCCTTTTACTCTCATCTGTACCACATCCACGCACATTAAAAGATCCAAACCTTAGGGTACTGGTTGGAAAGCTCCTAGACCCTCTTATGCCTTTACTTCCTTTTTTAGAAATGTCCCCTTTTGGGGCTACATGTAGTAGGACTCCTAATCCCATCCCCCGTCCCTTTTTTTGTCGCCTTTTACGACTGAAGTGGAAATACTTGGTGGCAGTATTCTTTTCCCCCACCACAGGGTAGGTAGGCGAAAAAAGGAAATGAATATTCAGAGAAATTGTACAGAACAGTAACAAGGGGTTGGGGGACAGCATAACGGAGGGACAGTCGTGGTATAAAAGTGTCATCATTTCTCTATGTACAGAGTTTTCCTCTATCACAGACAAAATTATGTGTGTCTCTGGTCCGTAGGGGCGCCCCATATAGACCCTAAAGTATCAACTGCATACTACTTTACCACAACATGCAGCCAATATCCCAGACGGGGATAAGTTTTCTCATCTAAATCCCTCCACTTGGGAACCCTTCTCAGTTAAACAAGACCATCTAACGTTGACCCGAACAAAAACTTCAGAGCGAGTCAGCCCACTTCGGTACAATCTGAACCTTTGCATCACAATAGACGAAACCCTAACGTAAATCAACAAAAGAGGACTGAACTTAACTGAATGATCAAAACGTAAACGAAAAAAACATTATTTGTTTATTAATTCATTTATAGATTTATTCACTTTATCATTCATTTGTTTGTGTATTTATTTATCTATTCATTTACTTATATACTTCTTTATTGTATAAGGAGATTATTTTTCCTGTGACCTCAGCATCACAAACATCCTCATACAAAGTACAGTTGGCTTCAATGTAAGTCCTACAGGCATTGATGTTTTCTTCTTGTGAGGAGATGTGCGAGGTGTATCTCTTCGTATCGTAGATTTACGACGATTCTAACGATATTATATAAAACTTACCACATCGCGTATGTTCAACGTGAAGGATATGCTTGCAACAGCGTCGCAGGCCAATGTAGTCACACGTGGAACCAAATCTACATTTATTATATCTGTTATCACAGAAGACACAGAACACTACATTGCTCCACACTAACAAACACCAGACATAGTAATATTTCTTCTCTAAATGACTTATAAAGGCTGTTGCCGATTTCCTGGAGGCCGCGATTCTTTTGCAAGAGACTACAGGTAACGGGTTGAATGATCTTCTGCTTTCTGTCCATCTTTCCATGCACACATGGGCCAATGACGGGTACCTGCATGTGACGGTTATGCAAGGAGTACAGTGCAGCTGCCCATTTCCTGTAAGATGGACAGTAGCGTTGCCCATTTTCAAAGCCCGTCAGTCCCTCTCTATATCAATTTCAACTGTCTTTCTTACACTGTCCCACACATGGAGAACTAACAGCAGGCGGCATCTCCCCTCCATATATTACTTGCATCCAGTGACATGAAAACAGTCCCACACCAACACAAGACGGACAACAGTACAAAGTTTCTTCCCGGAGAGATCTGTGGGTAAAGATAGCTCTAATTTCCCACAAAGGCGTTAAGTTCACTGGATTGAATAAGCGACCTTCAAGACTGCAGTTTGAGTTTGCCAACCAATGAGCAATCACGGATTCTTGTAACTGAATTTGAACATTCGGAGAACATGTGATATATGTAAGTCGGTGTCATAATTGAAATATTCTGGTCTGGCCATTATCAAACGATTTTTTTCTTAAATTTGAATTCGTTCTAAGATTTCGGAACATTTTGTTCTGAATAACGGAATTTCAAAATTCTACACACCCCTGAGAACAGTTTTGTAATTTACTGTGTTCATACTATTTCGCTCAGTTGGGGACTGGTCCTCTCCGTTCACGTATTAATTCATTTGAACGCGTTACAAATATCATAGTCAGAAATGTATTAGATAATTCTACTGTAGACTTTTTGAGCCAGTTTAAATAATACATACATATACTAAAGGCTTTTCCCCTTTACAAGGGAGGTAGTCAAAAAACAAAGGCATAATATCCACTCCCACCCATATACTGTACTCCACTCCCACCTACCCTCCCTCCCTCTTACCTTGGCTCCTCCTGGATGACGGGTCATTCCTGCATCTCGCCCACTGCCCTGGGTCAGAAGCAGTGTAGCTAGACACAGCACATCCACAGCAAGGCCGCTTCATTAAATCGTCAACCCCCCCCCCCTCTCTCTCTCTCTCTCCGTCCCCTCATGCAGAAAAGAAGACGGGGAGAAATCCCTTCGGGCTGCGTCAATTTATTTTTCACACATATTCCCTCACTCCTCATCCCCCACCCACTCCCTTTCATGCATTACAGCATCATCCATACACAACCTTGCTCCCTATTTTCTGTCTTCTCCCGTCCTTCCTCAACAGACATTCCCCTTTCCCAATGCCCCTTTTATCTCATCCATCTCATCTTAGGATGCCCCCTCATTTTCACACCTTCCACCTCTGCCTTGCACACCTCTTTTACTAGTCTTTCTT
Organism: Oratosquilla oratoria; assembly: GCF_046742065.1. Taxonomy (NCBI): domain Eukaryota; kingdom Metazoa; phylum Arthropoda; class Malacostraca; order Stomatopoda; family Squillidae; genus Oratosquilla; species Oratosquilla oratoria. The sequence goes on from NC_134789.1 coordinate 50,451,359, forward strand.
CACTCATTCTTTCCATGTGTCCAAACCATCCCAATACTCTTTCATCAACTCTATCTCCCAACCCCTTTCCATCCCTGTTCTCCTCCTCACCTCCTCGTTTCTCACTCTATCCAGCTTAGTAACCCCTATCATACTTCTCAGGTACCTCATCTCCAACACATTCAAACCCCTCTTAATTCGAAAATTGTGTCCTAAAATTATTTAATATGCTCCCACTTATAATGATAATAATAGTAATAATATTAAGTTGGGCAATCTTGAAAAGACACAGACAAATAAATGAATGTAACAGATTAATGAATGAATTGATAAACAAATAAATTATATCATCTGAGAGGTATTACGATACAAAATTAAAATTTGTAAATGATGAATATAAACTATGAACCAAGTCGAGAGAGCACTATGACAAATAAAAAAATATGATAATAATAATACATACATACATATACCAAGGCTTTTTTCCCCTTCCAAGGGAGGTAGCCAAAAAGGGAAAGGCATAAAAACACTCCCACCCATTTCATCCCCAAATACACTCCACACCCCTCCCACCCTTCCTCTCATCTGAGCACCTCCTGGATGACGGGTCATCCCTGCACCCCGCCCACCGCCCTGGGTCAGAAGCAGTGTCGCAAGACACAGTACATCCACAGCAAGGCCGCTTCATTTAATCGGCGACCCCCCCTCTCCGTCCCCCTTTGCATATAAGGAGAGGACGGGGAGAAATCCCTTCGGGCTGCGTCAAAATTTACTCACACATACTACCCCCCCCCCACCCCACCCCCCGCCCATTCCTCCTCATGCAGTCACAACATCATCCATATACAACCATTCTCCACTCACCTCTGTCTTCCGTCCTCTCCCTTCCTTCCTCAACAGACATTCCCCTCTTCCCCAAAGCCCCCTTCACCCCATCCATCCACCTCATCCTAGGACGTCCCCTCATGTTCACTCCCTCCACATCTGCCTTCCATACCTCTTTTACTAGTCTTTCTTCACTCATTCTTTCCATGTGCCCAAACCATCCTAATATTCTTTCATCAACCCTCTCTCCCAAATCCTTTTTCACCCCTGTTCTCCTCCTCACCTCCTCATTTCTCACTCTATCTAGCCTAGTAACCCCCGCCATACTTCTCAGACACCTCATCTCAAACACATTCAAACTCCTTCTCTCTTCTTCTCTTATGTTCCACGTTTCTGCCCCATACAGTGCTGTTGGCACAATCACTCCTTCATACAGTCTCCTCTTCGCATCCATTCCCAAATGTCTATTTCTCATTACACTCTTTAATCCACCAAGGCATTTACTCGCTTCTCTCAATCTACATTCTACCTCCACCTTCACTCCACCTTTTCCTGCTACACTTGCACCCAAGTATCTAAAACTATCCACTTCCTCCAGTCGCTCTCCCTTAATGTTCACTTCCAGTCTGCTGCCACTTTCACCCCTTGTACATCTCATCACCTTACTTTTACCCACATTTATCTTTAGCTTTCTTCTATCACATACTCTCCCAAACTCTGCCACCAGCTTCCTCAATCCCTCCTCTGACCCTGCCACAAGCGCAGTGTCGTCCGCAAACAACAGCTGGCTCACCTCCCACTTTTCTCCATTTTCTTTAACCATCTCCAATCCCTGACTCACTACCCTAGCATTCACCTCTCGCACCACCCCATCCATGTATAAGTTGAACAGCCATTTAAAAAAAAGACTTTTCTATAGTCAACTTGAGTGTGCTGATTTCAAATCTGAAGTCGGGTTTTGTCTGCAAGCTACAGATTTTATGCAATTTGACATTTTTATTTATTTTTAAATTTTCGTTATTATAGGAAATTGCAATATCAGCCACAATTCTTTTGTTCACTTGAATCTTAAAACAGTATGAAAGCCATTTCTGTACATTTATTAAGGCAAAAGAAACAGAACATTAACAGAACATCTATCCCAAAGTTAGATTAGCATCCTTCAGAACATCACCACAGCTGATGGAAGCTTATCAATTTCTTTGTGTATTTTTTTCAGGCAGGAATTTGCGTTTGTAACTTTTGCGTTTGTACATTTCATCTGGGCAATTTCGTTTAATGCTCCAGCAGTAGTCAGCCATCATACTTTTGTCCCAGCGCCCTTGGTAGCGTTCTTCCATGATCTTTAGGTCTTGGTGGAATCGTTCTCCTTGTTCGTCACTCACAGCCCCCAGGTTGTCAGGGAACTGATCAAGGTGGCTGTTCAAAAAATGAAGCTTGATGCTCATGTTGCACCTGAGATCACGAAAAGCGAGGAGCATTCTGTTCACAAGTTCACTGTAGTTCTCCGCCTTATTGTTTCCAAGGAAGTTCTGAACGACTGCCACAAAGGATAACCATGCTTCCCTTTCTAAAGCGGTCATCTTAGCAACAAACTGATCATCACGAATTAGGGTTCGAATCTGTGGGCCATCAAACACGCCTGCTTTGATCTTCTCAAATGATAACCCTGGTAAAGCTGTGATGATGTGTTGGAAACATTCACCTTCGGTTTCCAGTGCCTTGACAAATTGTTTCATCAAACCTAATTTGATGTGAAGAGGAGGAAAGATGATCTTATCTCTGTTTACAATTGGGTCTTGTATGATATTTGGCATGCCTGCTTCAAGGGTGTCACGAATAGGCCAGTCCTTCTGGACCCAATGTCTGTCTCGTGCTCGGCTGTCCCACATACAGAGGAAACATGGAAACTTGGTGAAACCTTTCTGTTGTCCAAGAAGAAAGTTGACCATCTTTAAGTCTACACAAATTATCCAATTGTGCTCATGATACTTTAATAGGTCCATGACCATTCTCATATCATCATAGTCTTCCCGCAAATGCACTGAGTGACCGACAGGTACTGCTCCATAAACATTGCCATTATGTAAAAGAACACACTTTAGACTGCGTTTTGAACTGTCTAAAAAGAGTCTCCATTCAGCAGGACTATAGTAAGGTACACCCAGTTCTTTGAGAAGCCCTGGGATGTCATGGCAGTAAACAAACTGTCTGTCTTTTGAAAAGGTCACAAAAAGCTGGTCACGCTTTCTGAAATATGATACTTTAACAGAGTGATCAACAAGATTTCTGCCTTGTAATCTTGATGCCAAAAGCTCTGCTGCTTTCTTTGAAAGACCTAAATCCCGCACTAAATCATTCAGTTCAGCCTGGGGAAGAGGCTTAGGGACGGGGAAAGGTTCAGTGTCTGAAGAACAGTCCTCCGATTGTGAACACTTTTCTGACAATTCACTGTCACAACTGTCTTGCTGGCTTGTATCATGTCCAATGTCTTTATCGTCCAATGAAGGCAAGCCTTTGAAAACTGGAACAGGTACTTCTTCAGAGTGCGGAACAGGCCGAATAGCTGAGGGAATGTTTGGATACGTAATCTTATGTCGGTTTTTCTTCCCAACACCCGTTGTGTTTACCATGCAGAAATAACAGTCAGTTACATGGTTGGTGGGTTCGCGCCAAATCATTGGAACTCCAAAAGGCAGACCTTTGCGTTTTCCTTTGGTCCAGTCTCGAAGCATTTCCTCACAATTGTGGCACACAACATGAGGAGCCCATTGCTTGTCTTGATCACCAAGATGAACTTCAAAATATGCCTTGTAGGCACGCTTGACGAACGAGGATATGTTACGTCTCTGACGATTGAGTGTGTAGCATCCACATATGTAGCAGAAGGCATCAGGCTTGTTTCTGCAATGATGTCTCATTCTGGAAGCCATGTTTGAACTGAAACAAAAGAAGAATGATCAAAATATTAGAAGCTATCTATATATATGGACGTTAAAATGCTTATACATGGTTTACGCAAGTTCACATATGTACAATTTCATTAACCTCAAATTGCATACAAACTGGAGCTTGTAGAGAAAAACTAATTTCAGATTTGAAATCAGCGCCTAAAACTCTTTCAAAATCCGTTAAAATATCCAATGCAACTCAAAGTTACTGAAAAAGTGTTCCCCTGTGTAATAAATAATAATATAACTAAATAAAATAGCAACAGCCGCCTGAGAAGGATTTATATAACCTTATATAACTCCAAAAGTTAAGCTTTGAGTAAAAAGTAAGAAATAATAGTTAATATCACAAGTCAACAAAACAACAGCTGCACGACTGTGACGTCAGTATCCGGGTGGACGGTGCGCGCGCCATCTCTTGGAGGAAAAACAAAGCTTGCGCATTGGTTATACCTTTTGAACCCTCCAGAGGTGTGGACAACAGGACAACACTGCATATCACCAATTTCGATGTGATGCGCATACTAACGTGCAATTAATGTCCCTTTTGGAACTGTCCAGTGAGGGTGATCTGACTAAATTATTGTTGTATTTCGTACCATCTCAAGAAGATTCCACAAAACAATTTAGTCAAATACGCACATCAAGAGAGGGATGGGAGGAGAGGGAAGAATGGAGGGGGAAAACGATAGACAGGAAGAGAAAAGGAAAAAGTGAAGATCTTCATCTTGACCTCAATATTTGCTAGTCTGACCGTGTCGTGGGATTTGGAGTCGGTGACGTCGGCACGGCCGAGTCAATTTCCCTCCCCCATTCAATCCTGCATTTGGCAGTCGCTCTTCCCTGCCCATGTTCCCTTCACCATCTATCTCATTCTCGGTCTTCCTTTCGAGATCGCTCCACCCAATTCTGCTCTCCACAATGCTAATTTTCTGTGCCTATCTCACACACGCACATAATGTACGTACACATTGATTTGAGGCTAGGTATGATAAAATTGGAGAGTAGGAGACGGGACCCGACGAGCGTTGCTCCTTTCCTATTACTACAATTAGGTAATCACGCAGACACAAATCCATGATGAAAGATTGCAAATGCATGAAATCATGCATGTGGGTGTTCAGCATTCTGAGAAAGATCCACCTAGATGAGGCAAGAGAGAGAGAGATATCTTCCGGTATTCTCAAGCACAGGTTCCCGCATGACCTGAATAGCTGATGGAAGTGGTTGGGGGAGAACCTGAGTTACCAACATTGATATTTAGAAACAAGCCAATAGCGTCTTCGAACTTCGCCCAGGGATAGCAGAACATACAAAGTTGTATACATAAATTTTCTTCCTTACCCCTACCCTCGATTTCTCTCTCTCTCCCATTCTCCTGCCAAGGACATTAACAAGGACTGCAAGTGACTGGGTACATAAATGCCAGAGCGAAAACAGGTTTAGCTGTAGAAATTCACGTGTTTTTTTCCGTTTTCTGTGGTGTGTTTACGACTTTCCGCTCTTTATCATTCATTCACGTCCTAATGTCATCATTTGTGGTTTTGGTTTGGGGGAAAACATTGCGTTTACCTGATCACGATATACAAGAAAAATAGCTACGCTTGCTGGAATACACACACACACACACAATATATATATATATATATATATATATATATATATATATATTATATTATATATATATATATTATATTTATATATATATAAAACTATTAAAAATAAACGCTTTCGAAACCGTGCCCAGATGACGATTCAAGTTTTTGTGGACGTGCCTGGTATAAGGGATTTTTCATGTGCGGTTGTACCCCAATCGTGGTCAAGAACGATCATCGTTGAGCCATGGACGATCATCATTGAGCCGTGGACGATCATCGTTGAGCCATGGACGATCATCGTTGAACCATTGACGATCATCATTGAGCCGTGGACGATCATCGTTGAGCCATGGACGATCATCGTTGAACCATTGACGATCATCGTTGGGCCGTGGACGATCATCGTTGAGCCGTGGATGATGATCGTTGAGCAATGGACGATCATCGTTGAGCCGTGGACGATCTTCGTTGAGTCAAGAACGATCATTGTTGAGCCATGGACATTGTTGAGTCAAGAATGATCATCGTTGAGCCGTGGACGATCATCGTTGAGCCGTGGACGATCATCGTTGAGCCGTGGACGATCATCGTTGAGCCGTGGACGATCATCGTTAGGCCATGGACGCTCATCGTTGAGTCATGGACGATCATCGTTGAGCCCTGAACGATCATCGTTTTGCAATGGACGATCATCGTTGAGCCGTGGACGATCATCCTTGAGTAAAGAACGATCATCGTTAAGCCATGGTGTCGAAGTTCTCGAAGGTGCCGAAGTTCTCGAAGGTGCCGAAGATCTCGAAGGTGTCGAGGTTCTCGAAGTTCTCGAAAGTGCCGAAATTGTCGAAGGTGCCGAAGTTCTCGGAGGTGCCGAAGTTCTCGAAGGTGCCGAAGTTCTCGAAGGTGCCAAAGTTCGCGAAGGCGCCGAAGTTCGCGAAGGCGCCGAAGTTCTCGAAGGCGCCGAAGTTCTCGAAGGCGCCGAAGTTCTCGAAGGTGTCGAAGTTCTCGAAGGTGCCGAAGTTCTCGAAGGTGCCGAAGTTCTCGAAGGTGTCGAAGGTACCGAAGTTCTCGAAGGTGCCGAAGTTCTCGAAGGTGCCGAAGTTCTCGAAAGTGCCGAAGTTCTGGAAGGTCTCGAAGTTCTGGAAGGTCTCGAACTTCTGGAAGGTCTCGAACTTCTGGAAGGTCTCGAAGATCTCGAAGTTCTTGGTGCTCGTATTTCTTCCGAGGTTGTAGAAAATTTCAAGAAGCACTATTACGCAGGCTACAAAAATTTTTGTGGTAATGGTGGAAGAGGACACAGGCAATACCAGTTGTACTATTTAGAGCGTAGGTTCAAGACATTTAAAAGAAAGTACCCCAATCGTGGTCAAGGTTGGACGTTGGGCACAATGCCTCTGCCCGTAGCAGCTCGGTTGAAAAGACGTAATATGCATTATTGGAAGTGGGTTGCGGATGAAAAGAAAATCAGTAAGATGGAGATCAATATGTCAGCGTCTTTAAAAGGTTTGTTACGGAAAGAGCACCGTGAAAAATTTCCTTCTTTTTACGATGAAAAGGTCAAAGAACCCCGTGAAAGTGAAGCCGCCATGAAAAGGCGACAGCGACATTTCTGGGCTTGGGTGACAAAACAAAAAAAGATTGACAAATCCACTATTGACAAAGTTCTCAGAGCACAGTTAACAGAAGAGCATAAGAAATGCCACCCCAAATATTACGAAAAGTGTAAAACCGGCCATCTACGACATGCGTCGCGGAGCAATCTATACAACAATTCCAACGTATAGTCCTTGGTTTCAACGAGATGTTACGCAATTCACCAACATACGAGTACAGTGATAGTACAATAGATGACCTGGAACCGTATAGCAGGAATATTTCTTCCGAGGTTGTAGAAGATTTCAAGAAGCACTATTACGCAGGCTACAAAAATTTTTGTGGTAATGGTGGAAGAGGACACAGGCAATACCAGTTGTACTATTTAGAGCGTAGGTTCAAGACATTAAAATAAAAAAAAGCCCGAAAAAACGTGTTCGCTATGAAGAATGTGAGGCGCCAGCAAGAAAAGAAGAGGGAGCAAAGGAAAGTAGAGTTGAGAAGAGACCTGAAAAAGATCCAAAAAAGAGAAGAAAAAAAAACGGTTACAAGCGGAAAAGAATGAAGTGGATAATAAGCTGCGGAAAACAATGTTAGAAAAAATGAAAAATAATTAATCGGAATACATCTCCCAACAAAAGAAGCGGATGGGTGGGTCGGAGTGTTCACCAAAGGAATTGAAGGACTACACAGAGCAGGAAAACCGTGTTCTCACTGAAATGAGGAACCAACGTACAGTACTCGCCAAAAAGAAGACAGCTGAGGAAAGTAATCCGCGTGGGCGTGCGCATGAGAATGTGAAGGGATCGTTACGCGAAGCAGACAAGGAAGTGAAACTAAATGATATAGGGGTTTTGGGGGGCAGAAAGTGTAAAATATGCAATGCGCTGCTGTGGAAAAATGAGCTCCAGACAATATGTTGTAACCAGGGGCAGACGCCACTCACTGTACCAACCGAGATAAAGGATAAGGTACTCAAAGATCTGTACAAGGGAAAGTCACCAACTTTGAAAAGAACACTATCGTTGGCAAGATTCTAGGGGGAACGTATTCAGGAGAACAGACCGTAATCCCCAGGATAACACTCGAGTCCACGGATTTAAGTATCCCCTTCAAGCGCAAACAGTTCCCTGTCAAGTTGAGTTTTGCCATGACAATTAACAAGTCGCAAGGGCAAACATTTGAAAAATGTGGACTTTTGCTAGATGGCACCCAGTGCTTCGCACATGGACAATTGTACGTTGCGTGTTCCCGTGTTACGAGTTGGGATTCACTATACTACTATACTGGGTGGAAGAAGGTTAAAGACAGTGAATGTCGAAGACTGCCTACCAACGTAGTATATAAAGAGTTATTCTTTGCCCAAGATATGCCAGTAGAGCCCGAACAGCAATCAAGGGTGGTGACCGAACACTCGAACGACGCAGCGATAGCAGAAGAAGAACCTGATCAGTCCATGGTAGTAATCCCTCCAATATCGGAGAAAGAGGCAATCGATATGGTACTCCCAGACTACACTTATGACAGTGAAGAAGATGAGAAATCGACAACCCCTGAAAGTACCGTAAAAGAAGAAATAGAGGCTATGCAACGTAAACTTGGACATAAACTTGACAATATCAACGAGGCTGTAAATTTGCAACGTAAACTTGAACATAAACTTGACAATATCAACGAGGCTGTAAATAAGTTGTTGGAGGCATCGGGTGAGGAGCCTACTCAAGAGGGAAGATCGTTGGCACCCAAGAGGAAAAGAGCAGGTGATGAGACAGAAGATGAACCTATAAAGCGTGTGAAGATAGATGATAAGGCTGATTCAGATAAATAAAGCAATCGGAATTAAAAAAAAAAAAAAAAAATGCGCGGAGCGCACTGCGAGCGAAGTGAGCGACCCGCGTAGTGGGTCTTGCCGAAGGCTAAGCGCCCCTGGCGTAAGCCGAGCAAAATTTACGATTTTTTTTTTTTTTTTTTTTTTTTTTAATGGACTAAGTGCTCTCTTTAGGCATTTCAATTTGTATCTGAATGGAGAATTTTCTTGATAGCCTTCATGGGTGTTGCCTTTTCCTATTTCTCCACATGACCTCGTCACGGATTCCTATCCCATTAAGTAATCTGAACCCAACGATCCTTCCCTCGACTATTCCTAACTACGGATGCAAGGTTCAGCGCTTCTTCCTTCATTAGTTTATCTACTAGACTGGGGATGAATTCGATTCTTAGTCTTTGTATTTTCCTTATTTCATACAAGCCGCGGGCTTTGCCCTCCCCGGCTTCGCCGGTGGCTTGGCTGCGCAAACAGCGGCCTACGACCGCAGCGCTTCGCGCTTTAATCCCACGATAGAGATCACGACTGGGTATCCCGTGTTGGGGTTCCGCCCCGAGGCCGAGGCCGAACCCAAGGGACATTTTTTCCTGGTCAGTTCAAGGGAACATGGCGACCACTAAGGACTTGCGACCTTGGAGGACTTGTTACCTTGGAGGATTTGTTACCTTGGAGGCCTTGTTACCTTGGAGGACTTATTACCTTGGAGGACTTATTACCTTGGAGGACTTATTACCTTGGAGGACTTATTACCTTGGAGGATTTATTACCTTGGAGGATTTACAACCTCGTAGGACTTGCAACTTCAGAGGACTTGCACCCTCGTAGGACTTACGACCTCGGAGGACTTGCAGCCTCGAAGGGCTTACACCCTCGGCGGACTTGCACCCTCGGAGGACTGGCACCCTCGGAGGACTTGCACCCTCGGAGTACTTGCACCCTCGGAGGACTTGCACCCTCGGAGGATTTGCACCCTGGGAGGACTTGCCCCCTGGGAGGACTTGCACCCTCGGAGAAATTACAGCCTCGAAAGGCTTACTGCCTCGGAGTACTTTCGACCTCGGAGGACTTACAGGCCCCCCTCTCCAAGACATGTAACATTTTTAAAATGTGTCACCTTTGAAATGGTTTAATTTTTATTATTAGTAGATCCTTCAATGTGTACGGGGCGCCCTCACTCTGCACCACTGCATATTCTAATCTGGATTGGATCAGGATCTTTATCATTATTTTTTCCTCCCTGCATGCAGTCCAAATGAAAAATCACTTTACTTTGTCAACTGTATGTATTTTGTCCTCAGTCTTACTAATGTGTTTGCTAGATGACAAAAATATCCATGATCTACATTTCCAGACCTTTCTCTTTCGCTCTTGCAATTGTTTCACTTCAATTTCATAAACCATATATGGTCTCTGTATTTTCAATATATTTTTTTATTCTCTGGCATTTAAGTTCATTTTTCACACTTGGCTTTGGTCGTATATTGCCGACTCTAGATGCTTTTTTTGTACTAATTTATGGTCTTCCTCTCCTACTATCCTCATAATCTTTGCATTGTCTGCAAATATACTGTTGTACTTTGTTCCTTCCATCACATCATTTATGTAAACCGAGAATAATGCAGGCGCTAGTGCTGAGCCTTGCACAGCTTCACTAGTTATTACTCTTCATACTACATTTAATCTTTTACTACTATTCTCATGTATCATTCAGGAAATCTCTGATCTACTCCAAGAAACTTCCTTTATGCCATCATATTCAGTTTCTATATTAGTCTTTTGTGAGGCACCTTATCAAAGGCTTTCTACAGATCAAAGTACATAGAATCCACTCAGTCCTCTCTTATAGCACATCAACTGCTTGAGTGTCAGCTTACCGGGTGTTAGGCAGTTGTTCTCCCTGGCAAACGCACCATGACCCAGTCGGCGCACACAACGCGAGCTCCCCTGAGACAATCTAGGAGGCGAGGTAAACTCAGAGCACCCCGACAGCGGCCAATCGTTGCGCATAACTCACGCAATCTTGCGTTCTGAAAAACAGCACACCTTACAGCGGCCAATCAGCACGCACAGGTCGTGTCCTAACCCGGCGGATATAAGACCGACGGAAACAAGGGCCATGCTTGGGGCACCTCGCTGGACCAGAGTGTCCGTCATGCAGAGCGAGACTCGGCTGGTGCCTCTGGCCTCCAGGATTCAACAGATTATGATCTGCCGGGTGGCAAAGATTCTCCGACAAGACAGGAAGACCTTAGCATGAACTAGAATCAGAAGGGCCCTACCACAGCGGCGCGACCTCTTCAGCACCAACACCTGGCTACGGAGGGTAGTTGACGCCACTAACACACTGCTCGACGACGACCACCTAACGCTGTGGGGCTCGGATCTGCACGCCGCATCCTACGATATACCAGCCTGATGGCAGCTTCGATCAGTCGAAATTGTCATCAACAACCCGCCTTCTTGCAAGACGCAGTGCGCGCAACATAAGTTGCGACCACACGCGCTGCCGTTTGTGGCATAAGTCAGCATCTCGGGCAGAACCATGTACTACACAGATGGTTCCGTAGACTCTGTCCGAGGGACGACGGGGGCGGCGGCAGTCACCGGTGGGGAGACGCTAATATGGAGGACCCTCGACCATTGTTCCTCCCTGCAAGCGGGGTTAGTAGCCAATCAGTAGGCCTTGGAGCACACCCTTCACCATCGTGAAGGCGCGATGGTCTTACACTCGGATTCCAAGTCAGCCCTCCTGAAGCTCCAGCAAGCCAGCTCCACCGACAACATCCAGCTGGTGACGTCTATCTAGTCCGGCGCTCAGAGACTTGTCAGTGAAGGCCGGCACCTGCGGCTGAACTGGGTACCCAACCATGTGGGGCTCCCGAGGGAATGAGTTGGCGGATGCGGCAGCCCGAGCAGCTAGTACCATGCCCGCAGTCACCAGCAACGTCCTCCTTAGTCTGCAGCAGATTAAGACGCAGGCCAAGCGGGACACCAGGCACGCCGCTCACCGCCGCCACCGCTCCCTGGAGAGAACCTCGCGGTAGGCAGTATGATATGCCACCGCCACCAACTACCAGCCACTAAACACCAATCACCAGCCAGAGCCAACCAGATCCGGTTGCATAGACTCCGATTTGGCTACGGCATGCTGGAACAGTTGGGGCCCGAGTTCAGTGGCCAGGAGTGTGGACATTACGGCCTTGGGGCCAGTCGCCCATTGATACACTACTTGGTACTCTGTCTCACTACATCAAAACTGAGACAGCAACCCGTCGAAGGCCCGCAGGACGAGGAAGCCTTGGCCACTCACTTGGTCAGGCGGGCTCTTAATACACCTGACGAGTTACTGACTACCCTGTGAGGCACCCCGCCTCCTCGCTGAAGCCTCTACACCACTTCAGAAAAATGAGGGCTTGTGACCCGGGCATTTGTATATATTTATGTATATACAAGCCGCGGGCTTTGCCCTTCCCGGCTTCGCCGGGGGCTTGGCAGCGCTCCGCGCTTTAATCCCACGATAGGGATCCCGTACTGGGGATCCCGTGTTGGGGTTCCGCCCCAGGCCGAGGCCGAACGCAAGGGACATTTTTTCCTGGTCAGTACAAGGGAACATGGCGACCACTGAGGACTTACGACCTTGGAGGACTTGCGACCTTGGAGGACTTGTTACCTTGGAGGACTTGTTACCTTGGAGGACTTGTTACCTTGGAGGACTTGTTACCTTGGAGGACTTGTTACCTTGGAGGACTTATTACCTTGGAGGATTTACAACCTCGTAGGACTTGCAACTTCAGAGGACTTGCACCCTCGTAGGACTTACGACCTCGGAGGACTTGCAGCCTCGAAGGGCTTACAACTTCGGAGGACTTGCACCCTCGGAGGACTTGCACCCTCGGAGGACTTGCACCCTCGGAGGACTTGCACCCTCGGAGGACTTGCACCCTCGGAGGACTGGCACCCTCGGAGGACTGGCACCCTCGGAGGACTTGCACCCTCGGAGGACTTGCACCCTCGGAGGACTTGCACCCTCGGAGGATTTGCACCCTCGGAGGACTTGCACCCTCGAAGGACTTACACCCTCGGAGAACTTGCACCCTCGGAGAACTTTCAGCCTCGAAAGGCTTACTGCCTCGGAGAACTTACGACCTCCAAGATATGTAACATTTTTAAAATGTCATCTTTGAAATGGTTTAATTTTTATTATCAGTGGATAAGTAGTCATGCTAAATAAATAAAGCAAGCATCGGAGTCACTGACCGCCACGGAATAGAACGAACATTACCACTTTTACCAGTAGCCATCTCTCTCGCCGTATGCATCAAGCCGCGATCATCGCCTGGAACCTTTCTCTACCTTTCCCAGCTGACGACGCGTGGATCAACCCCAGAAGTCTCCAACACTACTGAGCTACCAGCCTGTCTCTCTCCCTCCGCGGAATCTTCTCGACGCCCAGCACCTTTCAGCTGCGGTCCCATTGGCCGCGCTTTTATAAAAAGAAATACCCTTCACTTGTGCAATAAATATTTTCTTCCCCTATAGTGTGGGGCGACTACTTCCAGGTTTGATACACATGATCTTTCCACACTGAAACGAAATTGTTTGCCAATTTTCTCTTCTTCTCAAAGTTTTAACCCAGATTTCTTTCACAAAATTTAGCTCCCCATGGATGATGAGTCATCCCTGTTTCCTGTCTACTGTTTGGGTCAGAAGCATTGCAGCAAGACACAGCACACCCATGAGGAACTAAGATAAAAGGAAAGCAAATGGGTTACTGATGGGAGGGGGTGGGTGCATGCCTTGGGTGAAGCCCTTGCTATAGAAATGGATGAAAAATCCCATTGCATATACTATACAAACAAAATTACTAGTGTTCCTACAGAATCTTCCTTCCTCCTTACCTTACCTTCTGTTCTCTTTACCTCATTAACCACCAACCAGTTCATTGCTTTGGCCAATATAAATCCATGGTATCTATGTGAGGAGCCACCTAGCAGTGGCAATATTGATGAAACAGAGGATGCAAGATCACGAAAGTATCTTCCCAGTGAAAACAACAAGATCTAGCTTCAATCAACAGCACAGAATTCACACAATATTACTCACCTTCACCCAGAGGTGTATTTACATACCTGTAGTATACAGGAAAAGAGCAGTGTGCATGGTGGCCTATCTCCTAATCCCCAATGATGTGGTCTTGAGCTGATGCCTGGTCTCTGCAACAGGCCCAGAAACTCATTCTATCACTCAACCAATCCAGCTTTACAAGTTTCTTTTTTCACATAAGGTCAATACTCTGGTGCCTGTCCTCCTACTCCTCTTTCTAGCCAGCAATTCTGAAACCAACCCAGGCCCCTACACATACCCAACATGCAAAAAACACATAAATCATACATACACATTGAGCTAATACCACACATTGATCTGTATCTTGATTGAGGATAGAGGACTTTAAGAAATCACGAGAGGAAATTAAGGAAGACTAAGTCTGGGGTATAGGCTGCATGTTAGTATGGCAAAGTAGCATGCAGTTGATACTTTTGGGTCTATATGGGGCGCCCCTATGAACCAGAGCCACACATAATTTTGTCTGTGATAGAGGAAGTTTCTGTTCATAGATAAATGATGACACTTTTATTATACTGCATCTGCCCCTCTGTTATGCTGTCCCCCAACCCCTTGTTACTGTCCTGTACCATTTATCTGAATATCCATTTCCTTTTTTCGCCTACCCTGTGGTGGGGCGAAAAGAATGCTGGCATCAAATCTTCCCACTTGAGTCGTACAAGGCGACAAAAAACGGGACGGGGATAGGATTATCCTGCTACCTGCAGCCCCACAGGAGACATTATTAAAAAAAGTAAAGGTATAAGAGGGTCTAGGAGTTTTCCAACCAATACCCTAAGGTTTGGGTCTTTTAATGTGCGTGGATGTGGTACAAATGAGAGTAAAAGGGAAGAGATAGGCAGTATGTTTGTGAGAAGAAAGATGGATGTGTTGGCACTGAGTGAAACAAAGTTGAAAGGGAGAGACGAGAGAGTTTGGGAGTGCAGTTGGGAGGTTCTCAGGAGTGAAGAAGGGACAAGGGAGAGAAGGGGTGGCTATACTAGTGAAGAGATAGGTAAGTATGTAGTGGAGTGGGAGGAGGTTTCTTCAAGGTTAATGTGGATGAAGGTGAAGCTAGGAAGGGAGACGTGGAGGAGGATATAAAGTCACTGGATGTAGAGGAAAGGGAGGCTTTTTGGATGGATTTAAATGAAAGCATAGAAGGATTGGGGAGAAATGTTAAAGTAGTTGTATTGGGAGACCTTAATGCTTGGGTGGGAAATGAACCAACAGACGGAGTGATTGGGAAGTATGAAATTCCAGGAAAAAATCACAGTGGAGAGTTGATGATGGAGATGTGCATTGAAAGAGAGTTGATGATAGCAAATACAGTCTTTAGGAAGAAAGTCAAGCATAGGTACACATGGGAGAGGGTGGTGGATGGAAGGGTGGTAGTGTTAATGGACTATATTGCGGGATTTAAACACTTTCATCAGGATAGAAACCACAAGAAAGGTGGGGGTGTTCTACTGTACGTTAAAAACAATGTTCATGCTTGTGTTTTAGAGAAAGTGAAACAGGATGCATATGACAGTTTGTGGGTAGAGTTAACCCAAACAAATGGACAAAAAATGAATATAGGTGTAATATATAGGCCAAAGACATTATCATTAGCAGACGACAAACTGTTATTTCAAGAACTGTCTAGTTTCTGCAACCGGGATTTATTGATAATGGGTGATTTCAATTTTACTGACATTGATTGGATGACCCTTGAACATGGCCATATAGGTAGTCGCTTGATTGATTTTCTTGGTGACAATTACTTAATTCAGCATGTAAAAGAGCCCACAAGATATGGAAACTTACTCGATCTATTGATCACTAGCCGCGAAAGCATGGTAACTGATGTAGAAGTCGGTGAATCTGTTGCAAATAGCGATCACAACTTAGTCAGATTCAAACTCCTAAACAATTTTAGAATAGATACTTGTGCTTCTAAAATACCCGATTTCAGTAAAGCTCAGTTCATAGAACTACGTCAGGAGCTTCAGCTTACAGATTGGGAGGCAAAATTAAACGAAAGGCCTGTAGATCAGATGTGGGAAATATTTCAAAATACGCTCACTAAGATGATTAAAACTTACATTCCTTTTAAGGACAGACGTCCACCAAATCAGGCTCGCCCAAAGTGGCTCGACAAAGAAACTGAAAAAAGTATTGCTAAAAAGAGACAGGCTTATAAGAAATATAAGTGCTCGGGTGCATCTAATGACTATGAAAGTTATGTATCAATACAGAGAGATTTAAAAAAGACAATAAGAAAAAGAAAACGACAATACGAAATGAACATCGCTGATAAATCCAAAGAGAATCCCAAAGAATTCTATAGTCACATTAGAGATAAAAAGGTTGTTAGGAATCACATTGGTCCACTATTATCTGCTGACGGCCAACTTGAATATTCAAATGAAGGAATGTGTAATATCTTAAACAATTATTTTAGCTCGGTATTCGTAAACGAAACACCTCAAAGTGAATTCCAAACTGAAACCTGTGAAAAGTCTGGGGTAAACTTACTCACTACGGTAAATATAACAAAAGAAAAAATTAAAAGGTGTATAGACAAACTCAAAGTTAATAAAACACCAGGGCCTGACGGTTGGCATCCAAGAATCTTAAAGGAAATGAAAAATGAGATTGTTGTTCCATTAGAAATTATTTTCAAGAAATCCATCATATCCGGAGATGTCCCAAGAGAATGGAAGCTAGCTAACGTTACTCCCATATTCAAAAAAGGTGACAAAAAGAAACCAAATAACTATAGGCCTATAAGTTTGACTTCGATCGTAGGAAAAATAATGGAAACTATCATCAGAGATGCTATCGAATATCATTTAGAAAGTAACCGTTTGATAAATGATAGCCAGCATGGTTTCAGACGGAAATGTTCTTGCGTGACTAACTTACTCGAATTCTACAACACAGTTATCTCGAATTATGACAAAAGAAACAATATAGATTTAATATATCTAGACTTTGCAAAAGCTTTTGATACCGTCCCACACGAAAGACTACTTACTAAATTAGCTTTGCATGGAATAAGTGGTAGCCTATTAGGTTGGACTAGTAATTGGTTGAAAGGTCGAAAACAGAGAGTTGTTTTAAATGGAAAAACTTCTGGATGGAAAAGTGTTGCAAGTGGAGTTCCTCAGGGTTCCGTTCTTGGGCCACTTCTATTCATAGTATATATAAATGATATAGACCATGGACTAAAATCTACTGTTTCCAAATTTGCTGATGATACAAAACTGTGCGGAGTGGCAAATGATCACTCAAACCAATTAGATATTCAAGAAGATTTAGATCAATTACAGCAATGGTCTGAAAAGTGGCTAATGAAATTTAACACAAGTAAATGCAAGGTAATGCACATAGGTAAAAATAACAGTAAGTACCATTACAAGTTATTTGGAAATTCGTTAACAAAAGTGGATAGTGAAAAAGATCTCGGCGTAATTATCAGTAACGACCTCAAATCATCCAAGCAGTGTATTTCAGCCTCTGAGAAAGCAAATAAGATTCTGGGATTGATTGCGCGATCTTTTGATTTCAAAAGTCCATCACTCATTAACAAGCTATATAAATCGTTAGTTCGTCCACATTTGGAATATGCTGTTTCCGTATGGTCACCGAATCTCATTAAAGACATTGACAGACTGGAAAAAGTACAACGGCGAGCCACAAAACTGATTCCAAATATCAAAAATAAATCATACGAAAATCGACTTAAGCACATGAATCTGTTTTCCCTAAAAAAGCGTAGACTCAGAGGTGACTTGATACAGGTCTTTAAGATTTTAAAGGGAATTGACAACATCAAAAGTGACCAAATTTTCACATTGAATGAGAATCAGACAAGAAACAATGGTCTCAAACTGTCCGGAAATAGATTCAATTTGGAAGTAGGTAGAAACAACTTTGCCGTGTAGTTAATGAATGGAATAAACTTCCTGCACAGGTAGTGCAATGTAGTTCAGTTCAAAGCTTTAAGAATCATTTAGATAAATACCTAAGTAAGATGCTGTAATGATTATAATTTATGTTATATTATTTGTTTTTGTTTTGTTATAATTTGTCTGTCTGATTTTCATTTATTATTAGTTATATGTCAATTTATAATCATTTACTATTTACCTGTTTGTTTGTTTTTCAACTATACCTATGCATTTATTTATGTATTTTATTTGTTATTTTTACATTATTATAGTTTTAATTTATTATTAATATGATATATATATGTATATATATATATATATATATATATATATATATATATATATATATATATATATATATTTTTTTTTTTTTCATCCGACCTAGATATGGATCAAAATGTCTCCTGTCGGCATGCTCCGCCTTTGTAATCCTTTATATAGTGGTAACCAGGAGTATGGTAGGAAGAGTTAAGGATGTACATGTTTTAAGAAGAGAGCGTGGGGGAATATCAGATAATTTTTTGGTGGAAGGTAAGTTGAGAATGGAGAATAGGTGGATATAATTTTAGGATATAATGCCGGTAGAGGATGAAATGTTACATTAGGATGTAATGTCAAAGGACAAAATGTCACGATGGATGTAATGACAGTGGAGGACAAAAGATCACGATAGGATGTAATGATAGTGGAGGACAAAATATCACGATGGGATGTAATGATACTGGAGAAAATATCATAGGAGGATATAATGTCAGTGGAGGACAAAATATAATTTTAGGAAGGGATGCCAGACAGAATGTCAATGAAGGCCAAAATATCACAATGGGATGTAGTGACCGTGGAAGACAAAAGATCATGATGGGATGTAATTATAGTGGAGGAAAAAATATCACAGTAGGATATAAAGTCACTGGAGGACAAAATATAATTTTAGGAAAGGATGCCGGACAAAATGTCAATGAATGACGAGAGGCCTCTGTGAATTGCGGTGATGTAGGAGGACAAAGTGTACAAAAGAGATCGGATGACTGTGAGCGACCAGATGTCCATGCTGGGGGAAATGTTTATCTTGATGGGAGAAATGTTAATCTTGATGGGAGAAATGTTAATGAGGCATTGAATGTCAGTCAAGGACCAAATAATAATATAGAACAAGGTGTTAATAAAAAAGAAAATTATAATGTAAGGCATGATATTGAAACTCAAAACGTGTCAAAAAGAAATAATCACGAGTTTCTTAAAACCATGTACTTTAATGCTCGTAGTATTAGGAACAAATTTAAAGAAATACAGGCGTATGTTGAAAGCAAAAATCTCTATATGATAGGAATAACTGAGACATGGTTAAATGGTAAAGAGTTCAAAGGTGAATTTAATATTGCAGGATTTAAACACTTTCATCAGGATAGAAACCACAAGAAAGGTGGGGGTGTTCTGTTGTACATTAAAAACAATGTCCATGCTTGTGTTTTAGAGAAAGTGAAACAGGATGCATATGATAGTTTGTGGGTTGAGTTAACCCAAACAAATGGACAAAAAATGAATGTAGGTGTAATATATAGGCCAAAGACATTATCATTAGCAGACGACAAACTGTTGTTTCAAGAACTGTCTAGTTTCTGCAACAGGGACTTATTGATAATGGGTGATTTCAATTTTACTGACATTGATTGGATGACCCTTGAACATGGCCATATAGGTAGTTGCTCGATTGATTTTCTTAGTGACAATTACTTAGTTCAGCATGTAAGAGAGCCCACAAGACATGGAAACTTACTCGATCTATTGATCACTAGCTGGGAAAGCATGGTAACTGATGTAGAAGTCGGTGAAACTGTTGCAAATAGTGATCACAACTTAGATTCAAACACCTAAATTTTTTTAGAATAGATACTTGTGTTTCTAAAATACCCGATTTCAGTAAAGCTCAGTTCATAGGACTACATCAGGAGCTTCAGCTTACAGATTGGGAGGCAAAATTAAGCGAAAGGCCTGTAGATCAGATGTGGGAAATATTTCAAAATACACTCACTAAGATGATTCATACTTACATTCCATTTAAGGACAGACGTCCCCCAAATCAGGCTTGTCCAAAGTGGCTTGACAAAGAAACTGAAGAAAGTATTGCTAAAAAGACAGGCTTATAAGAAATATAAGTGTTCGGGTGCATCTAATGACTATGAAAGTTATGTATCAATACAGAGAGATTTAAAAAAGACAATAAAAAAAAGAAAACAACAATATGAAATGAACATCGCTGATAAATCCAAAGAGAATCCCAAAGAATTCTATAGTTACATTAGAGACAAAAAGGTTGTTAGGAATCACATTGGTCCACTATTATCCGCCGACGGTCAACTTGAATATTCAAATGAAGGAATGTGTAATATCTTAAACAATTATTTTAGCTCGGTATTCGTAAACGAAACACCTCAAAGTGAACTCCAAACTGAAACCTGTGAAAAGTCTAGGGTAAACTTACTACGGTAAATATAACAAAAGAAAAAATCAAAAGGTGTGTAGAGAAACTCAAAGTTAATAAAACACCAGGGCCTGATGGTTGGCATCCAAGAATCTTAAAGCAAATAAAAAATGAGATTGTTGTTCCATCAGAAATTATTTTCAAGAAATCCACCATATCCAGAGATGCAAGAGAATGGAAGCTAGCTAACTTACTCCCATATTCAAAAAAGGTGACAAAAAGAAACCTAATAACTATAGGCCTATAAGTTTGACTTCAATCGTAGGAAAAATAATGGAAACTATCATCAGAGATGCTATCGAATATCATTTAGAAAGTAACCATTTGATAAATGATAGCCAACATGGTTTCAGACAGAAATGTTCTTGTGTGACTAACTTACTCGAATTCTACAACACAGTTATCTCGAGTTATGACAAAAGAAACAACATAGATTTAATATATCTAGACTTTGCAAAAGCTTTTGATACCATCCCTCACAAAAGACTACTTACTAAATTAGCTTCACACGGAATAAGTGGTAGCCTATTAAGTTGGACTAGTAATTGGTTGAACGATCGAAAACAGAGAGTTGTTTTAAATGGAAAAACTTCTAGATGGAAAAATATTACAAGTGGAGTTGTTGTTGTTGTTGTTGTCGTTCCCTAGACTGTCTGTCCGAGCAGTCCCGTCTCCCCAAGGAAGGCCACAGCCGAAACTGGGTTTTCCCACAAATCCTTTATAGAGTGTATGTTGTGTTGTTTGCGTGCATGATTGTGTATAATGCAGTCTTCCATTATGTGTTGTATGGTATGGGGTGAAGTGTTACATCCTGGGCAGCTGTTCACAACACGGTCGTCCAGCCTCTTCTGGTAGCTTAGAAGTGCTGGGTGGTGACCGCATCGCAGTCTGGCCAAGTGGACTCTGTCCTTTCGTGGGAGAGAGGATTCAGAAGGGTGGATATCAGGGGGTCTGGCATGCAGCAGTGTGTTGTCTTTCAGTGTGTTAATGGAGCGGTGAGTGATATGATTATGAATATGTTTCCGGAGGCTGGTATTTGGTGGTTGTGGAGGAAGAGAAGAGAGTATCTGTGCGTAATAAAGGTCTTTGGGTGTAGTTTTAATGTTTCTTGGTGTGTGTGGGTGTTCTGCTATGTAGTGTAGCGGGTGTGATGTGTTTGTGGTGGCTGCAGCAAGTGTTTGTGTGCCTCTCATGTCGAGGTGGTCCTTGACTTTGAGGACTTTTGTTTCATGGTGTAAATGGTCTGTAGGTGATGTATTTGTGCAGCCTGTAATTGTTTTTAGGGCTTTGTTTTGTATGATTTGAAGGGTGTTGTGGTGTGTCTCACTGAGATTAGGAGCCCATGCAGGACTCGCATAATTCATCACTGAGCGTATGCATTGTTTGTATATTGTTATATTGGTTTCTTTGTTTTGTCCAAATGTTGTTCCAGTGATTGACTTAAGTGCGTTAAGTCTAGGTGTACATTTGTTTTTTATGTTTGTGAGGTGTTGTTTGAAAGACATGGATGTATCGTATGTTACACCAAAAATTTTCGGTGTGTTTGTGTGTGGTATTAGAGTGTTGTTGATGTAGAGATGAGGTATGTATTTGTGTTCTTTTGTCCAGTTGGTGAGAAGTGTTGCTGTAGATTTGGTTGGAGCTATTTTGAGTCTGTTTGTGATGAACCATGTGTTGAGTGTGTCAAGGTAAGGCTGGATTATTTCTGCAGCTTTGTCTGTGTTACGATGTGTGCATGTGATTGTTATGTCGTCTGCGTAGGAAGAGATTTGTATTTCTGAGGTGTCTGGCGTGGGTAAGTCATGCATGTATAGATTAAATAATGTGGGGGATAGAACTGAGCCCTGTGGTACTCCGTTCTTAATGTTTCTGATGTGCGATGATTGGCCATTATATGACACATGAGCATTCCTGCCTGCCAGATAATTGGCCAGCCATCTTTTGGTGTTATTGTGCATGTCTGTGTTATATATTTTATTTGTTAGGTTGTGGCGGGGGATAGCATCAAAAGCTTTACTAATGTCCAATGTTATAAGAAGGGTTCTGTGGTGGGGCCTATCTGAATTGATGCCATCTAAAATTCTTTGTGTGAGGTTTGTCAGAAGAGTGTTTGTGGAGTGTAGTGGCCTAAAACCGTGTTGTGAGTCAGCAAGGGGAATATATGGTGTGACAAGTTTAAGTATTAGGCGTTCAATGACTTTAGAGGGGGTGCAGAGAAGTGTGATTGGGCGGTGCGATGTTGGGATTGTTGGGTCTTTGTTCGGTTTTGGAATGGTGATTATTTTACCATGCTTCCAGATGTCGGGTATAGTGTTGTGTGAATAGCTGTAGTTTGCAATGTTTGTGAGTGCGTGTATACCTTGTGGTCCAATGTGTTTTAGGTGGATGTTGCTTATGTTATCAGGGCCACAGGCAGATGAGTGCTTGAGATTATGCATTATGAGTTTTGTCTGACTGTCTATGAAGGGTGTATAGTCTGAGTCTGTGGGGAAGTCTTTCTTACGTCGAATGGTGCGTCGGTCGTCAGGGTGAGATGTAAGATGGCTCGTCTGTGCAAAATGACGTATGAGTGCGTTTGCTTGTTGTCTGTTTGAGGGTAGATTATCTGTTGTTGTGATTATTGCTGCGTGAGAGCGTGTAGTGTTAGTGTTGGATAGTGTGATGCTGTTGAGTGTTTTGTACAATTTGCTGGTGTTTGTTTTGTGATCAAGTGTATTGATAAAGTTTTGCCAATTTTGTGTTTTTTGTTCATGTATTTTATTGGCAATCACAGTGTTTAGTGTTTGTATTTGGTCTGCTATGTTTTGAGGGATAGGTGTGGGGGTATCGTGTTTAAGTGTGTCACGTTGTCTGATGAGGCCTTGGATTTCTGGTGTGAAGTTGGGGTTGTGTGATTTTCTGTTGCCTCTAGGGATGTATCTCTTGTCTGCGTTTTGTATGATTGTATTAAAAGCGTGCACAGCATTGTTTATGTTTGTGATTGGTGTACTGTTAAGTGTTTCAAAATGTTGTTCTGTCTCTTCAGTAAAGGCTTCCCAGTTAGCTCTCTTGTAATTGGTGTAAGTGTGTCTGTGGCCAGCTGGGGTGCATCTTGTTTTGGTGGTGATGATGATTGGAAGGTGGTCAGAGCCAAGGGCTCCGACCACTCTCCATGATGTTGTTGGGGTTAGGCAGGGGGAGCAAAAGGTGATATCAGGAGAGGAGGGAGTGTAGAGGGCTTGGTATGGGATATGTGTATGATTATGCGTGTTGTTCATGATAGTCAATGAGTCGAATTGAGTCTGTATATCAAGCCCTCTGTCTGTGTCAGGGTTGTCGACAAACCAGGCAGACGACTTGGCGTTGAAGTCACCACCCATGATCAGGTTGGGGATTGAGGTTAGTTGGCTGAGTTGAGGTCTGAAGGTGTTTGGAACTGTGGGGGATGATTGGGGGGGAATGTACATGTTAACTATTGTTAGTGTTGAATTGTTGCCTGTGCGGATACGAATGGATTGGGTTTCTGTTGTGTTATCTGTGGTAGGGAGGAGAATTTTGGTTGTGGCACTTGTGTCCACAAAACAGATGGAATGGTGGATCAGGGTGATGAGTCCACCGCCATTGCCATCAGTCCGGTCTTGTCTGATGGTGGTGTAATTATGAAATGATGGTGTTTTGTGTGAGTGTCTTAATTTTGTTTCTTGTAAAATTGCAATGTGTATGTTGTGTTGTTTAAGAAAGTGTTCAAGTTCATGTTATTTAGTGTTAATACCGTCAATGTTGTGTTGTAATATGTTGATGTTGTGTGTTTTGTATGTGTTGTATGTTGCCGTTTGGGGTTGAGGTTGGGGTGGTAGTGGGGAAGGTGTAGGATCTGGGTCAGAGGGGGGGAAAGGAGAGATCGGGGACAAAGGAAGGGGAGTACTAATCGGGGGTATGGGCAAAGGGAAATTGGGAGTGGGTAAGGGTGTTGGCTGTGGTTGGGGAGGTGGGATTGGGGTTACTGGAGGGCAGGTAGAACATGTCCAAGTGTTTGTGTATTGGTTTGTGTCAGCAAGTGTTGTACAAGTGAGGTGGGCCCAGTTTTTGCACATATTGCACTGAACTGAGCCCTTTGTCTGTCTGCTCGAAGTAATGGGTTTAGAGCATGTTGGGCATGTGTATTTTGTGGTGGGCCCAGGATTGCTCTCTACATCTCCGGCTAAAAGTAGAAGAAGAGGGGTGATCGCCGGAAAATGACCCCTCAGTGCAGAAAAAACGTAACATTGTGTGTTGGAAAAAAGGATTGTGGTACTCCCCCAGGTAGGCGTAGCTCCTCCTTGGGGATCGGTGCCATCTACGTAGAGCTGATGGCCAGGGGTGGTTGCTGCTGATTGGCCCCCAACTCTTGGGGTTGGGGGGTGGTCCCACGACGTAGACGTTGCAGCTCCAGGACCAAGTGGAGTTCCTCAGGGTTCCGTTCTTGGGCCACTTCTATTCATAGTATATATAAATGATATAGACCATGGACTAAAATCTACTGTTTCCAAATTTGCTGATGATACAAAACTGTGCAGAATGGCAAATGATCACTTAAATCAGTTAGATATTCAAGAAGATTTAGATCAATTACAGCAATGGTCTGAAAAGTGGCTAATGAAATTTAACACAAGTAAATGCAAGGTAATGCACATAGGTAAAAATAACAGTTAGTACGATTACAAGTTATTTGGAAATTCATTAACAAAAGTGAATAGTGAAAAAGATCTCAGAATAATTATCAGTAACGATCTCAAATCATCTAAGTAGTGTATTTCAGCCGCTGAGAAAGCAAATAAGATTCTAGGACCGATTGTGAGATCTTTTGATTTCAAAAGTCCATCACTCATTAACAAGCTATATAAATCGTTAGTTCATCCACATTTGGAATATGCTGTTTCTGTATGGTCACCGAATCTCATTAAAGACATCGACAGATTGGAAAAAGTACAACGGCGAGCCACAAAACTGATTCCAAATATAAGAAATAAATCATACAAAAATCGACTAAGACATATGAATCTGTTTTCCCTAAAAAAGCGTAGACTCAGAGGTGACTTGATACAGATCTTTAAAATTCTAAAGGGAATCGACATCAAAAGTGACAAAATTTTCACACTGAATGAGAATCAGACAATGGTCTCAATCTGTCCGGAAATAGATTCGATTTGGAAGTGGGTAGAAACAACTTCGCCAACCGTGTAGTTAATGAATGGAATAAACTTCCTGCAGAGGCAGTGCAATGTTGTTCAGTTCGAAGCTTTAAAAAACATTTAGATAAACACCTAAGCAAGATGCTGTAATGATTATTTATTTATTTTATATTATTTGTTTTTGTTTTGTTATCATTTGTCTTTTTGATTCTCATTTATTATTAGTTATATGTCAATTTATTATTATTTACTATTTACCTGTTTGTTTGTTGTTTGACTGCCTATGCATTTATTTATGTATTTTATTTGATACATACATATATACATACATATACCAAGTCTTTTCCCCCTTACAAGGGAGGTAGCCAAAAAGGAAAAGGCATAAAATCATTCCCACCCATTCCATCCCTGAATACACTCCACACCCCTCCACCCTCCCTCTCATCTTAGCACCTCCTGGATGACGGGTCATCCCTGCACCTTGTCCACTGTCCTGGGTCAGAAGCAGTGTCGCAAGACACAGCACATCCACAGCAAGGCCGCTTCATTAAATCGGTGACCTCCCCTCTCCGTCCCCCCATGCATAAAGGAGAAGACGGGAAGAAATCCCTTTGGGCTGCGTCAAAAAATTTGCTCACACATACTACCTCACCCCCCATTCCACCTCATGCATCACAACATCATCCATATGCAACCATTCTCCATTCACCCCTGTCTTCTGTCCTCTCCCATCCTTCCTCAACAGACATTCCCCTCTTCCCCAAAGCCCCCTTCACCCCATCCATCCACCTCATCCTAGGACGTCCCTTCATGTTCACTCCCTCCACATCTGCCTTCCATACCTCTTTTACTAGTCTTTCTTCACTCATTCTTTCCATGTGTCCAAACCATCCCAATACTCTTCCATCAACCCTATCTCCCAAACCCCTTTCCACCACTGTTCTCCTCCTCACCTCCTCATTTCTCACTCTATCTAGCCTAGTAACCGCCATCATACTTCTCAGACACCTCATCTCAAACACATTCAAACTCCTTCTCTCTCCCTCTCTTATGTTCCATGTTTCTGCCCCATACAGTGCTATTGGCACAATCACTCCTTCATACTGTCTCCTCTTAGCATCCATTCCCAAATGTCTATTCCTCATTACACTTTTTAATCCACCAAGGCATTTACTCGCTTCTCTCAATCTACATTCTACCTCCACCTTCACTCTACCTTTTCCTGCCACATTTGCATCCAAGTATCTAAAACTATCCACTTCCTCCAGTCGCTCTCCCTTAATGCTCACTTCCAGACTACTGCCACTTTCACCCCTTTTACATCTCATCACCTTACTTTCACCCACATTAAGC
The DNA here is from genome assembly GCF_046742065.1 of Oratosquilla oratoria. Lineage (NCBI taxonomy): Eukaryota > Metazoa > Arthropoda > Malacostraca > Stomatopoda > Squillidae > Oratosquilla > Oratosquilla oratoria. The sequence continues at coordinate 50,478,153 of NC_134789.1, forward strand.
TTCAGCTTTCTTCTATCACACACTTTCCCAAACTCTGTCACCAACTTCCTCAATCCCTCCTCTGACCCTGCCACAAGCGCAGTGTCATCCGCAAACAACAACTGGCTCACCTCCCACTTTTCTCCATTTTCTTTAACCATCTCCAATCCCTGACCCACTACCCTTGCATTTACCTCTCGCACTACCCTATCCATGTATAAGTTGAACAGCCAGGGCGACATAACGCATCCTTGACGAAGTCCCACCTTTACCTCGAACCACTCACTCTCTCCATTATTATAGTTTTGATTTATTTATTTATTATTATTGTTGGCATTTTTTTTTTTTTGCATCCAACCTAGATATGGACCAAAAGGTCTCCTGTTTGCATGCTCCGCCTTTGTAATCCTTTGAAAGAGGAAAAGGGTAGAGGGTAGGGAGGTAATTAGAGTGAACTGCTTAAATGAGAAAGAAAAGGAGAAGGAGTATAAGAAGTTGAGAGAGGAGTGGGAGGGAGTGAAGGATATAGTAGAACTAGGAGTGGAGGAGGAATGAAGATGGTTCAAGGAGGGAGTCACAAGGTGTGCAAATATGGTGTGTGGAACAAGGAGGATGGGAGGAAATAGAAGGAAGGGTAGCGAGTGGTGGGGTGAGGAAGCAAAGAAGGGTGTAGAAGAGAAGAAGCAAGCATTCACAGATTGGCTACAAATTAGGATGAGGGAATAATGTGAGAGGTACAAAGTACAGAGAAGTAGAGCATAAGATAAAGGAGGCAAAGAGGAGAGCAGATGTGAAATGGGGTAAGAGTATGACAGAAAATTTTGAAAGTAATAAAAAATTGTTTTGGAAAGAAATTAAGAGAGGAAGAGGAGGTGAATCAAGTAGAGAAGAAAAGGTAATAGGTGCAGATGGAGAGATGATAATGGAAGAGAAGGCAGTGAGAGAAAGGTGGGCAGAGTATTTTAGGGAGTTGCTAAATGTGAAAGAGGATAGGGAGGAAAAGGTAGTTGCAGTGAGAAGCACTAAGAAAATGACCATGATGAGAGAGGAAAAGGACAGAAGATAGGGTGAATGGAGAAAGGTTGTGTATGGATGATGCTGTGATGCCTGAGGGTGAGTGGGTGGGGGATGGGGGGTGAGGGAGGACGTATGAGAAATAAATTGATGCAGCCTAAAGGGATTTCCTCACTGTCTTCTCCTTTTCTGTATGAGGGGACAGAGAGCGGGGGGGGGGGGGGGGGTGTCACCAAATTAATGAAGCAGCCTTGCTATGGATGTGCTGTGTCTTAAGACACTGCTTTTGACCCAGGGCAGTGGACAAGATGCAGGGATGACCCATCATCAAGGAGGTGCAAAGATAAGAGGGAGGGAAGAGGGTAAAGGGGAGTATGTAGGGGATGAAATGGGTGGGAGTGGTTTCTGTCACCCACCCCCCCCACTCTACCCTCTTTTCTATTCTCTCTTGAGATTGTTCTAAGGCCCTATGCCTTGGTCTTCTTGGGGGTGAATAAAATAGGGTGTAGTCGTTCTGATGCTTGTTGGTCTAAATCAGTACACCCGAGAAATCCCGGGAGGAATTCTCACCATCACGTCAAGCCACCTTCGTTCTGACATCACTCTTTTTTTCATCCAATAATCTTTTACTTCTCAAACAAATGACATACCTTAAGGGCGTGACTTTCCTTTCTGCACCAATGATTTTTCTCCTCCTCCACATTTTTCTCCAATTGGAGAGGCTGTTACACTCTTCTAAACTATGTCACACTGTAAGCATTATGTCTTAACAAAAAATGGCTTGCCACTCACAGTTCCAACAGACAAAACAATTTACACCAGGCGACACTCTGCACTTTTAAATATATACAAGGCGCGATTCTGTCCCTGGCGTTAGTCAGCCGTCGGCCGTTGTATCATAACATCATAATAAAAAGACTATAAAATTTCCTTCCAGTCCTTCTACCTCCTCGATCTACCTTAAATGCCTACCTTTATCTACCGCCTCTTACAGTTTCTATGCCTTTGTCTTTTGGCTATTTCCCATGCAAGGGGGAAAAAGCCTTTGGTATATGTATGTATATAAGTGTCTAAAGCATACAGACATATACCAAGGCTTTTTCCCCCTTACAAGGGAGGTAGCCAAAAAGGAAAAGGCATAAAATCATTTCCATCCATTCCATCCCCGAACACACTCAACACCCCTCCACCCTCCCTCTTATCTTAGCACCTCCTGGATGACGGGTCATCCCTGCACCCTATCCACTGCCCTGGGTCAGAAGCAGTGTCGCAAGACACAGCACATCCACAATAAGGACGCTTCATTAAATCGGCGACCCCCCCTCTCCATCCCCCCATTGCATAAAATGAGAGGACGGGGAGAAATCCCTTCGGCCTGCGTCAGATTTTGCTCACACATACTACACCACCCCCCATCCCATTCCACCTCATGCAATCACAACATCATCCATATACAACCATTCTCCATTCACCCCTATCTTCTGTCCTCTCTCGTCCTTCCTCAACAGACATTCCCTCTTCCCCAAAGCCCCCTTCACCCCATCCATCCACCTCATCCTAGGATGTCCCCTCATGTTCACTCCCTCCACATCTGCCTTCCACACCTCTTTTACTAGTCTTTCTTCACTCATTCTTTCCATGTGTTCTCCTCCTCACCTCCTCATTTCTCACTCTATCTAGCCTAGTAACCCCCATCATACTTCTCAGACACCTCATCTCAAACACATTCAAGCTCCTTCTCTCTTCTTCTCTTATGTTCCATGTTTCTGCCCCATACAGTGCTGTTGGCACAATCACTCCTTCATACAGTCTCCTCTTAGCATCCATTCCCAAATGTCTATTCCTCATTACACTCTTTAATCCACCAAGGCATTTACTCACTTCTCTCAATCTACATTCTACCTTCACCTTCACTCCACCTTTTCCTGCCACATTTGCACCCAAGTATCTAAAACTATCCACTTCCTCCAGTCGCTCTCCCTTAATGCTCACTTCCAGTCTACTGCCACTTTCACCCCTTGTACATCTCATCACCTTTTACCCACATTTATCTTTAGCTTTCTTCTATCACATACTCTCCCAAACTCTGCCACCAACTTCCTCAATCCCTCCTCCGATCCTGCCACAAGCGCAGTGTCGTCCGCAAACAACAACTGGCTCACCTCCCACTTTTCTCCATTTTCTTTAACCATCTCCAATCCCTGACCCACTACCCTTGGATTTACCTCTCACACCACCCCATCCATGTATAAGTTGAACAGCCAGGGCGACATAACGCATCCTTGACGAAGTCCCACCTTTACCTCGAACCACTCTCTCCATTTCTAATCCTGACACAAGCTCTACTACTCTCATAAAAACTCTTCACAGCTCCTAGAAGCTTTCCTCCTATCCCGTATATCTGCATAACCTCCCACAGTGCCTTTCTGTCTACCCTATCGTAAGCCTTTTCCAGATCCATAAAAGCCAAAAAAACATCCTTCCCCTTTCCTATAGCTTTCTCACATATCTGTCTTACCACAAAGATCTGATATACACAACCTCTACCTGTCCTAAATCCACACTGTTCTTCACCAATTACTCCTGTTCCTCTTCTAATCCTCTCAATCAAGATCCTCCCATAAGCCTTCCCAACTACACTTAACAAGCTAATCCCTCTGAAACTACTACATTCACACTTGTCCCCTTTTCCTTTGTAAAGAGGAACTATACAGGCACTCCTCCAGTCCTCCGGCACTCTACCCTCTCTCCAGCAAACATTAAATAACCTCACCAGCCAGTCCACCATCACTGTACCTCCCTTTTTCAGACATTCTGCATGGTATCCATCCAGACCAGGTGCCTTACCTGCTTTCATCATCTTAACAACTGTCTTCACTTCATCCTTCCTTATTTCTCCTCCATTCTCCTCACTCATCACTCTCATTTTCTTAGCATTTCCCACTGCAGCTATTTTTCCCTCCCTATCCTCCTTCACATTTAGCAACTCTCTAAAATATTCTGCCCATCTTCCCCTTACTGCCTTCTCTTCCATTATCATCTCTCCATCTGCCCCTTTTACCTTTTCTTCTCTACTTGATTCACCTCCTCTTCCTCTCTTAATTTCTTTCCAAAACATATTTCTATTACTTTCAAAATTTTCTGTCATACTCTTACCCCATTTCACATCTGCTCTCCTCTTTGCCTCCTTTACCTTTTGCTTTACTTCTCTTTTCTTTTCTTTGTACCTCTCATATGACTCCCTCATCCTATTTTGTAACCAATCTGTGAAAGCTCGCTTCTTCTCTTCTACAACCTTCATTGTTTCCTCATCCCACCATTCACTACCCTTCCTTCTATTTCCTCCTGTCCTTCTTGTTAAACACACCATCCTTGCACACTTTATGACTCCCTCCTTGAACCATCCCCATTCCTCCTCCACACCTAGCTCTACTCTATCCTTCACTCCCTCCCACTCCTCCTTCAGCTTCTTTTCGTACTCCTTCTCCTTTTCCTTTTCATTCAAAGAGTTCACTCTAAGCAACTCCCTACCTTTTGTCCCTTTCCTCTTTCTCCATCTATCCTCCACTCTCAACTTACCTTCCACCAAAAAATTATCTGATATTCCCCCACCCTCTCCCCTTAGCATATGTACATCCTTAACTCTTCCTATCATAAGCCTATTTACCACTACATAATCCATTAACGCTCTATCTACCACCCTTCCCTCCACCACCCTCTCCCATGTGTACTCATGCTTGACTTTCTTCCAAAACACTGTATTTGCTATCATCAACTCTCTAGACACATTTCCACCATCAACTATCCACTACGATTCTTTCCTGGAACTCAACATTTCCCAACCACCCCATCGATTGGACTATTTCCTACCCTAGCATTAAGGTCTCCCAATACTATTACATTGACATTTCTCCCTAAATCCTCTATGCACTCATTTAAATCTATCCAAAAGGCCTCCCTTTCTTCTACACTCTTCTCACTGCCAGGCCCATATGAACTTACAAAGACCCACATCTCCTTTCCCAGTTTCACCTTCATCCACATTTTCCTTGAGGAAACCTCCTTCCACTCCACTACACATTTACCTATCTCTTCACTTACTAGAATAACCACCCCTTCCCTCCCTTGCCCTCTCTTCACTCCTGATAACCTCCCACTTACACTCACCCTTCCCTTTCAACTTAGTTTCACTCAAAGCCAACACATCCATCTTTCTTCTCACAATCATACTATCTCTTCCCTTTTACTCTCATCTGTACCACATCCACGCACATTAAAAGACCCAAACCTTAGGGTGCTGGTCCAAAAACTCCCAGACCCTCTTATGCCTTTACTTTTTCTTTTAGTAATGTCCCCTGTGGGGCTACAAGGAGAAGGATGCCTAGTCCCAATCCCTGTCCCTTTCTTCTCACCTCTTACAATCCAAGTGGGAATACTTGGTGGCAGTATTCTTTTCCCCCACCACAGAAAATGAATACTCAGAGAAATGGTATAGGACAACAGCAAGGGGTTGGGGGACAGCATAACAGAGGGACAGTCAGAGTATAAAAGTGTCATCATTTCTCTATGAACAGAGTTTTCCTCTATCATTGACAAAATGATGTGTGGCTCTGGTCTGTAGGGGCACCCCATATAGACCCTAAAGTATCAACTGCATGCTACTTTGCCACAATAACAAGCAGCCAATACCCCAGATGTGAAGAAATACATTTTTCCATATATATATGCATAAATACTTGGAATACTTTAGAAAGTAATATAGCCCAAGCTGGAACAATACATAAATTCAATTCTAATTATGATAACTGGAAATCAAGGATACAGACTAATTTGAAACTGTACATGAATTCATGGCTACATATGATAAACTGGAGAGTAGATGGGATCCAATGAGTGTTGCTCTTTTCCTGCATACTATAACGAGGCAAATACTCATGCAATTCCTGAGTCAATCTAACATACACCACACTCACAAATATTAATCCCTGCCCCTCTGAATTGGACCTGCAGCCAAAACATATTCACATCCATGCTCAAAGGTGCTTGAACACAATACACACTTTAAACACATCACAAATGAATACTGACTACATCAAAAGTAAACACAATACATATTATATTTACAGAGGAAACCAAAGAAATACCTCACATGGAAGAATTAACAGACAAAATATACAATATAATTAAATTCTCACTTAAAGAATGAAAAGTACCACAGGACTGGAAGAAGGCAAACATTATACCAATTTATAAGGGAGGAAACAAAGAAGACCCAACAAACTACAGACCGGTCTCCCTGATGAGCACAGTAGCAAAAATTTGTACAAAAGTCCTCAAAAATAAATGGGTTAAGCACTTGGAAGAAAAAACTATACTGAATCCAAATCAATTTGGATTCAGACAAGGAAGATCATGTACAACAAACTTGATCTACTTCTACTCAAGATTAATAGACATAATACAAGATAGAGATGGTTGGGCAGACTGTGCCTTTCTGGACCTACAAAAGGCATTTGATAAGGTACCACAAACAAAAACTAATAAGATAGAGTCAATAGGTGGCATCAGAGGAAAATTATTGGAATGGATGAAAGACTTCCCGTCTGGGAGGAAAATGAGAGTAGCAATTAGAGACAAATTCTCAAACTGGGAAGAAGTGATAAGTGGTGTCCCACAGGGATCAGTAACGGCCCCGATCATGTTTGCCATATGCATAAATGACATGGGTGAAGGAGTAGAGTGTTATATGAATTTCTTTGTATATGACACAAAAATACTAAAGAAAGTAAAAATGGAGGAGGACTGCAACTCATTACAACAAGACTTGGACAAGATCTGGAAATGGACTCAAAATTGGGAAGTAAAATTCAATATCAAGAAATGTAGTATAATGGAATTTGGAAAAAGTAAAAACAGAATATCGAAAGATTACAAAATTGGTGAAGAAGAGGTCAAAAAAGTAAACTCAGAGAAAGATCTTGGAGTGATGATCACCAAGGACATGACTCCGGATAAGCATATTAATGAAATAGTCGGAGAAACCTACAATTTAATGCAGTCAATAAAAGTGACATTTGCTTATTTGGATGAGCAAACAATAAAAAAAATTCTAACTACACTAATAAGACCAAAACTTGAGTACGCAGCAACACTATGGACACCAAGTACCAAAAAGAATATAAAAAATTAGAAAGAATACAAAGAGCGACAACAAAACTAGCACCAACTCTTTCCAAAATGACATATGAACAAAGACTGTCCAAATTAGAATTACCAACTCTGGAGCAAAGAAGGGAAAGATGAGACTTACTATCTATAGAATAATGAAAGGAATGGAAATCTTAGACAAGAATGACTTATTGAACTGGAACAATGGAAAAATGAGAGGACACGTAAAGAAACTAAAAACAGAAAATTACAGAAAACACACAGAGTGATAGATACTTGGAACAAATTAGACTAAGAGACAGTGTGTGCAAACACTATTCAAGATTTTAAGAAAAAACTTGATGCTAAGAGATACAAAGATGGGTCACCACGAGCATAGCTCCCTTCCTGTATAATACAACTAGGTAAATACACCACATTCAATCACTATATCACAATCAAGGAAGACATAACACATCACAAGGGTGGATTCATAACACACACAACAGCATACTCTTCTCTAATAAGACAAGAGAAATTAAACAATCACTAACACCACAACAGATATAATCACAATATAAACAGATATATAGAAAAAACATGTAATGTGACACCTATCTACAGAGTACCTGCCACATCAACATCCTATGGTTACATATCTCAACTCCAACCTCTCAACAACCTAACAAACCATACATTGGTAGGTAACTTGCAAGAGAGATCTAAAGACTGACTGATAACAATTCCATCCTGATGGCTCCTGCAGGAAAGGGAGGCAATTAAGCTGTCTCCACTTTCTTCTTACAACCCTTTGAGTATCACTTCTGCTTCCATCACATCTCCTTTCTTCATTTACCCTATACTTCACCAGAACATCCACTTCTTTCACTGCTTAATATGACCTTAAATACTTACAATTCTACACTCCCTCAAGCCTCTCACCCTATTAGTCCATCTATATATCAAGGGTTTTTTCCCCCCATACAAGAGAGGAAGCCAAATCAAAAGGCAAGTACCCACTCCAACCCATTTCACTCCTATCCACCACCCTTTGTTCCCATCCTGTTAATACATACATATACTATATAATACATACATATACCAAGGGCTTTTCTCTGCTTACAAGAGAGGTAGCCAAAGTCAAATGTAATAATTCCATTCCCACCCACTCCACTCCCATTCACCACCCCTCCCTCCCTCCCTCTTTTCTTGGCTCCCCCTGAATGACAGGTCATCCCTGCATCATGTCCATTGCCCTAGGTCAAAAGCAATGTAGCAAGATACAGCACATCCACAGCAAGGCCGCTTCATTTAATCAGCAACACCCCTTCTCCATCCCCTCAAGGGAAAAAGAGAAGACGGGGAGAAATCCCCTCACCCTTCAGGCTGCATCAAAATATCATTCATACATAAGCACTCCATAACTTCCCCAATCCCCCATCCATCACGGCATCACCCATATACAACTATTCTCTGTTCACCCCTATCTGTCTTCTCTCTTCCTTCCTCAACAGACATCCCCCTTTCTCAATGGCCCTTTTACCTCATCCATCCATCTCATCCTCGGTTACCCCCTCCTGTTCACTCCATCCACCTCTGCCTTCCACACTTCTTTTACTAATCTTTCCTCACTCATTCTTTCCATGAGTCCAAATCATCCCATTACTCCTTCACCAACCCTATCTCCCAACTCCTTTTCCATCCCTGCTCTCCTCCTCACCTTCTCATTTCTTACTCTATTCAGCCTAGATGCCCCTACCATACTTCTCAGACATTTCATCTCAAACACATTCAAACTCCTCTCTACAGTCACTGTGATTAATGGACTGCAAAAAATATTCAGTCTAAGTTGGTGAAACTAAAAAGATAAGATGTGATGTGGATTTTATTTTTCAATCATAAAAATATTCTTTGCAACTATAATCTTACATTATTGTTTGCACATCTACTCTGGTTTGCTAAAACAATGATGCAATAAAATAACTCCAGACTTATTTGCACATGTTAAAGGCCACCATCATTTAAATGGTGACCTTTAATATGTGCAAATAAGCTTGGAACTTTAAACTAAAAAGACATAGTGAGTACGTTAGAGCAGGAATGGAAGAAGAAGAAAAATATTGTGCAATTCATACAAAAGAAATGTGCCATAAATACAAAGGTCTATATCCCTCTGTTGAAATTTATGCTCTTAATTTGAAATTGAACATGAGCTACATATTTACTGCCTCTTAATCTATATCAGTGAACACAAAAGCATATCGCTAACATCTATTAGCAATAATACTGTCTCACATTTCACATTAAATATTATGAAACTAGGACTTCCGTATCTTCATGCACATATGAAAATATTCACACAATCATCTTTTACTACTACTCCAGCAGTATGACTTGAAACATTTTTATGATAATTTTCTGTACTGTACTTATTTTTCTTTTTGGCTGTAGGAATGTTGTCTGCTTAGAAATGGGTTAAATACTAACAATATTTGCCTACTGACCAACACTAAATTGACACAAGCTGCCTTGTTACCCTAACTGATGTTAAATCTCCCAACAAGGCAAGATTAAACACACTTTTAAATAACTTACAAGAGACTTATTCACCATGTTCAATTTTCTTGTCATCAGCCCATTTGAAAAATTCACATTTCTTGGACTTAGCCAAAGGGCATGAGTAGAAAAGGCGGCCATTATTTGAGTTTTGCTTGTAAACAGTTCTTAGAACTGTTATGTTTCCATGCTCACATTTAGGATGGTCAAGGTCTCCCCACTGGAAAAAAAAGTAATAACAATCAGTCTTAGTTCTGGTCAACTCTATTCTGTATTTTCTGTCAATTGTATGTTTATATGTAAATGATGATGATTTAGAATGTTGTAAACTCCCTCTATCAGGAGGCTATGATGGTGCCCATTGTAGAGGACTTTGCAATGAAATTTAACGAACCATGCCCTTGACTCAACTCACTGGCAGAAGGGTTCAAACTGCCATCACCTTGACCTCTGCCAAAAGTAGCAACACTAACCCACTCAGCCAGCCAGCATCCTTACATGTAAATACCTACTGCTGAATGTATGTATTATTTCTAATATACAGCCACAACAGAGAGCATGATTTTTTTTCTAGCTAACACCAAACCATCAAACTAAGCTTAATAGTAGCCCAAAGACACAAATTAACCAAACACATGAGTTCCTTGTTCATTACTTCAAAAAAATCACACTGGGCTCCTCTCGGCATAGCACATGTAAAGAAAATCCTTCCTTTGTTTTCATTATTCTTGACAACTTGTGCTCTTTTGGCTTTCTGTTTATGGCCCCTACACACCACAACCTTCTGGTTCACTTGTTCTGAAATAAAGAAATCAATGTGACAAGCAGGTAAACTTGAACATGGAAAGACATCTGATTACTCTATTAATACTTTCTCACTTTGTAAACTATTGTCTGCAAAGAAGGGATAATGATGGAAAGCTGGTTGTGGTGGTTAATTCAGTGGCCATGTGTCTCCTACAAAAGAGATCTGTGGCAATGGACTGATCATTAATATCTACACATATTTTTGCTTGTTCAACATCCAGACCATGAGCTATTATGGCTTCATTCACACCAACCACCTATCTTTTCCTTTGTCTGGTCCCCTGCTCACCCTGTTAGCCTTTATTCTAATTATCTAATATTTTTTTTTCAAGTTTACCTTTCCTTCATTTCCCATTCTTGTTACTTGTCTTACTAGGAATATAGAAACTGGTGACCATAATACCTGGTGGGTCAATTTGCCAATAAATTTTCATTCTTATCTAAAAACATTGTGAGAGGCTGGAGGAAATGGGAATGGAGGAAATGGGATAGAAGAGAGCTTTAAGTAATTGAGGTCACATGTAGCTTGAAATAAAGTGGAGGTGAATCATAGATTAAGGAAAACAAGTAAATGTCTATGGGGAATAGTAAGTATTATGGGATGAACACTACAAAAAAAAGTTGTATGAGGGAGTGATTGTGCCCATGGCAATATATGATGCCAAGACATGGAATTTAAAAGCTATAAAGGAAGAACTGAAAAATGTTTGAGATAAAGCATTTGAAGATTACGATAGACGTAAAGAAGAATAGAGTGAGAAATGAGGGGGTGAGGCAGAGAGTGAGTGTGGAGAGCTGTCAAGTTAGGTTGATCAAAATGCTGAGATGGTTTTGGCATATAAAAAGACTGGGTGAGGATGGACTTGCAAAACCAGTGTGGAAAACAGAAGTAAATGGAGTAAATTTGAGGAGTAGAACAGGAATGACGTGGATGGATAGGGGCATTGGAGACAAGAGGAATGTCTGTTTAGCAAGAAAAAGAATGGAAAAGATAGGAATGAATTGAGAATAGTTGTTGATGGATGAGGAAATGACATGGCCTGAAGAGATTTTTCGTATCTGCTCCATAAATTTCTTGAGTGGATGAAGGGGGTTGCCAAAAATTGATATGGTGGAGGTCAACTATCTTTGGCTCTTGGGTCCTGCTGTGGAAGAGTTGTCTTGCTGGATTGCCTTTGATTTGAGCAATGTGACAAAGGACAGGGACGACCCTTCATCCATGAGGTGTTATGATGGAAGGGACCATAAATTGATTTTATATGGTTGTGGGGAGGGTGTAGGGTGTGTGCATATATATGGGGAAAAGGTCTTTTGGTGTATGTACATAAATACATATACAAAGGGCTTTTTCCCCTTTAAAAGGGAGGTACCCAAAGTCAAAAGTCATAATGCCACTCCTATCCATTTCATAGGAAAAAGTGTAACTCTATAACTTACCCATGGAACCTTTCCCACTTTCAGGATTTGCTGGTAACAATTTTAAAGTATCCACTGTCTGACTTCTCAAAGTCATGACTTTAGAAGTATTTGCAGCTAAATTTTTGGGAGTCAATTGTTCTGAAGTATCTGATGCTGAGTTTCTTAATCTTTTGAACCTGTATTTGGAACCAGAGGAATCAGCTGAAACATATAACTCTTGTCTGGCACAAACAGGTTTGTTGTGTTGATTATCTCCTGGATCTGATGGATTACTAGTAATAATTTCTTCAGCAGTTTCATGGTGTGAGGCTTCTCTATTATTTGCAAGACCACCAAGCCACTGGAAGTCTTCTGCCCGACCCTCTAAGCCTCCTGAAAGACCCCTGGGTGTAAGGCAAACACTGCATTTGGTGCTTGCAGGTTTGTTCTCTAGTGTACATGTGCTACAAGCCCATGGTGCCTGCAAACATATAAATATAATGTATATATTGTATAGTAGAACCTTGGTTCTTGAACATTTCACAAGTTGAACAAATTGCTCCTTGCCCAAAAATTTGAGAACTTTTTGCTCCAGGAAATGACCAAAATATCAGTTTTTTACCAACCTGATGGGAGACATTTTGAAAATGGGGCATAATTCAAAGTTTTGTGGAAAAATATCACTGATAAAATATATCTAGCAGATCAGTAAACCTGTTTTGGTCCTCGACCAAATCAGTTCTAGAATAGTTTTCTAGTATGGGCTGTGGTTGAGAACTGAGGTTCTACTGCATAGGAAAAACAACCAATAAAAAAGACTGGTTGTATTGTGTTGAATTTAACTATTGGAGGAAGAACAACTGAATAGAGATGTTGGAACTCAGGGATTTAATGCCATATGTACATCATGTACTGACCTTTATGGTTTTGAACTGCCTATCACTGGCTCCTCCCCTCTAGACATGACACCCTTGTCTGCTTTTCTACTACACTTCCATTTATGTATAAAGTTTGTGAATTCACAAACTAGTTATCAGACCTACATTTGTCTAATTGACCCTAAATGTCTTTGACCAATTTTGATGGCCTCCAAGAGAAAACTGTATTTATATTCAGTCACTGATAACCAGTGTCTCTATCCCTGGGGACAACATTTCATCAAAGCTGGAGCCACAGAGGTAGCAAAGGAGAGACTTCAGAGGGAAAGAGGGACAATAGAAAAAGTGATCTGCATTCTTCTTTAGTTGAAATTAGCCTCCAATCATAAAAGATTATAACAAATCTAAAGTCTTTTGGTGTTTTATGCAGAAAAAACTATATACAAAAAATACATACATACATATACCAAGGCTTTTTCCCCCTTACAAGGGGGGTAGCCAAAAAGAAAAAGGGCACAAAATCATTCCCACCCATTCCATCCCTGAATACACTCCACATCCCTCCACCCTCCCTCTTATCTTACCACCTCCTGAATGATGGGTCATCCCTCCACCTTGTCCACTGCCCTGGGTCAGAAGCAGTGTCGCAGGACACAGCACATCCACAGCAAGGCCGCTTCATAAAATGAGAGGACGGGGAGAAATCCCTTCGGGCTGCGTCAAATTTTGCTCACACATACTACCTCACCCCCCATCCACCCGCCCATTCCACCTCATGCTATCACAACATCATCCATATACAACCATTCTCCATTCACCCCTGTCTTCTGTCCTCTCCCGTCCTTCCTCAACAGACATTCCCCTCTTCCCCAAAGCCCCCTTCACCCCATCCATCCACCTCATCCTAGGACGCCCCTTCATGTTCACTCCCTCCACATCTGCCTTCCACACCTCTTTTACTAGTCTTTCTTCACTCATTCTTTCCATGTGTCCAAACCATCCTAATATTCTTTCATCAACCCTATCTCCCAGCTCCCTTTCCACCCCCGTTCTCCTCCTCACCTCCTCATTTCTCACTCTATCTAGCCTAGTAACCCCCATCATACTTCTCAGACACCTCATCTCACATTCAAACTCCTTCTCTCTTCTTCTCTTATGTTCCATGTTTCAGCCCCATAACAACAAAAATAATAATAATAATAATACATGCATACATATACCAAAGGCTTTTTCCCCCTTACAAAGAGGTAGCCAAACTCAAAAGGCATAATTCCACTCCCACCAATTTCATCCCCACTCACTCCACAAAGGATTACAAAGGCAAAGCATGCCGACAGGAGACCTTTTGATCCATATCTAGGTCGGATTAAAAAAAAAAAAAAAAAAAAAAAAAATCATATTAATAATAAATTAAAACAGATTCATGTGCTTAAGTCGATTTTCGTATGATTTATTTTTGATATTTGGAATCAGTTTTGTGGCTCGCCGTTGTACTTTTTCCAGTCTGTCAATGTCTTTAATGAGATTCGGTGACCATACGGAAACAGCATATTCCAAATGTGGATGAACTAACGATTTATATAGCTTGTTAATGAGTGATGGACTTTTGAAATCAAAAGATCGCGCAATCAATCCCAGAATCTTATTTGCTTTCTCAGAGGCTGAAATACACTGCTTGGATGATTTGAGGTCGTTACTGATAATTACGCCGAGATCTTTTTCACTATCCACTTTTGTTAACGAATTTCCAAATAACTTGTAATGGTACTTACTGTTATTTTTACCTATGTGCATTACCTTGCATTTACTTGTGTTAAATTTCATTAGCCACTTTTCAGACCATTGCTGTAATTGATCTAAATCTTCTTGAATATCTAATTGGTTTGAGTGATCATTTGCCACTCCGCACAGTTTTGTATCATCAGCAAATTTGGAAACAGTAGATTTTAGTCCATGGTCTATATCATTTATATATACTATGAATAGAAGTGGCCCAAGAACGGAACCCTGAGGAACTCCACTTGCAACACTTTTCCATCCAGAAGTTTTTCCATTTAAAACAACTCTCTGTTTTCGACCTTTCAACCAATTACTAGTCCAACCTAATAGGCTACCACTTATTCCATGCAAAGCTAATTTAGTAAGTAGTCTTTCGTGTGGGACGGTATCAAAAGCTTTTGCAAAGTCTAGATATATTAAATCTATATTGTTTCTTTTGTCATAATTCGAGACAACTGTGTTGTAGAATTCGAGTAAGTTAGTCACGCAAGAACGTTTCCGTCTGAAACCATGTTGGCTATCATTTATCAAACGGTTACTTTCTAAATGATATTCGATAGCATCTCTGATGATAGTTTCCATTATTTTTCCTACGATCGAAGTCAAACTAATAGGCCTATAGTTATTTGGTTTCTTTTTGTCACCTTTTTTGAATATGGGAGTAACGTTAGCTAACTTCCATTCTCTTGGGACATCTCCGGATATGATGGATTTCTTGAAAATAATTTCTAATGGAACAACAATCTCATTTTTCATTTCCTTTAAGATTCTTGGATGCCAACCGTCAGGCCCTGGTGTTTTATTAACTTTGAGTTTGTCTATACACCTTTTAATTGTTTCTTTTGTTATATTTACCGTAGTGAGTAAGTTTACCCCAGATTTTTCACAGGTTTCAGTTTGGAATTCACTTTGAGGTGTTTCGTTTACGAATACCGAGCTAAAATAATTGTTTAAGAGATTACACATTCCTTCATTTGAATATTCAAGTTGACCGTCAGCAGATAATAGTGGACCAATGTGATTCCTAACAACCTTTTTATCTCTAATGTAACTATAGAATTCTTTGGGATTCTCTTTGGGTTTCTCAGCGATGTTCATTTCGTATTGTCATTTTCTTTTTCTTATTGTCTTTTTTAAATCTCTCTGAATTGATACATAACTTTCATAGTCATTAGATGCACCCGAGCACTTATATTTCTTATAAGCCTGTCTCTTTTTAGCAATACTTTTTTCAGTTTCTTTGTCGAGCCACTTTGGGCGAGCCTGATTTGGGGGACGACTGTCCTTAAAAGGAATGTAAGTTTGAATCATCTTAGTGAGCGTATTTTGAAATATTTCCCACATCTGATCTACAGGCCTTTCGTTTAATTTTTCCTCCCAATCTGTAAGCTGAAGATCCTGACGTAGTTCTATGAACTGAGCTTTACTGAAATCGGGTATTTTAGAAGCACAAGTATCTATTCTAAAATTGTTTAGGAGTTTGAATCTGACTAAGTTGTGATCGCTATTTGCAACAGATTCACCGACTTCTACATCAGTTGCCATGCTTTCGCGGCTAGTGATCAATAAATCGAGTAAGTTTCCATATCTTGTGGGCTCTTTTACATGCTGAATTAAGTAATTGTCACCAAGAAAATCAATCAAGCGACTACCTATATGGCCATGTTCAAGGGTCATCCAATCAATGTCAGTAAAATTGAAATCACCCATTATCAATAAATCCCGGTTGCAGAAACTAGACAGTTCTTGAAATAACAGTTTGTCGTCTGCTAATGATAATGTCTTTGGCCTATATATTACACCTATATTCATTTTTTGTCCATTTGTTTGGGTTAACTCAACCCACAAACTGTCATATGCATCCTGTTTCACTTTCTCTAAAACACAAGCATGAACATTGTTTTTAACGTACAATAGAACACCCCCACCTTTCTTGTGGTTTCTATCCTGATGAAAGTGTTTAAATCCCGCAATATTAAATTCAGCTTCGAACTCTGTACCATTTAACCATGTCTCAGTTATTCCTATCATATCGAGATTTTCGCTTTTGACATACGCCTGTATTTCTTGAATTTTGTTCCTAATACTACGATCATTAAAGTACATAGTTTTAAGAAACTCCTGATTATTTCTTTTTGACACATTTTGAGTTTCAATATCATGTCTTATATTATCATTTTGTTTTTTATTTATGCCTTGCTCTATATTATTATTATTTGGTCCTTCATTGACATTCAATGCCTCATTAACATTTCTCCTATCAAAATTAACATTTCCCCCATCACGGACATCTGGTCGATTACGGTCATCCGATCTATTTTGTACATTTTGTCCCCCTACGTCACCGTGATTCACGCCGGCCTCCCGTCGTTCAGTGACATTATGTCCGGCATCCCTTTCTAAAATTATATTTTGTCCTCCAGTGACATTATATCCTACCGTGATATTTTTTCCTCCACTATAATTACATCCCATCGTGATCTTTTGTCTTCCACTGTCATTACATCCTATCTTGATATTTTGGCCTTCATTGACATTCTGTCCGGTATCTCTTCCTAAAATTATATTTTGTTCTTCACTGACATTATATCCTACCGTGATATTTTCTCCTCCATTATCATTACATCCTATCGTGATTTTTTGTTCTCCACTATCATTATTTCCCATCGTGATCTTTTGTCCTCCACTGTCATTACATCCCATTGTGACATTTTGTCCTAAGACATTACATCCTAATGTGTCATTTCGTCCTCTAGCGATATTACATCCTATCATGATATTTTGGCCTTCATTGACATTCTGTCCGGTATCCCTTCCTAAAATTACATTTTGGCCTTCAATGACATTATATCCTACCGTGATATTTTCTCCTCCATTATCATTACATCCTATCGTGATATTTTGTTCTCCTTTATCATTACTTCCCATCGTGATCTTTTGTCCTCCACTGTCATTATATCCCATTGCGACATTTTGTCCTATGACATTATATCCTAATGTGACATTTCGTCCTCTAGCGACATTATATCCTAAAATTATATTTTGTCCTATACTGGTACATTGTTCTACATTAATGCTATACTCTACACTGTTTTCCCAAGTACATTCTATTTCCCCTTCCCTTTGGCCTTCTACCCTAAAAAAGGAGCTGGTTCATTACAAACTCCCACAATGAGGTTTGTAAGAACATCTTTGCCTCTGCGGGTAAGGTGGATCCCATCAGAAGCGTAAAGGTCATGGCGCCTAGAAAAGAGATACCAAGGATCAAGAAAGTGGTATCCCAATTGTGTGCACAACTGCGATATCCTATCATTGATCCCTATGGCTCTACTGTTCCAACACGAACCTGCGTAGATCCTCGGGAGGATCCCACAGACTACGTGACGGCTCCCACGTTCCTTCATCTCCTGAAGGAGGACCTTGTAATTCCGAACAAGCTCCTCTGATCTCACCCTACCTACATCGTTACTACCCGTATGTACAATCGTAACCGTGTTCTTCCGTCCTTGTTCCCTGATGGACCGGGTACAATCAACGATCCCACGGCCCGGTTGACATACAAGCTTGCAACGTCGCTTAGTCTTTCGCTGCAGGATGTCGTCATAGCCTCGAACCATGGAGTCCCCCACCACCAAGAACTCCTGGTTTTCAGCCACTTCATCCTCCAGTAGAGCAAAACGATTGACTAGAGCCAGCGGTTGCTCCACAGGGCACACGTCTACCGAACGCGGGCTCGACAAACGGGACCCCACGGAGCGCCACTCGCTCATGGCAGTGACAGTAGGTGAAGAAGTGGAACGCTCTTTGGGTTGTGGGGAGGGTTCACTCTTCTCACGGAGCGCACTCCTGAGAAGCCGAATTTCCTCCTCACACATCCTGAGACGGACCTCTAGGTTCACGCAACCTTCACAAGCCATTTCGCTCCCCCTTTAGCAATAAAAACGGCAAAGAGAAAATACAAATCAACAACAACAAAAAAATCAAAGCGGTCTCTAATAAACTAAATACGCGAAGCTTACTCTGCTTACCTTATACTATTTCTCCTACCTTTGGAATACGGTAACAGAAAACTGTTTTGAAATTAAATAGAACCCTGCACTTTATCTTATATCTGTAACTGTATAGCGCTATACGTATACAATTACAAAAACACAACACAATCACTTAACACTATTCGGAGATATAAAATTCACAGGTATTCACTAGCTGGTGTCTGTGCAGAAAAACGAGGTCTCTAGCTGAGGTCACGAGCGGACTGAGCTGAGGTCACGAGTGGACTGAGAGCTGAGGTCACGAGTGGACTGAGAGCTGAGGTCACGAGTGGACTGAGAAGCTGAGGTCACGAGTGGACTGAGAGCTGAGGTCACGAGTGGACTGAGAGCTGAGGTCACGAGTGGACTGAGTGCTGAGGTCACGAGTGGACTGAGAGCTGAGGTCACGAGTGGACTGAGAGCTGAGGTCACGAGTGGACTGAGAGCTGAGGTCACGAGTGGACTGAGAGCTGAGGTCACGAGTGGACTGAGAGCTGAGGTCACTCCCATTCACCACCCCTCCCTCCTTTTTCACTTGGTTCCCCCTGAATGATGGGTCATCCCTGCACCTCGCACACTGCCCTGGATCAGAAGCAATGCAGTAAGACACAGCACATCCACAGCAAGGGCACTTCATTTAATTGGCAACCCCCGTCTCTGTATCCTTGTGCAGAAAAACAGATGGGAAGAAATCCCTTTGGGCTGTGTCAAAATATCATTCACATATAACCACTCCCCCATACCCCACCCATGCTCTTCCATGCATCACAGTATCATCCATACACAGCCATTCTCCACTCATCCCTATCCTCTGTCTTCTCCCTTCCTTCCTCAAGAGACATCCCCTCTTTCTCAACACCCCTTTTACCCCATCCATCCTTCTCATCTTCGGTCACCTCCTCCTGTTCATAAGAACATAACAAAGGATGAAGGAGACTTCAAGAGACCATAAGCCCTACACTAGGCAGTTCCATGTCCATTACCACCTGTCATCCCCATCCATAAAGTTGTTTAACCATTTCTTAAAACAACTGATAGATTCAGCACCCACTATATGGTTACTAAGTCTGTTCCATTCGTTGACCACCCTATTAGTAAACCAATTCTTGCCAATTTACTTCTTAAATCTAAATTTGTCCAGTTTAAATCCATTACTGTGAGTCCTGCCCTATTATCTTAATATGATGACCTTGTTTGCATTACCCTTGTTGAAGCCTTTGATCTACTTAACCCGCCTGGGCCGAAGGCCTCGAAATTCACAACCCCCTAGTACCGCATTTATCATAAAAAAAAAACTCTTACCAATTACTCTGGAAAAAATTCTACTGTTAGTAGACATGACAATGCATCATCCTAGAAGTTTTTATTGCTCTACTCACCATGGTTGTCTCAGATAAATAACCGATAGTTGGAGAAAATTGTGGTAGCGGCAACTCTCCGCCTCTCTGGCACGGGTGCAGGGTATAAAGAGAACGAGGCGTAGGAACTCCCATCACCATCAGACGTCGGCAGCCCTTGGCAGCAGACAGACGATACTCACACGAGCACAGTCAATCTCGCTAGAGCTACTCTCTAGAGTTGACCTGTAATCGTAATCCAACTTTACGTTGGATAGCTTTGCCTTGGCAGTTACACTGCCACCCACTTCTGGGCATTTCCCAGCTCTTTTTCCTATTCGCCATTTCCATATCTCCGTAGCTCTCCGGGATCCGCACGAGCCTTTGTTGGCTCGTGAGACTTCTTCGTCGTCCGGCCCGGCGAAATCTAGAAACATTCTGTCGTAGTTTAGAAGTAGTATAGACCCCGTACCCACTGGGCACACAGTGGTCCTACTACGCTGCTGTCACCAGTCGCCAAAGGAAACTGTGTGACCCCCGTTATATTATATTCTTTTGCTCTGCTGAGCACATTTTTCTGTGTACCAGGGGGCTCGTCCCCCCACCCCAACGCGCAGGGGATGGAGTTGAGGAACTCCATCCCTGCAAACTAGGAAGACTTCCCCTGACGACCCTAATATCGACCCGGACAAGGCTAGACATGTTTTTCTACATTCCGACCAAACCCGATTAGCTGACCTCAATCCATTTATGCTTAAGAAATGTCTTTCCCAATTTACCAATGATATTAGCCAAGTTAAAAAACTTAGAAGCGGAGACCTCCAAGTTACCACCAACTCTGGGAAAGCTACACGCGATCTTCTCAAGGCCAGGAAGTTTCATTCCTTCGATGTTGTTGCATCCCTCCCTAGGTCACTCAACTCCTGCAGAGGAGTAATCCACTGCAGAGATTTGATGACCATGGAAGAATGTGACATCCTCGATGAGATGAAATCTGAAGGAATATTAGATGTTAAATTTATAACGCGACTGGACCGAGAAAGGAACATGCGAGTGAACACGCCCCTCATAATTCTCACTTTCAATTCAACAACCCTCCCTGACCACGTCAAAATTGGATACATTCATGTCCCAACACGACCATATGTCCCTAACCCTTTACGCTGCAACAAATGTTTCAAATATGGTCACCTTGCCAAATTCTGCAGCAAACAATCAGTCGTATGCGGTAAGTGTGCAGGCGAACATCCTACGGATGCTTGCTCTGCTAATGTGTTTCAATGTGTTAATTGTCCCTCCAATAACAACCATGCATCCACCTCCCGAGACTGTCCCACTTTCAAGATAGAAAAACAAATTTGTACGGAAAAAGCAACTTGTGGCATATCCTTTTACGAAGCAAGGAAGCGTGTGATGGAAAGACTAGTTACCCCAACTAGTACCTCCGGAGCAACTTCCTATGCTTCGGCAGTAAAGAAAACTTATAGAACCATTGAAACACAAACAGAGAGCAAACACTCCAACAAGGAAAAAGATCAACGCCCAACTACCAAGCAAACTCACTCGCACCTTCCTTCCCCGGCCATCCCAGAGCTTCCCAAGCGTGTGCTTACACGTACGGAAGAGGATGTCCACATGGAGACCTCCGTTTCCAATAAGCGACTTTTAAGTCCCATTTCTACCCCAGAACGAAAATCCGGGGCTAAACACACCTCTCCCACTAAGGCCAAGAAAGGAAGAAACCGAAGCAGATAAAAATAAATAAATAAATAAATAGAAAAAATATATATAATCCAGTGGAATTGCCGAGGTGTTAGAAGTAAAGTAAATGACCTTGTAATTTTTAACTCCCTAAACAACCCCTCAGTAATATGTCTACAGGAAACACTCCTCAAGCCTAGTGTAGAGTTCACACTACGAAACTTTACCATATATAGGAAGGACAGGTTAGCGCCTGGAGGGGGGGTCGCAGTTGCAGTCAGCGACTGCCTTCCCCAAGTGGAATTACCACTATCTACTAACTTGGAGGCAGTCGCAATCAAAACAAAACTGCAAAACAAACTAGTCCCCATCTGCTCCATCTACCTACCTCCCGACCCTCGATTCCCACTAGTGGAGATTAATGAGTTGATTAGACAACTACCCCACCACAAACTGATAGTGGGAGATTTCAACTCCCACCATCACACGTGGGGTAGCAACCACACGTCTCCTCGAGGGGAGCAGATGGACGAGGTGCTCAATAACAACAACCTGGTCCTCCTAAATACTGGCAGCCCCACTCGTGTAGACAATACTAGGGGTTCCTTTTCATGCACTGATTTATCCATATCATCTCCTGCGTTGTCTGACATGCTCCAATGGAGCACGCATGACGACACCATGCTTAGCGATCATTTCCCAGTAATCCTAAAAATAGGGGGTGACCACGCTACGGCTACTCCAGCCTACGGAGACAACCCACCCCCTCCCTGTCCCAAATTTAACATAAAAAAAGCCAACTGGGAAATGTATCGCACAACCACCAACGTCAACATCACAGGGGATAATATGGATAACAAGATATCAAATTTATCCAACTCCATTTTGAATTCAGCTCTTAAGCATATACCAAAAACCTCGGTATTTCACAAGCATAGAGTTCCTTGGTGGACATCAGACTGCAGAAAAGCACTTTGCAAGCGGAATAGGGCCTACCGAACTTTTAAAAATAACCCCATTGCACCAAACTTTATTACTTTTAAAAAGACGCAAGCAGAGGCCCGTAGAACCATCAAACAGGCCAAACGAAAGTCTTGGCGTGATTACATCTCCACAATAAACATAAACACTCCTCTAACACAAATCTGGTCAGCCGTTCGAAAAATCGACGGCAAATATACCCCTAACATCAAGACCCTGACCATTGGAAACACGTTTGTAGATGCTCCCATGGACATCGCAAACACAATCGCAGACACATTCACGCAAACAAGCAACACGAATAACTATTCTCCAAACTTTTTACAACACAAAGACGGGAAGCTAGAACCACTGATCTTCCATACACAGACACACCATGACTATAACACCCCCTTCCAGCTACACGAGCTTGAACAAGCCTTAAGCTCGTGCAGAGGAACCTCTGCTGGCCCAGATGGGATTAGGTATGAGATGCTGCAACATTTGAATTCAATTTCACTGAAAAAATTACTAGAAATATACAACGCAATTTGGATTAGTCAAGAATTCCCAAAAACATGGAGACATGCCCACGTCATACCTATTCTCAAAAAGGGGAAGGACCGGGGTCCTCTTATCGCCCTATAGCGCTTACCAACTGCTTATGCAAAGTATTAGAACGTATGGCCAATAATAGATTAAAATTCATTCTAGTCTCAAAATTTAATAGTTCCTGCCCAATGTGGTTTCAGGAAAAATAGTAGTAGTCTTGACCATTTGGTCAACTTAGAACACGATATCCTCTCCTCTTTCGAGAGGAAAGAATGCCTTGTTGCTTGCTTTTTAGATTTAGAAAGAGCCTACGACATGGCATGGCGACGAGGTATCCTCGAAAAACTCTATGCACTTGGCCTTAGAGGGAATCTCCCTATTTTCATTCAAAAAAAATTAACAGAACGAACTTTTTCGGTTAAAAATCAAAACTATTATTCAACAGTACGCACACAAGAAAATGGCGTACCACAGGGAAGTGTGTTAAGTCCCACTTTATTTATGTTGCTCATAAACGATATTCTACCCGCTCTACCTCGGAATCTTAAATACTCATTATACGCTGACGACGTCGGAATCTGGCATTCCTCACCGAACGCCAAGTTTTCCGGCTCTCGCGTACAACTTGCCCTGGACTCGCTCCAGGACTGGTCTGACAAATGGGGATTTCAGTTTTCGGAATTAAAGTAAACAGTAATTATATTTTCACGCAGAGCCCAGGCAGAAATAAATCTGCAGTTACATGGTAATCCCATTCCAGTACAAAATTCAACATTTTTCCTTGGCCTGAAACTAGACTCCAGGCTAAACTGGAAGGCCCATGTAAAATATCTAGTTGATGCGTGCAACAAGAGAATTAATTTGCTACGTAAACTAACGGGCACAAATTGGGGAGCAGATAGGAAATCCCTGCTAATGATTTATAAGTCCCTTATTAGATCTAAATTAGACTATGGCTGTCAGATTTATGGTTCGGCAACACCAACCACGTTACAACCCCTGAACATCATCCAAAACAAAGGCCTAAGAATAGCACTTGGAGCATTAAGCTGCACAAGAATCGAGAGGCTGGAGGTTGAAGCAAATGTACCCCCCCTCCACTACAGGCGCGAGCACCTCACACTCCGATACGCCGCCAAAGTGCTTCGCAACCAACGACATCCCTGCAAGCAAACGGTAAACCAGCACGAGCACTTCACCAACTCCAGCCTAAATCCCCTTTCCATCAGGATCCGATTCTTGTGCGAGCAGTATTCAGTGCCACTGTGGTCAATAGAAAAGATGGAACATACGTACCCACCGCCGTGGAAAAGCATCGCCCTGAACGTCAATACCAACCAGGACCTCAGGAAGAAATCGTCTTCCATAGAAGAACTACAACAGAAGACCCTAGAAATTATTAACAAGTACAATGACCACAGGGCACTGTACACGGATGGCTCCAAGTGCGGCCACAAAACTGGGACAGGGTTATACAGCACCAAAACCCGGATGATGTTCAGATTGCCGGACCATACGAGCATATATATCGCCGAACTGTTCGGCATATACAAAGCCATAGAAAATGCTCAATCTGACACACATAGTAACTTCGTCATATTCACAGACTCTTTGAGCGCACTGCAAGCAATTAAGATAGGTAACCTATATGGAGAATTTTCTCCTGGGCAAAATCATTAGCACATTGTCGACGACCAACAAGTCCATTATTCTCTCTTGGGTTCCCAGCCACATTGGGATCTTCGGGAATGAGAAAGCGGACACCTTAGCCAAATCTGCCTTAGAAAAAGACTCTATTACAGACATACCCCTGGACATAGGAACCTTCAATTCCATACTAAGGAAACAATTACACGCCCACTGGCAACTCCAGTGGAACAACCTTCACATCTTGCACAAACAAAAGGAATACATAACAGACTGGTCGACATCATACAGAAACAACAGACAGGAGGAAATCGCCATAGCAAGACTGAGGATGAACTCGACCCGCCTCACCCACCTAAACCCATACATAAACGGCGCATTTCCTCCCCAATGCAACACCTGCAACACTATACTATCTATAAGACACATACTCATACACTGCTCAAGATACAACACAAAGCGCCAAGCGCTTATACAACATTGTAAACTTAAAAAAATTCAGCTAAGCACTACAAATCTTTTGACCGATGACCGTTTACTTATTAACAGTAGTATTTTATTTGCGCACAACAGGACTATTGTGGAAATTATAATAGTAGATTAAAAAGGATCACAGGTTCACACCAGGCTTAATGACCTCATTATAGGTCGATAGCCTTAAAGATAAAAAACTTCCGTCAGAAGACAATCGTACTAGCCAGGGCTACTCTCTGGAGTTCAATTGTTCCTGTAGTCCAACGTAACGTTGGATGAAATTCCTTTAGGCAGTATAACTCTGCTACCCTATTCTGGGCGTTTCCCAGCTCTTTCTCTTCTACACCTTTCCGTCTCTTCGTAGCTCTCCGGGATCCGCACGAGTCCTTGCTGGCTCGTGAGACTCCTTAGTCGTCCGGCCCGGCGAAACTTAGTATTAACCTGTCGTAGATTAGAGAAGTATAGACCCCGTCCCCATCGGGCACTCAGCGTGTCTTTCCTAGCGGCTGTCACCACCCGCCAAGGAACTGTGTGACCCTTGTAGAATTGTACCTTTGAGTCTACTGTGCACACTTCTTGTGTAGCAGGGGGCTTGTCCCCCACCCCGACGTGCAGAATGGAGTCTTCAACTCCACCTCTGCAAACGAAAAACACTTCCCCTGACGACCCTCACATCGACCCGGATAGGCATGTTTTTCTCCACTCGGACCAAACCAGATTAGCTGATCTCAATCCCTTTATTCTGAAGAAATGTTTGTGCTTTTATACTCATGATATCAACCAGGTTAGGAAACTTAGAAGCGGAGATCTCCAAGTTACCACCAACTCTGGGAAAGCCACACGCGACTTGCTTAAGGCCAAGAAGTTTCATACCTTCGATGTTGTTGCCTCCCTCCCTAAGTCACTCAACTCCTGCAGAGGAGTAATCCACAGCAGAGATTTGATGACCATGGGCGAGTCTGACATCATCGAAGAAATGAAAGACGAAGGGATTCTAGATGTCAAATTCATAACGCGAATGGACCGGGAAAAGAACATGCGAGTCAACACGCCCCTTATTATCCTAACTTTCAACTCCACAACCCTCCCTGATCAAGTCAAAGTTGGATACATCAATGTTTCAATACGACCATATGTCCCCAACCCTCTGCGTTGTAATAAGTGCTTTAAATATGGTCACCTTGCTAAGTTTTGTCGTAGCCAAACGATCGTGTGCGGTAAATGTGCAGGAGAACATCCTACAGATGCCTGCTCTACAAATGTATTTCAATGTGTCAACTGCCCCTCTAACAACAGTCATGCATCCACCTCCCGAGATTGTCCCACCTTCAAAATAGAAAAAGAAATTTGTACCGAGAAAGCAACTTCTGGCACCTCCTTCAACGAAGCACGGAAGCGTGTGATGGAAAGACAAGTTACCCCAACTAGTCCATCCGGAACAACTTCCTATGCTTCTGCAGTTAAGAAAACATACAGAACTGTTGAAACACAAACTGAGAGCAAGCACTCTGATAAGGACAATGATCTCTGCCCACCTACCAAACAAACCACGCACTCGCACCTTCCTTCCCCGACTATCCCAGAGCTTCCACTACGTGTGCCTACACATGTGGAAGAGGATGTCCCCATGGAGATCGCCGGCTCCTGCAAACGACTATTAAGTCCAATATCCAGCCCAGACCGAGCATCGGGGGCAAAACACACACCTCTCCCACTAAGACCAAGAAAGGAAGAAATCGAAGAGAAAGAAAAAAAAAAAAATGAAAATCATCCAGTGGAATTGCCGAGGTATTAGAAATAAAGTAAATGAGCTATCTATTTTCAACTCTATAAACAACCCCTCAGTTATATGGCTACAGGAAACATCCTTAAATACCAGTGTTCAATTACACCTAAAAGACTTTACCATCTATGGGAAGGACAGGTTCGTGCCTGGAGGGGGGGGGGGGGGTCGCAGTTGCTGTCAGCGACTGCCTTCCCCAAGCGGAGCTGCCATTATCCACAACTTTGGAGGTAGTTGCCGTAAAAACGAAAGTACAGAACTTGCGTCCATCTGCTCCATGTATTTACCTCCAGACCAACCATTTCCGCTACAGGAGGTAAATAACCTTATAAGACAGCTGCCCCACCATAAACTTATAGTCGGAGACTTTAACTCCCACCATCACATGTGGGGGAGTGATAGAACATGTGCTCGAGGGGAGCAGATGGAGGCAGTTCTAAATATCAACAACCTGGTCCTCCTAAACACTGGCGATCCCACTCGTGTAGACAATGCTAGGGGCACCTTTTCATGCATCGATTTATCCATATCGTCTCCTGCGCTGTCTGACGACATAGAATGGACTACGCATGACGACACCATGCTCAGCGATCATTTCCCAGTCATCCTAAAAATAGGGGGTGACCACGTTACGGCTGCTCCAGCCTATGGAGACAACCCACCCCCTCCCTGTCCCAAATTCATCATGAGGAAAGCCAACTGGGAAATGTATCGACGTACTACCAACGTCAACACCACAGGGGACAATATGGATGACAAAGTAGTCAATTTAACCTTATCCATTTTGAATTCAGCGCATAAGCACATACCAAAGACCTCGGCATTTCACAAGCATAGAGTTCCTTGGTGGACATCAGACTGCAGAAAAGCACTTTGCAAGCGGAATAGGGCTTATCGAACTTTTAAAAAGAACCCAATTTTACCCAACTTGATTACTTTTAAAAAGGCACAAGCAGAGGCCCGTAAAACCATTAAACACTCCAAGCGAAAGTCTTGGCGTGATTTTATTTCGACAATAAACATACACACCCCTCTAACGCAGATTTGGTCAGCCGTCCGAAGAATTGACGGCAAACATGCACCTACCATAAAGACTTTGACGATAGGAACCACATTTGTAGATACCCCCACCGACATCACAAACATTATAACAGATACATTCACACAAACAAGCAATACAGATAACTATTCGCCAACATTCCTACAGCATAAACAAAGACTGGCAGCAGAGCCACTGGTCTTCCATACACATACACACCACGAATACAATACTCCCTTCCAACTACACGAGCTTAAACAGGCTTTAAGCTCGTGTAGAGGGACCTCTGCTGGCCCGGATGAGATTAGGTATGAGATGCTGCAACATCTAAATTTAATCTCACTCAACAAATTACTGGAACTATACAACGAAATTTGGATTAATCATGACTTCCCAGAAACATGGAGACATGCCCGTCATACCTATTCTCAAAAAGGGGAAGGACCCAAAGAGTCCTTCTCTTATCGCCCTATAGCGCTTACCAACTGCTTATGCAAAGTATTAGAACGTAGGGTCAATAACAGATTAAAATTCATTCTCGAATCTCAAGATTTAATAGTTCCTACCCAATGTGGTTTCAGGAAAAATTGAAGTAGTCTCGACCATTTGGTCAACTTAGAACATGATATACTTTCAAGTTTCGAGAGGAAAAATTTCCTTGTAGCTTGCTTCTTAGATTTAGAAAGAGCCTACGACATGGCATGGCGACGTGGTATCCTCGAAAAACTCAATGCACTTGGCCTTAGAGGGAATCTCCCTATTTTTATTCAAAAATTTCTACTAGAACGAACATTCTCTGTCAAAATTCAAGGTTGCTTTTCATCAGTACGCATACAAGAAAATGGCGTACCACAGGGAAGTGTGTTGAGCCCCACATTATTTATGTTACTTATCAACGATATTCTACCTGCTCCACCTCGGAACCTTAAACACTCATTATACGCTGACGACGTTGGAATCTGGCATTCCTCATCGAACGCTAGTTTTTCCGGCTCTCGCGTACAACTTGCCCTGGACTCGCTCCAGGATTGGTCTGACGAATGGGGATTTAAGTTTTCGGAAGTAAAGTCAACAGTGGTTGTATTTTCACGCAGAGCCCAGGCAGAAATCGATCTGCAATCACATGGAAATCCCATTCCAGTACAAAATTCAACATTTTTCCTTGGCCTGAAACTGGATGGCCCATGTAAAGTATCTAGTTGATGCGTGCAACAATAGACTTAATTTGCTACAGAAACTAACGGGCACAAATTGGGGAGCAGATAGGAAATCTTTGCTAATGATTTATGAGTCCCTAATTAAATCTAAATTAGACTTTGGGTGTCAGATTTATGGTTCGGCAACGACAATCACGTTACAACCCCTAAACATCATCCAAAATAAAGGACTACGACTTGCACTTGGAGCATTACGCTGCACAAGGATCGAGAGGCTGGAAGTTGAAGCCAATGTTCCCCCCCTCCACTACAGGCGCGAGAACTCCTTACACTCCGCTACGCCGCCAAAGTGCTTCGTATCCCACGACATCCCTGCAAGCGGGCGGCTTCCCAATACGATCACTTTACCAACTCCAGCTTTAATCCCTTTTCCGTCAGGATCCGATCCTTGTGCGAGCAGTATTCAGTGCCACTGTGGTCTATTGAAAAATTGAAGACGTTCCACATACCACCGTGGGAAAAGATCACCCTGAACGTCAACATCAATGAAGACCTCCAGAAGAAATCGTGCTCGGTAGAAGAACTCCGACAGAAGACCCTACAAGTCATCAACGGGTACACTGACCACAGGTCACTGTATACGGATGGTTCCAAGTGTAGCTGTAAGACAGGGACAGGGTTATATAGCTCCACAACCCGGATGATGTTCAGATTGCCGGACCATACGAGCATTTATATTCCCGAACTCTTCGGAATATCCAAAGCGATAGAAAATGCTCAATCTGACACACATAGTAACTTTTTTATTTTCTCAGATTCTTTGAGTGCATTACAGTCAAATAAATCAGGTAACCAAATGAGGAATTCTCTCCTGGGCAAAATCATTAGCGCACTCTCGACGACCAACAAGTCCATTACTCTCTCTTGGGTTCCCAGCCACATTGGGATCTCCGGGAACGAGAAAGCGGACACGCTGGCCAAATCTGCGTTAGAAAAGGACTGTATCACAGATATACCCATAGACACAGGCACTTTCAATTCTATCATAAAAAAAAAACAATTACACGACCACTGGCAACACCAGTGGGACAATCTCCACATCACACACAAACACAAGGAGCAAATAACAGACTGGTCAACATCATACAGAAGAAATAGACGGGAGGAAATCGCCATAGTAAGGCTGAGGATGAATTCCACCTACATCACCCACCTAGATCCTTTCATCACTGGCGTATTTCCTCCCCAGTGCAACACCTGCAACACTACACTATCTGTAAGACACATACAGTACTCATACACTGCAAGAAATATAACACACAGCGCCATGCGCTTATTACAAAGGATTACAAAGGCGGAGCATGCCGACAGGAGACCTTTTGGTCCATATATAGGTCGGATGCGAAAAAAATCATAATAATAAAATAATAAATAAAAACTATAATAATGTAAATAAATAAAATACATAAATAAATGCATAGGTATAGTTAAATAATAAACAAACAGGTAAATAGTAATAATAAATTAACATGTAACTAATAATAAATGAAAATCAAACAGACAAATGATAAAACAAAAAACTACTGCTATGAAATTTGTGTCACGGAACCCCGCTTTGGCCGGCCACGTGCACTAACAACAGGGGTTGTTGGTGCCGTTTTTGACACCCTGGCACGTTTCCGGTCACCACCAGATGCTGCAGCTGTGGTTGCACCACGCCTGGATGATGTACAAGGCGTGGGTGACGATGTAGTCACAATAGCGGGGTCGGGGTCTACATCTAACCTGTGCACTGTGCGTCTCGTCCCACCTTGGCTATCACATTTATCACTAAACTTTAGCTTCTTCTTAGCACCAGGAGCCATAGTTGTAAATAATAGTTACACAAATAAGTAAATACTTAAATAATTGACGAGCTAAACACCATATGAGGACGGAGCCTTTATTTGTACGACGTTCCGCTTATTACAGCTTTTTCAAGTACAAGTTGAGATACAAATGCTTGGGATTAAATAAGGGGAAAGGAGGGAACGGGGAGAGAAAAAGGGGGGTGGAAGGAAGAGGAGGTGGAGAAGGGGGGATTGAACACTGGGAAAGGATGAGAATGCTGGCCCAAACGTCCGAGGGCGAAATGTCCACAAAGGGTGGTTTAGATTTTTTTTTTTTTTTTTTTTTTATTATTATTATTATTTTTTTTTTTGGTGGCCATGGGTATTAGGGGAATAATGTGAGGCGAGATGTTAAACATGCCCCTGTTTTGTTCAATAGTGTTCGTTCCTTGAATGATTGCTGCTTCTAAACACTTCCTGCGGATTTTGTCTGGTTCTCGTATCAGCAGCTCTGCATTCTTCCAGTCCATAAGATGGTTTTCCTTGTTTCTATGTGTCACACATGCATTGGTGGTGACATCATGCCTGACGTCGTAACGGTGTTCACGTATTCGTGTATTCAGGTCGCGTGACGTTTCACCGATGTAAACTTTATCACATCCTGAACACGGTGTCTGGTTGTTGTGTATTTTCGTCTTCGTGATGTCTTTTATCGTTCTGCTTGTCTGGCACATTACTTCCAAGTTGGTGGGTCTTAAAAGATGTGTCAGGTTGGTGGCAACGTCGCCGGTTGGCAAAACGAGACGTCTTGTTGTGCTGTCCTGCTGCCTACGGCTTTCCCGAATCTTAGCGGCCTGCTGTCTGCAATTATCTAAAAGAAATTCTGGAAATTTTAGTGTTAAAAAGGTCTCTTTAATAAACCTGCACTCTTCTTCTAAGTATTTTGCACTTCATATCCTAAATGCCCTAAGGAAAAAGCCTATTACTACTCCTCTCTTGGTCCTTATATCATGGTGGTAGAAATGATTTAAATAATTTTTGTTGGTGGGCTTTCTATACACTTTGAATTCAAGCTGGAAGCGTTTAGAAGCAGCAATCATTTAAGGAACGAACACTATTGAACAAAGCAGGGGCATGTTTAACATCTCGCCTCACATTATTCCCCTAATACCCATGGTCAGCAAAATTTTATATATCTAAACCACCCTTTTTGGACATTTCGCCCACCATTCTCATCCTTCCCCAGTGTTCAATCCTCCCCCCTTCTCCTCCTCTTCCCCCCCCCCCTTTTCTCTCCCCGTTCCCTCCTTTCCCCTTATTTAATCTCAAGCATTTGTATCTCAACTTGGAGTGTGTATTGCCGTGGAGATTAGTTCTTGTCGCTGTTGTTCCAGTTCTTCTTGCTTCGTCCTTGTTGCGCACGGAAGTTGCGTAGGAGATGTCCTTTGGGCAAAACCAATTGCTAGGCGGTCTGCTTCTTGTTCCGGATCCGGGTGGATGATCCTGCTGGTCCTGTTTTATCCAGAGACTCTGTGTAGCCATCTCCATAGCTCCCTGGTGGTTGTATGACTGTGGAGCTGGGAGCACCATTCTAGCCATTTTCTCTGTCTTATTTCTTGCAACTCCTCGTGCATGTGTTGTATGGCTTCTTGGAGTTGCTTCCTGTTGTCTGCGTTGGGCCTCCTCTTGTGAATTTTCCTGAGGCGGTTGACTCTGTGTTTTAGGGTCTTGACTCTGGGACAGTAGTACCACGTATCCTTGCACTCCCTGCTGGGCTTCTTCTTCCGTGGCATTGCAGCGTCCGCCGCGGCGTGAAAGGCAGTCACAAGGTCCCTCTCTTGGTCGTCGATGTCCAGTGGGGGAGTGTAGTCTTCAAACCACTCTGTCAGACTTTGCGCAAATTTATCCCATTTTGCGAAGGCAGAGTTCCAGCCTTTTGGTGGGTTAGGGAGCAGCTGAATTTGGGGAATTTTGATCTTCGTTATTGTTGCGTAATGGTCACTGGTCAGGACTGGGTGGACCCTCCACTGTGCAAGGCTTCGAAGTTTCGCGGGAAGGAAGGTGAGATCAAGCCTCCCTCCCTTTGTGTGTTGGTGCTCCGCTGTTGAGAAGGCAGACGTCCTGAAACTCGCTGAGGTGCGCGACGTGGTGACCGTTGGCGTTGGTTGTTGAAGGAGAGGAGAGTATGGGGTGGTGAGCGTTTATATCTCCCCCAAAAACAATGTTATGGCTGTCGCAGTTTCCAAACAGTTGTGAAAGATCGATGCTCTCCGTAGGCCGGGAGTACAGATTGTAACATTGGAGGGTGACCCCTGCAAGTTGTATTTGGACCACAAGCACCTCTGTAGCTTCCCCACACTCCAGGTAGTCCTTGATTTGAACACTTGGAGTTTTATTTTTCACCAGAGTGCTTCCGATATCTTTCCTGTGGCATGTGTATCCTGGGACTCGGAAGGTGTGATGGTCTTGTAGTAGGGTTTCCTGTAGTAGGACCACGTCTATCTGGTCATCTTGGATCGTGGCAAGAAGAGATGCCATTTTCGGCGGATACCCCCTGCATTCCACTGGAGTATGCTCAGAATTCCATCAGTGGGTCTGGGAGGATTGATCTCTGGACTCGATGATCTTGTTGAGGTGTTGGTTGGCTGTGTTGCTACTGCAGCGTGAGTTCTGTCCGAGGGTTCCGTGTCGCTGCTGAGTGTTGGTGCAGAGGTGGGAATTCGTACAAGTCCTGGTCTGTCTTCCTGGGTTCCTTTGTTGCTACTCGGTGTGTGGTATGGTCTCTGTTGCTGGCGAAGTTTCGCATGGCAGCAGATTGTTCTTCATGACCTGGGTGACAATGGTTTCCGTCACATGTTTGTCCAGGGAAACATTCAGTGCTGCAGCAAGTTGTGTTGCCATGTCCTTCAGAAGATTCTTGAGAGTTGAGACTTCCAGGGTGACTGTGTGTTTTTCTTGTGTCTGTGGGTTTTGGTTTCTCTGGGGTACTCCTTTCGGATCTTTGCGTGAGCTGGACCGGTTCCGGATCTGTCGCTGTCGTGTATCCCTCTGGTTGGTGCGCTCTTCCTTCTTCAGTGATTCCGTGGGTAGTCGGTTCTGTGGCTCTTTGGTCTGCTGTGATGGAGGTTGTGGTTCCCTGGTCTGCTGTGGTGGAGGGAGCGGTTTCCTGGTCTGCTGAAAATGAGGCTGTTGATTCCTTATTGGACTCCGTGTAGTCAGTGTCTGGGGGTAGTTGATTTGTTCTTTGTTGGTTTCCCATCTTCTGTTTCTTCCTGAAGCTGGCGGTGGGGGTAGTGTTTGGGTAATTGGCGTCCTCTCCGGCTGCTTTGCGTGTGGCCGGGCATGTATCTTCTCTAACCTTGCAGGGCATCTTGGGTTCCATGCGTGGTGGGTCTGTTTGCAATTTGGGCAACATGGTTTTACCGGCTGGTTTTGTTTCAGCTTGGAAATACATTGTTCCGTTTCGTGTTGCTTGCTGCAAACGGCGCATGTCTTCTTGAATCTGCAGCGTGCCTGATGATGGCCAAACCTCTGACACGCATAACAGCGTAGGGGCTCTGGGTACCATGTCCTGACGGTGTAGGACCCCCATGTTCCCAGTGTCACTCTGTTCGGAAGGGGTCCTAGAAAGGTGATAAGTATGGAGGTGGTGGGCTTCTTCTGTCTGTCCAAGGCCCTCTCTGCAGTTTTGACGTTCGATAGTTCTAGTATCGGTTCTAGGCAGAGTGCGAGGGGATATCCCCTTATGATCCCCTTGATTGGTTTCTGGGCAGGGTCTAGCTCCTGAAAGGCAAGAGACCGCCGAAGTGTGTCTTGTGCTGCGTTGTCCAGAGGCATGATTGTCCATGGGCCATCCAGGTTTGGCCAGGCTTTCATGGCTAGGTTCGGGTGTCTCTTCCCCAATGTTCTGATTATTTGATATGGGGTTTCCTTTTGTGGTATTAACTTGAACTTGGGCCTGACATTGGGCCCTGTGCTTGTTCCGGGTCCGCTCGTCGCTGATGTCGAAGCTTCCCTTATGTTGGTGGGGTCTGCATTCGAAGGGTTTTTTGTTTTGCCTACTTCTGTCCATCCTGAGTCTGGTGATGGTGTTTCTGGGGAGGTTTCTGATCGTATACGTTTTCCGTCTTGTGGCTCTTCCTGGTCTTCTTCATCCGAGTCGTCAAAGATGCTTCCCTTCTTAAAGGCGTCCGAAGCCATAGCCTGAAGTGCTCAATGTCGAGTGTGTATGGATGATCTGTGTCTACCTGCAGACATGGACGAACCTTTCACTTTACAAGAGCTCCGTGCGGCAAGACACCTGGGAAAAGACACCTCACCTGGGGCAGACGAGATAACCTACTCGATGATTAAGAACGCTGGCGACGCCGGATGGAAGGCCATTCTACTCTTGGCAAATCGCACCCTAGCGCAACACGCGAGACCTAGAAACTGGAATACCCAGGATATAGTTCCTATCCCCAAGTCCAAGGAGGCCAACAGCTATAGACCCATCTCCCTACTTAGCTGTATAGAGAAGACCGTCGAGAAAATGGTGCTCAACAGGCTGAAATGGAAAGTAGGGCCACTCCATCCACAGTTGTACGCCTATCGGGGTATGGTGGGAACCACGGAGTGCATAATGGACTTCCTCAGCTTCATCAACGGGAAAAAGGCAATCGTCGTCTTCCTGGACTTAGAAAAAGCCTTCGAATTGGTCAACCCCTCAGCGATGCTGACTTCTCTCGTCGAGAAGGGAATCGCAGGCAACCTTCTGGCATGGGTACAGGCATACTGCCAAAACAGACGGGCTAGAGTCCGTTTCCAGGGCTCCATGTCTAGCTACAAAGACCTGGAATACGGCACCCCTCAAGGAGGCATCTTGAGTCCCTACCTGTTCAACGTGCACATGGACAACATAGCCTCCCTCCCACGACCACGGAACGTTGAGATCTTCATATATGCTGACGACATCGCCATCGTCAGCAAGGGACCCAACTGCCGCACCAATGCCCAAAAAGCACTCAACACCATACAAAAAGCTGCACACACCTAGGCTTCAAGATAAACGTAAGGAAGACAAAAGCCATGGCTATTAAAATGGCAAACCCAAGGCCAATCTCCATACACCAGCAAGATCTTGAGTGGGTGGATGACTTCACCTATCTTGGAGTAACTGTGCAGAAAACCTTGTCATCCTCTCTTCAAATCCAGAGGCTGAAGCAAATGACAAAAACGAAGACAGCTCCGATGAGATATATGCAATCACTTGATGCGGGTGCCAGCCGCCTGGTACTGGAACACTACTACAAGTATTGCATCCGACCCATTATTGAATATAGAGCACCTGTCCTATCACATCTAACATCACAGCAGGAAGAATCACTTGAAGTTGCACAAAACAACGCCCTTCGCCTCATCCTAGGTGCTCCCATGTGGACCAGAAAAAGCAACCTGCAGATGGAATCTGGCATACCACCACTGATGGCCAGGATTCAGAACCGGAACTGCACCGCGGCAGCCAAGGCCCTGCTGAGCGACAGGGACTCACATCTCAAGACTAAACTCAAGGCTCACCTGGACGCGCACCCGGACCTACCACGACCAAATACATACGTCGGACACCTAGGAGACCAAATCCGCGCGACAGGCATGGAAGGGCACCTAAAGGCTCTGAAGCCAGACAGGGCATGCCTGAGATACCGACCTCCAGCCCCGTGGACATCCCCAACAACTGCTTTCAACCACACACAACTACCACACCAAAGAATCACTGCTCACCAGGGGAACTGAGAGACGCTGCACGAACAGCGATCCAGGAAACGGAGGCCCAGGATGGTTTTGTCTGCTACACTGACGGCACTGTCGACCCGGAGAACAGCATAACAGGTGCATGAGTATACTCCGCAACATACACCGCCGCCTGGCGCACATCAGACCACTGCTCGACCCTACAGACTGAGCTGGTGGCAATGCAAAAAGCCCTGGAGTACTCAAGCCAACTACAAGGGCCGGTGGTCATACACACAGACTCTCTTGTGGTGACACAAGTACTCCAGAAGAAGGACATACCCACCAAAATAAACATTACCACAACAATACTCTACCTCCTGCAGCTACACAACAGACAAAATCGCCCAGTCATCATCAACTGGATACCCAGCCACATAGGGGTACACGGAAACGAACGAGCAGATGAGCTGGCCAAGACAACACGCTACCATCCTCACATTGAAATCCAAGTCCAACCATCAACCACATTAATCAAAAGCTGGGCCAGAGACCACCTACAACGAACAAAGGTAGCCAACCACAGAAAATCGATAAACTCAGCATCAGCAAGTGCAAAGTGGTACGAGAGGGCCACCAAACTGTGCCCTCATCCCGCCACCAAGATCGCCGACAGAGGACTCTCCGTGATCATCCACAGGCTCAGGCTGGGGTACAAATGCTGCTGGGAAATCATTGAACGACAGGAAAGGGAATGCGACCACTGCGGGATGAACACCTCAGAACCTCTCCTTCACTACCTACTAGAGTGCGCTCACACCATCGCCCTGAGAAGAGGTAGACAGTTCAACCCCATGGCCCCCGAAGCTTAGAAGACTGGAGCCGACATAGTTTACAACATCACCGAAAACATAGAACGGCTTGCCCACATCCTGGTCGGATACCCTCCGCCCAGATAACTACAAAAACGCCGGAGTAGCTGAACACAGAGCGGCTCAACACTTACGGGCCTCCGAATGGATAAACATTATCTAAAAAAAAAAATAAAAAAATAAAAAAACTCAACTTTTACTTGAAAAAGCTGTAATAAGCGAAACGTCGTACAAATAAAGGGTCCGTCCTCATATGGTGTTTAACTCATCAATCTTGTTGGCAACTGCCACTTTCAAGGAAATTGTCACAACACCGAGGACAGAATGGAACCTTTATACGGTCGCTATGCACGTGCTTTGAGAAAGGCTTATAGCTTGCGGAATAGGTGGAACTTCCTTCATGACTGCATTGAGGAAATGGTCGCCCCCAGGTCTACGCCCAAACATCTTCTCCAATTTGACCACCCCTTTCCTCCTCATCTCAAGTCCTACCTCACGGAATGCTGGACTAGCCTTTCCACCAAGGTCTCAAAGGCTTTCGAGAAAGCCAAGAAGTTAGGCTCACAGCTCCGCCATACGATGCCCGATTCGGTCGCCGAAGATATAAGAGTGGACATCGCTACCTTCAATAACCAACAGAAGAATAGACATCTACATGAACTGGATAGGCTTTGCGCCAACAGTGTTTGGAAATCCATGGGAAGACCCGAAATCATAATGAATCTTTCCAACAGAGCATTAACTGACACCGAAACCGAAGTACTCAGCCTCGGGCTTAAGTTTGCAACCGGTACCCACAGGAAGAATCAAAACATCGATTTGATCACGAAAAACTACAGATACCAAGACAGTGAATTCATGCAAGGTTACACACAAGGACTACTGACCTTAGCTCTCAACGAACGTCCCAACCCTACAATACCCAGAAGGTACGTTCGAGCTCTAGTAGAGCTAGTCAAGGATTCTTCCATCAGAATCACCACCGCTGACAAGGGAGGTGGAGTAGTGGTGATGGACAGTTCAGACTACGAGAGGAAGATGAAAGATCTGCTCAATGATAATACATATCGTGAAGTCTCCCAGGCAGAAGTAGACAACGAGACGAAGAACTTCGCATACAAGGTAAGAAAAATTCTCAAAATTCAGATGCAGGTAAAAAGCTCCTTCATTTATTGCCAAATCTCCCACGCACAGCTACGATGTATGGTCTGCCCAAAACACACAAAAATGATATTCCAAAGAGACCTATAACATCAGGGATAGGGAGTGTGCTCCCCACAGATTAGCAGGTACGTTGGCCAGATATCTGTCCCCCCTCCTGGGAACCATCAGTGGAGCTCATCTCAGACACTCAGGGGACCTACTAGACAGAATCCAAGATATCTCCGCCAGAAACAAGAAGTTGGCCAGCCTGGACGTGAAAGTTGGCCAGCCTGGACGTGAAAAGTCTCTTCACATGTGTTCCCTCGGATAAGGTAATACAGCTCCTTAGGGATAGAATCAAGAAGGAGAAAATCGACTTCCCCCTGCCCCCCCAACCACTTTGTCGATTTGATACAACTTTGTGTTGAATTTAATTATTACAAATTCCAGGACCGTTTCTTCCACCAGAAATTTGGCATGGCCATGGGTTCTCCATTAAGTGCAGTCCTGGCCAATTTATTTATGGAATTTCTAGAAACAGGACCCTTTGCCAACATCGTCCCCGAGCATGTGACCTGGCTGCGATATGTGGACGATACCTTACTCGTCACACCCAGGCGTTTCAATCTTCATTGCTTGCAGACGGCCTTAAACGAAGTGGAGCCCACCATTCAGTTTTCCCTAGAGGAAGAAATCCACGATTCTCTTCCTTTCCTGGACACACATATCTTTAAGTACGGTAACCAGCTTGAATTCAAAGTGTATAGAAAGCCCACCAACAAAAATTATTTAATTCATTTCTACTCCCACCATGATATAAGGACCAAGAGAGGAGCAGTAATAGGCTTTTTCCTTAGGGCATTTAGGATATGTAGTGCAAAATACTTAGAAGAAGAGTGCAGGTTTATTAAAGAGACCTTTTTAACACTAAAATTTCCAGAATTTCTTTTAGATAATTGCAGACAGCAGGCCGCTAAGATTCGGGAAGCCGTAGGCAGCAGGACAGCACAACAAGACGTCTCGTTTTGCCAACCGGCGACGTTGCCACCAACCTGACACATCTTTTAAGACCCACCAACTTGGAAGTAGTGTGCCAGACAAGCAGAACGATAAAAGACATCACGAAGACGAAAATACACAACAACCAGACACCGTGTTCAGGATGTGATAAAGTTTACATCGGTGAAACGTCACGCGACCTGAATACACGAATACGTGAACACCGTTACGACGTCAGGCATGATGTCACCACCAATGCATGTGTGACACATAGAAACAAGGAAAACCATCTTATGGACTGGAAGAATGCAGAGCTGCTGATACGAGAACCAGACAAAATCCGCAGGAAGTGTTTAGAAGCAGCAATCATTCAAGGAACGAACACTATTGAACAAAACAGGGGCATGTTTATCATCTCGCCTCACATTATTCCCCTAATACCCATGGTCAGCAAAATTTTAAATATCTAAACCACCCTTTGTGGACATTTCGCCCACTGACGTTTGGGCCAGCATTCTTATCCTTTCCCAGTGTTCAATCCCCCCCCCTTCTCCTCCTCCTCCTCCTCTTCCTTCCAACCCCCCTTTTCTCTCCCCGTTCCCTCCTTTCCCCTTATTTAATCCCAAGCATTTGTATCTCAACTTGTACTTGAAAAAGCTGTAATAAGCGAAACGTCGTACAAATAAAGGCTCCGTCCTCATATGGTGTTTAACTCGTCAATCTTTTCGGCAACTGCCACTTTCAAGGACTTAAATAATTCTCGCCGCGACACTTGACGCACACACGTCTCACGGAAGTTGGCGGAACACTGGCTGGCTGGAGCCGAGGACCAGTGTGCTTGTTGCTGGTCAACAGTGCTACCATAGGCCTACCTCATGACCAAATATGGCAGCGATACCAATGCTAGCGCGGTTTTTATTAGCACTCAAATTAGCTGTCCCATTTAAGGACTGTCGGACTTTTGCGACACAGTCCTGTTTAAGGCCTGTCGGACTGCATGGGTTAAACAACTCTATTAGACCACCCCTCTACATCTTTCCAGAGTGTAAGTTAAGGTGCCTAAGCCTCTCTTCATAAGGTAAATTTCTGAGCCCATCTTTTTGGTCATTCTCCTCTGTACTGATTCTAGTAAAGTGATGTCCATTCTATAAGACAGGGACCAAAACTGTACCACATAGTCAAGGATGGGTCTAACTAATGCTAGAGTTTGATAATTATCTCTGCACTCCTATTCATAAATATCCTAGCAATGAAACCTAATGCTCTGTTTGCTTTATCCTTGATGCTAATGCAGTGTTTCCTCGATTTAGGATCAGGACTCACTAAAACTCCCAAGTCTCTCTCGCACTTAATTTGTTCTAAAAACATGTTATCTAAGTTATATCTATTTTTGGGGTTGTTGGGGTTGTGTAGCCCCACATTTAACATGCTGCATTTTGAAATATTGAAGTTCATATGCCATTTCACCAACCATGTGAACAATTTGTTAAGACTGTCCTGCAGAATCCAGACCTAATTTGGCATCATATTTTAATGTCGTCTGCAAACTTACTAATATTACTATTAATCCCATTGTCCAAGTTGTTCATGTACATAGGGGACCCAAAACCGAGCCCTGGGCACAGGACCCCACTAGAAACAACCCCCATTTGGATTTTACACCACTTATGGTGACCCGCTGTTTTCTGTCACTGATCCAAGCTCTAATCCATTCTAACACTTTTCATCCTATGCCAGGGGCTTTGATTTTATTTAGTAGTCTCTGGTAGGGCACCTTGTTGTTGTTGTTGTTGTCATTCCCTAGACTGTCTGTCTGAGCAGTCCCGTCTCCCCAATGAATGCCACAGCCGAAACTGGGTTTTCCCACAAATCCTTTATAGAGTGTATGTTGTGTTGTTTGCATGCATGATTGTGTATAATGCAGTCTTCCATTATGTGTTGTATGGTATGGGGTGAAGTGTTACATCCTGGGCAGCTGTTCACAATGCGGTCATCCAGCCTCTTCTGGTAGCTTAGAAGTGCTGGGTGGTGACCGCACCGCAGTCTGGCCAGGTGGACTTTGTCCTTTCATGGCAGAGAGGATTCAGAAGGGTGGCTATCAGGGGGTCTGGCATGCAGCAGTGTGTTGTCTTTCAGTGTGTTAATGGAGCGGTGAGTGATATGATTATGAATATGTCTCCGGAGGCTGGTATTTGGTGGTTGTGGAGGAAGAGAAGAGAGTATCTGTGTGTGATACAGGTCTTTGGGTGTTGTTTTAATGTTTCTTGGTGTGTGTGTGTGTGTGTTCTGCTATGTAGTGTAGCACCTTGTTGAACACTTTGCTAAAGTCAAGGTATATAACATTGCAACTATCATTGTTATCCGACTCTTTATATACTTTAGTGTAAAAGGATAGAAAATTAGTCACTCATGACTTAACCTTGGAGAAACCATGTTGTGTGTCACGAATCCATTAACTATTGGTAATTCAAGCATTTTACCTATAACTGATGTCAAACTGACTGGCCTGTAGTTGTATATAAATGATTTATCTCCCTTTTTGAAAAGAGGAACAACTTTTGCCTACCTCCAAGAAATTGGCACAAAACCAGTGTCTACCAACTTATTAAATATTTCTGTTAACTGGTCACAGATTTCAAATTTACACTCTTTAAGCACTCTCGGAAAAATTTTGTCTGGACCTGGGGATTTTGTAGCTTTAAGTCTTTCAATCTGCTTGACTACTTCTACCTTACTAATGCTGATATTAGATAGTCTACTTTCTTCATCCCCACTGAAAATTGGATCACAGTCAGGTACCATATCTAACCTCTCCTTAGTAAACATTGAGAGAAAATATTTGTTAAATGCCTCTCATTTTTTCCTCTAATTCCA
The DNA here is from genome assembly GCF_046742065.1 of Oratosquilla oratoria. NCBI lineage: Eukaryota > Metazoa > Arthropoda > Malacostraca > Stomatopoda > Squillidae > Oratosquilla > Oratosquilla oratoria. Next base: position 50,520,818 of record NC_134789.1, read on the forward strand.
TCATGACATTTTTGTAATTTTGAATTGGGCCTATCCTTTCCTTATTTTTTGTTCTGTAGAGATGAAAGAAGCCCTTTGGGTTGGATCTCGCTTGTCTGCCAACCTTAATTCCAAATGTGGATGAACTAACGATTTATATAGCTTGTTACATTTTGCTGTTCATGTATTCTTTCTAACTAGTTTTGCCAAATCGTTATATTTGGAACTAAGGTGTGTTTCCCCATTTTATATTCTTACATAAAGTTCTCTTTTCATTCCGATCTCATGTTTCAGCCTGTCCATCATCCATTTGGGAGTATTACCATTCTTCCATACTGACTTGAGGGGAATTTATTTTGTGCATTTAGAATTAGGTCTGTTAGGTTACTATACAATTTGTCCAAATCGCTGACCTGGCTGTTGACCCCGCACCTGCAAGTGACCTGATCCAAGGTACGCATACCCTCCGTGACAAGACCCCAGACTGCGCTAATGACGTCTGGACTGACTGTATATCTGACCCCATCACAGCCCCCTGGGTCGGTCATGTAAGTGATCAAATGTCTCATATAGTTTCTCACCTTGTCAAAATTGGCTCTCCTGAAGTCTGGTATTTGAAAGTTATTCATTAATTCTTCCCAAATAATATATAATCTTATTTCTTGATGATCGCTAAAGCTCTATCTCCCACTTTCATGTTACTCATTAGGTGCTCATTATTAGTTAAGAGTAAGTCCAGAGTATTCTCTCCCCTCATAGGATCAGTAATCATTTAATTTAGGAAGTTATACTGCACCACAACTAAGAAAAACTTCGTTTCCTGATCTGCTACTAAAATTTCCCAGTCAATGTTTAATTAAAATCTCCCTTGATCACAACGTTTTTGATCTCAGATGCCCTGCAAATTTCATGAATCAGGGGATCAGTCTGCTCAATGTTGAGGTTAGGAGGTCTATATAGGACACCAATAATAAATTTCTTATTTTTGCATATAATCTCCACCCAAATAGATTCCGTACTATCCTCTTCCTTAATTGAATTGTTGATAATACAGTTTACTGTATTTTTAATGAAAAGTTTTACTCCTCCCTCACTCCTGCCAACCCAGTCCTTTTGAAAAAACTATCCTTCTATCTCGAATTCCGGAAGGAAATGTCTATCAGCCATATTGATCCAGGATTCAGTAATAACTATAATATCAAATCTCTCTCTGCATGCTTTACTTCACATACATACATATACCAAGGTCTTTTTCCCCCATACACAGGGGGTAGCCACAAAGAAAAAGGCATAGAAACCACTCCCACCCATTCCATCTCCTATATATTCCACTCCCCTCCACCCTCCCCCTCATCTCGGCGCCTCATGGATGACGGGTCATCCCTGCATCCTGTCCACTGCCCTGGGTCAGAAGCAGTGTCGCAAGAAGCAGTGTCGCAAGACACAGCACATCCACAGCAAGGCTGCTTCATAAATTCGGCGACCCCCCTTCTCTGTCCCCTCATGCAGAAAAAGAGAAGACAGGGAGAAATCCCTTCGGGCTGGGTCAAATTTTTCTCATACATACTTCCTCACCTTCCCCATCTCCCACCCACTCCCCTCATGCATCACAGCATCATCTATACACAACCCCTCTCCATTCACCCCTATCTTCTGTCCTCTCTCGTCTTTCCTCCACAGACATTCCTCTCTTTTGTAATGCCCCTTTCACCCCATCCATCCATCTCATCCTAGGACAGCCCCTCATATTCACTACTTGCACCTCTGCCTTCCACACTTCTTTTACTAATCTTTCTTCACTCATTCTTTCCATGTGTCCAAACCATCCCAATACTCTTTCATCAACCCTATCTCCCAGTTCCCTTTCCACCCTTGTTCTCCTCCTCACCTCCTCATTTCTCACTCTATCCAGCCTAGTAACCCCAATCATACTTCTCAGACGTTTAATCTCAAACACATTCAAACCCCTTCTCTCTTCCTCTCTCATGTTCCATGTTTCTGCCCCATACAATGCTGTTGGCACAATCACTCCTTCATATAACCTCCTCTTAGCATCCATTCCCAGATGTCTATTTCTCATTACACTTTTCAATCCACCAAGGATTTTATCTATTATGCTTCTGCTGTTTGTATAGTAAACTTTTAATTTATCCTCCCTCCACCTGATTTGGTGATTCTTTACTATATCCCAATACTCCCCCCCCCCAACTCCTATGTATTCTACCTGCAAAAAAACCCTGCAGGATGTCTACCTCTCACTCAAGTTATTCTGCAAGGAGCCGAAATCCTATGGGTGACAAGTGCACCCCGTCCTTTGTATATAGATGATTCTTACTGAAAAAGCGATCCCAGTTGTCGCCAAATGCCCATCCATTGGCCTTACAATATTTTGCCAGCCTGCAAATCATTGCAATAGCCCTGGAATGCCACATGCCTCCAACCGTACATCTCAGAAGGATTTCACATACAACAGGAACCCTTCCCTTATTCCTAATCTTATTTAATGCATCCCAAAACCGTGCAAACAATTCCTCACTCTCTAACTTACCTATGTTATTCCCACCAGCACTCAAACAAATGATGGGTTTTAACCCTTCCCCAACTGTACACTCTTCAATCCTCCTCTAACATCACTTATCCCCTCCCTGGAGAAACACACCCAGGTCTTATGTTTCCTATCTTTTTAAAAGAGGGCCCTATCTAAATACCACACCTGGCTATCTCCTACAACCAAAATCTTACCTGTGGGCAGGGATCTAGTGACTGCCTTATCCTTCTTCTCTTGCATTTTCTTCATTCCTTCTTGTAAACCCACAAGAGCTTGAAATGAGTTTCTGCATTCAGGCAGGTCTGGTGAGGTCTTTTTACCCTCTCTCTGTGTTTTCTTTGTCACCTTTTTCCACCCAGGTTCCAAACATGGTTTGTAGTCTGTGTTTTGGGTCCTTGAACAAAGAACTTGATTTTCCTCTTTAAGACCTTCAACAATCTTCTCTAGGGCAACAATTCTATTGCGTAGAGATTGTACCTCTTAGGCATTGATCACTGAAGCACAACCACTTGCCATCTCTGTCTGAAGCAGCTACTCCAGTTGACCTGACCTGAGTGACGCCTACTGCTAAACTGAGTCTAATGCCTACTGCTCAACTGAGTCTAACACCTACTGCTCAACTGAACTTTAGGCATTAGCTGCCTTCTTTTACTAATCTTTTTTCACTCATTCTTTCCATGTGTAAAAAAAAAAAAAATGTAAATACAATAATAATAATAATAAATAAAATATAAGAATAAAAGAGAATAAAATAAATATATCTAAACAAAGAAATAAACAAAACTAAAATACCATAAAAACTCTGACCTAACCAAAAACAACTAAACCTGACATCATCAACGAGTTTTTTTGGAGAGTGCTGGACTTGAAGCTCAGAAAATGGTATATATATATATAAAAAAAAAAAAAAGGAAACACAAGAAACAGAAGACAAAGAGGAAATAATAATAATAATAATAAAATCAATGTATACCAACATAGATTGCATGGTTTCAGGATTAAATGAATTCAATAATTATCTGGTGGAAGAAAAACCAGATACAATGGGAAATGTAGAGACAAAATTAAAAGGTCCCCTACCACCAAATAGTGTTGAACAAGGTTTACATAATCACTGGATTAAAAATACATACATACACCAAAGGCTTTTTCCCCCTTACATGAGAGGTAGCCAAAAAATAAAGGTAAAAACCACTCCCACCAATTCCATTCCCAACATACTCCACTCCCCTTCACCCACTTCCCTCCCTCTTATCTTGGCACCTCCTGGATGATGGGTCATCCCTGCATCTTGCCCACTGCCCTGAGTCAGAAATAGTGTTGCAAAACACAGCACATCCACAGCAAGGACGCTTCATTAAATCGGCGACCCCCCTCTCATGCAGAAAAGAAGACAGGGAGAAATCCCTTTGGGCTGCATCAATTTATTTCTCACACATACTCCCTCACTCCCTATCCCCCTCATGTATTACAGCATCATCCATACACAACCATTCTCCATTCACCCCTATTGTCTGTCCTCTCCCATCCTTCCTGAACAAACATTCCCCTCTTTCCCAGTGCCCCTTTTACCCCATCCATCCATCTCATCCTAGGTCGACCCCTCATGTTCACTCCTTCTACCTCTACCTTCCACACCTCTTTTACTAATCTTTCTGCACTCATTCTTTCCATGTGTCCAAACTATCCCAATAATCTTTCATCAACCCTATCTCCCAACTCCCTGCATGGGCTCCTAATCTTAGTGAGACACACCACAACACCCTTCAAATCATACAAAACAAAGCCCTAAAAACAATTACAGGCTGCACAAATACAACACCTACAGGCCATTTACACCATGAAACAAAAGTCCTCAAAGTCAAGGACCACCTCGACATGAGAGGCACACAAACACTTGCTGCAGCCACCACAAACACATCACACCCACTACACTACATAGCAGAACACCCATACACATCAAGAAACATTAAAACAACACCCAAAGACCTGTACCACACACAGATACTCTCTTCTCTTCCTCCACAACCACCAAATACCAGCCTCCGGAGACATATTCATAATCATATCACTCACCGCTCCATTAACACACTGAAAGACAACACACTGCTGCATGCCAGACCCCCTGATATCCACCCTTCAGAATCCTCTCTCCCACAAAAGGACAGAGTCCACCTGGCCAGACTGCGGTGCGGCCACCACCCAGCACTTCTAAGCTACCAGAAGAGGCTGGATGACCGCATTGTGAACAGCTGCCCAGGATGTAACACTTCACCCCATACCATACAACACATAATGGAAGACTGCATTATACACAATCATGCATGCAAACAACACAACATACACTCTACAAAGGATGTGTGGGAAAACCCAGTTTCGGCTGTGGCATTCATTGGGGAGACGGGACTGCTCAGACAGACAGTCTAGGGAACGACAACAACAACTCCCTTTCCACCCCATTCTCCTCTTCACCTCCTCATTTCTCACTCTATACAGCCTAGTAACCCTTATCATACTTCTCAGGCACCTCATCTCAAACAAATTCAAACTCCTCTCCTCCTCTCTATGTTCCATGTTTCTAACCCATACAGTGCTCAGCACAATCACTCCTTCATACAATCTCCTCTTAGCATCCATACCTAAATGTCTATTTCTCATTACACTTTTTAATTCCCCAAGGCATTTACATGCTTCTCTCAATCTACATTGAGGAAGACCAAACTACCTTACGAGTACAATAGCTAAAATTTGTGAAAAAGTTGTCAAAAGTAGATGGAAGAGAACAATATACTAAATCCAAAACAATTTGGTTTGAGACAGGGAAGATCATGTGCCACAAACATGATTTGTTTTTATTCAAGGTTAATAGATATATACATATACCAAGGCTTTTTCCCCCTTACAAGGGAGGTAGCCAAAAAGGAAAAGGCATAAAATCATTTCCACCCATTTCATCCCTGAATACACTCCACACCCCTCCACCCTCCCTCTTATCTTAGCACCTCCTGGATGACGGGTCATCCCTGCACCCTGTCCACTGCCCTGGGTCAGAAGCAGTGTCGCAAGACACAGCACATCCACAGCAAGGCCGCTTCATTAAACCCCCCCTCTCCGTCCCCCCATGCATAAAAGGAGAAGACGGGGAGAAATCCCTTCGGGCTGCATCAAATTTTGCTCACACATACTACCTCACCCCCCATTCCACCTCATGCATCACAACATCATCCATATACAACCATTCTCCATTCACCCCTGTCTTCTGTCCTCTCCCATCCTTCCTCAACAGACATTCCCCTCTTCCCCAAAGCCCCCTTCACCCCATCCATCCACCTCATCCTAGGACGTCCCTCATGTTCACTCCCTCCACATCTGCCTTCCATACCTCTTTTACTAGTCTTTCTTCACTCATTCTTTCCATGTGTCCAAACCACCCTAATGCTCTTTCATCAACCTTATCTCCCAACTCCCTTTCCACCCCTTTCCTCCTCCTCACCTCCTCATTTCTCACTCTATCTAGCCTAGTAACCCCTATCATACTTCTCAGACACCTCATCTCCAACACATTCAAACTCCTCCTCTCTTATGTTCCATGTTTCTGTCCCATACAGTGCTGTTAGCACAATCACTCCTTCATACAGTCTCCTCTTAGCATCCATTCCCAAATGTCTATTCCTCATTACACTCTTCAATCCACCAAGGCATTTACTAGCTTCTCTCAATCTACATTCTTCCTCCATCTTCACTCCACCTTTTCCTGCTACATTTGTACCCAAGTATCTAAAACTATCCACTTCCTCCAGTCACTCTCCCTTAATGCTCACTTCCAGTCTACTGCCACTTTCACCCCTTGTACATCTCATCACCTTTTACCCACATTTATCTTTAGCTTTTTTCTATCACATACTCTCCCAAACTCTGTCACCAACTTCCTCAATCCCTCCTCCGATCCTGCCACAAGCGCAGTAACGTCCGCAAACAACAGCTGGCTCACCTCCCACTTTTCTCCATTTTCTTTAACCATCTCCAATCCCTGACCCACTGCCCTTACATTTACCTCTCGCACTACCCCATCCATGTACAAGTTGAACAGCCAGGGCGACATAACACATCCTTGACGAAGTCCCACCTTTACCTCGAACCACTCTCTCCATTTCTAATCCTGACACAAGCTCTACTACTCTCATAAAAACTCTTCACAGCTCCTAGAAGCTTTCCTCCTATCCCGTATATCTGCATAACCTCCCACAATGCCTTTCTGTCTACCCTATCGTAAGCCTTTTCCAGATCCATAAAAGCCAAAAAAACATCCTTCCCCTTTCCTATAGCTTTCTCACATATCTGTCTTACCACAAAGATCTGATCTACACAACCTCTACCTGTCCTAAATCCACTGTTCCTCACCAATTACTCCCTCTGTTCCTCTCCTAATCCTCTCAATCAAGATCCTCCCATAAGCCTTCCCAACTACACTTAACAAACTAATCCCTCTGAAACTACTACATTCACACTTGTCCCCTTTTCCCTTGTAAAGTGGAACTATACAGGCACTCCTCCAGTCCTCCGGCACTCTACCCTCTCTCCAGCAAACATTAAATAACCTCACCAGCCAGTCCACCATAACTGTACCTCCTTTTTTTAGACATTCTGCATGGCATCCATCCAGACCAGGTGCCTTAGCTGCTTTCATCATCTTAACAACTGTCTTCACTTCATCCTTCCTTATTTCTCCTCCATTTTCCTCACTCATCACTCTCATTTTCTTAGCATTTCCCACTGCAACTATCTTTCCCTCCCTATCCTCCTTCACATTTAGCAACTCCCTAAAATATTCTGACCATCTTTCCCTTACTGCCTTCTCTTCCATTATCATCTCTCCATCTGCACCTTTTACCTTTTCTTCTCTACTTGATTCGCCTCCTCTTCCTCTCTTAATTTCTTTCCAAAACATCTTTTTATTACTTTCAAAATTTTCTGTCATACTCTTACCCCATTTCACATCTGCTCTCCTCTTTGCCTACTTTATTTCTCTTTTCTTTTCTTTGTACCTCTCATATGACTCCCTCATCCTATTTTGTAACAAATCTGTGAAAGCTCGCTTCTTCTCTTCTACAACCTTCTTTGTTTCCTCGTCCCACCATTCACTACCCTTCCTTCTATTTCCTCCTGTCCTTCTTGTTAAACACACCATCCTTGCACACTTTGTGACTCCCTCCTTGAACCATCCCCATTCCTCCTCCACACCTAGCTCTACTCTATCCTTCACTCCCTCCCACTCCTTCAGCTTCTTCTTGCACTTCTCCTTTTCCTTTTCATTTAAAGAGTTCACTCTAAGCACCTCCCTACCTTTTGTCCCTTTCCTCTTTCTCCATCTATCCTCCACTCTCAACTTACCTTCCACCAAAAAATGATCTGATATTCCCCCACCCTCTCCCCTTAGCACATGTACATCCTTAACTCTTCCTATCATAAGCCTATTTACCACTACATAATCCATTAACGCTCTATCTACCACCCTTTCATCCACCACCCTCTCCCATGTGTACTTATGCTTAACTTTCTTCCAAAACACTGTATTTGCTATCATCAACTCTCTTTCTAGACACATTTCCACCATCAACTCTCCACTACAATTCTTTCCTGGAACTCCACATTTCCCAACCACTCCATCAATTGGACCATTTCCTACCCTAGCATTAAGGTCTCCCAATACTATTACTTTGACATTTCTCCCTAAATCCTCTATGCACTCATTTAAATCTATCCAAAAGGCCTCCCTTTCTTCTACACTCTTCTCACTGCCAGGCCCATATGCATTTACAAAGACCCACATCTCCTTTCCCAGTTTCACCTTCATCCACATTATCCTTGAGGAAACCTCCTTCCACTCCACTACATGTTTACCTATCTCTTCACTTACTAGAATAACCACCCCTTCCCTCCCTCGCCCTCTCTTCACTCCTGATAACCTCCCACTTACACTCCCAAACTTACACTCACCCTTCCCTTTCAACTTAGTTTCACTCAAAGCCAACACATCCATCTTTCTTCTCACAAACATACTACCTATCTCTTCCCTTTCACTCTCATCTGTACCACATCCACGCACATTAAAAGACCCAAACCTTAGGGTGCTGGTCGGAAAACTCCCAGACCCTCTTATGCCTTTACTTTTTCTTTTAGGAATGTCCCCTGTGGGGCTACAAGGAGAAGGATTCCTAGTCCCAATCCCCGTCCCTTTCTTCTCGCCTCTTACGATCCAAGTGGAAATACTTGGTGGCAGTATTCTTTTCCCCAACCACAGGGAATAGATATAAAGCAATAAAGGGACAGATGGGTAGACTATGCTTTTCTAGACCTAGAAAAGGTGTTTGATAAAATACCACACAAAAAACTTTTAGGAAAACTCAAAACAACAGGTTTACACGGAAAATTACTGGAATGGATGGAAGATTTCTTGCATGGGAGAAAAATGAGAGTGGTGGTCAGAGATAAAAATTCAACCTGGGGAGAAATGATAAGTGGAATCCCACAGGGTTCAGTATTGGCTCTGATAATGTTTGCTATATATAAATGACATGGATGAAGGTGTACAAGTAGAATGTTACATGAACTTCTTTGCAGATGATGCAAAACTACTAAAGAAAGTTAGTATGGAAAAAGACTGTAAACTGCTACAGAAAGACCTGGAATAAGTCTGGGAATGGAGTCAAAAGTTGGAAGTAAACTTCAACATTAAGAAAAGTAATATAATGGAACTCAGAAAAAGTAAAAAAAAAATAATATCAGGACAATATAAAATCAGTATAAGAAAGTTCCAAAAAGGATCTAGGAGTAATTATCACCAAAGACATGTCTCCCAACATATAAACAAAATAGTCGGAGAAACCTACAATTTCTTATGATCAATACAGGTAGCTTTTAATTACTTGGATGAAGTAATGGTAAAAAAAAAAAAAAAAAAAAATACTAGTCACACTAATAGGACCAAGGTTGGAGTACACTGCAACACTATGGACACCCAGTATAAAAAAGAATATAAGAAAAATAGAAAGAATTCAAAGAGCAATGACAAAGATGGCCTAACACTTTAAAAATTGACATATGAACAAAGATTGTCTAAACTGGAACTACCAACCTTGGAGCAAAGAAGCGAAAGGTGATCTATTGGCCATTTACAGAATCATGAAAGGCATGGAAGTTCTTGACAGAGAAGACTTATTAAAGTGTGATGAAAAAAAAAGGGGGACATGAAAAGAAACTCTAAAAGGACAATTATTGAAGAGGTATGAAAAAAAAAAAAGTTTTCCACACACAATGGTGGATGTCTGGAACAAATTGGATGAAACAACAGTGTGTGCAAACACCATACAAGAATTTCAGAACAAACTAGATGTTGCGAGATAAAAGACAGGTCACTATGAGCATAGCTCCCCTTTCCATATAATACGACTAGGTAAATACAACTAAGAGAATCATAAATCACTCATTAAACCAAAGAAAATAAAATAAATGTACTTTGAAGTCTTCACATTACTGACCTGATCTCTACCTGATTCTAGCCAACTTAGAACACTGTTCTTGCTAGGAAATTTCTTTTTATTTGTTGATTTTGTATTAGTTTGACAGCCAGGGCAAAAGAAAGTAGCCCGTTCATACTCCCCCATCTTGCAGCGAGTAACTCTGCCTCCACATTCAGGACACTTACTCTTCTGGTAAATGTTCATGAACTGCTTCAGGTTGAGTCCTGTGCGACGACACTACAGGAAAGACAGAAATGAAGTAATGATTCAAGTTAGACCAAGTATAAATCTATAAAGTTCTACACTCATGGGTAAATTACAGAGATAAGAGAAGAAAAATCAATAAAGACAATAAACACCCTTCAACACCCTCAACTCCATCTGGAGTTCCCCTTTCTCTATCAATTCTTACTATTTACCTCCACTTTTTTACTTAAGGGGAACTCACAAATGGTGACCACTCCTCCCCTTCTCCTGTTAGCTGGTAATATGAATAAAACCACACAGATACAATATAGATAACAAATCAAAATTTTATTACAAATAAATCTATGAGAAGACCTGAGGTTAGCTGCTGGCTACTGTGGGGCTATGATTTCAAGTAAATGAAAATTGAGGTTACACATTTCATTAAGATTTTTCATTCTGAGACTGATCTATCTTACAGAGTTCAATAACAAGTATCTGCAAGTGGTGACCCTGTAACATGGATGTTTGAGAGTATCATCTTCGTGCCACCCATTTTAAAACTCATCAACATTCTCCCCTCCATCTTGGGGTGCAGTCCTGAGAGCCTGCCACTTAGTTTCCAAGTCATGTTCAAAATCTCTCAATAAAAACTTTAACTGTGCTTCTTCTACATTGTCACAAAGAAGAATTGGGAACCTGGATATGCTCCCCACCTCTTACTACTATAAGCCAGTGACACAGAAACTGTCCTACATTATACAACAAACACAACTGTCAACAAGTTAAACAAGTTACAATGGCAAAGCATACTAACAGGAGACCTTTTGGTCCAAAATGAGGTTGGATGAAGTCCAAATTTTCTTTCCAAAAAAGATCTCTATGAAGGCCTAAGGACTGTTACTAGTCACTACAGGGCTATGGGTTATGAGTCAGTGAAACAAGAGGCAACAATTATCAATATCTACCTTGCACAGCACACTATACTATGGCAATCATCAAACCATGCATACAATGGAATTGTCTTATATTAACCCCTTCTTTCATAGCAGCCATTTTTCTTTTTCTTCTGGTTATAGTTTGACTGGCCACCACTTTACATGGGAAAAAAGGATTTTTGGTACATGAATGTACTGTTTACCTACTTTAATCATTGCCTCAATAACAAATGGGAGATAGCTCAATTAACCCCTTCTTTGCTGCACAAGATTTTTCCTTTTATTCTGGCTGCCACAAGGTTATACTATTCATCTCCATGGCAGCCCTTTGTTGCAAAAGGGTTTATCTATATTCCCCAATCTAATAACTTTGCAATCTAGTTCCGTGCCAACCAAATTTTGAAAATTCAATCAATAATCAGTTAGCTACCAATTTATTAAGGTAAAGCATGTTTGGATAATGAGGTAATAGGAAAAGGATTGTGACTGGTAGTCATTTGGGATTACCTAAGCCATAAGACTGACAAAAAATTAAATTCATCCCACAACACACACTTATCAAATAACACTGATGGCTTGCAAGCGTCACAAGCTCAAAATTTATGATGAAAGCAGTATTTCAATTAAAAAAAAAACTGGTCTAGAAACTACCCATTGTATAACATGACAAAAAGCAGTCTTATTTACAGATAATTTAATTTTGTGACAATCTTCTATCAAATGCAAATAAATCCCTCTACTTTTTCTAATGCAATTAGTCATTACTCACAAAATGAGGCATGGGAAAGGAAAATCTTCACCTTTTTCACTATCCTGACATGCACTGCTCTACTATGTAATCTTGCATTTTATCTTTCTTATAAAAAGTGCCTACAATGTCAAACCTCCTCACCTTGTAGAATATGAGTGTGAAATCTCTTGTCATTTTCACCAAGAAAGACACAAGCTCTGTGTTCAAGTCACTCATTTTGCTATTTGGATTTATTCCTGCATTAAATAGTCCCTGTATTCAAATAAAATAATAAACATAGCAATGAAATAAAATGATAGGGAAATGAGTATTCAAATGTAAACAAAACTATTACCAATTACCAATGTTATTACTTTGTTTATACACCTCATAAATTCATTGTTTTGTTTTTTTTATTAGCAACAATGATCCAAGACAGTTGGCAAATAAATGAACACTTCATTAATACCAATTTAATGGGGACATACTCTAGCAGATAAAACATGAGGAGGAACTAAAATCATTGGACCTGCGATCATTTGAAGTAAGAAGAGAAAAAGGTGACATGATTATGGTATTCAAACTGATAAAGGGAACAGGTAAAACTAGCAACATTTCTTGATTTAGAATAGAAAAGCCTCCCAAGGCAATGAGAACAAATAAAAAAAGACGACATGCTTAAAAGATATCAAGAAAAAGTTATACAGATATGTCATATCCTGGAATAGCCTTAAAGATGACAGAGCCCAAGCTAGAGCCATAAATGAAATTAAAGCTAGGTATGACAAATGAAGAAGAAAGATATAGGACACATATATAGATCCTTTCCTGTATAGTGAACTCAGGTAAACAAATGACTTTCTGATGAATGGATGGGGTCAGCATGGGGGCACAAAATGATAAATATTTCAAATTACTACTTTGATATATCTGATCTTTTTCATGCACAAACAAATTGAGAAATCATAAAACTTGCTGGAAAATAAAACAATGCTACACAGAACAAACAATGATGGACGTGGCAGGGGTAGGGTGAAGTGAAGGTGGAATGGGAGATTTTTGAAGTGATATGTCATCATATAAGATGTATCTTGTTACAAAAGCCTATTGAGCTTGGTGCTTAACTACATTACTAACCTCATTCTTAATTATATTGCCAACCCCAGGCAAAACCAGTTGGTCCAAAAGGACATCAGCCACAAAACGTAACTCATGCTCTTGCATAGCCTGAGTTGCTCTTTGGGCATCAAACTCAGGAGAACATATGTCCAATGAAATCAAAGAGGTATATTTTTCCAAGCAATCTTGACTTGACCTGTTTAATGGAATTGTAATTTGATTAAAAAAGTAATTGTATTTTTCCATAAAAGAATAGAAATAAGAAAAAGTATAATAATAACAACAATAATAATACAATACATATATACACACACCAAAAAGCCTTTTCACCCTTATAAGGGGGGGCCTTCCAAATCATTCAGTTTAATGTCACAAATTTTGCTGTGCAGAAGGTGTGTAATGCCTCTTTACATGGGCCATTTTGAAGCAGGAATTTAATGTAGCATGCTCTTACTACTAATTCTTTCTGCCATGCACGGTTTGAACTGCTTCCCATTCTTGACATCTACCTCACACTATCTTAACTAACTTGTAACTTAGAAATACTTGCCTTAACTCAACTGAGCTATTGTAAAAGCCAACCATGTCTCGATTCATTTTAAGCAAGAGTCGTGGAGATTCACTCTTCCCATCACCAAACTGCCTTGCCTCATTGTTAAATCTGAAAAAGAAAAGAAAAAATAAATACAACAATAACAACAAATAAGAAGAAAATAGTACATGCTGTATCACATAGAGAAATGATAATATATAATATCATACATACATACATATACAAAAGGCTTTTTCCCCTTACATGGGGGGGTAGCCAAAAAGAAAAAGGCATAGAAACCACTCCAACCCATTTCATTTCTCATATATTCCACTCCCTTCCACCCTCCTCCCTCCCTCTTATCTTGGCACCTCCTGGATGACGGGTCATCCCTGTATCCTGTCCACTGCCCTGGGTCAGAAGCAAGTGTCGCAAGACACAGCACATCCACAGCAAGGCTGCTTCATAAATTCAGCAACCCCCCCCTCCGTCCCCCCATGCAGAAAAAGAGAAGATGGGGAGAAATCCCTTCAGGCTGCGTCAATTTTTTTTCATACATACTTCCTCACCCCCATCCCCCACCCACTCCACCTCATGCATCACAGCATCATCTATACACAACCCCTCTCCATTCACCCCTATCTTCTGTCCTCTCCCGTCCTTTCTCAACAGACATAATTCCTCTCTTTTGTAATGTCCCTTTCACCCCATCCATCCATCTCATCCTAGGATGCCCCCTCGTATTCACTCCCTCCACCTCTGCCTTCCACACTTCTTTTACTAATCTTTCTTCAATCATTCTTTCCATGTGTCCAAACCATCCTAATACTCTTTCATCAGCCCTATCTCCCACCTCCCTTTCCACCCCTGTTCCCCTCCTCACCTCTCACTCCATCCAGCCTAGTAACCCCTATCATACTTCTCAGACATTTCATCTCAAACACATTCAAACTCCTTCTCTCCCCCTCTCTCGTGTTCCACACTTCCGCCCCGTACAGTGCTGTTGGCACAATCACTCCTTCATATAATCTCCTCTTAGCATCCGTTCCCAAATGTCTATTTCTCATTACACTTTTTAATCCACCAAGGCATTTACTTGCTTCTCTCAATCTACATTCTACCTCCACCCCAACTCCTCCCTTTCCTGCCACATTCGCACCCAAGTATCTAAAACTATCCACTTCCTCCAGTCTTTCACCCTTAATGCTCACTTCCAGTCTGCTGTCCCTCTCTCCCTTTGTACATCTCATCACCTTACTTTTACCCACATTTATCTTCAGATTCCTTCTTTCACACACCTTCTCAAACTCTGTCACTAACTCTGATCCTGCTACAAGCGCAGTGTTGTCAGCAAACAACAACTGGCTCACCTCCCACTTTTCTCCATTTTCTTTAATCATCTCCAACCCCTGACCCACTACCCTTGCATTCACCTCTCGCACCACCCCATCCATGTAAAGATTGAACAGCCAGGGTGACATAACACATCCCTGACGAAGTCCCACCTTTACCTCAAACCATTCACTCTCTCCATTTCTAATCCCAACACAAACCCTACCACTCTCATAAAAACTCTTGACCGCTCTTAACAGCTTTCCTCCTATCCCACACATCTGCAGTACCTCCCACAGTGCCTTCCGGTCTACCCTGTCGTAAGCCTTTTCCAGATCCATAAAAGCCCCAAAAACATCCTTACCTTTTTCTATAGCTTTCTCACATATCTGTCTTACCACAAAAATCCGACCCCCACAACCCCCACCTGTCCCAAACCCACACTGTTCCCCACCAACCACTCCTCCTGCTCCCCTCCCAATCCTCTCAATCAAGACCCTCCCATAAGCCTTCCCAACTACACTCAACAAGCTGATCCCTCTGAAACTACTACACTCACACTTGTCCCCCTTTCCCTTGTAAAGTGGAACTATACAGGCACTTCTCCAGTCCTCCAGCACTCTACCCTCTCTTAAACAAACATTAAATAACCTCACCAGCCAGTCCACCATAACTGTACCTCTTTTCTTCAGACATTCTGCATGGCATCCATCCAGACCAGGTGCCTTACCTGCTCTCATCATCTTAACAACTGTCTTCACTTCATCCTTCCTTATTTCTCCTCCATTTTCCTCACTCATCACTCTCATTTTCTTAGCGCTTCCCACTGCAACTACCTTTCCCTCCCTATCCTCCTTCACATTTAGCAACTCCCTAAAATACTCAGCCCACCTTCCTCTCACTGCCTTCTCTTCCATTATCATCTCTCCATCTGCACCTTTTACCTTTTCTTCTCTACTTGATTCACCTCCTCTGTCATACTTTTACTCCATTTCTCATCTGTTCTCCTCTTTGCTTCCTTTATCTTATGCTTAACTTACCTTCTCTTTACTTTGTACCTCTCATACGATTCCCTCCTCCTAATTTGTAGCCAATCTATGAATGCCTGCTTCTTCTTTTCTACACCTTTCTTTGCTTCCTCAGCCCACCACTCACTACCCTTTCTTCTATTTCCTCCACACCATCTTTGCACACCTTATGACTCCCTCCTTGAACCATCCCCATTCCTCCACTCCTAGTTCTACTCTATCCTTTACTCCCTCCCACTCCTCTTTCAGCTTCTTCTTATACTCATTCTACTTTTTTTTCTCATATATAATATCAATTGAGAAAAAAACTTAGCACAGGGGGTTTACATGGTATACTTAGTGACCATGGCAATATATGAGTCTGAGGTTTTTGTATATATGTATACATATATCCTTGTTACAGGATGTACAGAAACATTCTTTATTCTATTTACAAGAGAAAGGAAATTGTTGTAATGAAAGTATACATACATACAACCATTAAATAAATATGAGTCTTGTGCTAAGGGTGACCATAGCCTTGAGAAACCTATTTTGTTGCCTTTTACAACACAGTGATGGTACTCTTTATCCTTTTGCCTCAGAAGTATTAAAAATAAGTTAAAGTCCAAGGAGTGACAAAGGGGATTGAAGAAGGAAAGCAGATATGGGGGCTTGACCAATCCATTATGCCAGTTCTCTTTTTCTGGAGATCCTATCCCCAGAAAACAAGCCACAGCAATTGATTCAGCCCATAGGTCATTCAGTGAAGAAATTTTGTTAATCTCTGAAAAGTGAGTGTAGGACAGTGAAGTATAATGTGCTCTGTATCTTCTGTGTAGTGGTTGCATCTAGGGCAATCAGTGTCTGTTGCCAAAATGATTGTGTTGTTATCTTAGCATGGGGTGATGATAGGTGTGTTAGTGTAATTCTTTCTTATCTTTGGAGTGATTTCTCTGCTGAGTTGATTTCTAGGAGAATTTAGTGAAAATCAGAATTGAGTGTGTGTGTGTTTTTGTATTATGAGGTACTGGGGATAGGCTGTTGTAAATGTTTGAGTAGAATTCTCCTAATCTTTTTTATGTTACATATAATAGACTCTGTGTTTGTGTGATGTCATGTGAGCAGTGGGTGGGTTTGAAGGCTCTTGCACAGCATTATGTACCCAGTATTTTCATGTGTTGCTCTATAGAAAGGATTTTGTTTTCGAAGTGTTGAAATTTTATTGGTGCTTCTTTTAGATGTTGTTCTTAGGGCTTTAATTTGTGTTTGTAAGTTGTCATTGTTTTCTAAATTGTTGGGTATCATTATGTGTATGCATGTTTAAATGCAATTTTTGTAGGCTATTTACACATGGTGATTAGTTTCTCTCTGCACTTCATAAACAAAGGATATCTAGTCAAATATAAAAAGCAGCTCACACTACTTATGTGCTGAGGTGGTTCACTTAGATATGATCACCCTGCACTATGATGACACTCCCTTCAGCTGAATAAAACTGTCTGGTGTTCTAGAGAACATATAACCATGATGAAGCAAGAAAGTCTTCAACATTTCACTAGTGTGATGTTCCTTATAATGAATCATTTTTGATTGAATAAAATCTAAGAGTTCATTACCACATTAAAGTATTACAACATTAATATCTACCTGTTCTGGGATCTTACCTCACAAAGCCACTCATGAGAAAATGCACCCGCAGACACACATCACCAAAGAAAGCGAAGAGTTCTTTTCCAAGTGTCTTAACATCATCCAATTTTCTTCCAACTAATATTTCATATCCAGAAGAATATAGGTTGCTTTTGGTGCCATCCTAAAACAGATAAAAAAAAATATATATATACAGTGAGTCCTTGTTATACAGTACATTTGCAGTCCTGAAAACCTTACCGCAAATTTAAATTACCGTATACCAAAACCAAGTTTTGACTTACGGCAGATGTACCTTCTTCCTGCTCTTTCCTCTTCAAAATATCTAATTTTACCTCCAAAACACGAACGGATACCGTATCTGTGAATTTTTCTTACCGTAAATAGAATTGAGGGTAGTAATTACCAAATACTGTAACTGTGAATTTACCGGATAAAGAATAACCGTATAAGGAGGACTCACTATATATATATATATATATATATATATACACAGATTGACCTCTCATTAACGGACACCACATTACCGGATATCGGATGCAACGGACAAAATCCGATGGTCTGGTCAGAAATCCGCTGGTCCAGTCCAACAGTCTAAATTTCGCAAGTAGGGTGACTGCATCCGTTAGTTCGGCATTTGTCCGCTGAGTGGCTGATGGCATGATGGCGCGCACTTTGTTTTGTTTACTAGTTAACAAGATCGTGATTGATGTGGACGTTAATTAGCTGTGTTTGCGGTGTTTTCGCTGTTTTGGCACTGCTGTTTAGTGCTGTGCAATCACTATGCCACCCAAAGCTAAAGCAAAGTATGTTAATCTAAATATTAAGAAGAAATTAGAGCTAATTAAGAAGTTCGAATCGGGTGTATCTGTGGCCAGAGTGTATGAGGAGTTTGGAGTTAAAAAACAAACAGTGAGTGATATTCATAAAGCGAAGGATAAGTTAAAGCAATATGCTACTCATTTTGATGTCTGTGTTGGTAAGGACAAGAAAGGTGTTGAACATGCTCGTAAGCATGTGAAAATTCCTCGTAGTAAGCACCTTGATGACGCAGTGTATAAATGGTATGTTCAGCGACGTTCGGTAAAGATGAAAATGCGTGGTGTTGAGATCATGGTCACTGCTAATAAATTTGCGAGTCAAATGAATATTGACTGTAAGGCTAGCACTGGTTGGTTGTGGCGTTTTAGAAACCGCCACAGTATTTGTAATAAAGTGGAATATGGGGAGGCTGGCAGTGCGGATGACGGTGCTGTTGAACCTTTCAGGTGATCTCCCCCCCAATACACACACACAAAAAAAAAAAATCCAAATCAACGGATTATTCACATCAACGGACACCGTTACCCCCCTTTTAGTCTGCTAATGAGAGGTCAATCTGTATATATATATATATATATATGTATATATATATACATATATATATACATATACATACATATATATATATATATATATATATATATTTCTAAACAGAAATGTAGTAGCACATTTGTAAATTACACACAGGAACCCACAGTCGGAGAAAGAATAAAATTCGAATAAAGAAAAATCCTATATTTCGGCTATCAACTGTAGCCCTCTTCCTGAAGAGGGCTACAGTTGATAGCCGAAAATATAGGATTTTTCTTTATTCGAAGTTTATTCTTTCTCCGACTTTGGGTTCCTGTGTGTAATATATATATATATATATATATATATATATATATATATATATATATATATATATATATATATATATATATATATATATATATTTATCCATATATCCATATATATATATACAGTATGTATAAATATATATATATATTTATATATACATATATTTACATATATATACATATACATACATTATATATATATATATATATATATATACATATACATACATATATATATATATATATATATATATATATATATATAATTATATATACATATACATATATATATATACATACATATATATATATATATATATATATATATATATATATATATATATATATATATATATATACATATATATATATACATATATATATACATATATATATATATATATACCTATATATATCTTCTAAAGGATAGGCAACAACGACAACACCTTCAGATGATGTCTCCTCTCAACATATAAAACAAGTATGAATTAAACATACATATATATATATATATATATATATATATATATATATATATCAATCAATATACCAAAGGCTTTTTCCCCCCTACATGGGGGTAGCCAAAAAAGAAAAAGGCATAGAAACCACTCCAACCCATTCCATTTCCTATATATTCCACTCCCCTCCACCCTCCTTCTTATCTTGGCACCTCCTGGATGATGGGCATCCCTGCATCCTGTCCACTGCCCTGGGTCAGAAGCAAGTGTTGCAAGACACAGCACATCCACAGCAAGGCTGCTTCATAAATTCAGCGACCCCCCCCCCTCTTCGTCCCCCCATGAAGAAAAGAAGATGTGGCAAAATCCCTTTGGGTTGCGTCATATTTTTTCTCATACATACTTCCTCACCCTCCATCCCCCCCCCACTTCCCCTCATGCATCACAGCATCATCTATACACAACCCCTCTCCATTCACCCCTATCTTCTGTCCTCTCTCGTCCTTCCTCAACAGACATTCCTCTCTTTTGTAATGCCCCTTTCACCCCATCCATCCATCTCATCCTAGGCCCCCCCTCATATTCACTTCCTCCACCTCTGCCTTCCACACTTCTTTTACTAATCTTTCTTCACTCATTCTTTCCATGTGTCCAAACCATCCCAATACTCTTTCATCAACCCTATCTCCCAACTCCCTTTCCACCCCTGTTCTCCTCCTCACCTCCTCATTTCTCATGCTATCCAGCCTAGTAACCCCTATCATACTTCTCAGACATTTCATCTCAAACATATTCAAACTCCTTCTCTCCCCCTCTCTCATGTTCCATGTTTCTGCCTCGTACAATGCTGTTGGCACAATCACTCCTTCATATAATCTCCTCTTAGCATCCATTCCCAAATGTCTATTTCTCGTTACACTTTTCAATCCACCAAGACATTTACTCATTTCTCTCAATCTACATTCTACCTCCACCCCAACTCCTCCCTTTCCTGCCACATTCGCACCCAAGTATCTAAAACTATCCACTTCCTCCAGTCTTTCACCCTTAATGCTCACTTCCAGTCTGCTGTCCCTCTCTCCCTTTGTACATCTCATCACCTTACTTTTACCCACATTTATCTTCAGATTCCTTCTTTCACACACCTTCTCAAACTCTGTCAATAACTTCCTCAATCCCTCCTCTGATCCTGCTACAAGCGCAGTGTCGTCAGCAAACAACAACTGGCTCACCTCCCACTTTTCTCTATTTTCTTTAATCATCTCCAACGCCTGACCAACTACCCTTGCATTCACCTCTCACACCACCCCATCCATGTAAAGATTGAACAGCCAGGGTGACATAACACATCCCTGACAAAGTCCCACCTTTACCTCAAACCATTCACTCTCTCCATTTCTAATCCTAACACAAGCTCTACTACTATGTATATATCCCCTATGGTAGGGGAGAAAGAATACTACCACAAAATGTTTCCACTTGAGTCATAAAAGGCGACAAAAAAGGGACAGGGATAGGACTAGGCATTCTACTCTTTGTAGCCCCAAAGGGGGAATTCCTGAAAAAACTAAAGGCATAAGAGGGTCTGGGAGGAGTTTTCCAAACAGAATCCTAAGGTTTGGGTCTTTTAATGCATATGGATATGGTACAGATGAGAGTAAAAGGGAAGAGATAGGCAGTATGTTTGTGAGAAGAAAGATGGATCTGTTGGCAGTGAGTGAAACAAAGTTGAAAGGGAGGGGCAAGTTTGAGTTTGGGAGTGTAGTTAGGAGGGTGTCAAGAGTGAAGAGAGGACAGGGGAGAGAAGGGGTAGCTATACTAGTAAGTCAAGAGAAAGGTAAATGTGTGGTGGAGTGGAAGGCAGTTTCTTCAAGGTTACTGTGGATGAAGATGAAACTGGGAAGGGAAATGTGGGCTTTTGTAAGTGCATATGGGCCTGGTAGTGAGAAGAGTGTAGAGGAAAGTTTTTTTTTTTTTTTTAAGATTTAAATGAGTGCATAGAGGGTTTAGGGAGAAATGTTAATGTAGTGGTATTGGGAAATCTCAATGCTAGGATAGAAGATGAACCAATACAGAATGGCTGGGAAGCGTGGAGTTCCTGGAAAAAAAATTGTAGTGGAGAGAGATGATGGTGAAGATGTGTCTAGAGAGTTGATGAAAGCAGATACAGTGTTTAGAAAGAAGTCAAGCATAAGTACACATAGGAGAGGGTGGTGGATGGAAAGGTGGTAGACAGGGCTTTAATGGACTATTTAGTGGTAACCAGGAGAAGAGTAGGGTATTTGGTGTACATGTTCTAAGGGGAGAGAGTGGGGGAATATCAGATAATTTTTGGTGGAAGGTAAGTTGAGAGTGGAGGATAGATGGGGAAAGAGGAAAATGACAGATGGTGGGGAGGTGCTTAGAGTAAACTCTTTAAATGAGAAAGAAAAGAAGGAGTACAAGAAGAGGCTGAGAGAAGAGTCGAAGGGAGTGAAGGATAGAGTAGAACTAGGAGTGAAGGAATGGGGGATGTTTCAAGGAGGGAGCCATAATGTGTGCAAAGATGGTATGTGGAACACAAAGGACAGGAGGAAATAGCTGAAAGGGTAGTGAGTGGTGAGATGATGAAGCAAAGAAGGTTGTAGAAGAGAAGAATCAAGCATTCACAGACTGGTTACAAAATAGGATGAGAGAATCATATGAGGTACAAAGAAAAGGGAAGAGAAGTAAAACATAAGATAAAGGAGGCAATGAGGAGAGACGTGAAAGTATTACAGAAAATTTTGAAAGCAATAAAAAGATGTTTTGGAAGGAAATTAAGAGAGGAAGAGGAGGCAAATCAAGTAGAGAAGAAAAGGTAAAAGGTGCAGATGGAGAGATGAGAATGAGAGAGACAGCAGTAAGAGTAAGATGGGCATAGTATTTTAAGGAGTTGCTATGTGGAGGATAGGGAGGGAAAGGTATTTGCAGTGGGAAGCACTAAGAAAATGACAGTGATGAATGAGGAAAATGGATGAGAAATAAGGAAAGATGATGTGAAAACAGTTATTAAAATTATGAGAGCAGGTAAGGCACCTAGATTGGATGGGTACCATGCAGTGCCATAAAAAGGGAGGTAAAGTGATGGTGGACTGGCTGGGAGAAGCTGCTTATGGACCTTCTAAAGGTCCTACCAAACCTGGGGTGGTGTCTCTCTTTGTTACCACTTCCATCTTTTAGTGATGGGTTTGGTGCTGTAACCTCCAGGGCTTTCCAGATGTAAATTACTATATAGCACTGTGTCTCTACAATGAAAAGAGCTTGAGGAGATTTAGCCTCTCCCAGTAACTCAGGGAGTCCCTGACCAACCTCCTTGTGGACCTGCTTGAGTTCCTGTATCTCCTTGACTTTGTGTGGAGGCCATAGCTGGCATACATACTCTAGCTTTGACATTGCTATGGTCTTCCACATATTCATAGGTAGCAATTGCTTGGGCTTCCTGATCTTAAAGGTCTGGAGGATCCATCCCCTCAATTTATGAGCAGCAATAGTGGTGTGGGTTATATTAATATATATGCTTTGAAGCCACAGTCATCACTCATCCACACCCCCAGGTCTCTCAGCATTCCCTTAGTTTGTATTTCCTCT
>NC_134789.1:50556589-50576589 GCF_046742065.1 Oratosquilla oratoria
GTTACTGATAATTACGCCGAGATCTTTTTCACTATCCACTTTTGTTAACGAATTTCCAAATAACTTGTAATCGTACTTACTGTTATTTTTACCTATGTGCATTACCTTGCATTTACTTGTGTTAAATTTCATTAGCCACTTTTCAGACCATTGCTGTAATTGATCTAAATCATCTTGAATATCTAATTGGTTTGAGTGATCATTTGCCACTCCGCACAGTTTTGTATCATCAGTAAATTTGGAAACAGTAGATTTTAGTCCATGGTCTATATAATTTATATATACTATGAATAGAAGTGGTCCAAGAACGGAACCCTGAGGAACTCCACTTGTAACATTTTTTCCATCCAGAAGTTTTTCCATTTAAAACAACTCTCTGTTTTCGACCATTCAACCAATTACTAGTCCAACCTGATAATTTACCACTTATTCCGTGTAAAGCTAATTTAGTAAGTAGTCTTTCGTGTGGGACGGTATCAAAAGCTTTTGCAAAGTCTAGATATATTTAATCTATATTGTTTCTTTTGTCATAATTCGAGATAACTGTGTTGTAGAATTCGAGTAAGTTAGTCACGCAAGAACGTTTCCGTCTGAAACCATGCTGGCTATCATTTATCAAACGGTTACTTTCTAAATGATGTTCGATAGCATCTCTGATGATAGCTTCCATTATTTTTCCTACGATTGAAGTCAAACTTATAGGCCTATAGTTATTTGGCTTCTTTTTGTCACCTTTTTTGAACATGGGAGTAACGTTAGCTAGCTTCCATTCTCTTGGGACATCTCCGGATATGATGGATTTCTTGAAAATAATTTCTAATGGAACAACAATCTCATTTTCATTTCCTTTAAGATTCTTGGATGCCAACCGTTAGGCCCTGGTGTTTTATTAACTTTGAGTTTATCTATACACCTTTTCATTTTTTCTTTTGTTATATTTACCGTAGTGAGTAAGTTTACCCCAGACTTTTCACAGGTTTCAGTTTGAAATTCACTTTGAGGTGTTTCGTTTACGAATACCGAGCTAAAATAATTGTTTAAGATATTACACATTCCTTCATTTAAATATTCAAGTTGACCGTCAGCAGATAATAGTGGACCAATGTGATTCCTAACAACCTTTTTATCTCTGATGTAACTATAGAATTTTTTGGGATTCTCTTTGGGTTTCTCAGCGATGTTCATTTCGTATTGTCGTTTTCTTTTTCTTATTGTTTTTTTTTAATCTCTCTGTATTGATACATAACTTTCATAGTCATTAGATGCACCCGAGCACTTATATTTCTTATAAGCCTGTCTCTTTTTAGCAATACTTTTTTCAGTTTCTTTGTCGAGCCACTTTGGGCGAGCCTGATTTGGGGGACGTCTGTCCTTAAAAGGAATGTAAGTTTGAATCATCTTAGTGAGCGTATTTTGAAATATTTCCCACATCTGATCTACAGGTATTTCGTTTAATTTTGCCTCCCAATCTGTAAGCTGAAGCTCCTGACGTAGTCCTATGAACTGAGCTTTACTGAAATCGGGTATTTTAGAAACACAAGTATCTATTCTAAAATTGTTTAGGAGTTTGAATCTGACTAAGTTGTGATCGCTATTTGCAACAGATTCACCGACTTCTACATCACTTACCATGCTTTCGCGGCTAGTGATCAATAGATCGAGTAAGTTTCCATATCTTATGGGCTCGTTTACATGCTGAATTAAGTAATTGTCACCAAGAAAATCAATCAAGCGACTACCTATATGGCCATGTTCAAGGGTCATCCAATCAATGTCAGTAAAATTGAAATCACCCATTATTAATAAATCCCGGTTGCAGAAACTAGACAGTTCTTGAAATAACAGTTTGTCGTCTTTGGCCTATATATTACACCTATATTCATTTTTTGTCTATTTGTTTGGGTTAACTCAACCCACAAACTATCATATGCATCCTGTTTAACTTTCTCTAAAACACAAGCATGAACATTGTTTTTAACGTACAATAGAACACCCCCACCTTTCTTGTGGTTTCTATCCTGATGAAAGTGTTTAAATCCCGCAATATTAAATTCAGCTTCGAACTCTGTACCATTTAACCATGTCTCAGTTATTCCTATCATATCGAGATTTTCGCTTTTGACATACGCCTGTATTTCTTGAAATTTGTTCCTAATACTACGAGCATTAAAGTACATCGTTTTAGGAAACTCGTGATTACTTCTTTTTGACACATTTTGAGTTTCAATATCATGTCTTATATTATCATTTTGTTTTTTATTTATACCTTGTTCTATATTATTATTTGGTCCTTCATTGACATTCAATGCCTCATTAAGATTTCACCTATCAAAATTAACATTTCCCCCATCACGGACATCTGGTCGATCACGGTCATCCGAACTCTTTTGTACATTTTGTCCCCCTACGTCACCGTGATTCACGCCGGCCTCCCGTCGTTCAGTGACATTATGTCCGGCATCCCTTCCTAAAATTATATTTTGTCCTCCAGTGACATTATATCCTACCGTTATATTTTTTCCTCCACTATAATTACATCCCATCGTGATCTTTTGTCTTCCACTGTCATTACATCCTATCTTGATATTTTGGCCTTCATTGACATTCTGTCCGGTATCCCTTCCTAATATTATATTTTGTCCTTCAATGACATTATATCCTGCCGTGATATTTTCTCCTCCATTATCATTACATCCTATCGTGATATTTTGTTCTCCACTATCATTACTTCCCATCGTGATCTTTTGTCCTCCACTGTCATTACATCTCATTGCGATATTTTGTCCTATGACATTACATCGTAATGTGACATTTCGTCCTCTAGCGACATTACATCCTATCATGATATTTTCCTCATTGTTCAATGTGGAACACAAGTTTCCAATATTCATCTGGGAACCAGTGTCTGCAGATTTCGAGGTCTCTTACCTCTTCTTCAGCTGGGTGGTAAGAGTGAATATTTTAATCATCTTGGACTATATGTTCACAAGTGAGAAATGACCTCACCGAGTGAGCTGTGATTTTTCTTCCGTGACTGTTGTGATGAAACGTCACTATGGTGTTCTAGTTCGTTTTTTTTTTTTTTTTTTTTTTGAGGGAAGTATCAATTGGTTCTGCTGTGTGTTTAAGGGTGATCTGAGTTTTTCAATTAAAACAGCTTCTGCTATTTGTAGTCTGCGGTGATCATTTGTACAGTAAATAACTGAAGTATTATTTCTTAAATCTGCTTTTTGTGGTCTTTTGTCATGTTGTGCTGTGTAGTGGGCGAAAATTCCGCCATTGTAACGATGGTGATAAAGCCTTTTTTTCCAGAGAAGTTCTGGTGAATCCAATGTAAGTATTTTGAAGGGATGCACAATTCCCTGTCTGACATGTGTGTTTATACACTACATTGTTTTCACTCTTTTGGCAAATGCAGCAACAACACTTTTTTTGTAATTGCTGCTGCATTCGCCCCTGGCGTTCATGACAGTCCCGTTGTTAGTGGCCTTACTAAAAACAGAGGTTTTAATTTTGGTGTAGTTGATTTCAAAGAGGAAGTCAAAGAAAGGGAGTTTTCCATCTGTGCTTGATTCCGTGGTAAAATTTAAGACGGAGTTTTCCGCGAACTTCTGGACAAGATGAGCCATCACACACTGTAGTACCTGGAAAGATACTCACAACGAACTTGAACGCATCAGGCAACTCCTAACCAACAACGGGTTTCCCGATGCCAATATAGAACATGGTATTCGCCGAACAATGAAGAGATTCTTTCAGGGTTCGTCGAAACAACATGACAATTTGGAAATCATCAACATCTTTTATAAGATGTTCTATAATGAACAGAGCAAAGAGGAGGAGAAGGCGATTCGTAGAACAGTTAAAAACGGTGTTATCCCAGCACACAGTATAAAGATTAACTTAGTCTGTTACTACAAACCAAATAAAACAGCGTCACTCATTATGAAGAACAACACAGCTAACTCCAGAGAACAGAGTGAAAACAATGTAGTGTATAAACACACATGTCAGTCAGGGAATTGTGCATCCCTTCAAAATACTTACATTGGATTCGTCAGAACTTCTCTGGAAAAAAGGCTTTATCACAATCGTAGGAAAATAATGGAAACTATCATCAGAGATGCTATCGAACATCGTTTAGAAAGCAACCGTTTGATAAATGATAGCCAACATGGTTTCAGACGGAAACGTTCTTGCGTGACTAACTTACTCGAATTCTACAACACAGTTATCTCGAGTTATGACAAAAGAAACAATATAGATTTAATATATCTAGACTTTGCAAAAGCTTTTGACACCGTCCCCCACGAAAGACTAGTTACTAAATCAGCTTCACACGGAATAAGTGTTAGCCTATTTAGTTGGAATAGTAATTGGTTGAATGGTCGAAAACAGAGAGTTGTTTTAAATGGAAAAACTTCTAGATGGAAAAATGTTACAAGTGGAGTTCCTCAGGGTTCCGTTCTTAGGTCACTTCTATTCATAGTATATATAAATGATATAGACCATGGACTAAAATCTACTACTTCCAATTTTGCTGATGATACAAAACTGTGCGGAATGGCAAATGGTCACTTAAACCAATTAGATATTCAAGATGATTTAGATGAATTACAGCAATGGTCTGAAAAGTGGCTAATGAAATTTAACACAAGTAAATGCAAGGTAATGACTATATGTAAAAATAACAGTAAGTACAATTACAAGTTATTTGGAAATTCGTTAACAAAATGAATAGTGAAAAAGATCTCAGCGTAATTATCAGTAACGATCTCAAATTATCCAAGCAGTGTATTTCAGCCTCTGAGAAAGCTTTATAAATCGTTAGTTCGTCCACACTTGGAATATGCTGTTTCCGTATGGTCACCGAATCTCATTAAAGGCATTGACAGATTGGAAAAAAGTACAACGGCGAGCCACAAAACTGATTCCAAATATCAAAAATAAATCATACGAAAATCGACTAAAACATATGAATCTGTTTTCCCTAAAAAAGCGTAGACTCAGAGGTAACTTGATACAGGTCTTTAAAATTCTAAAGGGAATTTACATCAAAAGTGACAAAATTTTCACACTGAATGAGAATCAGACAAGAAATAATGGTCTCAAACTGTCCGGAAATAGATTCAATTTGGAAGTGGGTAGAAACAACTTCGCCAACCGTGTATTTAATGAATGGAATAAACTTCCTGCAGAGGCAGTGCAATGTAGTTCAGTTCGAAGCTTTAAGAATCATTTAGATAAATACCTAAGCAAGATGCTGTAGTGATTATCATTTATTTCATATTATTTGTTTTTGTTTTGTTATCATTTGTCTGTTTGATTCTCATTAATTATTAATTATGTCAATTTATTATTATTTACTATTTATCTGTTTGTTTATTATCTAACTATACCTATGCGTTTATTTATGTATTTTATTTGTTATTTACATAATTATATTTTTTATTTATTCATTTATTAATATTTAGTTTTTTCGCATCTGACCTAGATATGGACCAAAAGGTCTCCTGTCGGTATGCTCCGCCTTTGTAATCCTTTGTAACACGCAGGATTGAGACTAAAATTTGAGCACCATCATAATAAAGGAAAGTTGCATTATGCATCAGGAACAACAGAATAGTACTGGTCCTGGAGCTGCAGCGTCTACGTCGTGGGACCACCCCCCAACCCCAAGAGTTGGGGGCCAAACGGCAGCAACTACCCCTGGCCACCGGCTCTACGCAGGTGGCACCGATCCCCAAGAGGAGCTACGCCTACCTTGGGGAGTACCACAATCCTTTTTCCCAACATGCAATATTACGTTTTTTCTGCACTGAGGGGTGATTTTCCGGCGATCACCCCTCTTCTTCTACTTTTAGCTGGAGATGTAGAGAGCAATCCTGGGCCCACCACAAAATACACATGCCCAACATGCTCTAAACCCATTACTTCGAGCAGACAGACAAAGGGCTCAGTTCAGTGCAATATGTGCAAAAACTGGGCCCACCTCACTTGTACAACACTTGCTGACACAAACCAATACACAAACACTTGGACATGTTCTACCTGCCCTCCAGTAACCCCACTACCACCTCCCCAACCACAACCAGCACCCTCACCCACTCCCAATTTCCCTCTGCCCTTACCCCCGATTAGTACTCCCCTTCCTTTGTCCCCGATCTCTCCTTTCACCCCCTCTGACCCAGATCCTACACCTTCCCCACTACCACCCCAACCTCAACCCCAAACGGCAACATACAACACATACAAAACACACAACATCAACATATTACAACACAACATTGACGGTATTAACACGAAAAAACATGAACTTGAACACTTTCCTAAACAACACAACATACACATTGCGATTTTACAAGAAACAAAACTAAGACACTCACACAAAACACCATCATTTCATAATTACACCACCATCAGACAAGACCGGACTGACGGCTATGGCGGTGGACTCATCACCCTGATCCACCACTCCATCTGTTTTGTGGACACAAGTGCCACAACCAAAATTCTCCTCCCTACCACAGATAACACAACAGAAATCCAATCCATTCGAATCCGCACAGGCAACAAATCAACACTGACTATAGTTAACATGTACATTCCCCCCCAATCATCCCCCACAGTTCCAGACACCTTCAGGCCTCATTTTAGCCAACTAGCCTCAATCCCCAACCTGATCATGGGTGGTGACTTCAACGCCAAGTCGTCTGCCTGGTATGTCGACAACCCTGACACAGACAGAGGGCTTGATATACAGACTCAGTTTGACTCATTGACTATCATGAACAACACACATAAGGATTACAAAGGATTACAAAGGCGGAGCATGCCGACAGGAGACCTTTTGATCCATATCTAGGTCGGTAGCAAAAAAAAAAAAAAAAAAAAAATTATAATAATAAAATAACAAACAAAAACTATAATAATGCAAATAACAAATAAAAAAACCATAAACAAATGCATAGGTACAGTTAAAACAAACAAACAGGCAAATAGCAAACAACAAATCGACATATAACCAATAACAACTGAAAATCAGACAGACAAACGATAACAAAACAAAAACAAATAATATAAGATAAATTATAATCATTACAGCATCTTACTTAGGTATTTATCTAAATGATTCTTAAAGCTTCGAACTGAACTACATTGCACTACCTGTGCAGGAAGTTTATTCCATTCATTTACTACACGGTTGGCAAAGTTGTTTCTACCTACTTCCAAATTGAATCTATTTCCGGACAGTTTGAGACCATTGTTTCTTGTCTGATTCTCATTCAATGTGAAAATTTGGTCACTTTTGATGTTATCAATTCCCTTTAAAATCTTAAAGACCTGTATCAAGTCACCTCTGAGTCTACGTTTTTTTAGGGAAAACAGATTCATGTGCTTTAGTCGATTTTCGTATGATTTATTTTTGATATTTGGAATCAGCTTTGTGGCTCGCCGTTGTACTTTTTCCAATCTGTCAATGTCTTTAATGAGATTCGGTGACCATACAGAAACAGCATATTCCAAATGTGGACGAACTAACGATTTATATAGCTTGTTAATGAGTGATGGACTTTTGAAATCAAAAGATCACGCAATCAGTCCCAGAATCTTATTTGCTTTCTCAGAGGCTGAAATACATTGCTTGGATGATTTGAGGTCGTTACTGATAATTACGCCGAGATCTTTTTCACTATCCACTTTTGTTAACGAATTTCCAAATAACTTGTAATGGTACTTACTGTTATTTTTACCTATGTGCATTACCTTGCATTTACTTGTGTTAAATTTCATTAGCCACTTTTCAGACCATTGCTGTAATTGATCTAAATCTTCTTGAATATCTAATTGGATTGAGTGATCATTTGCCACTCCGCACAGTTTTGTATCATCAGCAAATTTGGAAACAGTAGATTTTAGTCCATGGTCTATATAATTTATATATACTATGAATAGAAGTGGCCCAAGAACGGAACCCTGAGGAACTCCACTTGCAACACTTTTCCATCCAGAAGTTTTTCCATTTAAAACAACTCTCTGTTTTCGACCATTCAACCAATTACTAGTCCAACCTAATAGGCTACCACTTATTCCATGCAAAGCTAGTTTAGTAAGTAGTCTTTCGTGTGGGACGGTATCAAAAGCTTTTGCAAAGTCTAGATATATTAAATCTATATTGTTTCTTTTGTCATAATTCGAGATAACTGTGTTGTAGAATTCGAGTAAGTTAGTCACGCAAGAACGTTTCCGTCTGAAAACATGTTGGCTATCATTTATCAAACGGTTACTTTCTAAATGATGTTCGATAGCATCTCTGATGATAGTTTCCATTATTTTTCCTACGATTGAAGTCAAACTTATAGGCCTATAGTTATTTGGTTTCTTTTTGTCACCTTTTTTGAACATGGGAGTAACGTTAGCTAGCTTCCATTCTCTTGGGACATCTCCGGATATGATGGATTTCTTGAAAATAATTTCTAATGGAACAACAATCTCATTTTTCATTTCCTTTAAGATTCTTGGATGCCAACCGTCAGGCCCTGGTGTTTTATTAACTTTGAGTTTGTCTATGCACCTTTTAATTTTTTCTTTTGTTATATTTACCGTAGTGAGTAAGTTTACCCCAGACTTTTCACAGGTTTCAGTTTGAAATTCACTTTGAGGTGTTTCGTTTACGAATACCGAGCTAAAATAATTGTTTAAGATATTACACATTCCTTCATTTGAATATTCAAGTTGGCCGTCAGCAGATAATAGTGGACCAATGTGATTCCTAACAACCTTTTTATCTCTAATGTAACTATAGAATTCTTTGGGATTCTCTTTGGATTTATCAGCGATGTTCATTTCGTATTGTCGTTTTCTTTTTCTTATTGTCCTTTTTAAATCTCTTTGTATTGATACATAAGTTTCATAGTCATTAGATGCACCCGAGCACTTATATTTCTTATAAGCCTGTCTCTTTTTAGCAATACTTTTTTCAGTTTCTTTGTCGAGCCACTTTGGGCGAGCCTGATTTGGGGGACGTCGGACCTTAAAAGGAATGTAAGTTTGAATCATCTTAGTGAGCGTATTTTGAAATATTTCCCACATCTGATCTACAGGCCTTTCGTTTAATTTGGCCTCCCAATCTGTAAGCTGAAGCTCCTGACGTAGTCCTATGAACTGAGCTTTACTGAAATTGGGTATTTTAGAAGCACAAGTATCTATTCTAAAATTGTTTAGGAGTTTGAATCTGACTAAGTTGTGATCGCTATTTGCAACAGATTCACCGACTTC
Organism: Oratosquilla oratoria; assembly: GCF_046742065.1. Taxonomy (NCBI): domain Eukaryota; kingdom Metazoa; phylum Arthropoda; class Malacostraca; order Stomatopoda; family Squillidae; genus Oratosquilla; species Oratosquilla oratoria. The sequence goes on from NC_134789.1 coordinate 50,565,869, forward strand.
TACATCACTTACCATGCTTTCGCGGCTAGTGATCAAAAGATCGAGTAAGTTTCCATATCTTGTGGGCTCGTTTACATGCTGAATTAAGTAATTGTCACCAAGAAAATCAATCAAGCGATTACCTATATGGCCATGTTCAAGGGTCATCCAATCAATGTCAGTAAAATTGAAATCACCCATTATCAATAAATCCCGGTTGCAGAAACTAGACAGTTCTTGAAATAACAGTTTGTCGTCTGCTGATGATAATGTCTTTGGCCTATATATTACACCTATATTCATTTTTTGTCCATTTGTTTGGGTTAACTCAACCCACAAACTATCATATGCATCCTGTTTAACTTTCTCTAAAACACAAGCATGAACATTGTTTTTAACGTACAATAGAACACCCCCACCTTTCTTGTGGTTTCTATCCTGATGAAAGTGTTTAAATCCCGCAATATTAAATTCAGCTTCGAACTCTGTACCATTTAACCATGTCTCAGTTATTCCTATCATATCGAGATTTTCGCTTTTGACATACGCCTGTATTTCTTGAAATTTGTTCCTAATACTACGAGCATTAAAGTACATCGTTTTAAAAAACTCGTGATTATTTCTTTTTGACACATTTTGAGTTTCAATATCATGTCTTATATTATCATTTTGTTTTTTATTTATACCTTGCTCTATATTATTATCATTTGGTCCTTCATTGACATTCAATGACTCATTAACATTTCTCCTATCAAAATTAACCTTTCCCCCCATCACGGACATCTGGTCGATCACGGTCATCCGATCTCTTTTGTACATTTTGTCCCCCTACATATCCCACACCAAGCCCTCTACACTCCCTCCTCTCCTGATATCACCTTTTGCTCCCCCTGCCTAACCTCAACAACATCATGGAGAGTGGTCGGAACCCTTGGCTCTGACCACCTTCCAATCATCATCACCACCAAAACAAGATGCACCCCAGTTGGCCACAGACATACTTACACCAATTACAAGAAAGCTAACTGGGAAGCTTTTACTGAAGAGACAGAACAACATTTTGAAACACTTAACAGTACACCAATCACAAACATAAACAATGCTGTGCACACTTTTAATACAATCATACAAAATGCAGACAAGAGATACATCCCTAGAGGCAACAGAAAATCACACAACCCCAACTTCACACCAGAAATCCAAAGCCTCATCAGACAACGTGACACTTAAACACGGTACCCCCACACCTATCCCTCAAAACATAGCAGACCAAATACAAACACTAAACACTGTGATTGCCAATAAAATACATGAACAAAAAACACAAAATTGGCAAAACTTTATCAATACACTTGATCACAAAACAAACACCAGCAAATTGTACAAAACACTCAACAGCATTACACTATCCAACAGTAACACTACACGCTCTCACGCAGCAATAATCACAACAACAGATAATCTACCCTCAAACAGACAACAGGCAAACGCACTCATACGTCATTTTGCACAGACAACCCATCTCACCTCTCACCCTGACGACCGACGCACCATTCGACGTAAGAAAGACTTTCCCACAGACTCAGACTATAAACCCTTCATAGACAGTCAGACAAAACTCATAATACATAGTCTCAAGCACTCATCAAGCAACATCCACCTAAAACACATTGGACCACAAGGTATACATGCACTCACAAACATTGCAAACTACAGCTATTCACACAACGCTATACACGACATCTGGAAGCATGGTAAAATAATCACCATTCCAAAACCGAACAAAGACCCAACAATCCCAACATCGCACCGTCCAATCACACTTCTCTGCACCCCCTCTAAAGTCATTGAACGCCTAATACTTAAACTTGTCACACCACATATTCCCCTTGCTGACTCACAACACGGTTTTAGGCCACTACACTCCACAAACACTCTTCTGACAAACCTCACACAAAGAATTTTAGATGGCATCAATTCAGATAGGCCCCACCAAAGAACACTTCTTATAACATTAGACATTAGTAAATCTTTTGATGCTATCCCCCGTCACAACCTAACAAATAAAATATATAACACAGACATGCACAATAACACCAAAAGATGGCTGGCCAATTATCTGGCAGGTAGGAATGCTTACGTGTCATATAATGGCCAATCATCGCACATCAGAAACATTAAGAACGGAGTACCACAGGGCTCAGTTCTATCCCCCACACTATTTAATCTATACATGCATGACTTACCCACGCCAGACACCTCAGAAATACAAATATCTTCCTACGCAGACGACATAACAATCACATGCACACATCGTAACACAGACAAAGCTGCAGAAATAATCCAGCCATACCTTGACACACTCAACACATGGTTCATCACAAACAGACTCAAAATAGCTCCAACCAAATCTACAGCAACACTTCTCACCAACTGGACAAAAGAACACAAATACATACCTCATCTCTACATCAACAACACTCATATACCACACACAAACACACCGAAAATTCTTGGTGTAACATATGATACATCCATGTCTTTCAAACAACACATCACAAACATAAAAAACAAATGCACACCCAGACTTAACGCACTTAAGTCAATCACTGGAACAACATTTGGACAAAACAAAGAAACTAATATAACAATATACAAACAATGCATACGCTCAGTGTTGAATTATGCGAGTCCTGCATGGGCTCCTAATCTCAGTGAGACACACCACAACACCCTTCAAATCATACAAAACAAAGCCCTAAAAACAATTACAGGCTGCACAAATACAACACCTACAGACCATTTACACCATGAAACAAAAGTCCTCAAAGTCAAGGACCACCTCGACATGAGAGGCACACAAACACTTGCCACAGCCACCACAAACAGATTACACCCGCTACACTACATAGCAGAACACCCACACACACCAAGAAACATTAAAACAACACCCAAAGACCTTTATCACGCACTGATACTCTCTTCTCTTCCTCCACAACCACCAAATACCAGCCTCCGGAGACATATTCATAATCATATCACTCACCGCTCCATTAACACACTGAAAGACAACACACTGCTGCATGCCAGACCCCCTGATATCCACCTGTAAGGACAGGAATTTTGAAGGGATATTATTTTTGGAATTTCGTTTTATTTATTTATTTATTTATTTATTTGAGTGTTGATTTGAGAGACTGGGTATTATGGACGTCGTGACGGTTTTACTCAACCAAGAAGCAAAGTAGAAAATAGAGCCTTAATAGACCATGAATTTATTCTATTCTATGTCTGCCTATCAAGATGTGTTGGCAAAGAGCCTTACTATAATCATTGAAGAAGAACATACAATAGGAGATAGCTACAAATATATTTCAGCTGATTTTGGTTAAACTGAGTTTCGACGCGACATTAGAATGTTCTCGAACATAGCAGGGGCACCGTAGCTCCGCCCACCCGTGACGTCACTAAACGTTCGGACAGAGGCGTAAGCTAAGGCCATTAATTTTAAGAGTAATAGGAAAAATTCCCAACTTTCAGTTCAGGATTCCACTAGAGAAATAGTTTAGGGAGAGATTGTAGCAGCTAGGGGCTCTGTTGAGAAGCGAAATGAAGTTTTACGAAATAATACAACAGGGAGGTTAGTAGTTTACCCATAGATACGAACACATAGCCGTCTCGTTCTTTTTGTGCGCAGCTAAAATTTTAATCTGATGCCAAAAATGATTCCGATAACAGGTATGAACACGTTCTGTAAGATTAATGAAAACAAATGTCAATATGTGAGTTAAATGATATAGTGCAGATATAGTAGGTAGATAGTTATTATTATTATTAAGTTTTGAATCTGATGCCAAAAATGATTCCGATAACAGATATGGAAAAAGGGGTTTAAGGGAGTGTACTTCACAAACACTTTGCGTATATACATTAGCTATGAGAGTGTAATACTTAGAGTACAATTCTGTCTGTGATCGTTCTCTAATAAGAATACGGGGTTGAAGGTAGACACAGTGCTTGAAGGTAGACACAGTGCTTGAAGGTAGACACAATATTATAAGTAGACTTATACAGTGACCGGAAGGTTGGAGCGTAAATAACTACGTTTTTCCACGTGCCTGTGACCTTACTTATGATGCCCATAAGAAAGAAAAAACTGTTATTAAATGTCTCGCATACCCATATATTTTTCATATTGTAAGGATCAATAGATTGTCTAGTTGGAGAAAACCACAATATACTTTTGTATTTCCTTACTATATTTTTGCTTCAGTGTAATAATTAACACATAGCAGACCTTCGCTTATTTTCTTTTACTACCCCCACATTATTGGTGGCCCCACATTATTGGTGGCTTATATTCTTTTACTACCCCCACTTGGGCATAGGCCTTTTCGCTACCCAGGACCAACCCCGAACGACCTGAGGAAAGGGGACGGAGTCAGACGTGAATAACAAGGAGCAGTTTCCATTTATGGTCAGATATATCCATATAGACGATTGGGTGGTGGCAGCGTATACCTTGATTTTTTTATTTCCCAAATCGTTCTTATGTGGGTATCTCTGATCACTCCCATTGGAGGTGCTCTTGGTTAAACACATCCTAATCAATCGACGGCACCACATTATTATTGGCCTAGCGGTGGGATTTACGCTATTAACCAACCTGAAGCTCACTTATCTGTGTGTCGACTTAGACAAAGCTTGTGTACCCTGTGGATTGGCAGGACAGTCATCAGAGACAGAATAGATCCTCGGCAGTCACTAAGAGTATAGAAATAGCGGATGAGATTGTGTGGGGAAGTGACGTGTTAAGGTGTATAGCTTTGATGGAACTACACATAATTAAAGGCAGTCAGGTAAAAATGAACAATAAAACGGAATGGGAATCCAATTCGGGAGAGGAAGAAGAGACGAGAGCGAGGATGGAAGATAGACATGAATGGGAATCTAACCCAGGAGGAGCTGTTCTATTGGCCAAATTTAAAGGTAGATGTATGTAATTTTGTAAAGAAATGCATTACTTGTCAGAGGTTCAAGGGTACACAAGGGTTGTCACAGCAATACAAAGAGGTCCCCCCTGCTACAAAGGCAATGGAGAGAATAGGCATAGACCTAACAGATATGGTGTCCGGGACGCAGAGGTATAGGTATATTATGACAATAATCGATCACTACAGTAGGTTCGTTAGGTTCTTCCCATTGAGAACAAAACACCACCAACACATACTACACTCCCTAACCCAGTTCTTCGCAGACTACGGCACCCCAGAGAGCATCATAACAGATAATGGAGCAGAATTCACCAACACGGCTTACAAGAAGTTGTGTGGAGAAAAGCAAATCACCCTGCTCTACACTACCCCAGACCATCCCCAAGCGAATGGAATGGTGGAGCGGATGCATCGAACATTGAAGAACATTGAAGACGGCTCATCGAGGAATGCTGAAGAAATCAACTGGAGCAACCCGACCAGTTGGTCCCATATCTAGTGATTTAAGGTGCTAAGATGACAGTAGTTAACTGCAATAGGAAATGTAGGGATCATATCGTGCCAGTATATGTCCAAAGAAAAACGAATGCTCGTGCAAATTAATGCAAAGATGCCCTCAATGTTCCTATATATTGGACCATAAAGCTTAAATGTAACCCACCTATACTTTTATACATGTGTAAGGTTGAGATGTCCTAGGATTAAGGATGCATATATTTCATATGTTGTAAAAGGAAATTTCAGCAACAGCCAGGTGAAGGAACTAAATGTCAACTTAGGGGGGGGGATAAAGAAGTCAATATTAGCCTAGGAGAGGGATTACAAACGATGGTTAGCGAGCACTTTCATTCGGAGTAGTATTGGAAAATGGGGAAATTCTTTAGCTCGAGTTGGGATCATGAACCCAACTCAATTCACAATTGCCCGCTTGACAGGGGTGTAGGACTTCAGGACCTGGTGGACAATCGCCGATTGCCCAGAGGTGAGCCCACAGAAGGGGAAGTAGTGTGCCACCCATGGGGCGAATCCACAAGAGAGAGTCGTGGCTTAGCTCGGTCGTAGCGGCTATGCATGTCCAGTCAAGTAGTATGTAAGAGGTCAATTGGGGAATCCAGCCAATACGAAGACTGATGGAAAAGTCCACGGAGACATCCACAGTAAATTGGTGTACCCCCGGGTCACCTGAGATTCGTACACCTACGAGTGTGCTGAGGAGAGAGTGCCTCGTCAAGCTATCAAAAGGATAATCGCTCTCTGATGCAGGATGGATTTTTTTTTCTTTTGCAGGGGGATTTGGACCACACCAAATAGAATCCTTCACGTGATGTTGCGGAATTTTTCTTACGGGGGGGCGTAGAGCCATGTAAGGACAGGAATTTTGAAGGGATATTATTTTTGGAATTTCGTTTTATTTATTTATTTATTTATTTGAGTGTTGATTTGAGAGACTGGGTATTATGGACGTCGTGACGGTTTTACTCAACCAAGAAGCAAAGTAGAAAATAGAGCCTTAATAGACCATGAATTTATTCTATTCTATGTCTGCCTATCAAGATGTGTTGGCAAAGAGCCTTACTATAATCATTGAAGAAGAACATACAATAGGAGATAGCTACAAATATATTTCAGCTGATTTTGGTTAAACTGAGTTTCGACGCGACATTAGAATGTTCTCGAACATAGCAGGGGCACCGTAGCTCCGCCCACCCGTGACGTCACTAAACGTTCGGACAGAGGCGTAAGCTAAGGCCATTAATTTTAAGAGTAATAGGAAAAATTCCCAACTTTCAGTTCAGGATTCCACTAGAGAAATAGTTTAGGGAGAGATTGTAGCAGCTAGGGGCTCTGTTGAGAAGCGAAATGAAGTTTTACGAAATAATACAACAGGGAGGTTAGTAGTTTACCCATAGATACGAACACATAGCCGTCTCGTTCTTTTTGTGCGCAGCTAAAATTTTAATCTGATGCCAAAAATGATTCCGATAACAGGTATGAACACGTTCTGTAAGATTAATGAAAACAAATGTCAATATGTGAGTTAAATGATATAGTGCAGATATAGTAGGTAGATAGTTATTATTATTATTAAGTTTTGAATCTGATGCCAAAAATGATTCCGATAACAGATATGGAAAAAGGGGTTTAAGGGAGTGTACTTCACAAACACTTTGCGTATATACATTAGCTATGAGAGTGTAATACTTAGAGTACAATTCTGTCTGTGATCGTTCTCTAATAAGAATACGGGGTTGAAGGTAGACACAGTGCTTGAAGGTAGACACAGTGCTTGAAGGTAGACACAATATTATAAGTAGACTTATACAGTGACCGGAAGGTTGGAGCGTAAATAACTACGTTTTTCCACGTGCCTGTGACCTTACTTATGATGCCCATAAGAAAGAAAAAACTGTTATTAAATGTCTCGCATACCCATATATTTTTCATATTGTAAGGATCAATAGATTGTCTAGTTGGAGAAAACCACAATATACTTTTGTATTTCCTTACTATATTTTTGCTTCAGTGTAATAATTAACACATAGCAGACCTTCGCTTATTTTCTTTTACTACCCCCACATTATTGGTGGCCCCACATTATTGGTGGCTTATATTCTTTTACTACCCCCACTTGGGCATAGGCCTTTTCGCTACCCAGGACCAACCCCGAACGACCTGAGGAAAGGGGACGGAGTCAGACGTGAATAACAAGGAGCAGTTTCCATTTATGGTCAGATATATCCATATAGACGATTGGGTGGTGGCAGCGTATACCTTGATTTTTTTATTTCCCAAATCGTTCTTATGTGGGTATCTCTGATCACTCCCATTGGAGGTGCTCTTGGTTAAACACATCCTAATCAATCGACGGCACCACACACCCTTCTGAATCCTCTCTCCCACGAAAGGACAGAATCCACTTGGCCAGACTGCGGTGCGGTCACCACCCAGCACTTCTAAGCTACCAGAAGAGGCTGGATGACCGCATTGTGAACAGCTGCCCAGGATGTAACACTTCACCCCATACCATACAACACATAATGGAAGACTGCATTATACACAATCATGCACGCAAACAACACAACATACGCTCTATAAAGGATTTGTGGGAAAACCCAGTTTCGGCTATGGCATTCCTTGGGGAGACGGGACTGCTCGGACAGACAGTCTAGGGAACGACAACAACAACAACAACAACAACAGAATAGTACTAGAAGGTACCAAAACAGTATGAGTGAGTACCAAATTAGTGTAGTACCATTAGGGATATACTTCATTATTCTATTGCTATAGCAGTAAGTGTAGGGCAATAAAGGGGTATGAGTAAATATCAAGTAATACGGGATAGAAGGGTGCAGGCCATTAATAATATCAACATGTTATTATAGTGAATGCTACATGGCAGCTTGGATCACATATTGATTAATTACAAAAATTACCTGTACCTCAGGACGGAGTGGACAATTACACATTAGTTTGAGCACCAGGAAGTAGTACATTATAATCTGAAGTACAAGAAATAGGGTACAGGGGACCAGTTCTCGTATGATTAAAACAACAAGGAGCTCGAGGGAAAGGTCCAATTACCTTGTTACCTGGTACCCTGATTCACCAGACTTGTATTATGATCAGATCATAATTGTTCCCAGACCATACCTGAAACATATACCATACTATGACAAGTAAAACAAATGTGGAAACCAGTTTTGAGCATCAAACGTTGTTATACTACGCTAAACCTCTGAAGGACAAAAGGAAGGTCAGAACAGTTATGAGTGAACGCAGATTTGGATGGTATTAATCAGGGAGTCTGGTACCCCTCACTAGGGTAGTAGTACATAAAATTAAGGCTGTTCTCGGTCCATAGCTGACTTTTTTTCTTAAGAGTAACTTTGCTATCTGACTGCTTAATGGACATAGGTAGTGAGTTCCATAGTTGAACGCCTGTGAGGTGAAAGCTGTTTTTGGTGAAGGAACCTGCATGAGTTACAATAAATGACCCTTGACTGTTCCGGGTTCGGTTCTCAGCAGATTATGTAAAATTACAGCTCACATATAAAGGAGCAGAATTATGAACGATATTGCAAACATAGTTTAGTTTCAGCTGCTGGGCACGATATTTTACAGGTAACATTCCTACTTTGCTAAATTCTTTTATACCAATATGACTACGTTGAGGTAAATTTAGCACGAATCTAATTATCTTATTTTGTACAACCTGTAGCCGAGACTGTTTTTTTCTGCTCAGACTAATGTACCAAGAGCTACTAGCATAATCAAAGTGATGCTGTATTAGGGCTGAGACCAGAAGCTTCTTTGTTTCCAAATAAAAATTTCTGGCTTTTCTGTACAAAAATCTAAACTTATGTGAACACTTGGATACAATCTTATCCGTTAAGGCATTCCCTGAGAGGGACTAATCTAAGGGTATTCCAAGATAAGTTACCTCTTGTTTTGACTCCAAGACATTACCCCCACATCTGACCTGTACACCGCAGTGTTTCCTGAGGTTTGGTTTTGATGCGAAGACAATACTTTCAATTTTACCAAGGTGTAAAGACAGCTTGTTATCTATGAGCCAGTCCTGGACTGATGACAGTTCAACACACAGGGCCTCCTCTACTTCAATTGGGTTCCTACCTGAGACAATTAGTACGGAGTCATCTTCATAGAGCAGTAACTTACATTTCACCGCACCAGGCTCCATTTACCTGTACAAGTTGTTTGCGACCAGTGAGGTAGGACTTGAACCAACCAATATTCGCCACTCCTAATGCCTGAAGTTTTTTAGATAAAATATTATGATCCACTGTGTCAAATGCCTTTTGTAGATCCAACAAAACTAGACCCGTGTAACCTCTGTCACATTCCTGTTTTATCAGATCGTAAAGGTATATTAAGCTGGTGTCTGTTGAGTAGTTCGATCTAAAACCAGATTGCATGTCGTAAAGTAGATTACGTTCCCTGATTGTATACGATACATTCCAAAACTTTGGAAATTATATCTAGAATTGAAACAGGCCTGTGGTTTCCTGCCTCAGTTTTTGCGTTTTTCTTATAAAGAGGTGTTACCCGAGCCATTTTCATGTCGTTTGGGATAAATCTTAAACTGATAGACAAATTTATTATGTGAGCTATTGGTGGAGTTATAATTGTGGCCCCATCCCAAACCTCACAGGAATATCGTCTAACCCTGTAGCCTTATTGGCACTTATATTAGTCAGTAATTTAAACACTTATTCTTGGGTGGTCTGGCGTAGTTGGAAACACTTTGTGGACTTATCTTTATAGTACTCCTGAACGTACCCCAGCCCAAACTTCCCAGAACACGTTGGGAAGGATTTTACTAGTTTAATAGCTACGGTTGTGAAAAAGGAGTTGAAGTGGTTAGCTATGATGTTCTTGTCAGAGTTAAGTTAGCCGTTGATCATGAGTCCTATCCTGTCTACTTTGTTACTGGGCTTAGGGTGAGCTTCTAGGTTCTTCAGAGTTTGCCAAAACTTCTTTGGATCGTTTTTGTTCCGGTTCACCATGTTAGTACAGTAATCAACTACCTAACTTCAGACAAGTTTATTCTGCTAGTGACGTCATCACAGTCTGGTGAAGCTATCTTGATTCATTTCTCCGTTTTTTTTTTTCATTTACTTTTTTTTTTATAACAAGCGCCGGCTTCACCTCCACGGCTACGCCATGAGCGCTTAGCTTGCGGCGCCGCTCGCTTCGCTCGCTCGTCTCATAACTTTTTATTGA
>NC_134789.1:50584089-50591589 GCF_046742065.1 Oratosquilla oratoria
ATATGTATATATATATATATATATGTATATATATATGTATGTATGTACATATAATTATATATACATATATACACATACATGTATATATATATATATATATATATATATATATATATATATATATATATATATATATATATATATACCAAGGACTACTATTACACAGGACGTGCGCACCCAGATCCCTGGGTTCGCTAGCGGAGGCCATGCTTTCTTTGTAACTTAACATTTTGTATTGGACAAATATATCAAAACTAGAAACTTAACATTGCATATAGGACAAATATATCAACTATTGACTTATTCAATGCAGTATAAGTTAATATAAACTTTTATAGTGAAATAAGAAACTATTTTTAATTCACTGTTATGCTTTGAAATGCCAATTTTAGCCGGACTTAGGTATTATTGTATGAGGTTAGTGAACACCAGGGTTGGCGATTTTTTTATCATTTTAAAAATATAAAAAATAATTTTTTTTTTACTTAAATTAGATTTATTTGATTTAAATAGATGTTTCTATATAAATTTTAAATATTGTGGGATTGCTATCTGATATACGATCTGATTGCTAAAGGACATTTTTAGCATATCAATATAAGGAGCAGTGTTATATAGACTTGCCACAAATATACAAGGAACGGTATAAGCCGTATGTGAGGACGGTATGCTCAGGTTCACTCGATTCCTCCAAGAGTTTTTTCATCTTGGTGGCATTTGCTGCATTGTCTGTCACAACACTTCCAATGTGACAACCAAAATATTGTTCAGCCCTCTTGATCGAATTTTGTACAAGTTGTAGAAGATATTCAGCAGTGTGAGGTTTCCCTGATGTGTCTATTGTGTCAACTAAATAAATCTGACCAGTAGATGTTGTTAGAGTGACACATATTATAGGCTCATTATGGATGTTAGAGCACCCATCAATTGAAAGACATACAATTTCATTATTCAGGTCATCTGCACACTTTTTACATTCGTTTTCATACACAAGATCCAAGTACTTATCAGCAATATCATTTCTGGATGAAGGAATATGACCTGGCCTCAGGTTCTGAACCATCTTGAGAAACTGAGGATGCTGAACAAGACGAAATGGTGAATTTGTAGCAAATATAATTCTTGCAGCTTCCTCGTCGAGATTTTCCTTTTGAGAGGCTGAAGTTTTTATGATAAATCTGTCCAGAGATGTTGATGACTTTCTTTTAGATAAAAATGATTTAGCAGAAGTGGCGGCTCTGGAGGAGTCTGATAGTGACTTTTTTAATGGTGGAGTCAGGTTTGCAGATAATTCAAGTGGAGCCGATGATGAAGGGATTAAAGCTGTTGATACAGATCCTGAAATGGAAACAGAAATTTTTAGCATATTGAATAATTTATAAATGAATAAATAGATGAATGAATACAGTGTGATTTAGGCTACTTTTGAGTACAGTAGTTTTTTTTTTTTTTTTTAGATAATGATCATGTTCACACAAGCCACTAAATTATTTGGAAATAATTAACAGAATATGAAATAGGTGGGCTTGGAATTCAGGCCACACAGGATTCAGTCCACTTTTAAATTCACTAAAAATAATGGGTTAGTTGGGTTAGGTTAGGCTAAATCCCTTTGGGCTGAATCCCATGTGGGCTGAATTCCAATGGAACCTAGGAAATATATTACACAATGTTGAATGAAATGATTAACAATCATCTAGGCCTCAAAGTTGAGTGGATACAGTATACTATAGTGATATAACCATTACCCAAATTTAGAAGTAATGAAGTTGAAGTATCATATCTTTAGGCCTTCACATTTTCATTGCACATGCTCTCCATTGCTCACCAGATTTATATAGTTGCGTATGAAAAGGGAGAAATGCACACAATATAAGTCAAATTATTTACCTGGGTCATCAATTTCTTCTTCTGTATGCTGTGGCTAACCTTGGCATTTATCTCTGAGATTTTAATCCTGACACAATGCCCTGTAGTTCCTGGCTGCAGTCTTTGCATTTAGCTCGGTACCCTTTGCCAGAAGTTGTTGGTAGTTTTTCAAAATAATTCCAGACAGGATAATTTTTTCTGCCTGAAAGAACCACTCTGGCAGGTCCAGAAGACATCCTTCCTGGTTGATTCCAAAGCAGCAACTGACACAGTGAGAAGCTTCTTACCTAGAACAAGTTTCAACAAGAATCTTGTTGAAACTTGTTGTGGGCTGTACAGTGATATATACTACATGTAGGCTTATACCGTTCCTTGTATACTTGTGGCAAGTCTATATAACACTGCTCCTTATATTGATATGCTAAAAATGTCCTTTAGCAATCAGATCGCATATCAGATAGCAATCCCACAATATTTAAAATATATAGAAAATCTATTTAAATCAAATAAATCTGATTTAAATAAAAAAAATAGATTTTTTTTATATTAAAAAAAAAAAAAAAAAAAAAAAAAAAACTTGTGTCCACTAACCTCATACAATAATACCTGTTAAGTCCGGCTAAAATTGGCATTTCAAAGCATAACAGTGCCTTAGAAATAGTTTCTTATTTCACTATAAAAGTTTGTATTAACTTATACTGCATTGAATAAGTCAGTAGTTGATATATTTGTCCTATATACAATGTTAGGTTTCTAGTTTTGATATATTTGTCCAATATAAAATGTTAGGTTACAAAGAAAGCAATGGCCTCCACTAGCGGATCCAGGGATCTGGGTGCGCACGTCCTGTGTAATAGTAGTCCTTGATATATATATGTATATATATATATATATATATATATATATATATATATATATATGTATGTATATATATATGATGGTATTAAAAGTATGAGAACTGGTAAGACAACTGGGTTGGATGAGTGTCATGCGGAGTGTCTAACTAAGAAAGTACGATACTGATGACGTCACACAACAGCCGACCAATGAGGAAGTAGAATAGATCGGGAGTCCCAGTCCAGCCCAGTAGCCAATCAAAAGCCTCAAAATGAAATATCAGACCACCATTAATAGTATATAAACACAAAAATTCAATCAGATATTCACACTCTAGCCACTGATGAAGCACCACTAAGTAGTGTGAAAACGCGTTCTGGCCAGTTATTCACTTTGGTAAAGCCATGCCCAAAGTAACATACAAAACAATGTCATATGGTGACATTATAAGACAACTTCCCGTGGACGGGAAAAGGGTTCTCAGAGAAAGAGAAAAGGCAGATAAAAAACTCTACAATAATAATCTTGCCATTAAATTTAACCAAACTTGCTTGAGAGAAATTCTGCTGCCCATATATACAAGTATATATATATATATATATATATATATATATATTTATTTATATATATATTAATATATATATACACATTTATGTATATATATATGTATATATATATATATAAATTTATATTTATATATACATACATACATATATATATATATGTATATACACATACTTTATATATATATATATATATATATATATATATATATACACACATATATATACTCTATATACATATATATATATATATATATATATATACATATATATATATATATTACAGGTGAAAAATGTAATCACTCATTTGTCAATCACGTGAAAACCATTGTTGGAGTAAAAAAGACTGGAGACAGGGAATCTATATATTTCGATTGCAAGTTGCAATCCTCTTCAGTAGATACCTACTGAAGAGGATTGCAGTTTGCAATCGAAATATATAGATTCCCTGTCTCCAGTCTTTTTTACTCCAACAGTGTTTTTCAAGTAATATATATGTATATATATGAGAGAGAATGTGGTGTGGGGAAGGGCAAACGAAGATGTGTTAGGAATAGAGTTTAATGTCCTAACGTTGCGACCAACTTGGTCTTCTTCAGAGGACTACAGCATTACAGACGGATCACAATTCTTATATTCGTAGTGAGAGGGAACCCGCCAAGGTATGAGCGTCATGTTTTCCCTTTGGCTAACGATTTAATTATTAGGACACTTGCTGCTTTCGAGAGGCATTTAAATCCGTCTCTGTCGTTGTTGTTCTTGTTGGCGGCGATATGTGCAGCTTCCACAGTTTTTCTCATTTTCTTCTCAAATCCCTCGTGTAGAATTTCTGCGTTGTTCCAATCAGGTAGATGTCCACATTTGTCCAGGTGACGAACACCAGGGAGTTAGATGTTCTATGGAGCCCTGAGATCGTTTTTGTGCTCATTCAAGCGTTTATTGAACCCTCGACCTGACTCACCGAAATAAGATGATGGACAACCGTTGCATGGAATACGGTAAATTACACTGAGATTATTACGCATATTATTATGTTTCTTAAATATTTTTCCTATTTTATTGGAAGATATTTTTGCTATATTTATTCCACCTTTTTACAAATATTCATCAATAGCTATGGTGTTTATAGAATTAGGGACAGAAATAAAATGAGACTTATCCTTTCCCGGGGTCCGGACGTTTGAGCCATCGTAGATCTTCTTGGCTTTCCTCGTTGTCCTGGTGATCAAACCTCCGGGGTATTTCAGCTTCCTAAAGGTATTCTTGATGTAAGTAAGTTCATCCTCTAGGAATTCTTCACTGCAGATACGAAAAGCTCTGAGAAAGAAACCTATTAGAACACCCGTTTTAACACGTCTGCTGTGTGCTGAAAAATAATGGACAAAGTCGTCCCTATTGGTGGGTTTCCTGTACACCGAGAAACTTACCTGTTGAGAACCTCTGTGTATCAACGTGTCTAAAAATGGTAAATTACACTCTTTTTCTAGTTCAACTGTGAATTGAAGACTCAACGCTGTGAATAAAGACATTCAATTCACAGTTGAACTAGAAAAAGAGTGTAATTTACCATTTTTAGACACGTTGATACACAGAGGTTCTCAACAGGTAAGTTTCTCGGTGTACAGGAAACCCACCAATAGGGACGACTTTGTCCATTATTTTTCAGCACACAGCAGACGTGTTAAAACGGGTGTTCTAATAGGTTTCTTTCTCAGAGCTTTTCGTATCTGCAGTGAAGAATTCCTAGAGGATGAACTTACTTACATCAAGAATACCTTTAGGAAGCTGAAATACCCCGGAGGTTTGATCACCAGGACAACGAGGAAAGCCAAGAAGATCTACGATGGCTCAAACGTCCGGACCCCGGGAAAGGATAAGTCTCATGATATATCTGTCCCTAATTATACAAACACCATAGAAATTGATGATTATTTGTTAAAAGGTGGAATAAATATAGCAAAAATATCTTCCAATAAAATAGGAAAAATATTTAAGAAACATAATAATATGCGTAATAATCTCAGTGTAATTTACCGTATTCCATGCAACGGTTGTCCATCATCTTATTTCGGTGAGTCAGGTCGAGGGTTCAATAAAACGCTTGAATGAGCACAAAAACGATCTCAGGGCTCATAGAACATCTAACTCCCTGGTTCGTCACCTGGACAAATGTGGACATCTACCTGATTGGAACAACGCAGAAATTCTACACGAGGGATTTGAGAAGAAAATGAGAAAAACTGTGGAAGCTGCACATATCGCCGCCAACAAGAACAACAACGACAGAGACGGATTTAAATGCCTCTCGAAAGCAGCAAGTGTCCTAATAATTAAATCGTTAGCCAAAGGGAAAACATGACGCTCATACCTTGGCGGGTTCCCTCTCACTACGAATATAAGAATTGTGATCCGTCTGTAATGCTGTAGTCCTCTGAAGAAGACCAAGTTGGTCGCAACGTTAGGACATTAAACTCTATTCCTAACACATCTTCGTTTGCCCTTCCCCACCCACATTCTCTCTCATTTGTCTGAAATAATTCTAAATATATATATATATATATATATATATATATATATATATGTATATCTATATATATATATATATATATACATATATATATATGGTTAAACTTAATGGCAAGATTATTATTGCAGAGTTTTTTATCTGCCTTTTCTCTTTCTCTGAGAACCTTTTTCCCTTCCACGGGAAGTTGTCTTATTCTGACACCATATGACATTGTTTTGACAGTTACTTTGGGCATGGCTTAACCAAAGTGAAAAACTGGCCATGTTTGGTAAAGCCATGCCCAAAGTAACTGACAAAACAATGTCATATGGTGACATTATAAGACAACTTCCCGTGGAAGGGAAAAAGATTCTCAGAGAAAGAGAAAAGGCAGATAAAAAACTCTGCAATAATAATCTTGCCATTAAGTTTAACCATACATGCTTGAGAGAAAATCTCCTGCCCATATATACAATATATAATATATGTATATATATATCATATATATATACATATATATGTGTATATATGTATATATAATGTATATATACTGTATATATTTATATATGTGTAATATGTATATATACATATATACAGTATATATATATATATATATATATATATATATATATATATATATATCGATAATTTTTATGACAGTTGCATAACTGGTGGGCTGGTCCTTGAGTAATACAGGAATTCGGATCGCCGTAATAAGTGATCTTCCTTCCCTCGGGAATCAGTTCGATTCCAGGTTTCAAGGATTTTATATTCTCTGTGGTGTAGTGGTCTAGGGCGCCGTACAGGTAATTTACGGATAGCCGGGTACAGCGGGTTCGAGCCCCGCATGCAACTGTCATAAAAATTATCGGTTTGATGTCGCTGCCATTAGCGTATTTCTCTCATAGTTACAATGGCGATAAGCGTGAAAGGGGTTCGTCCCGGTCCTTACCCCACACCACTGGTGGGCTGGTCCTTGAGTAATACAGGAATTCGGATCGCCGTAATAAGTGATCTTCCTTCCCTCGGGAATCAGTTCGATTCCAGGTTTCAAGGATTTTATAGTCTCTGTGGTGTAGTGGTCTAGGGCGCCGTACAGGTAATTTACTGATAGCCGGGTACAGCGGGTTCGAGCCCCGCATGCAACTGTCATAAAAATTATCGGTTTGTTGTCGCTGCCATTAGCGTATTTCTCTCATATATATATATATATATATATATATATATATATATATATATATATATATATATATATATATATATGGTGAACACATATGTATGCACAAGTATCACAAAACACAGGTGACTACACCGATATGCTGAACACCTTAGGGAAAATAAAAATTCTTGGAATCCGAGCGTTTTCGTGATATTTTGACATCCTTGAAGATGTGAAAATATCACGAAAGCGCTCGGATTCCAATTTTTTTTCTTTTCCCTGTAGTGTTCAGCATATCGGTGTAGTCACGTGTGTTTTGTAATACTTGCACACACACACACACACACACACACACACACACACACACACACACACACACACACACACACACACACACACACACACACACACACACACACACACACACACACACACACACACACACACACACACACACACACTTACATATATATATATATATATATATATATATATATAGTATATATATATGTATATATATATATGAGTGGATGGGTGGTGAGATAAACACAGGGAACCGTTTAGGG
>NC_134789.1:50609089-50611589 GCF_046742065.1 Oratosquilla oratoria
TATATATATATATATATATATATATATATATATATATATATATATATATACTGGTACGTTGTGACAAGTTGATGAAGGTGGAAAAAGAAGTCACGGGTCTAGTTCCGAGTTTCTAAGCTTAGAGCGAATCCGGTCAGGTATAAACTCGGAAACTCTTAACTAGACCCGTAACTTCTTTTTCCACCTTCATCATATATATATATATATATATATATATATATATATATATATATATATATATATATATATATATATATATGCACTAAAAACCCACTATCATTTGGATTTAAGAAAAGAAGGTAATAACGAATTTCCGTATATTTCGATCACTTGCTGTGATCGAAATATACGGAAATTCGTTATTTCCCTCTTTTCTTAAATCCTAATAATAGTGGGTTTTTAGTGCAATTACTAATGTGTAACGACATTACTGAACAGTGATATATATATATATATATATATATATACATATATATATAAATATATGTATACACACATATATATATATAATGTATATATATATATACATATATACATATATATGTATATATATGTATTTATACAGTATATATATGTATACAGATATATATATATATATATATATATACATATATGTATATATATATAAATACAATGTATAAATATACATATATATATATATATATATATGTATATATATATATATATATATATATATATATATATAAGGAAATAGCCAATAAATACAAAATGTAAGAATGCTGGACGTGTGACCCACGCCCGGACAATTCATCCACGACCTTTTTTAGTGTAGTTCCTTATGCTCTTGTCATACTATATTATGTTTGCTGTACTCTCTTTCTTTGTAATTTACACTGAAGATGTAATATACGAAAGCGCTCTGCTCCGTTTGTTTATTTCTTACATATATATATATATATATATATATATATATATGCATACATATACAGTATACATATATATATATATATGTATATATATATATATATACTCATATATATATGTATATACTCATGAATATATATGTGTATATGCATATATATATATGTATATATATAAATATATATATATATACATATACATATGTATGCATATAAACATGTATATGCAGGTATATAAATAGATACATGTATATATATATATACATATTTATGAACATGTATATATATACATATATATGCATATATATAGATCTACATATTTATATATATAGATCTACATATATATATATATATATATATATATATACATATATATATATATACATACATATATATATATATATATATATATATATATATATAATATATATATATATATATATATATATATATATATGACGTAAGCGGAGTAGGAAGCACAGGAGTCTTAGTCTTGAGTTTATTCCTGACTAGTTTCGCAGATATGCTTTTTCAAACGGGCTGTGGGCATTATATACATGGGGTGGACCTCACTACCTCCTCTTGTTACCATAGTTGGTGACGAGTGTGAACATTACATTGTAGCTAACGTAACAATGATGAAATTTTACAATTAAATAGGATGATAATACTAATAACAAAGAAATTATTAATAGTAATTGTAACAATAATAATGATAATGATAATAAAAATGAAAATATGAATATTTAAATAATAATAGTAACAATAATAATAACAATAATAATAATAATAATAACAATAATAATAAAAGTAATAATAATAAAAATGATAATAATTATAATAAAAATAATGATAATAAAAATGATAATAATCATAGTAATAATAATAATAATAATAATGATAATAACAATGATAATAATAATAATAATAATGATAATAATAATAATAATAATAATAATAATAATAATAATAATAATAATAATAATAATAATAATAATAATAATAATAATAATAATAATAATAATAATAATAATAATAATAATAATAATAATAATAATAATAATAATAATAATAATAATAATAATAATAAAAAAAATAATAATAATAATAATAATAATAATAATAATAATAATAATAATAATAATAATAATAATAATAATAATAATAATAATAATAATAATAATAATAATAATAATAATAATAATAATAATAATAATAATAATAATAATAATAATAATAATAATAATAATAATAATAATAATAATAATAATAATAATAATAATAATACTAATAATAATAATAATAATAATAACAACAACAACAACAACAACAACAACAACAACAACAACAACAACAACAACAATAATACTAATACTAATACTAATAATAATAATAATAATAATAATAATAATAATAATAATAATAATAATAATAATAATAATAATAATAATAATAATAATAATAATAATAATAATAATAATAATAATAATAATAATAATAATAATATTAATGATGATAATATTAGTAATAATATAATAATAGTAATAATAATAATAATAATAATAATAATAATAATAATAATAATAATAATAATAATAATAATAATAATAATAATAATA
>NC_134789.1:50619089-50641589 GCF_046742065.1 Oratosquilla oratoria
TCTTCCGGAATGCAAACTGGGAAAAATTCTATATGGAAGAGACAACAGTGGAAGAGAAATGGAATATATTGATGGATAATTACAATGAAGGGGTAAACAGGCATGTACCAAGACAAAAGCGAGAGAGAGAGTACATTAAATGTTGGTTCAACAAAAGATGCAGTGAGGCAAAAGACAGAAGGGACAAAGCTTGGAAAAGGTGGAGAAAAGACAAAAAACAAAGCAAATGGCAAATTTATATAAACTGTAGAAATGAGTATGTTAATGTGAGAAGAGAGGAAAAAAGGAACCATGAGAAGGATATTATAGATAAATGCAAAGATCAACCCAAGCTATTCTATCGGTATGTGAATGGTAAACTTAAAACCAAACAGGAAATGGTGAAACTACGCCAAGGAAATATAGAATACACAGAAGAATTAGAGATGGCCGAAGTCATGAACAACCACTTTAAAGCTGTCTTCACCAGAGAGGAAATACAAAATTGGGACGTAGATAATAATGTTGGATGGTATCTCAACATATGAGTTGTGGTAGTACGTGGTCGTAGTTGAGCGGTGTTCGGAGGCTTTAGAATAAAAAGCAGCGGAGCAACGTGTAGCTCTGTCTCTCTCTGTGGTCTTTCTCTTCTTTATTTGGTGACAGGAGGTGTTTATATACATGGCTCGTGGTTAGGTTGCCGACGAGATAATATTTATTTACAAGATGCAGTTTTAGCAAATATTAGAGATCAGGATAGGTTCTAACTACCTTATACATTGCATATACATATTTACAAATGACATACAGTTGTCCGAGGTTGGACAGGATAGACATATCCCGTAGGAAAGGGATTTAAATATAATGTGTATCAAATGCTTGGCTTGGTGGCAATCCTTTAGGGTTGGTGAGGCGTCCAACTGCGCGTGAGGTGTCCGCCTGGACAATAGCGACCTGACCCGTAGTGACCAGGTGCGTGAAGACGTCAGGTCGAGTACCAGGCTACTCTGTCTGCACCGAAGCATCCGTGTCGTGTCGATAGTATAAGCAGAGGTGGTAGATGAATGTCTAGGAGATTTTGGTGGTAGATTACGTCTTCTAGGAGGTCTAGATGCTAACAGTTGCTCGGCATACGCTACCAGTGTCCGTCCTCGCGACACCATGAGCTTGAGATCCACATAGGCTTGGTGCACGAACTGTTAAGGAGATAGAAGAAGGAGGGGTGTGCCTAGGTGAAGGGGTTGACCTTCCCTGAGTGGCAAAGGTGATCTGCACAGCTAGAAGGGAGATACTTGGTTATGGCATGATAAGATGAACATGAATGATAAATATTGGTTTTGGAAATAGATACTTGGATTTGTTGGGGCTAAAGAAACTTATACAATTCTATTTCTGAGGCTATAGCGAGGTGTCGGGATCGGTGGAGTGGTAAAGGTGTTTGTGTCTAGAGTCTCGGTCGTGTGTGTTGGTTGTAGTATGGGCGGGGATGGAATGTCATCCATGTCGAGACCTCTAGGAACTAGTTTGATATGATCTAAATGTAGGATAGCCTCTGTGAGTTCGCGTAAGTGGAGAGCTTTGATCTTATTGTGCGGAAGTATGTCGGTGACCCGAAATGGACCATGGAATTTGGGTGCAAGTTTTGATGTGGGTTGGTGGTTGGTGTGGTATATTATGTCACCTACAGAAACATTGCAATCTCTGGAGTAAGCGTTCTTCAACCTAAGCATATCTGCTTTTGAGAGAGTCAGTGACTCATGTATTCTCTTGAAAAGAGTGTTGAAATTATTGAGAGTTACCTTGACAAAATCATTGAAATCATACACAGGGGGGGTTTCTGAAGTGAGTAGGTCGTATGGCATTTTCTTATCAGATCCAAACAAAACAAAATGGGGTGATTCTGAGATTGATCTATTGATTGCGCTGTTGATGCAGGCTTGTATCATGGGTATGTGTTCGTCCCAAGATGCGTGTATGTCTGTGGCAAGGTGTCTGAGAATATTGAGTATCTTCCGATTTTGACGTTCAACGAGTCCATTTGAGCTGGGGTGGTATGGTGTGGTGTTACACTTTGTAATGTTGAACTGTTGGCAGATATTTGTGAGGATGTCGTTATTAAATTCCGTGCCGTTGTCTGAGATTAGTGTTTTCGGTGTGGTGTATGGGCAGATGACGTTATTGATTATTGTCTGAGCTACACTTTTTGCTGTCTTGTCCGCTAAAGGAGAGAGGATGCGGAACCGAGAGAAATGATCGATGCATACGAAAAGGTACTGGTTTCCATTGAGAGTGATTGGAAATTTGAGTAAGTCAATGGCAATGGTTTCAAAGGGTTTGGAAGGTGTTGGGTAATTGTGTATTGGTACTTGCCCGCTAATGTGACCTTTATGAGTTATGCATGAGTGGCATGCGTCTATGTATGTGTGTATGTCTTTACGCATGGTGGGCCAAAAGTACTTTAACCTAGCTTGCGAGAGGCACTTGTCCTTCCCGCAATGTCCTGCTAATGGAGAATCATGTAGTATTTTGAGAACTTCTGGAACAAGACTTGTGGGAACTACTAATTGTGTAACCATGCGGTTTGGTTCACATTTGTTTGTGAGCAGTGTTGTGTGGTAGAGAACCTGGTCTATGAGAGAGTAGTTGTCTATGTTGGGAGGAAAATCGTCTGTGTTTGTAGTGTCACCTGAATTTAGATAGTGTATGATTCTTTTCCATAGGGGGTCTGTCGCTTGAGCGGCAATGATGCGGTCTCGCGTAATGTCAAGTGGCTCTGATGCTTGACGTATTGTTGCTACGTTTCTACTAAGGGCGTCGGCGACATAGTTTGCATGGCCCTGGACGTAGTGGAAGGTCGGCATAAAGTCCTGGATAGTAAGGAACCATCTGGCTAGTTTCCCAGTTAGGTTCTTGCCTTTGAAGAGGTTTAAAACGGGTTGATGATCTGTGTGTACATGTATTTCGTATCCTAGAATGATGTCTTTAAAATGTTTGAGGGCATATATGATTGCGAGCGCTTCAATTTCAGTGACAGAGTAGTTTTGTTCGTGCTTGTTTAATGCGCGACTGGCGTATGCTATAGGTCTAAGTTTGGAGTCGTGTTGTTGCATTAGTACTGCGCCAAGGCCTTTGTATGAAGCATCTGTGCATAGTGTGAAGGGTTTAGAGAAGTTTGGGAATGCCAGAACCGGGGCTGTTGTGAGTGCTTGTTTGAGCTTGTGGAAAGCGGTGTTGTGTTCAGACGTCCAGTTAAAAGGAGTATCTTTCTTGAGAAGGGCTGTTAAAGGAGCTGCCATGTGAGCATAGCCTTCGATAAAACGTCTGTAAAAACCTGAAAGTCCTAGAAATGATTTCACGTGTTCTGTAGAGTTAGGGGTTGGAAAATCTAGAACAGCCTTAACCTTGTCTTGAGAAGTAATGACACCGTGTGAGTTTATGACGTGTCCTAGGAACCTTATTTCCTTTTTGAGGAAGGAGCACTTTTTGAGTTTAAGTTTTAGGCCTGCCGCGGCTAATCTTGAGAAGACAGTTTTGAAGTGTGTTAAGGTGTTCCGTGAGTGACCGTGAGGCAATGATAATGTCGTCAAGGTATATGAAGACAGTCTTTCCAATCAAACCTTCTAAGACTTTGAACATAAGTCTTGTGAAAACAGAGGGAGCAGAGACGAGTCCCATGGCCAACCTTTTGAAGTGGTAATGGCCCGTATTGGTACTGAAGGCTGTTAGAGGTTTTGATTCGTCATCTAGAGGTATTTGGAAATACCCTGACATAAGGTCGAGAGTAGAGAAGACCGTGTTGTGTTCGCCTATGGAGTAGATTGTGTCTTGGAGATGAGGAATAGGATGTCTTTCGGGAATGGTGAGTTTATTTAGCTCACGGAAATCAACAACAGGGCGAAAGAAGCCGTCGTGTTTTGGAACGACAAAGAGAGGAAAATTCCAGGGAGATAGGCTGTGTTCAATGATGTCTTGGACGAGCATATCTGCAATTATGTTGTCGACAATGTTTCTTTTACTGTGAGGAAGACGGTAAGCGGGTATGTACCGTGGTTTTGCATTTTGTTGAAGTGGTATATGATGTTGTATGATGTCTGTGAGACCTAATGGTTCGCCTGGGAGTGCAATTGCGTGTCTGTACGTGTTCAAGAGTGTCAGGAGATCTTCTCGTGCTTCAGGGAAATCTACATCGTTAATGTGTGGTGCTTTGATGGTTTCCTGTGTGTTCTGTTCTCCGTTGGTGATGGCGCATACGTGTTGTGAGTTGTCATGCTCGATTACGTGTACTGGGGCGGGATACACTGTAAAATCACAAACGTTCGTTCCTTTGTTCATCTGAAGAGGGGCATTGGTATTATTTGCAACTATGATTGTTGTGTGTCCTTTGCTCGATGTGTGAGATAGGGTGGATAAGAGAGATACACCAGATACACGGCAAGTGTCTGTGATGCAAAGAACATCTGAGTCGGGAGCTTTGAAGATACGCACTTTGAGTTTTGTGTACTCGCGTGGATAGAGTGTTTTGTCAGTTATTACAACCGCGTGAGAATTCGTGAGAGAGATCTGTGAGACGGTAGTGTATTGTGGTGATATTTCCTGTATGTTAGTGAAAACATCGTGTTTCTTGTGGTCGCGAGTTGACTTTGACATGCGCGCTGACAGTGTACGTCTATTACGTCTGTGGTGTGAGCTACGGGGGTGAGCGGATGGGGTGGGCGTGTCCGTTACACCAGTGTGCGTGTCTGTTACAAGTGTCACCTTTTCTGTTTCGTCACTGTTTTGTTCAGTTGTTGCTGGTGTTGATGTTGCATGCTGTTGCTCGAACATATGCAAGTGTTTGACGCGCGTGTTTTCTGTGTGTGCATGCGTGTTAGCTGTCTTTAGAGCCGTTATGAAGTGATTATTGAAACCAATGCCGTTTTGAGCAGGATAGATGATGATGCGATTTCTTTGCATCCATGTCAAACCTATAAGAATATCTGCGGGAAACACTACGTCCGCTATGTATACTGTCGTTGTAATGGGAGGACAGTTGGCATGCAGGGAGATGTCTAGTTCGGTTTTTCCTATGATGGGAAAGGGAACTCCGTCTACATTTTGTAATGTGATATCCGTTGGTTCTATAACTGTTACTCTACGGTGTCGGAATCGGAATTGGTCGAAGGAAACCTTTGACATTAGATTAACTGGGGATCCTGTGTCCAGAAAGAGTAGTTGTGGAAGGTTGTTGACCGTGGCGTGAAATGTCATAGCAGACGGGGATGATCGAGAGTCAGCCATCGTGAGAATCGGTAGTGGGGGGTTTGATTCTGTCTCGTGAGGTCGTGTGTTTTGTTCACCGTGAGACGATAGTCATACCGTGTTTTGTTTGTTTGTGTTGTCGCTAGTCGGGTGTTGGGGAGACGCGTATGACGTGTAGGTTTGTGATTTCAAGACGCGACATTGTGTTGTGTCGTGAAAAGCTGGTCCGTGATATGAGCAGTAGCTAGTTGGTTGTCTGTAATAACACCTGTTTGTGCTATGTCCTACTATGTTGCAGATTTTGCAAAAGAATGGTCTCCTAGATTGTGAACGCTGTCGTGATCTTGTGCGTGATATTTGTCTACCTCTTGTGTGATGTTCGTGTGACATGGGTTTATCTCTAGTGTAATGTTCTTGTGAGATTTTTGCTACTGTGGGAGTGGGTGGGTATGTGAGTGTGTGTGTAAGGGGGATTTGTTGTTGTTGAATTTGTGATTTTGTCGCTGATGTGTCCGAAAATTTTCTAGAGAAGTCAACGAGTGTTGTGTCTGGATCAAAAGGAATGTTCTCTATTTTCTTTAGTGTTTCTGGGTGAAGTCGCGAGATCAGTTTTATGTAGCCAAATAATGAGAGTACGTGATCTAGGCTGATTGTGTTATTTTTAACCCAAGGTGAAGAAGTGAGTGCGTCTTTTAGTTCTTCCTTGAACTGACTCGCCTCCCTGACTGCTCTTTCTTTGGTGAGATAAGGGGGGTTGTTAAAGTTTGTTCCTAGTGTGTAGAAGGGAGAAAGGGAGCCTAACTGTTCATATGGGGCGAAGGATTTTTTGAACTCGTCAATGAAATTTTGGAAAGTCTGTGGTTGTTGGAACGCGTCGGATTGGATTATGTCGCTTGCAAGGGTATCGTTGAAATCGATGCGACTTTTAAAGACAGCGATTTTAGTCATTTCATCGTGCACCTGTGTGCGCTGTATTTCCGAACGGACGTCATCTAAGAGAGTGTGGATGGCGATGTTTGTCCCGTTGAACTTAGGAAGAGTGTTGTCATGCTGCAGGAGTGTTAGTAGGTTTGTTGCAGAACGTTGCATGTGTGGTTGAGCGACGGTTGGGTCTGTGTTTTGATTCGGCGAGGACTGTGTGTTATTTTCGTTTTGTGCTGCCATTTTGGAACGAGTGTTGTAATGGTGTGAAACGTTGGACTGTGAATGGGTCATGCACACTTTCGTACAAAAAAGAAAAAAAAATCACCGAAAAAAATTTAAGGCTTTGCAAAAAAAAAAAAAAAAAAAAAAAAATCACTGGATAGCCTTCACTTAACCTCACTCACACAACAATTTAGAGCTACCTAGCCCCAATAAATACAGGCATCTACTTACAGTTCTGACGAGGTGAAGCGATGGTGAAGGGTTCACAAGAGGTGGAAGTTGAATAATTCGATGGAGTGTGGTGCGATGATGCAGATCTGGAAATATTGAAAGAATGAGAAGGGTGACAATGGGTTAGTCCGTGTGTGGAATTCTTCAGTTTTTGAAAGGTGTCGGCCCGACTTCCGGATGTGAGAGCGATACTTCCTTTGAAGGATGTTGTTGAGCTGGGTCACGGCGAGGGAGATGGGCTTTTGTCTCGTTGCCGGTTGCTGGGGTGGGTCGCTGGGATGACTTGTCCTGTGCGTTGGGCTGGCTCACACAGCAAGAGAGATGGCTTGAGCTGTTGTCCGCTTCGCTGGATAGGTGGATCGCTGGGATAACTTGTCCTGTGCGTTGGCTAGCTCGTTCGCTTCGCTGGATAGGACTCACAGCGAAGGTTCGAGTTGATGGGCTTGCTGGCGTTGGGTAGGTTGCACAACGTTCCTGCTCCGGGATCTTGTGCTTGCTGATTTTGCTTGTTGATCCGACTTGCTGCTTCCAGATATGTTGGATCCCGCGCAGTTTACCAGATATGTTGAATCCCGCGCTGCCTCCAGATATGTTGGATGGTATCTCAACATATGAGTTGTGGTAGTACGTGGTCGTAGTTGAGCGGTGTTCGGAGGCTTTAGAATAAAAAGCAGCGGAGCAACGTGTAGCTCTGTCTCTCTCTGTGGTCTTTCTCTTCTTTATTTGGTGACAGGAGGTGTTTATATACATGGCTCGTGGTTAGGTTGCCGACGAGATAATATTTATTTACAAGATGCAGTTTTAGCAAATATTAGAGATCAGGATAGGTTCTAACTACCTTATACATTGCATATACATATTTACAAATGACATACAGTTGTCCGAGGTTGGACAGGATAGACATATCCCGTAGGAAAGGGATTTAAATATAATGTGTATCAAATGCTTGGCTTGGTGGCAATCCTTTAGGGTTGGTGAGGCGTCCAACTGCGCGTGAGGTGTCCGCCTGGACAATAGCGACCTGACCCGTAGTGACCAGGTGCGTGAAGACGTCAGGTCGAGTACCAGGCTACTCTGTCTGCACCGAAGCATCCGTGTCGTGTCGATAGTATAAGCAGAGGTGGTAGATGAATGTCTAGGAGATTTTGGTGGTAGATTACGTCTTCTAGGAGGTCTAGATGCTAACAATAACAAGTAATCTTCCCACATGAGTGAGTTTACAAAATCACAAAAAGAAATATCAGAACATCTATCAAAACTGGACGTCAGAAAATCACATGGCCCGGATGGTATTGCAAATTGGATTCTAAAGGAATGCAAAGAAGAACTAACGGACAAAATACACATCATAATAAATAGCTCACTCAAAGAAAGAAAGATACCTAATGACTGGAAAAATGCTAACATTGTACCAATATATAAAGGAGGAAACAAGGAAGAACCCACCAACTATTGGCCAGTATCACTAACAAGCACTATAGCCAAAATTTGTGAGACAATCATCAAGAATAGATGGGTAAAACATCTGGAAGACAACAACATATGAAACCCAAGACAATTTGGGTTCAGACAAGGAAGATCATGCACCACAAACTTAATGTGCTTCTACTCAAGGCTAATAGACATAGTGCAAGAAAGAAATGAATGGGCTGATTGTGCATTCCTAGACTTGCAAAAAGCCTTTGACAAAGTACCACACAGAAAATTACTAAAAAAAACTGGAACACATAGGAGGAATACAAGGGAACCTATTAAAATGAATGGAGGACTTCCTGACTGGTAGAAAGATGAGAGTAGTGCTCAGAGAAAAAAATTCAGATTGGAAAGAGGTGATCAGTGAAGTACCGCAAGGATCTGTACTGGCACCAATAATGTTTGCTATCCATATGAATGACATGGACGAGGACGTGAACTGTTACATGAGCTTCTTTGCAGACGACGCCAAACTGTTAAGGAAAGTAGAAACTGATAAGGACTGTGAAGCACTGCAAGAAGACCTAAATAGGGTATGGAACTGGAGTCAGAAATGGGAATTGGACTTTAATACTAAGAAGTGTAGCATAATAGAGTTTGGAAAAAGCAAAAACAGAATATCAGGAAAATATACAATTGGAACCAAGGAAGTAAAGAAAGTAGGATCCGAAAAAGATTTGGGAGTAATTATCACGAACGACTTGTCCTATGATAAACAGATTAACAAAATTGTCGGGGAGACTTACAACTTGCTAAGATCAATAAAAGTGGCATTTGCATACTTGGACGAAGACATGATAAAAAAAAATATTAGTTACATTGATAAGGCCTAGACTAGAGTATGCGGCGACATTGTGGTCCCCCAGTACCAAAAAGAATATAAAGAAAATAGAAAGAATCCAAAGAGCAGCTACAAAAATGGCACCTGCACTTGCAAACCTATCATACGAGGAGAGATTGGCTAAACTGGAGTTACCGACACTGGAGCAAAGAAGAGAGAGAGGTGACCTATTGACCATCTACAGAATCATGAAAGGCACAGAGATACTTGATAGAGAGGACTTACTTAACTGGGACAAGAGAAACACAAGAGGTCATGGAAAGAAAAGAAAAAAAACATAGCTATAGAAGAGAACTGAAGAAAAACAGTTTTCCACATAGAGTTTTGGACACTTGGAATAGTATGCGCAAAAACCATTCATGAGTTTAAAAGCAAACTAGACACTGCGAGATACAATGGCGGGACATCACGAGCATAGCTCCCCTTCCCGCAAAATACAACTAGGTAAATACAACTAGGTAAACACACACACACACACACACACACACACACACACACACACACACACACACACACACACACACACACACACACACACACACACACACACACACACACACACACACACACACACACACACACACACACACACACACACACACACACACACACACACACACACACACACACACACACACACACACACACACACACACACACACAGAGGCCCGCACTCCCTCGTGCTCATCACGAATTCAGAGAGACATGGAGTTACATAAACAGATCCTTCGGGTCTTCCCTTTCTCCCTTTCTCACCTCTTTTGGCGTTACGTATTGGGTAGTTATCACTGAACCGTTAGATTACCGTATATTTGTTTTGTTTTGATTTATTCCTTCCTTCCTTCCTTCCTTCAATTCAGAGGAGATGGAGGGTGGGCGATGGTGGTCTTGGCCTTCCTGTGAACTGCTCGTGGAAGAAAACCATTCATGTTACCAATATAATAAGAATGAATGCAATAATCTTTATGTTGATCGGCGACCAGGCTCATTGCTGGGCTTCCTATGGGGTATTGTCTACATGAGTTTAGTGCCGTGAATAATTAAGGGACTTATGTGGAACCCATTACCGACCTTAGTCGGGAAGCATGACTTGGGACTGATTTCCGGGCAAATAAGGAATCATGATCATTTTTGTCTCCTGCGACCACTCCTTCCTACTTCTTCCATTCTCTAGTCTCTCCTTTACCACCTCTATGACCTTACCACATTTGAGGGATAATGTCCCGCAAGGATAGAAGCGCTGGATATTGCTGACTGACAAACATATGCAGGATGACAAATCTAGAAAATCTGAATAGATTTCTCAGTAAAACTAGCCACCTATAACGTGTGATAATTCAAACTTATACAGTACATACATACATATATATATAAATATATATATATGTATATGTATATATATATACATATATAAATACATATATATATATATATATATACACATGTATATACATATATACATATATATATATATACATACATATATATATGTATATATATATACTGTATATATATATATATGTGTGTATATATATATATATACATGTATATATATATACACATACATGTATATATATATGCATATACATACACACACACACACACACACACACACAAACACACACACACACACACATACACACACACACACACACACACACACACACACACACACACACACACACACACACACACACACACACACACACACACACACACACACACACACACACACACACACACACATATATATATATATATATGTGTGTGTGTGTATATGTTATATATATATATATATATATATATATATATATGTATATATATATATATGTATATATATATATATATATATATATATATATAAAGACTTCACGATTATGTGAATCATAACAATTTCCCATACACGCTGCCAGACGTACGGTGTCTGGTCGTATTTGTGGAATTCCCTAGGGCGGGTCGGCTAGTTACCTCGGACAAAGAGGTTACTATGCTTTCGGTCACACTTTTTTTTTTTTTTTTTTTTAATTCAATCCAAAATGTTAGGAATTAATTTATTTACTTCTTCATTCATTTGATATTTATTTGTTATCTATTCATTTATTTATACTTATTTTATATACACACTAGCCAAATTACCCGCGCGTTGCTGCGAGTTCGTGAATCATCCCTGACCTAACCATACCCCACCTAACTTTAACCCTTAACCCTAACCATAATATATATATATTTTAAATGAAACAGTTATCCAAGTACCTGGAGTGATAGGGTGTCTGAATATATATGGTTATGGGGGTCTATCTGCAGAACCCTAGGAGGAGTTCGTGAACAAACAAACAAACAAACAAACAAACAAACAAACAAACAAACAAACAAACAAACAAACAAACAAACAAACAAACAAACAAACAAACAAACAAACAAACAAATAAACAAACAAACAAACAAACAAACAAACAAACAAACAAACAAACAAACAAACAGAGGCTACTACTTCATTATAGTAGATATACATAATATTCTTTTTACTAGGGGTGATCAGAAAGTAATGACAGTCGGACTCGTAGCTGAGAGACTATAAGTGTTGGGGGGGGCGGGGAGCAAGGGGCAGCAAATGTTGCCTGTTGTTACATGTTTGAGCTTGTCGCTGTTTGTCTAGCTTACATTTTATCGTTGCGCTGTGCGATTGCGTCATTGGTGGTTTGCCTCTCTAACCGGAAACATGGATTTTTCGAAAGAAGGCTGCAGATTCTACACCTTCACAAGGTGGAAACTCGGGAAAAAAGCAACGGAGATCAGAGAGGAATTGTTGCAAGTTTTTCCCGAGTCTACTCCATCACTGGAAACTGTTTCCCGCTGGATTCGAGCTTTCGCAGCCGGAAAATTGCAGCTAGAAGATGATCATCGTCCTGGGCACCCTCGACGACGGGCCATCATTGACGAAGATCCAACTGTTACTCTTCGATTCTTATCCTTGGAGCTCGGTGTCAGTTATGGGAGCGCACATGACATCGTGCATGAACACTTAGGGCTGAGGAAGAAGTGTGCTCGATGGATACCTCATTTGCTTACGGAAGAGCAGAAGAGCGAACGGGTGCGGATTTGTCGTCTATGGCTGGCTGAATTCGAGCCAAATGGTCCGAAACGGTTCTCAGATGTAGCTACCGGAGATGAGTGTTGGGTTTCTTTCTTCACCACCAGAGACAAGCAGTCTAACATGGTGTGGTTGAGTGATGAAGAACCTCGACCTCAGATTCTGAAGGAAGGATTTCGCAGCAGGAAGCGCCTTTTCACCATCTTCTTCAATTCACAAGGACCAATGTGTGTGGATGTAATGCCTCAACAGTGTACTATCACAGCCCAGTACTACACTGATCACGTCCTTCCTCGAGTCCTGGAATATCAGGCCAAGACTGCACCAACCCGTCGCCGATCGCGCCTTTTGCTGCACCATGACAATGCTGCCCCCCACAAAGCTCGCCTCACTGTGCAGTTCCTGGAGCAGCAGGGGATCACACTTCTCCCCCACCCACCCTACTCGCCTGACCTTGCTCCCTGTGATTTTTGGTTGTTTCCAAAGATCAAGGGTGCGATCGCAGTGAAGCTGTTTCATCGCATCCAAGATCTGGCGCGAGCAGTCAATTCAGAGCTACGAGGTATATCGGCTTCTGAGTACCGTGAGTGCTTCATGAAGTGGCGAAAGAGGATGGAACGTTGCATAGAGGCAGGAGGGGAGTACTTTGAAGGAATGTAGGCCACTATTTGGATTTACCTCTGTACCGTGAAAATATATGGTATCACTGTCATTACTTTTTGATCACCCCTCGTAAAATGAGGTAAACTGTCTTAGGGGAGGTTTGAGCCCTTGAGTGCCTCTACTAGCTGTTAATGATACAAAAGACGACCATACATTTTCGTCATATGACGCATTATCTTAGCCAGTCAAGCTCTAAGGATTATATGTAATCATAATCAAAAGGGCGTGGATCAATTTCAAGATGCTAGTAATGAACCTATGCTAGTCATTCTTCACTATATAGTTCATTCATGAGATTATATATAATCTATATGTAGAACAGCTCCATGTAATTTTGATTAACTATAGGACTTAATTAAAGATTTATGAATTTCGAAATGGGAGGTGATTTTATTAGTGTAGTACGAGTTTTCACACCTATCCCAAATATGGTGGTGAGGAGCCTATGCTAGGAGGTCCGTAGCTGCGGCCAGAGCCGTCGACTTTGCTCTACGCGCCAGGACTGATGGGGTAGTTAACAATCATTGCTGGAAATCGGAGAGATGCACGGGATTCGAACCCAGAACTAATCAAATACGAGAACACAAAAATATATCAAGCGAAAATGGTGTTGGTTACCAGAATGTAGGTTTAATCAAATACAATAGAAAGGAATATAATACAATAGGATGTGAAGGAAGGAGATGCAGTACATTATACTCCTTTCCAATAAGAAATTACATTCGATTTCTGCAGTGCAGCTCGGTACAGTTGGTAGTCCTGTAGACTCCTACTCCACACAGGCACCAGCGACATGCAAATTCCTCCCCTCCTTCAGAAAATATTATATTTCTCCACTTTGTTCATAAGATAGGAAAATTTGGTTACAATAATTAGAAAGAGCAGTCATTCTACAACTATAAAATCTTCATAACTCGATAGGTAAACTAAGTAATTATATGGAGCTGAAGTCAAAGAAAGGAAATTATCGGCTTATACATATCTTTACTTATAATCGATGTTTACAGCAATTATGATAACAAATGTAGAATAAAACATGTGTTCTCCAACATAAACAACTGAACACGATGGTGCATTCAGATTTCACACAAGAAGCCGTTAAAAATAAGATTAAATATTTTTATAAACATTTTGCGTCATGACGTAACTTATTCATCATTTAACTAATAAGAGAAATTATTCGTTTTACTTATATCTATATTTTTCTAACCTTTTTGAGTACACTCAAATAATCTACCTACCATCTCCACAGATGATAAATTCACATTACTTAAAAATAGTCTCGAAAAAGAATGATAGAAAACAAATACTTTCTCATGATAAATTAAATGATGAATAAGTTGGAAGGAGGAGGAGGAGAGAAGGAGTCAACAACTACCATCCTCTCTCCCTCCCTCGCGGCACAAGCGTCATGACGCAAAATATCTATAAAAATACTTAATTTTATTATTTCTTATGGTTTTCTATATGAAATCTGAATGCACCATCGTGTTCAGGAGTTGCTTGTGTAGGAGACCATATGTTTTATTCTACATTTGTTATCATAATTGCTGTAAACATCGATTATAAGTAAAGATGTGTATTAACGTCAAAGGACAAAATGTGTATTAACATCAAAGGACAAATTATCACGATGGGGTGTAATGACAGTGGAGGACAAAAGATCACGATGGGATGTAATGATAGTGGAGGACAAAATATCACGATGGGATGTAATGATAGTGGAGGACAAAATATCACGGTAGGATATAATGTCAGTGGAGGACAAAATATAATTTTAGGAAGGGATGCCGGACAGAATGTGAATGAACGACGGAAGCCGGTGTGGAACATGGTGACATAGGGGGGCAAAGTGTATATAATAGATCGGATGACCGTGAGCGACCAGATGTCCGTGATGGGGGAAATATTAATGAAGTAATGAAGTTAATGAAGGACCAAATATCAATATAGAGCAAGGTGTCAATAAAGAACAAAATTATAATGTAAGGCATGATATTGAAACTCAAAACGCGTCAAAAAGAAATAATCACGAGTCTCTTAAAACCATGTATTTTAATGCTCATAGTATTAGGAACAAATTCCAAGAAATACAGGCGTATGTCAAAAGCGAAAGTCTCGATATGATATGAATAACCGAGACATGGTTAAATGGTGGAGAGTTTGAAGCTGAATCTAATATTGCGGGATTTAAACATTTTCTTCAGGATAGAAACCACAAGAAAGGTGTGGGTGTTCTGTTGTGCGTTAAAAGCAATGTCCATGCCTGTGTTTCAGAGAAAGTGAAACAGGATGCATATGATAGTTTGTGGGTAGAATTAACACAAATAAATGGACAAAAAATGAATGTAGGTGTAATATATAGGCCAAAGACCTTATCATTAGCAAACGACAATCTGTTGTTTCAAGAACTGTCTAGTTTCTGCAACAGGGACTTATTGATAATGAGTGATTTCAACTGACATTGATTGGATGACCCTACAACATGGCCATATAGGTAGTCGCTTGATAGATTTTCTCGGTGACAATTACTTAGTTCAGCAAGTAAGAGCCCACAAGACATGGAAACTTACTCGATCTATTGATCACTAGCTGCAAAAGCATGATAACCGATGTAGAAGTTGGTGAAACTATTGTAAATAGCGATCACAACTTAGATTCAAACAACTAAAAATATTTAAATAGATACTTGTGTTTCTAAAATACCCGATTTCAGTAAAGCTCAGTTCATAGGACTACGTCAGGAGCTTCAGCTTACAGATTGGGAGGCAAAATTAAGCGAAAGACCTGTAGATCAGATGTGGGAAATATTTCAAAATACGCTTACTAAGATGATTCATACTTACATACCATTTAAGGACAGACGTCCCCCAAAATCAAGCTTGCCCAAAATGGCTTGAAAAAGAAACTGAAAAAGTATTGCTAAGAAGAGACAGGCTTATAAGAAATACAAGTATTAACAGTATTAACACAGAGAATAAAAAAAAGACAATAAAAAACGAAAACGACACTATGAAATGAATATTGCTGATAAATCCAAAGAGAATCCCAAAGAATTCTATAGTTACATTAGAGATAACAAGGTTATTAGGAATCACATTGGTCCACTATTATCTGCTGACGGTCAGATCTCAAATCATCTAAGCAGTTTATTTCAACCTCTGAGAAAGCAAATAAGATTCTAGGACTGATTGCGCGATCTTTTGACTTCAAAAGTCCATCACTCATTAACAAGTTATATAAATCGTTAGTTCGTCCACATTTGGAATATGCTGTTTCCGTATGGTCACCGAATCTCATTAAAAACATTGACAGATTGGAAAAAGTACAACGGTAAGCCACAAAACTGATTCCAAATATAAAAAATAAATCATACGAAAATCGACTAAAACATATGAATCTGTTTTCCCTAAAAAAGCGTAAACTCAGAGGTGACTTGGTACAGGTCTTTGAGATTCTAAAGGGAATTGATAACATCAAAAGGGACAAAATTTTCACACTGAATGAGAATCCGACAAGAAACAATGGTCTCAAACTGTCAGGAAATAGATTTAATTTGGAAGTGGGTAGAAACAACTTAGCCAATTGTGTAGTTAATTAATGGAATAAACTTCCTGCAGAGGCAGTGCAATGTAGTTCAGTTCGAAGCTTTATGAATCATTCAGATAAGCACCTAAGCAAGATGCTGTAATGACTGTCATTTATTTTATATCATTTGTTTTGTTATCATTTGTTTATTTGTTTTGCTATCATTTGTCTGTTTGTTTATTATTATTTGCTTGATTGCTATTTCTTATTAGTTATATGTCAATTCATTATTTTTTACTATTTGCCTGTTTGTTTATTATTTATATATATTTTTATCATTATTTACATTATTATATTTTTCATTTGCTCATTTATTTATTTATTTATTCATTTATTATTATTATATATACATATATTTTTTCACACCCGGGTTAAATATGGACCAAAAGGTCTCTTGTCGTCATGCTCCGCCTTTGTAATCCTTTGTATAAACCGATAATTAATTTTCCTTGAATTCAACTTCACATAATTACTTAGTTTCTTATCCTATCGAGTTTTGATAATTTTGTTTTAGTTATAGGATGACTGTTCTTTCTAATGATTGGAATCATAATTTCCTATCTTATGAACAAAGTGGAGAAATATAATATTTTCTGAAGGAGTGGAGGAATTTGCGTGTCGCTGGTGCCTGTGTGGAGGACTACCAATTGTAACGAGCTGCACGACAGAAATCGAGTGAAATTTCTACGTGGAATGGAATATAGAATACAGTAGAGGGGAACACAGTGGAAGGGATAAAATGTATTGGAATACAGTAAGAGAGAACAATTGAAAGAAGTAATAGGTTGGAATATAATAGTAGGTAACAGAAAGCAATGGGAAACAATGAAAAAAATGTAATAGAAAGCAGAGGAATACAATCGGATAAGATGCAAGAAAAAGGAATACAGCACAAAAGGAAACAAAAGAAAAGAAAGAAGAAAG
Organism: Oratosquilla oratoria; assembly: GCF_046742065.1. Taxonomy (NCBI): domain Eukaryota; kingdom Metazoa; phylum Arthropoda; class Malacostraca; order Stomatopoda; family Squillidae; genus Oratosquilla; species Oratosquilla oratoria. The sequence continues at coordinate 50,636,264 of NC_134789.1, forward strand.
AGTTGATGGTAAGCATACATGGCATGTGACACGAGTTGACTGGTCTGCTTAAGCAAATCAGTCGTAATTTGTCTGCTACGAGATGTAAACTTCAAAGATTTGTGCATGCGTACTTGTAATCAATTTGGCGAAATAGTTTGATATATTCTCCAACCTTGAGTGATTTTCCGTTGTGGAATCTCACCAGAAACAGGGTTGAACCAAGCGAACAGTGTTATCTTACTCGCTTCAGCAGCTTCGGAGTTAACTCGGAATGTACACCACATTTCTTAATATTTATGTGGAGTACTGAGCATCGTGCTCGCCTTGGAACTCAGCAGGCCAGAGTTCAATTCTCAAAGGTTACCGACAAATTCCTCTTTTCATGAATTTCATAAAAAACATAAGAAATAAGAACATTGGAATGAAGGAGACTGCGAGAGACCATAAGTTCTATACTGGGCATTTCCATACCCCTTACCACCTGTCATTCCTATCCATTAAGTTATCTAATCTTCTCTTAAAACAACCAATTGTTTTCATACTCGCTACATTGTTACTAAGTCTATTTCATTCGTTAACCACTTAAACCTAAATTTGTCCAATTTAAACCTCCGAAGACTTTGTCAAAAGATTCGGATCCAGCTAAGCACATTCTGGTGTAACCTCTTCATCTCAATATAAAGATAAATAGACACACACATACACACACACACACACACACACACACACACACACACACACACACACACACACACACACACACACACACACACACACACACACACACACACACACACACACACACACACATATATATATATGTATATACATATATATACAGATATATATGTATATATATATATACACATATATATATATATATATATATGTATATATATATATATACATATATGTTTGATGAATGGTTTAGACAGATGAGAGACTGGGTGGAGGAAGAATAAGCGAAGATGGGCTGGAACTTTTATTTTTTCTTTTATTGCTTACAAGCCCACCGGCTGCGCCGGCCCGGCTACGCTGGGGGGCTTGGCCTGCGGCGCTGCGCCTTCGGCGCGGGCGCTGCGCGCCCTGGGCTACGCCCCTTTTTAGGAAAATAAAATATCAAAATGATATTGCTTTTTATTTCTTGTCAACATCTAGCTGTTCTTGCAAGTCATCTATATAGGCGATTTGTGCTGGTGTTAAATTTCCGTTCAAAACACCCTTTTTATATTTTTTTTAATTCTTTTTTTCCTTTAAGTAATAACTTTTTTTTTACTTGTTTTTCTTGTTTCAAAACTTTGCGAATTGTTAAAGCTTTTGCTTTGGCCTCTCTCCGTTCCTTTCTAGCCTCCTTCTTCTTCATTCGTTCTTCTTCTTCGAGTTCTTCTTCTTCTTCTTCGAGTTCTTCTTCTTCTTCCTCGAGTTCTTCTTCTTCGAGTTCTTTTTCTTATTCAAGTTCTTATACACTTATGCCCGCCAGGCGACCGGGCGATGTAACCAATTTGCCCCAAGTGCCGCTGGCCGCAGGAAAAGAAAATTTTCGGAAGACAAATATTTTTATTTAGTATAATACGTTTCGACCGACTCGGTATTCTTCAGTAAGCTGTCTACAAACAGTTTGGATCACACATTTATACATCCGAGGATGGGAACAAGGACAGGTCACCCCGCTGGCTGTCTGGGGATTCCCTTTCCCGTATCATGCATACGTTTCCCAATTGTATCTATAATTAATTTACTTGTTGCCTTTGACAAACAAACAAAACCTTCCCTGTCATTGATATTTTCATAATAATTAATGTAGGCAGCTTCAACAGTCTTCCTCATGTCTCTCCTTAATCCCGTGTGTAAAACCTCGACTCCATCCCAGTGGGGCAAAGGTCCAGATCGGTCAGCATGTTGGACGAGTGAGTTAGACGTCCTGTGTGACCTCAAGTCTCGTTTGTGCTCAGCTATGCGTTTCTCGACGCCTCGACCTGACTCGCCGTAATACGAAGATGAGCATCTACCGCAAGGAATACGATAGATGGTACTGAGGGCATTTTGGGACAGTCCTTTTATATTCTTGGTCTTGACGATTTTTCCAATATTGGAATTGGACGTCCTTGCTATTTTTATCCCACTCTTCCCAAGAAATCTGTCTATGCCTTCAGTTATTCTTCCTCCACCCAGTCTCTCATATATACATGTATGTATATACATACATATATATACAGATATATATATATATATATATATATATATATATATATATATATATATATATATATATGAGAGAGAGAATGTGGGTGGGGAAGGGCAAACGAAGATGTGTTAGGAATAGAGTTTATTGCCCTAACGTTGCGACCAACTTGGTCTTCTTCAGAGGACTACAGCATTACAGACGGATGACAATTCTTATATTCGTAGTGAGAGGGAACCCGCCAAGGTATGAGCGTCATGTTTTCCCTTTGGCTAACGATTTAATTATTAGGACACATGCTGTTGTTCTTGTTGGTGGCGATATGTGCAGCAACGACAGAGACGGATTTAAATGCCTCTCGAAAGCAGCAAGTGTCCTAATAATTAAATCGTTAGCCAAAGGGAAAACATGACGCTCATACCTTGGCGGGTTCCCTCTCACTACGAATATAAGAATTGTGATCCGTCTGTAATGCTGTAGTCCTCTGAAGAAGACCAAGTTGGTCGCAACGTTAGGGCAATAAACTCTATTCCTAACACATCTTCGTTTGCCCTTCCCCACCCACATTCTCTCTCATTTGTCTGAAATAATCTTAAATATATATATATATATATATATATATATGTGTGTGTGTGTGTGTGTGTGTGTGTGTGTGTGTGTGTGTGTGTGTGTGTGTGTGTGTGTGTGTGTGTGTGTGTGTGTGTAACATTACGAGAATGTTACTTGCGCTTTGGTAACGAGGGAGTGGAGACTCGAATGAGTTTGGTGGGTTTATTCTGGTAGGCGCGAGTGTCGACCTAGGCTGGGTCAGCGGGCAGGGCTCGGCGCCCTGCCCTGAACACCAAAGTGACCGCAGAGTGACCTGAGTCGCGACCCGCTTGTGGCAAGTACAGAATAGAACTGAGCTGGACACCCAAACCTGGCGTCCTTATATACACGTCATGCGTACGCTAAAGAAGCACACGACCCATCCTGACCGAAACATGGCTCGGCAGGGCCTAGGTTGTGCTTTCATGAGGATATATATGCATGTAGTACAGGAGTAATATAGACTTAACCTACACAAATATAATACAAGGCCAAAGGCCAGCTATTTCTACACAACATATAAATTTCCTGTCCCTTCCACTTCTGCAGCGGCGATACTATAAGCCGTATATATATATATATATATATATATATATATATATATATATATATATATATATATATATATAATATATATATATATATATATATATGCATGATGTGTGGTCGGGGACTTGTACAGTCCTTTTGAACCATCGTACGTAGCACAGGTAAGGGTTCGAATCCCTTGGCAGAGCTTCTAGAAATATTCAATCTGTCTTACACACACACACACAATGTATATATACATATATATATATATATATATGTATATATATATATATACATATATATATACATATATGTATATATATATATTTAAGTTGTATAGGTAGCTTGCTTACTCCGAAGTAGGTGTGGGGTAAGAAAGGTATTGGAAAAGTAGTTCCGTAGTCTACAACCAATCAGTTGTTTCCATGCGTCTTTACTTCACGATTGGAGACTTATCATCATCCAAAGAAGAACGCTGATTACTTTGATCTTCTTTTATCTTTTCTTTCCATTATCTTCCTTAAATCTCTCCTTTACCACCTCTATAGAGCCACGTCTTCTGCACAATATTGTCCTCAAGGACAGAAACGCCGGTTATTGGCAACAAAAGACAATATCAGTCTTTTGGAGTGAAATCTAACACACGGTTGAAAAAAAAGACCACTCCCCTCTAAAAAACATTATTGATATTATCATGATCATTTTATTATTATTATTCGTTTATTTATTTTTTCTTTAAATTTAGGATGTACTCTCAGGGGGTAAAATCCTCTGTAGAAGCTAGGCTCCCTCATCCTTGGCATCGACCTTGTATTGAAGCTGTTTTTCACTTCAAGAAAAAAAAAAAAAAAAGTTCGGAGACCAACAGCCGATTATATGAAAATAGATTCAATTCATGGCTAGTATGTTTGTGTGTGTGTGTGTGTGTGTGTGTGTGTGTGTGTGTGTGTGTGTGTGTGTGTGTGTGTGTGTGTGTGTGTGTGTGTGTGTGTGTGCGTATGTGTGCGTGCGTAGATATGCCATCTATCATCACCACTCCTTGTATCTGAACATAACTATATTATCAACTATGATTGCATGATGCATCTTGCATCGAAGATCAATTTCTTCGTGTCCTGAAAAGAAGCGAGCTGAAGGTAAAAACTTGTTCGTACCTCTGGTCTTTAGGCACCTCAAGAGATGAGATCACGACAAGAGCGACAACCACCGTCACCATCACCACCGCCACCAACATCACCACCATTACTCCTACCACCCGCACCCTTACCACCACTAATATTTTCAACACCACCACTAATATCATCTCTACCACCATTACCACCACCCTTATCCCCTACCACCACTACTATCTTCTCTCCCACCACTACCACCATCAATATCTCCTGTACTACCATCATCAGTACCTATACCACAAATACCATTACCAATGCCACCACCACGCCTTAGATATATGCACATATTTCCCTTGGTTGAATAAAATCGGCTTATCGTGTCTGAGATACTGCACAAGCATACTAGATTACTTCTAGTATATTAATATGATATATTATAAAACAGAAAATAAAAGTGGATAATGAGAAGAAATGATTATCTACGACCCCCCCTCCCCAAGCGCCCCCTCAGCGTATGAAACAATGAATTCAAATGTTAGACAAAGAAAAGGTGGGGGTGGTGGAGCCTATTCCATTCTACTGACACCTCTTCACGCAGACTAGTTTTATGTACAAATAATATTACATTTGATAAATCTGGTTGTACAGTAAGTCCCGCCTTTTGGAAAAAAAAAAGAAAAAGAAAAAGTGGAAAACCTTCCGTCAGGAGGAAGTTGAAGCTGTCATCTTTGGCTTATGTCCAGTGCCGTCAGGAGTGCATCTATCCTATTCTATCTATATATTTATTTATTTGATTACATACCCGTATGCTTATTAATCTATATATTCATTATTCACTTAGTTATTCAGTTATCTAGTTATTCTTGCATTTATTTGTATATCTATCTATTTGCGTTTCCTACTCCCACTTACGTCACCCTATCATACTCTC
>NC_134789.1:50649089-50656589 GCF_046742065.1 Oratosquilla oratoria
CGATAAATTAAAATTGGGTAGGTGTTTAATGAGAGAGGATTCAATAATTTTTCTTCGAAAACTACACTGGGATTTATAAATAATTTCAGCCTTTTCCCAATCCATGCGGTGGTCCTCCTTACTGGTGTGGAGAAACACAGCTGGATTTATATATATATATATATATATATATATATATATATATATGTGTGTGTGTGTGTGTGTGTGTGTGTGTGTGTGTTTATGTGTGTGTGTCTGTGTGTGTGTGTGTGCTATCGTGAAGTGTGGTCGGGGACTTGTACAGTCCTTTTGAACCATCGCACGTAGCTCGGTCGCTAGCGTCTTAGCTTCGTGAATATGCACGCACAGGTCAGGGTTCGAATCCCTTGGCAGAGCTTCTAAAAATGTTCAGTTCTTAAACATACAGAACTTGTCGGAGGGCTCGCCTAATATGGGGATTGGATGAAAATGAGACTACGTCTTCTGCAGCTACGCGAAGTGTGGTCGGGGTCTTGTACAGTCCTTTTGAACCATCGCACGTAGCTCAGTCGCTAGCGTGATTATGCACGCACAGGAGAGGGTTCGAATCCCTTGGCAGAGCTTCTAAAAATGTTCAATCTGTCTTAAATATACAGAACTTGTTGGAGGGTTCGCCTAATATGGGGATTGGATGAAAATGAGACTACGTCTACTGCAGCTACGTGAAGTGTGATCGGGGTCTTGTACAGTCCTTTTGAACCATCGCACGTAGCTCAGTCGCTAGCGTCTTGGTTTCGTGATTATGCACGCACAGGTCAGGGTTCGAATCCCTTGGCAGAGCTTCTAAAAATGTTCAATCTGTCTTAAACATACACAACTTGTTGGAGGGCTTGCCTAATATGGGGATTGGATGAAAATGAGACTACGTCTTCTCAGGCTACGTGAAGTGTGATCGGGGTCTTGTACAGTCCTTTCGAACCATCGTACGTAGCTCAGTCGCTAGCGTCTTGGCTTCGTGATAATGCACGCACAGGTTAGGGTTCGAAACCCTTGGCCGAGTTTCTAAAAATGTTCAAACTGCCTTAAAAAAAAAAAAAAAAAAAAAAAAAAAAAAATATATATATATATATATATATATATATATATATATATATATATATATATATATCACGAACCCACAGTCGGAATAAAAGGAAACTTTAGAGGAAAATGTAACTTTTATATTTCGGCTAATAGCTATAGCCCTGGAAAGTACTTTCCAGAAGAGGGCTATAGCTATTAGCCAAAATATAGAAGTTACACTTTCTTCTAAAGTTTCCTTTTATTCCGACTGTGGGTTCTTCGTAATCATTATTTACAAATGTACTACAACATTTTGTCTAAATGATACATATATATATATATATATATATATGCGGAAAAACCACCAAGGAAAAAGAAAAACTGATGACCAAGCGCTTTCGTCTATTCAGACATCCTCAGGGTACATAGAAAAGAAAAAGTACACAAGAATATATACAAAGAGTATGAGGTCAGGGAAGGAACCAGGAGAGGTTGCGAGGATCTAATGTCAACCTGACCCGTTCGCGGCAGCGGACGTTTGGGCTACTACTTTTTTCACAATAAAATTGTCTAACTTATACATACCATGACTTAAATTTAAGTTATTGACAAATGTATCTTTGATCAGACTGGATTCTATTATATTTCTCGTCAAATATGACTTATCTTTAACAATTTCTTTAGCACCCTCCCAATTTATACAATGATTAAAATCCCTTAGGTGAATAAATAAGGCATTAGACATCTGCCCACTCTTGACGCTATACTGATGTTGTTTTAACCTTACTTTTAATTCTTTTCCAGTCTGACCAATATAGCCTTATTTATTCACCTAAGGGATTTTAATCATTGTATAAATTGGGAGGGTGCTAAAGAAATTGTTAAAGATAAGTCATATTTGACGAGAAATATAATAGAATCCAGTCTGATCAAAGATACATTTGTCAATAACTTAAATTTAAGTCATGGTATGTATAAGTTAGACAATTTTATTGTGAAAAAAGTAGTAGCCCAAACGTCCGCTGCCGCGAACGGGTCAGGTTGACATTAGATCCTCGCAACCTCTCCTGGTTCCTTCCCTGACCTCATACTCTTTGTATATATTCTTGTGTACTTTTTCTTTTCTATGTACCCTGAGGATGTCTGAATAGACGAAAGCGCTTGGTCATCAGTTTTTCTTTTTCCTTGGTGGTTTTTCCGCATATTTAGAATCACGAGTTTATGTGATTTCTCATGCATATATATATATATATATATGTACATATATATATGTATGTATATATATATGTGTATATACATATATATATATATGTATATATATATATTAGGCCAGTCAATAGAGGAGTAAAAAAAGGCGAATAAGGAAAAAATCTGGGAAAGCTGTAATAAGCCTTAATGTGTTTATAATACCTTACTTAATAACATATTAATTTTGCACCCCTCTACCCCCCCGGATTTGGCCGCCATCTTGAAAAAATGGCGACCAAAAACAGTTTTTTCCAAATATCTCACTAGAAACTAATTTTAACGAAAAATGTATTGAAACAAAATTTATTTTACATAAAATTTTCTACAAAAGTTATTTTATTCAATTTTGTGATATACCTCACTGTTTTTGCGCTAAATGTGCGAAAAGATTGTGTTTATCTTTATTTGATACCTACAGTGCACAAAGATCATATAATAATTTCCTTTGTATGCTATACTGAATAAAGTATCTAAGTTCCTAACTTGATTATAGTCTTTCTTTTGTTTCAGAACTATTAAAATAGATAGTTAAAGCTTCAGTGAAACCCCAGGCAGTTGTTGGTGCAAAATGTCTTCATTGGGGAAATGTTTAATATGCGATGGACAGCTTTCTGTGGGTGAGACTAGAGAAGTTAAAGAGAAAGGAATAAAGACACTGATTGATTATAGCATTAAGTGGAAAGACGGAAAACATTCTCTGTTAGAAGGACTAAAAAGTGTGAAAGTGCATGAAAAATGTAGAAAAGTGTATACAAAAGAACGGAGAGCTGAAACTTTCCAAGCAAGGCAGAAAACCTCGCAAGTGCCGACAACGTCACTGAGAAGTCAAGAATTACAGTTTGATTTTCTTCATGATTGTCTCTTTTGTGGAAAAGATGCATCAAGTGACTTTTTGAAAAAAGAAAGCAAAAAATATTTAGGTGATCGTGAATCTGTGCACTGTATAGAGATGCTGCATGTTAAGGATACTATTTTGAAAGCTGGTGAAATGAGAAAAGATGAATGGGGCAAAGAAGTATGTACTCGTATATGTAACGTAGTGGATTTAGTTGCTGCTGAGGCAAGGTACCATTCAGCCTGCATGAAAAAATTCTACCAAACATCTTCTGGTATGAAACGTGGTCGTCCCAAAAGCTCTACGGTTTCTGAGGCAATGAGTCATGCTTTTAACTACTTGGAGGAAAATCGAGAGGAATGCCAGTTTACTTTCAGTGAGATTTTTTCAGAATATGAGGGTGAGCTACCAACTGATAAAACCATAAAATCTGAATTGATAGAGAGATATGGACATGATATTATTGTTTCTGTGAACAAAAATAGAAAACCAGTGATCTGTTTCCGTGACACAGGAAACAAAATTTTGACTGACGCTTTGTACGAAAATCATAGAAGTCATGACGAGAAGGAAGAACGGCTTCAGATTGTAAAGACTGCCGCCAGAATAATTGCTGAAGATATAAGATCGCAGATGTACGAAGCAGATCAGTATCCACCACCAGAAAATTTCCTAGAAGAATTGGATTCACTTATTCCAGAAACTCTCCAGTGCCTTGTTAAGACAATAGTCTTAAAAAACAAGAAAGGAAATCAAAGAAAATGGAATAGGAAATGTACAGCAATTTCACATGCTATCCTTACAGCAGCTAGACCAAATTCTTTCATATCTCCTCTACAAATAGGACTTGCTGTTCACTTAAGTCAGAAGTATGGCTCTAAGCATCTACTGAACGTGCTCTCTGCGTTGGGATTATGTGCGTCCTATGCTGAGGCAGCACTCTTTCAAGTATCTGCTTTGCAACATCCAGCCAAGGAACCTCCGAATGATTCATTTGCACAGTTTGTATTCGACAATGCAGATGTGAACATCTCTACTATTGATGGATTTAACACATTCCACAGTATGGGAGGAATTCAGTGTGTTACTCCTCAGAATAATATTACTTGTTGGTAAATTTAGAGACCCATCTGCTGTACCTGAACAGATTGCTGAAGTAGGCGAGGCTTTCATTATTCAGCTATACGGAGCTAATGAATGCAAATCCCTTTGTGATGCACGATATCAGTGTTTTGTCCAGGCGCTAAACAAAATAAATTTCTCTTTGGCTTCTTTACCTCCAACAGATGCAGCAGCCAGATTTCATTCCTTACGTACTTATCACCAAGTGCAGAAGTGGTTGGGAAATGACTTGCCACCTACGCAGTGGGGATGGAAGGCTACTTCAAAAGGACTGGTACCAGTCACTACAGATAAAGACCCTGCTCCACCAGAACTGATAAATATTGTATCTTGCAAGTGCCACAAAGGTTGTGGGACCACCTCCTGCAGCTGTAGAAAGGCAGGCTTAAAATGTTCCATGATATGTGCTTCTTGCAAGGGCCTGTCATGTTCAAATGTTGACATCATCGTTCATGAAGATGACTGTGATGATCCTCTTGATGCCATGTTAGAAAACTTCCTAATGCCAGAAAGTGAAACAGCTCATTGAATCAGAAAAAAATATATTGTAAGACAACAGTCAATTTCCTTGTTGTTGTAATTCTACAAAATAACAAGCAAAAAAGTACTATCAAACAAGACAATTGCTATAAAATTGATAACTGATATAGGCTAGCAATAACTATAATTGATAACTTCACATTTTGGGTGGATGGTTGGGTGTAAGGGTGGTAACTCCGCCAGTGAGCAATCACTGTCTGTCCTAAGCCAGAATCAAGGAGGAAGGGCACCCTTGGGAGAAGATATTCGAGACTAAACTCGGAAATGGAAAGTATAAAATATTATATGTGAATCTTTCCACAGCTCTAGCGCAAAAACGGTGCAACCTATGGAAAACATGACAGGGACAAATATTATAGGAAATTTTATGTAAATTATTTTTTGTTTCGACTACTTTCTCTGTAAAATGCATTTCAAGCGAGATATTTGGAAAAAAAACATTTTTTCCGCCATTTTTTCAAAATGGCGGCTAAATCCGGGAAGGTAGAGGGGTGCAAAATTAATACATTATTAAGAACCACATTAGGAAGAAAATAAAGCATATTGCAGCTTTCCTTAACTTTTTTCCTTATTCAACCCCCTATTGACTGGCCTATATATATATATATATATATACTGTATACTGTATATATATTTATATGTACACACACACACATATATATATATATATATATATATATATGTTTACATACATATATATAAATATATGACTTAGTTCACGGCCCAGTCGTTCCGCCGAGGGCACCCGGGTGGAGCGTGTTATGTACTGTATTTCATCAAATCCTTTATGCAGGCTAGTCTTCCGACAAATGTTTGTGTCAATTGACATTTGGAAATAAACTCTTCTGCTGGGATTCGAACCCTTGCCTGAGCGGCTTGCGTCTTTACAAGACAAGGACCGTAACCACTACTCCATCCTGACTCTACAAAACGTATATATATATATATATATATACATATATATATATATATATATATATATATAATTATGTATGTATATGTGTGTGTGTATACATATTCATAAATATACATACATCTATGGATCCACTGTTCGCACAGCTATCGGTAGATCGCGCAACCATCGATCGGTGGCGGTGCGCGTTCGAAGGGTATAAATGAATGAAAAGAATTTTTTTTTCTAATCAATAATGTATAAATTTCGATTACAATATACCACATTATCAAATATGAAATTTTTTATTATGACAAAAATGTTAATAGAGCAAAAGATTATTTACTTACAATTACACATGAAAGACATAAACCACCTCACACATCCAAAAAATATTTACCCAATGAAACTATCATAACGCCAGTAATTTCACATCCTGAGTAGCCCATAAAATTACAATTATAGTATAAATAAATATACTTATAATGTGCATATACATATTCATATACATATACATATACATATACATATACATATACATATACATATACATATACATATACATATACATATACATGTTGGTTGGCTTACAACATATGTGTAGATTAACTGTAGCTGGTAGCGATTACTTATATGGTAATAGTGGAAGCAAGGGAATGAAACGCAACTGTCTTCGTGCCCGGATTGCTCTGCGGCTTTATTGAAAGGACATATATACAAGTAGTGTGGTGAGGTTGCCAAAGAGATATTATTTAGACAATACGCTGTCTTACCAGCGAAGGAGATTATTTACAGGAGTCTGTTTTATATACAGAGAGAGAGAGAAAGGAGAGGAAGGAAATGGTGAGATTTACAATAAGTGGACATTTGTACAGAAGTATTTATATGACATTGTGGAAAAATATAAGATTGCCGGCGATAAAGGCAATCGTTCTGAGCGCAGCTGTAAGGAGGTTCTTCTCCTAGACGATGGCGATTGACTGCGACTGATCCTTCTTAATCCTCTGGGGATGCCTGAGGAGACAATGCGCCTGAGGAGACAATGCGACTGAGCCGACTGTGAGGTAGCGTCCACACTCACTCGCTTGCTCGGTCGAAGGGAGAAGAAGCTGATCTACTGGTAGATTTGATAGTAGATATGTTGTCTAGTCGACTTTAGAAGTTCAACATACATATAGAAAACATATACATATACATATACATATACACATACATATACATATACATATACATATACATATACATATACATATACATATACATATACATATATATATACAAATACATATACATATACATATAAATATATGCATATACATATACATATACATATACATATACATATACATATACATATACATATACATATACATATACATATACATATACATATACATATACATATACATATACATACACATACATATATACCAAGTACTATTACACAGGACGTGCACACCCAGATTCATGGCACCGCTAGCGGAGGCCAGTCCAGTGTGCTACGAGCAGTGGAGGTGTAAGGTTGTGTCGCTGCGTCTTTTTTCGCGCGTGGGTGCATTTAGAAGTGGATAGTGTTTGTTTACATAGGTTCTTGCTGATTTTGTTTGGTTTTTCATAGGTTCTTTCTTGCTGATTTTGTGTATTCAAAATGCCGAATAAGTGTGATGTTGTGAACTGCAACGGTAATTATAACAAGGATACCAGGTGCCGAATGTTTCGACTGCCAAAAGACCGTAATGAAAGACAGAAGTGGCTTGATGTGCTACCACCACGTAATAACTTTGTTGTTGATCCTGACAGATTTTTCATTTGTGAGTTTTCCATGAATGATTATTGTTTTGCT
>NC_134789.1:50671589-50674089 GCF_046742065.1 Oratosquilla oratoria
TGGTAGTACCGTATATACGGTATTAAATCTACCAATTTTCAGTGAAGTTACATGTGGAAAAATTGCTCTATTTTTCTTATTTCCTGTCCAATTTATAAAAAAAATATGTATTTAATCTACATACTCTAAGGAAGAACTTTTATTTAATGGTTTTATCTGTAGGAAGCATAGTTTTTTGTGCAGCAGTAAGCAAATCTTTATCAAGCGATCTTTAAAAACCCATTTTTATGTTAGTTTTTGTCATAAAAACTTTAATAACTTCTATACTTTTTGCTCTATCTTAAGAAATTTAAATGCACAATGATTCTCATAAATTGAGGAAGTTATTTACTTGGTAAAATATTTCATCTCATAATGAATTTATAAATAATTTTTAAATGAAAGTTCTGGTTTTATTTTGGTTAATTTATTGTTTTTATATATGTAATTTCAAAAAATTTCAATATTTTTTTATCCACACAAAGTTTGTAGGAGATATGCATAGCTTTCAGGTAATATCTTTGCTTTGTAAATCAAGCAACATGGGAACTAGTTATTTATATCTAAAGAGTAACTGCTATTTAGATAAATAAATAGATAAAATATAAATATTTAATGGATCGGTTTAATTTTTTGGCTATTCTGATATCCAAGTATCATTGACATCGTGTAAAAATGTTAAGATGATTGGGTTAGTTTTAATGTGTTTAGATCTGGCAGAGGTATCTCCCCTTAATATAAACTTTTATAGTGAAATAAAAAAATATTTTTAAGGCACTGTCATGCTTTGAAATGCCAATTTTAGCCTGACTTAACAGGTATTATTGTATGAGGTTAGTGGACACCAGGGTTGGCGATTTTTTTTTATCTTTTTAAAAAATATAAAAGATCGATTTTTTTTTAAATCAGAATTATTCTATTTAAATAGATTTTTTTTTTATAGATTTTAAATATTATGGGATTGCTATCTGATATGCGATCTGATTGATAAAGGACATTTTTAGCATATCAATATAAGGACCAGTGTTATATAGATTTGCCACAAGTATACAAGGAACGATATAAGCCGTATGTGAGGACGGTATGCTCAGGTTCACTCGATTCCTCCAAGACTTTTCTCATCTTGGTGACAATTGCTGAATTTTCTGTCACAACACTTCCAATGTGACAACCAAAATCTTGTTCAGCCTTCTTTATCGAATTTTGTACAAGTTGTAGAAGATACCCAGCCGTGTGAGGTTTCCTTGATGTGTCTATTGTGTCAACTAAATAAATCTGACCAGTGGATGTTGTTAGAATATTCAATTGAAAGACATACAGTTTCATTATTCAGGTCATCTACACACTTTTTATATTCCTTTTCATACACAAGATCCAAATACTTATCAGCAATATCTTTTCTGGATGGAGGAATATAACCTGGCCTCAGGTTCTGAACCATCTTGAGAAACTGAGGATGCTGAACAAGACAATAATACCTGTTAAGTCCGGCTAAAATTGGCATTTCAAAGCATAACAGTGCCTTAAAAATAGTTTCTTATTTCACTATAAAAGTTTATATTAACTTATACTGCATTGAATAAGTCAATAGTTGATATGTTTGTCCTATATACAATGTTAGGTTTCTAGTTTTGATATATTTGTCCAATATAAAATGTTAGGTTACAAAGAAAGCAATGGCCTCCGCTAGCGGACCCAGGGATCTGGGTGCGCACGTCCTGTGTAATAGTAGTCCTTGATATGTATATATATATATATATATATATATATATATATATATATATATAAACTTCACCAAAGTCGAAACGTCTAACACCCAATTAGAAGTGTTGGGGGGCTTGGCCTTAATTTCACCCTCACACCCGAGAAAAACAATGTTTTGGACTATTTGGTAGGTTTTGACAAATATCTGACAAACAACAATTACGACAACAATCTAGCTTGCCTCAAAAGGGTTTTACTAAATGTTATTTCTGAGTGTTTAAAAAGGTTACTGGCTTACCAAAAAGACACAGGGAGGTCTTGTCCGCTTTAAAGGAGCTTGATAATATCATCACAAAAGCGGATAAAGGAGGTAATATTGTTATCATTGATTAATCCGTTTATGTCAAGAAAGCTTTTGGGTTGCTCAATAATTCGGCCACATACGAGAAACTCAACAAAAATCCCCTTAAGAACGCAGCCGCTGAGTTCAACAGGCAGATTCTCAGTTGATGAATGTATTAATAATTTGAAAGTATCCAACCCAAAGCTCTCTTATTTTTATGATCTCCCCAAAGTTCATGAACCTGACATTTCCCTTAGGTCCATTATTTCTAACCGCGGCTCCTGCTCCAGCAAACTTGCAAAATGGCTGCGGACTTATCATTCCCATATGTCGGTAAATTCTCTAATTCCCATATCTCCAACTCATGTAATTTCATTTCTAAAATTAAAAACATAAGGGTACAAGGTTTGAGTCTCCTCACTCTTGGCGTTTCTTCACTGTTTATGAATATTGATGTTGAAGATGTTCTCACTT
>NC_134789.1:50684089-50686589 GCF_046742065.1 Oratosquilla oratoria
AATGGGTCCCAGTGTTTAGAGATACGTTTTATCAACCACAATGCACTTTAATTCTAGGCTTAGAATTAAAGTGCATTGTGGTTGATAAAACGTATCTCTAAACACTGGGACCCATTCAGTGTCGTACAAAATACTTCCCGCGTTCGTACACTTACCATATGCATTATCATAGTGGAGCTGGGTTGAACGCAAACTTTCGTGTATGTGTATGAACTCGAGCATACAGATATATATATAAGAAAACTTGCGCTTAACTTATAGCTCTCTTGATAGTGTATTGGTTTAAGTCACTGGGCACTTGTAATGTTCTCGCCGCATGGGTTCGAGTCCTTGGGCGTCCCTCGTTACAATTTCTGCATGCGCCTATATGGCTTAGAATTAAAGTGCATTGTGGTTGATAAAACGTATATATATATATATATATATATATACATATATATATATATATATATATATATATATATATACATATGTCTGTATTTCATATTAAGTCATTACAAATACTGAAAAGAAAATAGATCTCATTCTACAGATCCAAGACTATAGCGTCAGTAATGATAAAAGCGACCTTCGTGCAAATTCGTGTCTTGATCAAGTGATCTCATGAATCAGTCTCACAGTGCGACGATTAGAAATGGATCTAAAAGCAATTCGAAAAAAAAAAAAAAATACTTAGGCCCGTTACTTGGGCGTGATCCCCCAAGTCGTCCTTGAGGTCCGGCCGCAGAGCCGTCGGCAGTCTCTCCCCCTCTCAGAAGTCTTTGAGGCTCTCGGAAGATGGCCTCTCTTCGTTTTTTTTTTTCTTCTTTCGTTATTGTTGCTCTAAGTGCTGCTTAGTCCCTTCTGGTCGATTATGGGGAATTATCCAAGAAAAAATATAAATGGACAATGGTGTGATGAGAATTATATATACTTTTTACCTTTTTTTTTGTTCCTGTGTGATATATGATTACACATTATCCCAAACACACATGTACACGTGCACAAACAAACAAGATCATACACGTACATATACACATTCACAAACATACACACATGCATGGACACACAGACACAGACACACACACACACACACACACACACACACACACACACACACACACACACACACACACACACACACACACACACACACACACACACACACACACACACACACACACACACACACACACACACACACACACACACACACACACACACACACACACACACTGTGGTTAGAGCTCTAGCCTGCCACTACGGAGGTCCGGGTTCGACTCTCGCCCGGGGCTGAAATAATATCAGTATCGCAGCGCTGAGGGGTGTTACTCCAACTCTCGTGGGCGGGGAGTTGGGGGTGTGTGTGTGTGCAAGGTCATAGCATTACCCATAGATCGGACCTACGAGCTCTGAGCTCTCTTCCAGGAGGGAAATAGCTGTCGATCACGAGTCCAACACGTGATCCAAAGACCAAGTGAAAAGTGAATACACACACACACACACACACACACACACACACACACACACACACACACACACACACACACACACACACACACACACACACACACACACACACACACACACACACACACAAACACACACACACACACACAAACACACACACACACACACACACACCCACACAAACACACCCACACACACCCACACACACACACCCACACCCACACCCACATACACAAACAAACACACACACACACACACACACACACACACACACACACACACACACACACACACACACACACACACACACACACACACACACACACACACACACACACACACACACTCACACACAAACACACCCACACACACCCACACCCACACCCACACCCACAAACAAACACACACACACACACACACACACACACACACACACACACACACACACACACACACACACACACACACACACACACACACACACACACACACACACACACACACACACACACACACACACACACACACACACACACACACACACACACAAACATACACACGCATTACCTGCACAAACAAAAACATATCCATATACGCACACACGTAGAGAGAGAGAGAGAGAGAGAGAGAGAGAGAGAGAGAGAGAGAGAGAGAGAGAGAGAGAGAGAGAGAGAGAGAGAGAGAGAGAGAGAGAGAGAGAGAGAGAGAGAGAGAGAGAGAGAGAGAGAGAGAGAGAGAGAGAGAGAGAGAGAGAGAGAGAGAGAGAGAGAGAGAGAGAGAGAGAGAGAGAGAGAGAGAGAGAGAGAGAGAGAGAGAGAGAGAGAGAGAGAGAGATAAAGATAGATAGATAGATATATATAGAGAGAGGCCATTATGTGCGTATGTTCCTGAATATATTCATATGTGTGTCTACTGATAAAAAATAAATTGACATATCACACATTTGTAATTTTCTCTATTTTTCTTTAAATGTCAGCTTATCATTCTTTGGCTTGTCTTGATTTTTCTAAATATATTTTTATTTATTTTTCTTTAACATCAAGGGAAATAA
>NC_134789.1:50691589-50696589 GCF_046742065.1 Oratosquilla oratoria
GAAGAAGAAGAAGAAGAAGAAGAAGAAGAAGAAAAAGAAGACGAAGAAAAAGAAGAAGAAGAAGAAGAAGAGGAAGAAGAAGAAGAAGAAGAAGAAGAAGAAGAACGCGAAGAAGAAGAAGAAGAAAAAGAGAAACGCGAAGAAGAAGAAGAAAAAGAAGAAGAAAAAGAAGAAGAAGAAGAAGAAGAAGAAGAAGAAGAAGAAGAAAAAAAAAGAACGCGAAGAAGAAGAAGAAGAAGAAGAAGAAGAAGAAGAAGAAGAAGAAGAAGAAGAAGAAGAAGAAGAAGAAGAAGAAGAATACCACCTGACCCCGACTTACCCAAGCGCCTTTTCAAGAATATTTTTAGGACAAAGTGTCACCGTAATACCACCTGTCCCCGACTTCCACAGCGTTTTTTAGAAGAATATTTTTATTTAGACTTAGATACATATGTATACACACCCTGCATGCAACTGTCATAAAAATTATCGGTTTGATGTCGCTGCCATTAGCGTATTTCCCTCATAGTTACAATGGCGATAAGCGTGAAAGGGGTTTGTCCTGGTCCTTACCCCACACCACTGGTGGGCTGGTCCTTGAGTAAAACAGGAATTCGGATCGCCGTAATAAGTGATCTTCCTTCCCTCGGGAATCAGTTCGATTCCAGGTTTCAAGGATTTTATAGTCTCTGTGGTGTAGTGGTCTAGGGCGCCATACAGGTAATTTACGGAGAGCCGAGTATAGCGGATTCGAACCCTGCATGCAACTGTCATAAAAATTATCGGTTTGATGTCGCTGCCATTAGCGTATTTCCCTCATAGTTACAATGGCGATAAGCGTGAAAGGGGTTCGTCCTGGTCCTTACCCCACACCACTGGTGGGCTGGTCCTTGAGTAAAACAGGAATTCGGATCACCGTAATAAGTGATCTTCCTTCCCTCGGGAATCAGTTCGATTCCAGGTTTCAAGGATTTTATAGTCTCTGTGGTGTAGTGGGCTAGGGCGCCATACAGGTAATTTACGGAGAGCCGAGTATAGCGGTGTTCGAACCCTGCATGCAACTGTCATAAAGATTATATGTATATATATATGTATATATATATATATGTATATATATGTATATATATATATATATATATATACATATATATTACACATATATATATATTATACATATACATATACATATACATATACATATATATATATATTACATATATATATATATTATACATATATTACACAGGACGTGCGCACCCAGATCCCTGGGTCCGCTAGCGGAGGCCATTGCTTTCTTTGTAATCTAACATTTTATATTGGACAAATATATCAAAACTAGAAACCTAACATTGTATATAGGACAAATATATCAACTATTGACTTATTGAATGCAGTATAAGTTAATATAAACTTTCATAGTGAAATAAGAAACTATTTTCAAGGCACTGTTATGCTTTGAAATGCCAATTTTAGCCGGACTTAACAGGTATTATTATATGAGGTTCGTGGACACTAGGGTTGGCGATTTTTTTTTTATTTAAATCAAATTTATTTGATTTAAATAGGTTTCCTATAGGTTTTAAATATTGTGGGATTGCTATCAGATATGCGATCTGATTGCCAAATGACATTTTTAGCATATCAATATATGGAGCAGTGTTATATAGACTTGCCACAAGTATACAAGGAGCTGTATAAGCCTACATGTAGTATATATCACTGTACAGCCCACAACAAGTTTCAACAAGATTCTTTTGAAACTTGTTCTAGGTAAGCAGCTTGTCACGAGTCAGATACTGCTTTGGAATCAACCAGGGAGGATGTCTTCTGGACCTGGCAGAGTGGTTCCTTCAGGCTGAAAAAAATATCCTGTCTGGAATTATTTTGAAAAACTACTTCTGGCAAAGAGTACCGAGTTAAATGCAAAGACTGCAGCCAGGAACTACAGGGCATTGTGTCAAGAATAAAATCTCACAGAGATAAATGCCAAGATCAGCCACAGCATACAGAAGAAGAATTTGATGACCCAGTTAAATAATTTTACTTATATTGTGTGCATTTCTTCCTTTTCATACGCAACTATATAAATTTGGTGGACAATGGAGAGAATATGCAATAAAAATGTGAAGGCCTAAAGAGGGTGATACTTCAACTTAATTACTTCTAAATTTAGGTAATGACTATATAATTATAATATTCTGTATCCACTCAACTTTGGGGCCTAGATGATTGTTATTCATTTCATTCAACATTGTGTAATATATTTCATAGGTTCCATTGGAATTCAGTCCACATGGGATTCAGCCTAAAGGGATTTAGCCTAACCTAACCCAACTAACCCATTATTTTTAGTAAATTTAAAAGTGGACTGAATGCTGTGTGGGCTGAATTTCAACCCCACCTATTTCATATCCTGTTAATTATTTCCAAATAATCTAGTGGCTTGTGTGAATATGATCATTATCTAAAAAAATAACTACTGTACTCAAAAGTAGCATAAATCACACTGTATTCATTCATTTATAAATTATGCAATATGCTAAAATTTTCTGCTTCAATCCTTTCATCATCGGCTCCACTTGAATTATCTGCAAACCTGACTCCACCATTAAAAAGGTCACTATCAGACTTCTCCACAGGCACCACTTCTGCTAAATCATTTTCATCTAAAAGAAAGTCATTAACATCTCTGGACAGATTTATCATAAAAACTTCAGCCTCTCAAAAGGAAAATCTCCACAAAGAAGTTGCAAGAATTATATATATGCTATAAAGTCACCATTTCGTCTTGTTCAGCATCTTCAGTTTCTCAAGATGGTTCAGAACCTGAGGCCAGGTTATATTCCTCCATCCAGTAAATATATTGTTGATATGTACTTGGATCTTGTGTATGAAAAGAAATATAAAAAGTGTGCAGATGACCTGAATAATGAAACTGTATGTCTTTCAATTGATGGGTGGTCTAATATCCATAATGAGCCCATAATATGTGTCACTCTAACAACATCCACTGGTCAGATTTATTTAGTTGACACAATAGACACATCAAGGAAACCTCACACTGCTGAATATCTTCTACAACTTACACAAAATTTGATCAAGAAGGCTGAACAATATTTTGGTTGTCATATTGGAAGTGTTGTGATAGACAATGCAGCAATTGTTACCAAGATGAGAAAACTGTTGGAGGAATCGAGTGAACCTGAGCATACCGTCCTCACATACGGCTTATACCGTTCCTTGTATACTTGTGGCAAGTCTATATAACACTGTTCCTTATATTGATATGCTAAAAATGTCTTTAAAGCAATCAGATCGTATATCAGATAGCAATCCCACAATATTAAAATCTATGAAAAAATATATTTAAATCAAATAAATCTGATTAAAGAAAAATATATTTTTTATAATTTTTAAAAAGATGAAAAAAAAAAAAAAAAAAAATCGCCAACCCTGGTGTCCACTAACCTCATACTATAATACCTGTTAAGTTCGGCTAAAATTGGCATTTTAAAGCATAACAGTGCCTTAAAAATAGTTTCTTATTTCACTATAAATGTTTATATTAACTTATACTGCATTGAATAAGTCAATAGTTGATATATTTGTCCTATATACAATGTTAGGTTTCTAGTTTCGATATATTTGTCCAATATAAAATGTTAGGTTATAAAGAAAGTAATGGCCTCCGCTAGCGGACCCAGGGATCTGGGTGCGCACGTCCTGTGTAGTAGTAGTACTTAATATATATATATATATATATATATATATATATATATATATATATATATATATATATATATATATCACTATAAAGTAATGTCGTAGCACATTGATGAAATAAACTGACTGTGGGATAAAAAGTTTATATATATATATATATATATATATATATATATATATATATGTGTGTGTGTGTGTGTGTGTGTGTGTGTGTGTTTCTTCAAAGTTAACGTGGATGAAGGAGAGACTGGGAAGGGAGATGTGGGTGTTTGTAAGTGCATATGGGGCTGGTAGTGAGAAGATTGTAGAGGAAATGGAGGCTTTATGGAACTATTTAAATGAGTGCATAGATGAATAAGGGAGGAATGTCAATGTAGTGATACTGGGAGATATTAATGCTAAAGTAGGATATGAACCAGTAGATAGAGTGGTTGGGAAGTGTGGAACTCCAGGAAAATATCGGAGTGAAGGGTTGATGGTGGAGATGTGTCTAGAAAGAGAGTTGATGGTAGCAAATACAATACTTAGGAAGAAAGTCAAGCATAAGTACACATGGGCGAGGGTGGTGGACAGAAGGTTGGTAGATAGGGCGTTAATGGACTACATAGTGGTAACCAGGAGAAGAGTAAGAAGAGTTTTGGATGTATATGTTCTAAGGAAATATTTTTTTTTTTTTTTTTTGTGGAAGGTAAGTTGAGAGTGGAGGATAGATGAAGAAAGAAGAAAAAGACATTAGGTAGGGGTTCCTTAGAGTAAACTGCTTAAATGAGAAAGAAAAAGAGAAGGAGTACAAGACGAAGCTGAGAGAGGAGTGGGAGGGAGTGAAGGATAGAGTAGTACTAGGAGTGGAGGAAGAATTGGGATTGTTCAAGGCGTGCAAAGTTGATGCGTGGAACAAGGAGGATAGGAGGAAACAGAAGGATAGGTAGTGAGTGGTGGGATGATGAATGATGAAGCAAAGAAGGTCGTAGAAGACAGGAAGCAAGCATTCACATATTGATTACAAAATAGGACGAGAAAATCATATGAAAAGTCCAAAGAAAAGAAAATAGAAGTAAAGCATAAGATAAAGGAGGCAAAGAGGAGAGCAGATTTGAAATGGGATAAGAGTATAACAGAAAATGTTGAAAGTAATAAAAACATGTTTTGGAAAGAAATTAAGAGAGGAAGAAGAAGCGAATCAAGTAGAGAAAAAAGTTAAAAGATTTAGATGGAGAGTTGATAATGGAAGAGACGGCAATAAGAGGAAGAAGGGATGATTATTTTAGGGAGTTGCTAAATATGAAGGAGGATAGGGA
>NC_134789.1:50714089-50716589 GCF_046742065.1 Oratosquilla oratoria
GGTAAAATAATCACCATTCCAAAACCGAACAAAGACCCAACAATCCCAACATCGCACCGCCCAATCACACTTCTCTGCACCCCCTCTAAAGTCATTGAACGCCTAATACTTAAACTTGTCACACCATATATTCCCCTAGCTGACTCACAACACGGTTTTAGGCCACTACACTCCACAAACACTCTTCTGACAAACCTCACACAAAGAATTTTAGATGGCATCAATTCAGATAGGCCCCACCACAGAACACTTCTTATAACATTGGACATTAGTAAAGCTTTTGATGCTATCCCCCGCCACAACCTAACAAATAAAATATATAACACAGACATGCACAATAACACCAAAAGATGGCTGGCCAATTATCTGGAAGGCAGGAATGCTCATGTGTCATACACACACAGTTGACAGTGGTGGTGTACGGACGTGTCCGTGTCCTGTCGCAGATCTGACTAGGCGCTAGGTAGCAGCCAGGGTTAGCTTGTTGACCCATAACCCTATTTCTAAGCTTGAGATACAAAAACAATGTGCGGTCCAGCTTTGCAAAATCTCTCACCCTCATATCGATACACACCTAGTCAAATGTATACGTGGAAACTAGGGTGCGGTTATCCACCAAGCTCAGTGATTCAAAGCTTAAAAAACATGAAACTTTTTCGCAATTGTGGCCGACGCGGTGGCTCAAAAATTACCCGAACAGTGCCTGTGATTACAAATAAAAGAAGTGCAACCAAAAAACGAAAAGTAGAGCCAAGACAACGAATTCTCAATGAAGTTCCACGCGTTTGGTACAGCCTACCCTCCATCATACTATCTAATGTTACCTCATTAGCCAACAAAATGGAAGAAGTGATTGAATTAGTGCGCTCCACAGGCTGTGATGTGATGGCAATTACGGAAGCGTGGCAAATAATTCCCGAAGTGTGTAACATAGAAAATTTTGTACTTTTTCACCATCTCAGAGTAAACCGCAGAGGCGGTGGTGTGGCATTGTATTGTCGAGCTGACCTCAACCCCTTACACCTTAGGGTTGACATACCAGAGGGAGTCGAGGCTTTATGGGTCAAACTCACCCCCCGCTTCCATCCCCGCCACACCGCCTCTATTATAATGTGCGTCATATACCTCCCTCCTCGTGCCAACACTGCCCTCCTCCTCAACGATCACATCATTGAAACTGCTGACTCCCTCCGCTTAAGGTTTCCTGCTGCCAAATTAGTTGTGTGCGGGGACTTTAATCGTCTGGACACAAGTGATATTTTACACCATTTAAATCTCAAGCAGGTAGTGACCTTTCCCACCCACGACCAAACAACCCTTGACCTAATTATGACTGACATGGCGCAGCTGTACTCTACCCCCAGACCTCTCCCCCCCATCGGTAAGAGCACGCACCTCACCATCCAATGGTCCCCAGCCCCTAGTGCAGCCATTCACAGGATTAAAGTAACCAGACAGCACCGCCCTATGCCTGATTCCGCCATGAGGGAATTTGGCAGGTGGATAGTGGAACATCCCTGGCCAGAGGTTCTCAACGTTGAAGACGTGGAGACCAAGTGGACAAATTACTCCCCCACCACAATTGAGGCCTTTCACCACTTCTTCCCTGTAAAGGATTTCTCTGTCCATCACTCTGACGCTCCTTGGATGACACCACATATCAAACGTCTCATCAAACAACGCAACAAGGCATTTTACACCGACCGAGCCCAGTTCAGGTTCCTGAGGAATAAGGTCATCAGAGAGATCATTACCGCCAAATCCTCTTACTACCCAAACAAATTGCAACACCTCAAACAGCAACGCAATAACACTCAGTGGTTCAGCAAGATCAGGGCTCTCTGTGGCCTGCAGGGTAACAAGACCCCCCCACCTCCCTTGCATCTCGCACCTGTCACCTGACCTAGCAGCCCAGGAGATCAACTCCCACTTCGCCTCTATCTGTCAGACATTACCCCCTCTCGACCCTTCCCGCCTACTTGCCTACCTCCCTTCCCCCTCACCCCCCATTCAAGTTCAAGTTTCCGACGTAGCTACTAAGCTGGGTAAACTCAAACAAAATAGATCCACAACCCCCTCTGACCTTCCTATTAAAATCTACAAGGAATTTGCCCCTGAACTTGCCCTCCCACTCTCCTCCATAATTAATGCCTCTTTAAGCCAAAACACCTGCCCCAGCGACTGGAAAATATCATATGTTACTCCCATCCCCAAAACCCTCAGCCCACAATCACTAAGCCTTATATGTGAAGACTTGGTTTTTAACTCCGTTTACAGCAACATAAAACACTCAATAGATGCCCAACAATTTGGCAACATGAAATCCTCCTCTACCACTCACTGTCTCATTGACCTACTCAACTTCCTTCACAGCAACCTAGACAAGCGTAACACATCCCTAGCTGTTACCTTTGTAGACTTCAGGAAGGCCTTTGACCTTGTTGACCACAATGTTGTTCTCTCCAAAGCCATCCAACTGGGGATCCAGCCCCACCTAATA
>NC_134789.1:50721589-50726589 GCF_046742065.1 Oratosquilla oratoria
CACACACACACACACACACACACACACACACACACACACAAACACACACACACACACACACATACACACACACACACGCTAATACACACACGCTAACACACACACACACACACACACACACACACACACACACACACACACACACACACACACACACACACACACACACACACACACACACACACACACACACACACACACACACACACACACACACACGCACACACGCACACACACACACACACACACACACACACACACACACACACACACACACACACACACACACACACACACACACACACATACACAGACACACACACAAACACAACTGAAGAAATTATTCTGGTAATCAGGAAATATACTGTATTATCAACAATTCGATTAAGGAAGAGGACTGTACGGAATCTATTTGGGGTAGAGATTATAGGCAAGAATAAGAAAGTTATTATTGGCGCATTGAGCAGACTGATCCCCTGATTCATGAAATTCACAGAGCGTCCCGGTACAAAAACGTTGTGATCATTAGAGATTTTAATTATAGAAACATTGACTGGGAAACTTTAATAGGAGATCATGAATCGAAGAAATTCCTAGATGTGGTACAGGATAATTTCCTAAAACAAGTGATTACCGATCCTACGAGGGGACAAAATACCCTGGAGTTAATTTCAACAAATAATGAGCATCAAATTAGCAGCGTAATAGTGGGAGATAGTCTAGGCTCTAGCGATCATCACGAAATAAGATTTAATGTTATTTGGGAAAAGTTAAAAAGTACGAATAACATTCAAGTACCAGACTTCAGGAAAGCAAACTTTGACAATATAAAAACCTATTTGAAATTGAATACGATATATCATGCGGACGTTTTGAACATTGTCGGGTCTCGGTGCGGGGCTGGGAGTCAGGTCAGGACTAAGAGTCGGGTCACGGAGGGTAATATGCATACCTTAGGTCAGGTCATTTGGGAGCGAGGGCCCAAGAGTCAGGTCAGCGATTTGGAAGAAATGTATAGCAATCTAACTGATCTAATTACACTGGGTTGCATCAGAAAAAAAAATCTTGCAACAGAGACGTCATTAACGTTTTTCATTACAGTTTCGCATGCTAAACCCATAAAGCATACCCATTTTTTCAGGGAGGTCCTAATTTTTTTGTAATAACTGACACTATATCTATAAGATTCATTGTGCAGAAATGCGTCTAAGCCAGGTCTATAAAAGACCTGTGAATATATAAAGGTAAGTAAAGGACATTCGAGGTTGACAGTACATTTCATATTATTGAAAACAAACAAAAACATGATAAATGGGCATAACATACATGCAGGCATGTAGATATCTGATTACAAAAAACACAGTTTTATTTGAAAGCTGAAGGTAGTTATTCTCCTTGAAAAGCACGCTTTCGCGACATTCTCTTGTGTGCCGGTTTATCAGCAGATGTTGTCCAGCTTCTTCGAAGAGACCAGCAGTAATCAGCCATCATGGATATATCTTGATGGAACCTCTCCCCCTGTTCCTCACTGTACTCACTCACGTTAGCAGGAAAGTAGTCAAGGTGGCTATGTAGGAAATGTATTTTGATGCTCATGCGTGCGCCAGCAGCCTCATATGCTTGAAGCATGTTCTCAACCCGTTCCTTGTAGTCATCAGATTTTCTGTTCCCCAAGAACACAACTAACTTAAAACTTTCCTAAGCACTTCTTTCACGAGGTGTTAATGCTTCACTAAATCCGGAATCTGACATAAGCTCACGAATCTATGGTCCTACAAATATGCCAGCTTGCAGTTTAGCATCACTAACAAGAGGGAATTTATGGGACAGGTATTTAAACCCTTCTCCATCTTTCGGACGTGATTTCACAAAATTTTTAATCAATCCCAGCTTTATGTGAAGGGGAGGTAGAAGCACTTTCTCTGCTGGTACAAGTGGTAGTGTTTTGACGTTATGGCGGCCAGGTACAAATTCCGTCCGTTGTGGCCATTCCCGTTGTCGGTAGTGTACGGAATCTGCACGGCTGTCCCACAAGCATAAAAAGCATGGATGTTTTGTGTGGCCTCCCTGCATCCCTAACAAAATAGTCAGGACCTTTAGGTCACCACAGAGAAGCCAGTTGTGATCCTGATATTGTATGCTTTTAAGAAGAAGTGACATGGTAGCATAGGTTTCTTTTAAGGTAACAGAATGAGCAATGGGCAATGATGCTACTTGTTTACCATTAAAAAGTAGCACAGCTTTCAGACTCCTGGTGGAGGAGTCGATAAAGAGCCTCCATTCTTCAGGATGGTATTCTTTGCCCATGTGTTCTACAAGACCTGAAACATCGTGGCAATACACCATGTCATCTGACTTAGTAAAATACTGCATGAATTCCTGCTCTCGATGCCTATACCATGCAAAGTGTGTATTACTTGCCAAAAGATTTTTCTCTGCTAACCTTGAACCTAACAATTGTGCAGATTCTTTTGACAGCCCAAGATCTCTTACAAGGTCATCTAGCTCACTCTGTTCGAACAACTGAGGGCTTTTCCCAGAGGTCCCAGTCAACCTGATCTCTTGATACACATCCGGATTTTCACCGTCACTACATGAAGAGTCACTTGAACTAGCACGGTGTACATTCTCAGGAGGTATTGGCACAGGAACATCATCATTGTGTGGTACAGGTTGCATAGCTGATGGAATGTTTAGGTATTTAATGTGTTTCGAGCTTTTAGCATTTCTTCCCAGCGGTTTCACCATACAAAAATAGCAGTCTTCAAGGTGATTTGTAGGTTCCCGCCACACCATCGGTATACCAAATGGCATTGACTTACGGTTTCCTTTACTCCAATGGCATAAACCAGAAAAACAGTTCACACAGGCAATGTGAGGAGCCCATGGTTTATCCTGATCTCCAATTCTGATGCCAAAGTAGGCACGATAGAGATGTTTTACTGAAGAAGTGATGGTGCGCTTCTGTTTTGATGGTGTGTACTTGCCGCATATGTAGCAAAAGGAGTCGGGGTGGTTCTTGCAAGTCCGTGGCATCCTTCAATTAATAAATCTGCAGCAATCCGTCAATGAATCTGCAACAAAATAGGTATATAAACATACTAGTATTAAACTAGTATTAAACATATAGTATTAAACATATATATAGTATTAAACATATATATTAATTAAATTAATACTCACAATTAATAGATTAAACCTAACACCTACAACACTCGACTAATTAACGTAAGGCGCCACAAATCTGGCGCGGATTAACAAAACGATACACTAGGACATATGCTGTAACACATAAACTAGAAATTTTGGAGCAAAATGACTACTACCACCGTGATCAGCACGAAAAATTGGTCTAGAAAATGATACTGTCATTTATGTTGCATTTTTTATGAAGCCCAGTGTTATTAATGCACAAAACACATTTATCCCCCTAAAGTCAATACGGAAAAATAGTACTACTCCCAAATGGATGACGGATAGATTTAAACATGAGATCGGAATGAAAAGAGGACTTTACGTAAAAATAAAAAAACGGGGAATCACACCTTAGATAAAAATATAACGAAATGGCAAAGCTGGTTAAAAGGAATACACGTACAACGAAACGTAATTATGAAATCAAGGTTGCCAGTCGAGCAAAATCCAACCCAAAGGGTTTCTTTCACTCTATAGAACAAGAAATAATGAAAGAATAGGACCAATTAAAACGATGAAAATGTCATGATAGAATCGGAGGAAAAATGAGTGAGGAGTTTAACAATTATTTTGTATCGGTGTTTACTAATGAGAGGTTAGATAAAGTACCTGAATGCGATCCGATTTACAGAGGGGATGAAGAAAGTAGTCTATCTAGTATCAGCATTAGTAAAGAAGAAGTAGTCAAGCAGATTAAAAGACTTAAAGCTACAAAATCTCCAGACGAAATTTTTCCAAGAATGCTTAAAGAGTGTAAATTTGAAATCTGCGACCAGTTAACTGAAATATTCAATAAATCGGTAGACACTGGTTTTGTGCCAACTGCTTGGAGGCAGGCAAACGTTGTTCCTGTTTTTAAGAAGGGAGATAGATCGTCTATATGCAACCACAGGCCAATCAGTTTGACATCGGTTATAGGAAAAATGCTTGAATCAATAATAGTAAATAGACTCAGAGAACATATCGAAGGGCATAATTTAATTCGTGATTCACAGCATGGTTTCTCCAAGGGTAAGTCACGTGTGACTAATCTTCTAACCTTTCACACTAAAGTATATAAGGCGTTAGATAACAGTGAAAATTACGATGTTATTTACCTTGACTTTAGCAAAGCGTTCGACAAGGTGCCACACCAGAGACTACTAAATAAAATCAAAGCCCATGGCATAGGAGGAAAAGTGTTAGAATGGATTAGAGCTTGGATTAGTAACAGAAAACAGCGGGTCACCATAAATGGAATAGAATCTAGGTGGAGCAATGTTACTAGCTGGGTCCCCCAGGGCTCGGTTTTAGGTCCCTTGTTGTCCATTATGTACATAAACGACTTAGACGATGGGATAGATAGTGATGTTAGTAAGTTTGCGGACGACACTAAAATAGGACGCCTAATTAGGTCAGGAGACGACGCAGAGATTCTGCAGGATGATCTTAATAAATTGTTAACATGGTCGGTGAAATGGCAAACGAACTTCAATATCTCTAAGTGCAGCCTGTTAAACGTAGGGCTGTACAACCCCGGAAATAGATACAGCTTAGATAACATAACTTAGATAACATAACTTAGATAACATAAGCTTAGATAACATAACTTAGACGATGGGATAGATAGTGATGTTAGTAAGTTTGCGGACGACACTAAAATAGGACGCCTAATTAGGTCAGGAGACGACGCAGAGATTCTGCAGGATGATCTTAATAAATTGTTAACATGGTCGGTGAAATGGCAAACGAACTTCAATATCTCTAAGTGCAGCCTGTTAAACGTAGGGCTGCACAACCCCAAAAATAGATACAGCTTAGATAAC
>NC_134789.1:50746589-50749089 GCF_046742065.1 Oratosquilla oratoria
CTGTTCTCTTTTCTGTTATGTTCAATTCAGAGATTCTGTTTCTCTTTTCTTTGTAATGATAAGGAATGGTTGATAATGTGTACATCCATCTTTGAGTATTGGTTGCAAGGATTATTTCGCCATAGATATAAAAGGGAAAATATCCTTTGCGAGACCAAACACTTCCTTATCCCTCTCCTTCCCGGCTCCCTAGTCTTCGTCAAAAGCCTCAACAGCCATACCAAATGACCTTTCCCTTCTTCCCTTCCTCCCCACTTCCCTCCCTTCGTCTTCTTCTCCTTGTCTCCTGCCCTCCTTCCCTACTTCGTTCCCTCCCTCCCTCCCTCCCTCCTTCCCTCCCTCCTTGTCTCCTTCCTTGTCTCCTTCCTTCCCTTCCGCTCTCCCTCCCTCTTTCCTTCCCTCTCTTCATTCCACCCTCCCTTCCTCGCTGCACATATCGCTACCAGGGAAAATAACAATGACAGAGACGGATTTAAATGTCTCTCAAAAACAACAACTGTCCTGGTAATCAAATTGGTAGTCAAAGGGAAAACCTGACACATCCACTCATAGCTTGCCGGGTTCCCTCTCGATACGAATATAAGACTTGTGATCTGATTGTATAGTAGCAAGTCCTCTGAAGAAGACCAAGTTGGTCGGAACGTTAGAGTAATAAACTCTATTCCCAACACATCTTCGTTTGCCCTTCCCCACCCATTTCTCTCTCATATATATGTATGTATGTATGTATATATATATATATATATATATATGTATGTATATACATCTGAATAGAATCGCCAATGACAACGATGTCAATTAAATAATCCCGACAGTTGTCCCCGGACTCGAACCCGAGCCTTGCACGTGGCAGGTCGTCGCTCTTCCAACTACGCTACGGAGACCATAAAATTCTTCAACGTCGAGGTTAATCTAACCCCGCAAATTGACACTAGGTCGGCAGTTAGCAGTCGACTCAAATCCTGCGGGGTTAGATTAACCCCGAGATTGAAGAATTTTATAGTCTCGGTAGTGTGTGTGTGTGTGTGTGTGTGTGTGTGTGTGTGTGTGTGTGTGTGTGTTTAAATTGTTTAACATGTTGGAACACAGCTGAGCTATCTTGTGCATATTTAATGGAACGTTTATGTTCAATCATCCTGGTATTCAGGATTAATTATTACCCTAACACCATTAATAAAAAGGTGGTAAATGTCCATCAAAGGTTAAAAGAAGAACAGAGCCAAGGGGTTTATTCGATTCCGTGTAAAGGTTGTGACTTAGTTTACATCGGACAGACTGGAAGGGATTTGAATACCAGGATGATTGAACATAAACGTTCCATTAAATATGCACAAGATAGCTCAGCTGTGTTCCAACATGTTAAGTAATTTAAACATTGTTTAGATTGGGACAGAGTTGAGCTTATTTATAAATCCAGATGTGAGTTCAGGAGAAAATGGTAGAATCTACGATCATTGAATTTCAGCCCAACATGAATATTTCAAAGGGGCAATGGTCCCCGGACATAATGTCTGGACTCTTCATCTCCAACCTAGTGAAAGCTCATTTGCCTCCTGATCTCACATACGGAGTGAGAAGAGGGTAGAGATATCTTCCCATGTTCCCCTTTCTTTTGTTAAGGGTGCTACTTAAACAGTACGCCCTCTCTCTTATTTGTATCTACTGAAGAGGATTGCAGTTTGCAATCGAAATATCTAGATTCCCCGTTTCCAGTCTTTTCTACTCCAACAGTGGTTTCTACGTTATATATATATATATATATATATATATATATATATATATATGCATACAC
This sequence comes from Oratosquilla oratoria, assembly GCF_046742065.1. Taxonomy (NCBI): domain Eukaryota; kingdom Metazoa; phylum Arthropoda; class Malacostraca; order Stomatopoda; family Squillidae; genus Oratosquilla; species Oratosquilla oratoria. Next base: position 50,748,382 of record NC_134789.1, read on the forward strand.
ACACACACACACACACACACACACACACTACCGAGACTATAAAATTCTTCAATCTCGGGGTTAATCTAACCCCGCAGGATTTGAGTCGACTGCTAACTGCCGACCTAGTGTCAATTTGCGGGGTTAGATTAACCTCGACGTTGAAGAATTTTATGGTCTCCGTAGCGTAGTTGGAAGAGCGACGACCTGCCACGTGCAAGGCTCGGGTTCGAGTCCGGGGACAACTGTCGGGATTATTTAATTGACATCGTTGTCATTGGCGATTCTATTCAGATGTATATACATACATATATATATATATATATATATATATATATATGTATATATATATATATACATACATACATACATACATACATATATATGAGAGAGAAATGGGTGGGGAAGGGCAAACGAAGATGTGTTGGGAATAGAGTTTATTACTCTAACGTTCCGACCAACTTGGTCTTCTTCAGAGGACTTGCTGCTATACAATCAGATCACAAGTCTTATATTCGTATCGAGAGGGAACCCGGCAAGCTATGAGTGGATGTGTCAGGTTTTCCCTTTGACTACCAATTTGATTACCAGGACAGTTGTTGTTTTTGAGAGACATTTAAATCCGTCTCTGTCATTGTTATTTTCCCTGGTAGCGATATGTGAAGCGAGGAAGGGAGGGTGGGATGAAGAGAGGGAAGGAAAGAGGGAGGGAGAGCGGAAGGGAAGGAA
>NC_134789.1:50766589-50776589 GCF_046742065.1 Oratosquilla oratoria
TGAGGTTGGCTGATATAGTCTCATCCTATGTGGTGTACCACCCAGAGCGGGAAGATTGGGCCACATTTTCGGCTGTGACCAGAATTAAGCGGGCTTTGCCGCCGCAGTTCGCAGGCACCCTCACTCGCGAACAGCAGCCTTCCATCATTGGTGTCCTCCATGCGGCCATTGACTATGCCCAGCGGCATAGTTGCGATATGAAAACGGTGTATGCGGGCGGTGCAGGACGGAGGCGCGCCCTCGCCATGAGCGAGAGACCGAGGCGCGGCCTCGCGAGGGACCCACATACTCTTCTCACAGGGCAGGGGGACACAGGAAGACGTGGAAGCGTAACCGGGGCCGTGGTAATCAAAATAGGTGGCGTCCATATTGCACCCATTGCAAGAAGGTGGGACACGCGACCGATGCGTGCTATTTTAGGGCACGCGGTCAGGCAAGCACGTGTTGCCACACTTGCGGGGGCGCAGGGCGGATTTGGAAGGCTGATACTAGTGTCGGTCAGGAGGCCCAGATGGGTTTTGCGGAGAGTGGCTCGTCAAAAAAATGGCCAGCGCAGGGGAAAGCACACCCCAAGGTGACGGTCGAGCGGCAGTCGAGCGTGGAAATTGTTCACGTCGATTTGGCCAGCTCCCATGGTGCTGGTGGCGGTTTGGCTATGGTGGCAGTTACTTTGTTAGAGCCACATGCTACTCGGTCCGTTTGTGCTCTCCTAGACACGGGAGCAGCAGTGTCTCTTATTCATAAGAGCATTTTGCCTGTTACCATGGAAGGCTCCCAGGTAGGTACCACTAGAATCATAGTAGCCGACGGTTCAGAGATGCCCAATCTTGGCAAAGTCACTGTTAGGTTTGATCTCGCAGGGTTTCCGTTCCAACACTCTTTCTTCATAATCCCTACTGAGGGTCTTCCTTCTAAGCTCATCCTCGGGTTCGATTTCCTCGCTGCGCACAAGGTGACTTTGACATTTCGGCCATTAACATTCAAAGTTGAGGGCAAGGATGTTCCAGTAATCCTTGCAGAGACGGCTCACCATTCACCACCGCTCATCGCCGTGTGCGAGGAGCGCCACAGTTATCAGGGGATAAGTGAAACAGCCACGTTCCGGTTAATACCATTGAGGCTCACTGAGAGGGCAGACAAGCTCGCTCCCGCAGGTCAGGCCGTCTCGGCGCTGTTTACAGCACGCCCATACGCCGAGGGCGCCAGCCTGCTCGGCCAGGGAGTAGTAGAGCTGCTCTGGATGGAAGATGGAAAGGCATGGTGCAAAGTTCCATTCTTGAACTTGGGCCCTGATACCCATGAGATCCGCAAAGACCAAGTGGTTGGGGAACTTACTCTCTTAGGGGAGATTGCGCTAGTAGATGGTGGAAGTAACGTCTCGGTGGGAACGGTGCAGGCGTCTAACGTAGTGGATAGCTCTCGTGGTGATAAATTACAATTGGAAGTAGGGACAATTTTCCCTAATAAGCATAGCAGGGAAAGTATAGCTCTGGCCTCTTTGGTGGTCAAATATGGCGATGTTTTTGCCTTACCAGTGTATCCACTTACCGTGACGCCTCACTTCTTACACGAGATTCGGACCATTGGACCGCCGGTCTACCGCAAATCTTATCCCATTCCTGAGAGGTACAGAGGAGAGATTAGAGAACTCATTGGGGATATGCTCCGTAAGGGGATCATTCGCCCATCTCGTTCTTCTTACAATGCTCCTGTCGTTCCAGTTGTTAAGTAGGATAAAACCCTTCGTCTTTGTCTTGACTTTCGTGCTCTAAATCGACACGTAGTTGATGATAGGTTCCCTCTTCCCCATATTGACTCGATGCTGCGAAGTCTCGGCTCCAGCGTCATATTCTCACTACTAGATCTTAAGCAAGGGTATCTCCAAATCCCGCTGATGGAGAGCAGCTGCGAGAAAACGGCGTTCTCGACGCCCGAAGGGCATGACCTTTGGGTTAAAAGACGCTCCATCCTGTTTTCAAAGGGTGATGAATCAGGTGCTAACGGGGCTGTTAGGGGTTAGTGCGATGGTGTACATAGACGATATCATTGTTCTGGGAACATCTTGGGTCGACCACCTCAAGAATCTTGAGGATGTCCTTCGGAGGTTGCAAGAGGCAAACCTCTCATTGAGGCTGGAGAAATGTAATTTCTTCCAGAAGGAGGTCGCTTACCTAGGTCATGTTATATCCCAGGACGGGATAAAGCCTCAGCCAGATAAAGTCCAAGCCATCAAAACTTTTCCCCGGCCAGCGCGTCAGAAAGAGCAGCTTTCATTTCTGGGATTAGCGGGATACTACAGGAAGTTTATTCCTAGCTTTGCTGAGATTTCGTTGCCTTTGGTCGATATGACGAAGGGTGACGTAGCGGGGAAGCACAAGAATCGTGAGCTTGCTCCATGGACACCTCCTCAGTTACATGCGTTTGAATCCCTCAAATCCCATTTGTCCTCCACGGTGGTCCTCCCTCACCCCAATTTTGCGAAACCTTTCTTGCTCACCACAGACGCCAGTGCTTCGGCGATTGGGGGCGTGCTTCAGTAAGAGGACGACGGAGGTAGGAGACCCCCACTCTCCTATTTCAGTCCCACTCTTAACGAGCACGAGAGACGGTATAGTACCGTTGAGAGAGAAGCGTTAGCGGCGGTGTACGGTCTCACGATTAATCGCCCGCTTATCATGGGGTATCCGGTGAGACTTTTAAACGATCACAGGCCTTTGGTCTGGCTCTTCACTGCTAAGGGCACGAACACTCGGATTCTCCGGTGGCAAATGGCGATCGCCGACTTCGATATTGAAGTCAATTATATCCCTGGGAGATTGAATATCGTCGCTGACGCACTCTCTCGGATACGGGGGGCTGACCACCCTATAGATGAATACATAGTTTCGGCCATATCCACGAGTGGCCGGGGTAACTCAAACTCAAATTCTGAGGAGAATACCGTCACGTGGAACCAGTTAGAGGTCCAAAAAGAGCAGGATGCACACCCTGATTGGGGTCGAATCTAGGAGTACCTAAAAGGGGCCACGTCAGGAGCGCCAAAGATCCCGCGCCTAAGAGTGCCGATCGGGGAGTTTCGACTCCTCCCCGACGGACTCCTAGAAATGCGTACCAGTTAGAGGAACTTCGCCTGGTATGCCCTGAAGGAGCAAAGGCAGCAGCCTTACGTATTACCCATTGCCTTCCTATGGCGGGCCATGGTGGTGTCCAAGTTACTCTGGAACGGCTACAAAAGTTTGCTTTTTGGCCGATAATGTCAGAGGATGTGAAGGATTTTATAAAAAAAAAAAAAAAAAAAAAAATGCAAAATCTGCATAACTTGCAAACCTTCCTATGACCTCCCAGCTCCACTTAGACAGTTTCCTGACATAAAAACTCCGTTTAAGAGAGTGCATGTTGATCTCATTGGCCTGTTAACCACCACCCTAAATGGTGCAAAGTACATCCTGACAGTAGTCGATGTACTAAGCCGCCTCTTGGTCGCCGTGCCCATTAATTCCAAAGAAGCGCGGACTGTAGCCCGAGCTTTCCTAAACCATGTCCTGGCCATACATGGCGCTCCGAGGCAGGTGATCTCAGACGGCGGAGGAGAATTCATGAACGAGACGTTCAAAGAGGTAATGGCAGTGGCGAACATCAGCCATCATAAGATAACGCCATATCACCCCTCCAGCAACGGGATCATTGAGAGGGTAAATGGGACCATTATAAAAATCTTACGGTCCCTAGTCCAGGACAATCAAACAGGCTGGGATCAGATGCTCCCTTTAGCGGTCTTAGCCTACAATTCTGCGTATCATAGAGTCCTGCGAGATTCCCCGCATTTCCTCCTGTTCCACAGAGACCCCGTCCTCCCTATAACTGAGTTCACCAGGCCCAGTGCCCCGTGGTATAATACGGATAATTTAGCAGCCGAAACAATGGCTTTAGCAAACTCATGTTTCGACAGGTGCCAAAAGTTCATCGAGGCTGCAACAATTGAGAGGCACACAAAACGGCCGAGGGCAAGGATAAAGCAGCTCGCCCTTGGTGACAGAGTATACGTCACCGCCAAACCTAGGCAAGGGGTGACAAAGAAGCTCCAGCCATTGTACCAAGGCCCCTATAGAGTGATCAAACAGGTTAGTGATGTAATCTATTGCATCAAACATCTGCGGTCAGGACGTGAGTTCTGTGTTCACACAGACAGGATAATGCAGGAGGGCAACCTCTCTGTGTGCGAGAATAAGAACGTCAGAAGAGCGTTCCCCACACATGAGAAGGAACTCCTAGACCTACAGGAGGATAGTGCCAGCATCACACTAGTAAGCGGATTCGAAAGCCATGTAACCTCTCCGTGTGCGAAACACAAACGCCAGACGAGCGTTCACCACACGTGAGAAGGAATTTGAACCTACCACCAGTGATACCGACAAATTAACTGTTATGTTCCTTTTTTCAGACTTTTTCGCACATTTCCCTACTGTAGATATGGTGATAACATTTTTTAATCTACTTCCTTTTGTATGACGGCGACCCCCCCCTCTTGGACAAAGATTCTGCCGCTGTTGATTTCCACAGATTCCCTATTCGGACCGAGTCAGCGCAGCGCCTTTCTGCCGGTCGAGAGAAATACCGCGGGTCGTTCTACCAGCTGCAGGATCCAAGACGAGGGGCGTGGAGCAGCTCCCCAATGACGAGGGGGCAATTCGCCGCGGAGTGCAGGGCAGGAGCCCTTCTTATTTTCTCCACCCCTATTTTTTTTTTATATCAGTTCAGGCGGTGTTTTTTTTTTCATCGAGTTGAATGCCGTCTCTAGGGGATTCACCAAGGTGGATAACCTCCCGACGCGTACATCTCGAATTTTTCCCTCACGCCAAGTCTAGGTCCTCACTTTGTTAGCGGGGGAAGGGATGTCGTGAGACGATGCGCTGTGTCTTTGTGTTTTAAGCGGGTTAGGCCGTCCGAGCCCTCGGGTCGCGCATCTTGCGCAGCTTGGCCATGCCCCCAAGCCAGGTCGCGTCGCCGGGTCAGAGTGTGATTGGAGTAGGTCAAATTGCACACGAGCCGTGGCGACTGCGATTGGCTGCGGGAGTTTGCGCACGACCCGTGGGCATAGCCTCGTACCCCGCGAGCAATCGAAGCGCACACTCCAGCTGCATAGTTTATCATGTGAGTACCATTTCTTACCTTGCTCCCGCTAATTAATTAGTGTCTTGCAACCTCCGAAGGACATCCTCAAGATTCTTGAGGTGGTCGACCCAAGATGTTCCCAGAACAATGATATCGTCCATGTACACCATCGCACTAACCCCTAACAGCCCCGTTAGCACCTGATTCATCACCTTTTGAAAACAGGATGGAGCGTCTTTTAACCCTAAGGTCATGCCCTTCGGGCGTCGAGAACGCCGTTTTCTCGCAGCTGCTCTCCATCAGCGGGATTTGGAGATACCCTTGCTTAAGATCTAGTAGTGAGAATATGACGCTGGAGCCGAGACTTCGCAGCATCGAGTCAATATGGGGAAGAGGGAACCTATCATCAACTACGTGTCGATTTAGAGCACGAAAGTCAAGACAAAGACGAAGGGTTTTATCCTACTTAACAACTGGAACGACAGGAGCATTGTAAGGAGAACGAGATGGGCGAATGATCTCCTTACGGAGCATATCCCCAAATGAGTTCTCTAATCTCTCCTCTGTACCTCTCAGGAATGGGATAAGATTTGCGGTAGACCGGCGGTCCAATGGTCCGAATCTCGTGTAAGAAGTGAGGCGTCACGGTAAGTGGATACACTGGTAAGGCAAAAACATCGCCATATTTGACCACCAAAGAGGCCAGAGCTATACTTTCCCTGCTATGCTTATTAGGGAAAATTGTCCCTACTTCCAATCGTAACTTATCACCACGAGAGCTATCCACTACATTAGACGCCTGCACCGATTTCCACCGCTGCCACCAGTATGGTAGTGTAGTAGAAATAGGATAAGTAATTCCAAACACGAAATGTGTTTAAATGTGTATTTGGCACGGAGACAAAATATTTAACTATGTACACTCATTAATTAGCGGGAGCAAGGTAAGAAATGGTACTCACGTGATGACCATTGTATCTGGAGTGCGCGCTTTGATTGCTCGCGGGGTACGAGGCTATGCCCACGGGTCGTGCGCAACCCCCCGCAGCCAATCACAGTCGCCACGGCTCGTGTGCAATTTGACCTGCTCCAATCACACTCTGACCCGGCGACGCGACCTGGCTTGGGGGCATGGCCAGGCTGCGCAAGATGCGCGACCCGAGGGCTCGGGCGGCCTAAACCCGCTTGAAACACAAAGACACAGCGCATCGTCTCACGACAATGGAACTTACAAACAAACAAACAAACAAACAAACAAACAAACAAACAAACAAACAAACAAACAAACAAACAAACAAACAAACAAACAAACAAACAAACAAACAAACAAACAAACAAACAAACAAACAAACAAACAAACAAACACAAACAAACAAACAAATAAAAACAAACAAACAAACAAACAAACAAATTTTTTACCGATGACGAAGTTTTGATGATAATTCAAGATTACCAAGTAAATTCCAAAACATTTATTCCCAAGAAACTCTACCAAAAAAGTGTCTGTGGAAGCTATTCCTGCAGGTGAAGTTATTCATTGTGAAACAAAACATGAAAATTATGCTAGGAGACACAATGGGATACGGCAGGTCAATGAGTTAGCAAGAACATAACGTAGGAATCACTCCTACCCCATAGTACTAATGGTGCTTACCCTATCACAAACGCTAGAAGTATATCCTATCTTTTATAACAAAATCGTAGAATAAAACCAAAGCGGGGAGACAAGGAAAGGTATACACTAAGAAGAAACGACACGATTTAAACATTGTAACTCTCTTACAGTTGCCCTTGGGTTCCTGGAAGACTCACCATTTAATAATGCCCACTTACAAGCAAAGATGGCTGCCCCCATGCATTGAAAACAGGTTGTATCTACAAAGGGCGGTGATTAAGTTAAAGGACCTTTTACGAGATTAATATCAATCAATCCGTCATTTTGAATCCATTGCTGAGCAAAGGCCACTCTTATACCACTGCACGACTGCGCCCATCTCTGTCACGTCACTGCTGCAAACTTCTCTTTCTCATCTCTCCAACTTTTGTCTGGGCTCCCTCTTGCATGCTTCCCACCTCGCGGCGTCCATTCAGTAACATATTTATTGTGTAAAAGTGGCAGTTGCCGACGAGTCTATCGAAATAAACGCCATGTGACCGTGGGTATTAAAGGGATTAGGTGGGGTGAGATACTGAACATGCCCCTGTTTTGTTCCATTGTTTTGGTTCCTTGTATGATGGCTGCTTCCAAACATTTCTACTGATCTTGTCGGGTTCACGTACTAGAAGATCTGCATTTTGCAACACACGAGTTGGCGGATATCGTATCGGTGTTTTCATATCTGGATCTTTAGATTGTGTGATGTTTCCCCAATGTAGGATTTTTCACATCATGAGCATGGAATCCGATAAACACCGACTTTATTGTCCGGCGTTTTGCCAATGTTTATTTTCGTTCTCGTGATGTCTTTATTTGTCCTACTGGTCTGGCACACTACTTCCAAGTTGGTGGTTTTTAAAATACTATTCACATTGGTGACGACGTCGCTGGTTGTAACAATAGAAGTTTGGCTGTCCCTTCCTGCTGCCTACAGCTTTCCAGAAGCCTCTTTTCTTCATCTATTTAAAGGAAATCCGGAAACTTTAATTAAAAAAATAAAGTTTCCCAGCTGAAACTTAAAGTATACAGAAAACCGACTAACAAAAACTATTTAATTTATTTCTACTACCACCATGACATCAGGGTCAAGAAAAGAGTAATGATAGGCTTCTTCCTTAGGGCACTCACAATATGCAGTGAAGAATACTTAGAAGAAGAGTGCTGGTATATCAGGGGAACTTTTTAAGATTAAAGTTTCCAGATTTCCTTGTAGATATATGCAGAAAAGAGGCCATTAAGATTCTGGACAGCAAACGTCTCGTGTTACCAACCAGCAACGTTGTCACCAATCTGATTCGTATTCTAAAAACCACCAACTTGGAAGTAGTGTGCTTGACCAGTAGGGCCATTAAAAACATCACGAGGACGAAAATAAACATTGGCAAAACGCCGGACAGTAAAGCCGGTGTTTATCGGATTCCGTGCTCGTGACGTGAAAAATCCTACATTGGGGAAACATCACGCGATTACCCGGATATGAAAACACCGATACGATGTCCGCCATGTGTTGCCCACAGGAATATTAGCAACCACTTGATGGACTGGCAAAATGCAGAACTTCTAGTATGTGAACCCGGAAAGATCCGTAGAAAATGTTTGGAAGGAGCCATCATACAAGGAACCAACACAATTGAACAAAAACAGGGGTATGTTCAATATCTCACCCCACCTAATTCCTTTAATACTCATTACCAAAAACATTTTAAGCTATCCCTAGTTGCCCTCCAAAGTCCCCTTTTTCCTCTCAAAGTCGTTATCCACCCTCAGTAGACATTTGCTCAGCCTTCTTATTTTCTTATTCCTTTTATTCCTTGGTTGTGAGCTAATGTCCTTCACCAAGCCAATTGTTCCATCTTATCCTTAACCTTTCCTGTTCCTAGACATTTTGTCCACCTTCTCCTTAACCTTTCCTAATATTCAGTGACACCCCCTCCCTCTCTTCTTCTCTCCTTCCTCACCTCCCCCGTTCCCCCCAGCTCTTCTTATTTAATCAGGTGTATTACGACTATGTAGTTGAAAAAGCTGTAACGACAAGCGAAACCTCGTACTAATAAAGACACCGTCCTCACTTGTGGTGTTTATTTCGATAAACACTTTGTTCCATCGCGCATCGTTCGTTCGAGCTTCCTTACATTCCCAATTCCACTTCCTCCGTTTTACCGCCTCCACAATATTTTTCACTCTAGTCTGCTTATAACCCAACTTGCCCTCTTTCAACGTTATTCATAACATTGGGCTCTTCATTCTCCTCTGTGAAATTCCTTAGATTTGTCTCCATCGCTTTTTTCAGTTTCCAAGTATGTATTGACTGGAATTATGCATTGATTGTAAACTTTGTATTCCATACATAAAGACATATTTTTTTATAATCTTCCTATATCTAACAAATAATTTCCAGCCAATTGTAATACGCCTTTATATTGAACTATTTTGATCTTTAGTTACTTTTAGGATTTAGCCCAAATGATTACTATACTCTTCAACCTCTTCAAGATCAATTATAATATCTTTACCTTGATTTTTCGTGTTGAACTATACTTTGGTATAACTTCTATTGATTTTTCGACCCTACTTTGAGACTTTACTTGTTCAAATCATTCAGCATATCTTGCAAGTCATCTACTATATCTGAAATAAGAATAATGTTGTCCGTAAATCTTAGGTTATCATAACATTTTCCATTAATATTCTATTCTTTATTCTTCCCATCTCAACCTTCTAAAAAGATCTTTCAGGCAAACGATTATTTTTGGTGAAATTGTATCATCTTGCCGTACTCCTTTCTCGATCATTTTTTTGCTTCTTTATGTAGTCGAATTATAGTAATACATTTTGCAAAAATCTTTTCTAGATCTATGCTTGGGTAGGGAGTCTGATACTGTTATTTGTTCTACCGAGTCAAATGCCTTCTCGTAATCTACAAAAGCTAAACATGGAAGTATACTATATTGTGTCGTTTCCTTAGTTGATTCCTTGTCTGTAATTATTGTCCTATAGGATGGACATTAATTCACTAGAATCATTACAGAGGAGAATGACCAAAATGATGCATGGGCTCAGAAATTTACTTTACAAGGAGAGGCTTAGGCACTTTAATTCACACTCTCTAGAAAGAGGCAGAATGCGGATTGATCTAGTAGAGGTGTTCAAGTGGATCAAGGGCTTTAATAAGGATAGCGCAGGCAAGATCATCATATTAAAATAACAGGGCAAGACTCGCAGTAATGGATT
>NC_134789.1:50781589-50786589 GCF_046742065.1 Oratosquilla oratoria
AAAAAAGGAGACCGGGAGAATTGTAACAACTACCGGGGAATATCACTACTGAGCATCGCAAGCAAAATATTCGCCCGCATTCTCCTTGACCGCCACCTCGTCCTCGCAGAAGACGTCCTGCCAGAGTCCCAGTGCGGATCTCGACCTTCCCGCTGGACCATTGACATGATCTTCTGCGCACGACAACTACAAGAGAAGAGCCTTGAACAACAGCAGCCCGCAATGTTTATCTTCTGGGACTTAAAAAAGGCCTTCGATAAAGTACCCCGACCCGCTATGTGGGCAGTCCTCGCTAGGTTTGGCTGCCCACCCGACTTTGTCACCCTGGTGCGTACCCTGCATGATGAAATGGTGGGGAGAGTATGCCACCAGAACTCCCTCTCCGAGCCATTCCCCATCAACGGTGGTCTGAAACAGGGTTGTGTTCTGGCTCCAACGTGTTTCTCTCTTTACACAGCAGCGATGCTTAACGAGATACCACCAGACACACCTCCAATCGACTCCGTTTCCGCATGGATGGGGGAGTTTTCAACCTGGCTCGACTCCGCGCTAGAACTAAGACCACCATATGTCCGGTGCGAGAGCTGCAATATGCCGATGACAACGCCACCCCAGGTCAGACTGCAGAGGACCTTCAATCACTAGCAGATGCATACAATGCAGCCTATGAACGTTTTGGGATGCAGGTCAATACAGATAAGACCAAAATACTAGTCCAACATCCACCTGGTCTCCTGCTCCCTAATACCAACACCATCGTAAATGGCCAACAACCACGCACAAAACCTGGAACGCTTCCAACAATATAAGCTAAGGCAAAATTTAAATATTACTTGGGAGAGTCGCACCACCAACCTGGAAGTACTGGACAGAGCTTCAATGACCAGCGTTGAGGCCACCATCATCCACCACCGCCTCCGCTGGGCAGGGCACGTCCACAGAATAGACCCATCCAGGCTCCCCAAGAAAATGCTCTATGGCGAGCTCGCCAACGGGACCAGACCACGGGGAGCACCTAAACTGCGCTACAAGGACCAGCTGAAGCGCACCCTGGCAATGACCAACATCGACCCTTCCTCGTGGGAACAAACTGACAGGGACCGGACAGTATGGAGGAGTACAACACGCCAAGGCACCGAGGACTTTGAGGAGAGAAGGAGGCAAAATGATGAGGCAAGAAGGAGAAGAAGATAGCGACGAGAACAACCCCGTTCTCCCCCCACACTCCCCTGCGAATACTGCCCGCGACTCTTCCACCACCGACTAGGCCTCGCAAGTCATACTAAACACAAACATAAACGAAGATAGGAGACGAATGACTAGAACCCGATACTCGGACACGAGTGGGTGCCGATATATATATACATACATATATATATATATATATATATATATATATATATATATATATATATTTTCAACCACAAATCACTTTTAATTCCATGCCATCGCAATCGAGACTGAAGAATCGCTCGATGGAGGCATCCGTTGGAAATTGAAACGTGGACGAGCCGATGATTCGAACCCAGCTAACCCGTAACAAAGCTATAGTGACTTACACCAATACACTATCAAGAGAATAAAAAAGAAGAAAAAAAAAGAGATATTAATTGATCACTGGGAACCATTCAGTGTATATGTATATATATATATATATATATATATATATATATGTGTGTGTGTGTGTGTGTGTGTGTGTGTGTGTGTGTGTATGTGTATGTGTGTGTGTCTGTGTATGTGTGTACACGTGTGCCTATGTGTATACCCGTGTCCGTGTACATATGTACACGTTAGTCACTCCGTTATTGCGCACATTCAGCGAACCCTATTATCGTGAAACACAGTATGGTGGTCCATTGTGTTTCGATCGCACAAAAGGAGGGCAAAAGAACGAAAGAGGTGAAAAAATAGAAAAAGGGGGGAAAAGAAAAATCTAAAGAAAAGAAAAGACCTTTTGGCACCACCTTAGCTCCGTTATCACTTCGTTCTGGATTCCTTCCCACCTCTCCTTTGCTCTCTCACCTTCAGCCCTAACCCCCCCTACCCCCAGTTTGTCAAAAGACGAAGGCAAAAAGAAGAACAAATTATTGAAAAAAAGGAGAAATAGAGGGAAAGAGAGAGATAAATGAGGAGGAGGAGAATAAGATAAAAAAAAAAGAATAAAGAAGAGAAGAAGAATGAGAGAAGACGATGATAAAGAAAAATAGAAGAAGTTGAAGAAGCAGCAGAAGAAGAAGAATGAGAAGAAAAAGAAGAAGAAAAGAAGGATAGAAGAAAAAACGAAGAAGAAGAAGAAGAAGAAGAAGAAGAAGAAGAAGAAGAAGAAGAAGAAGAAGAAGAAGAAGAAGAAGAAGAAGAAGAAGAAGAAGAAGAAGAAGAAGAAGAAGAAGAGGGGAGGAGGAAGAGGAAGAAGAAGAAGATAAAAAATCACAGGATGAATAAGAAAATGAAGAAAAGGAAGTACAGAAAAAGAAGAAAAACTGAGAAGAGAAATGGGTAGGGAAGTAGAGGAAGAAATAGAAGATGAAGAAAGGGAGAGAATAAGGAGACTGAAAATAAGAAAAAGAGGCATAATAATGGTAAAATACAACAATAACAAGAGTAACAATAAAACTAGCAACAACATCACCACCACCACCGACAACAAGAATGATAGCAACAGCAATAACTCCACTATCAACAACAACAATAATAACAATAGCAACAATACCAACAACGCCAACGAAACGGCAATAACCACCATAGGAAAGAAATTAACTGAAATGTTCTGTGTGTGTGTGTGTGTGTGTGTGTGTGTGTGTGTGTGTGTGTGTGTGTGTGTTTGTAGACTACACTGCAGCACCCGACACGACTCACTCCGTCAGTACATCTCGTTTTTGTGTCTCTTCCGCGTTCTTTTCAGCATCTCAGTCTCCGCTTTTTTCATAAAATCTTTTTATAAAGTGATACTACTTTCTTTGCTGATTTCTCGCTGACGATTTCTTTAGTTTAGATATTTGCCGTAGCGGAGGGACTGAACTCTATAGAATTTGTCTGTAGGCGTTCACAATTTTCGATTTTCATTGATTGAATTAATGCCTAATGACAAGTTCTACAGAGTTTGCAAACACCATTACGGTGAATATTTAAAACTTACGAAACCATATGCAAGAAAATAATTAAGGGCGACAGTAGCATTGCCTTCAACAAAACTGGTCTATCAGAAGGCTTGATGCCTGTCTACAATTTATATATCAAACCATCAATTTTTCTATTTGTGCTTATCTATCCAGCTTTTTTTATTTATTTGTTTATCTATTTATTTTATTTATTTATTTATTCATTTATTTATTTATTTATTTATCTATCTATCTATTTACTTATTCATCTACTAATTTATTTATCATTCAATTGTTTTTGAATTTATTTATTTATTTGTTAACTTATCTATATTTTTCATATATACGAAAATCATATTTCAAACACAACTTTAGACAGAAATACCAATATCATAACACTGTGTTGACGATTCATTTCTTTCAATTATATTTTACAGACATGCTCGCTGTCCGACCAGGTTAGAGCGTCACCAATTGCGGCGGAGGTCTGGGTGACGACAGTTCATCACTGCCACCAGCAGTGTATATACGTACACACACACACACACACACACACACACACACACACACACACACACACACACACACACACACACACACACACACACACACACACACACACACACACACACACACACACACACACACACACACACACACACACACACACACACACACACACACACACACACACACACACACACACACACACACACACACAGATATATATATATATATATATATATATATATAAATACATATATACATATATATATATATTTATATATATACAGTATATATATATATATATATATATATATATATACAGTATATACAGTATATATATATATATATATATATATATGTACAATATTTATACTGTATATATATGTATATGTATATATACATATACATGTATATATGTACACACACACACACACACACACACACACACACACACACACACACACACACACACACACACACACACACACACACACACACACACACACACACACACACACACACACACACACACATATATATATATATACTGTATATGTATATATATATGTATATATATATATATATGTATATGTATATATATATATATATATATATATATATATATATATAAATATATATATACATACAGTACAGTCGAACCTCGAAAGCCCGGATCCCGAATGCCCGGATCCTCGTATGACCGGTCGAAATGAAGAAAGGGCGGACTTTTCAAGCAAAGTTACCTATTTGTCCGGTAGGTGGCAGCGACGGCCGTACATGTGTACTCAAACTCGGCCCAGTCAAGCCGCCACCAGGGCTGCCGTTTCGTAGAATTTTGTACCAAAACGTAGTAAAATAGCGGCATGTGGCAACTGCACAAGGACATGAGGAATTTTTTTCTACATATCAGCGGGCTGTTAAAAACGTTCAAAAATTCAAACTTTTGTTTAAAAATCATAGAACTAGTTATCAAATAATAGATGGTACATCAAAATATGACTTTTATTGGTAATTGTGTTACTTATAAAATATTATACCCCAAAAGATACTTTTTTACAGTGTAGAAAAAAATTCTACGGTAAAGTTTCAGCTTTCTTTTAGCGATAATAATATAAAAAAAAAATTATATCTTACTGAATATGTTAGGGCATGGGGGCCTTATATACATTCAAGAATAAAAAAACTAGAACCACCATTTTGTCAAAGTTTGACAAGTATATCTTGCTATGAAAGTCTGCACACGCCCGAGAAAAATGTATGCCCCGGTATGGCAACACTCCCATTCTACACAGCAGTGTAGAAAACGCGGCAACCCTGGCCGCCACCACTGTCCCGCGTGCATACCTCCCGATATTTACAGTGTACGTAATAAAAAATACAGTACAGTACACTGTA
>NC_134789.1:50806589-50819089 GCF_046742065.1 Oratosquilla oratoria
ACAGTCTCCTCTTAGCATCCATTCCCAAATGTCTATTCCTCATTACACTTTTTAATCCACCAAGGCATTTACTCGCTTCTCTCAATCTACATTCTACCTCCACCTTCACTCTACCTTTTCCTGCCACATTTGCACCCAAGTATCTAAAACTATCCACTTCCTCCAGTCGCTCTCCCTTAATGCTCACTTCCAGCCTGCTGCCACTTTCACCCCTTGTACATCTCACCACCTTACTTTTACCCACATTTATCTTCAGCTTTCTTCTTTCACACACTATCCCAAACTCTGTCACCAACTTCCTCAATCCCTCCTCCGATCCTACCACAAGCGCAGTGTCGTCCGCAAACAACAGCTGGGTCACCTCCCACTTTTCTCCATTTTCTTTAACCATCTCCAGTCCCCTTATGCTGAATGAAGTCTTGTGACGTTGGCCAAAAACAAAACTTTGATGATGACATTGGGCTCTGAAGGGTGTTCCTCTAAGCTGACTGGAATCATTTGGTGTCGACCAGAAAAAAGAGAAAGGAAAATGGGTTCATTGGCCTAGAAGGTTAACTTCATGTTGGATGGGTTAATCGAGATGGTTCCCCATTCAGTGCTGGACAAATCGTCCGCTGCCAGCGTCGCTTCGTGCTGCAAGAAGATTTTGGATTTGTGTATCTGAAATTGTATAAGAAATATTAAGAATTCACCACGTTACTATGGATATCGTATTTTTGCTCTAAGTTTCTTTTTTTCTTTTTGAGTTCTTGGCCTCTCTCTGATACCAAAAAAAAAAAAGTGTAATAAAAGTAGAATAATGAAAAAGTAAAAATATAAAAAATAGATACGATGAAAAATAAATAACAAAGAATGAGTAAAAAATAAAAAAAAATAAAAAAAAATAAAGCCAGGAAAAGATGAACTGAATCCTTGAGATCTGACCCTGCTCTACAAGTTATCTAAACTCGCAGAAGAGCCTGAAGTTCATATGTTCATATTTCTGAACTTCCTCTAGGCCGATTTCCGGATCCCAGTCAGGAAGTAAGACCCGTTAGGTGTATGACGTATTCGAATGACTACAGTTACTGTCAAAAGTCTTCCACCAGTCGTTCATAAAGACCCAATGCTTTTCAAAATTCTGTTTCAATTCATCAACCCTTACTCCCAAAACGAGGCGAGAGGGCTAAGCGTGAGGAGAGGAGCGTCTACATATCTTTCACTCCCATTACACCTTATCACTCCTTGCTTGAAATATATTGAAATTATTTTTTCATACGATATATTATGTTCATTGATATTCATCTGATGTGCTTTATACTTATTGTTTACTCAAGAGTATACTTTTAAATTCCGTAGTGGAATTTATAATTCATAATTATAATTTAAGAAAAGTTTAAATACATTCCTTACGTTACATATGTCGCACACACAAACTGTTTAGCTGTAAGTGACATTAGAAATACAAATAATGCGTAACCTCTGACATACATTGTAGTATATATGGTTCTCGTAAAAAAGCGATTCAATACCACTCCTATCGTTTCGTGTGGAGAATTTATACGACATTAATGATAGGACTAATCGTTTACACAAAATAATTGGTACACCATTTCTTTGTAACAGATAATATAGATTATGTGAAACGAAAAAGGGTTTAATACCGTTTTTAATTGAATTATGAGGTTTGAATCACACGAATCGTGTATTAAACAAAAATCTAAAAGAATGCATCCTTGCCACATGTACATTAAGTCAAAGAAGTATCTGTCTATGCGTACATTGTGGAGAAAAGTTTGAGGTCACGAACCAAGATAGGCGAGTTTCACAACTACTTTTTTTTAACTATTGTACTGACAAAGAAAGAAAAAATAAAAGAAGAAGACGAAGAAACTACTGGGCCGAAGTCAAACTACACATCGATTTGGTTATTTGTAATGTCTCATTGCGGGATGTTCACCTCATCTGAATAAAACGGTCTGGTATTAATTACATCTAAAACAAACAGAATGGTATAAAGAAGCGAAATGATTCAGTTGTCACTCGTTCTCCGTTTGCATTTTTGCGAATAATAATCTATTCAATTGAACTTGATAATTTTTTATTATAAATGATAAAAAATCTACCTGTAGTGCTCCAGTCTTCTTATTTTTTTTTATTTTCTATTTTTTTCTCTAATACTTAAATATGTGCTTCGTCGCCATCTTTAATCTGACGGTTGAAGAAATCTTATATAGATCTTCAATAGATCTTAGCTATGATAAACTGAACATTATGTAGGTGCATATCACGGATTAGAACTTTCAAATCTCCAAAGGGACTTTTTTTTTCCCAAAAGCTGGTCGAAACCTTGCCAGTCGAAGTAGAATTCCGTGTTCTCTGACATTTAACATTACTGTTCGGAATTCCAGCTCCGGTTCTTGCATTTGCACTGTGACCCCCAAAATCTCAGTATATACTTACGTGTAAGTAGGCACATTTACACATTTATATATATGTACATATATGAATATATCCATACATATATACATACGTATACCAATGTTTATTATATATATCATATATATATATATATATATATATATATATATACATATATATATATATATATATGTATGTATATTTAACCGAGTTTTTGTGTTCTTTAATCCTGGTGGTGAGGTTTCGTCCGGTTTGATCCCAGTACACTTGATCACAATCCTTGCATGGTAATTTATAAACCATGCAAGGTTTATAATTACCATGCAAGGATTGTGATCAAGTGTACTGGGGTCAAACCGGACGAAACCTCACCACCAGGATTAAAGAACACAAAAACTCGGTTAAATATGCATACGAGAACTCTGCAGTGTTTCTTCACTCATCCAACAAAGACCACCGCATAGACTGGGACAACGCAGATATAATTTTCAAATCAAATTGTAACTTCAAGAGAAAAATAATAGAATCTTCTTTCATCAAAGATGTCTCGAATTTCAACATCTCAAAAGGTCATTGGATTCCGGACTGTATTACATCATTAGCAGTTAATAAAATATGTTCAAACATTATCGGTTCCAACAACGATCACCCTACTTAGGGTACATTCACCTGTGTCTTCCCATGTCCCCCTTCATGTACCTCATTACTATGTATATATTCTTGTACTTACCTTTGTAATCATTCTGCTGAAGAGGACCACAGAGAGTGGTCGAAATATACAGGAAAAATCATCTCACTTTTTATCCTTTTCCACCGACAGTGGGTTCTAAGTTTAAATTTTACCAGTGTGTTACGACATTAGTACAATCTAATATACTTATACATATATATATATATATATATATATATATATATATATATATATATATATATATACGTTTTATCAACCACAATGCACTTTAATTCTAAGCCATATAGGCGCATGCAGAAATTGTAACGTGGGACGCCCGAGGACTCGAACCCATGCGGCGAGAACGTTTCCAGTGCCGAGTGACTTAAACCAATACACCATCAAGAGAGCTATAAGTTAAGCGCAAGTTTTCTTATATATCTGTATGCTCGAGTTCATACACATACACGAAAGTTTGCGTTCAACCCAGCTCCACTATGATAATGCATATGGTAAGTGTACGAACGCGGGAAAGTATTTGTACGACACTGAATGGGTCCCAGTGTTTAGAGATACGTTTTATCAACCACAATGCACTTTAATTCTAAGCCATATAGGCGCATGCAGAAATTGTAACGTGGGACGCCCGAGGACTCGAACCCATGCGGCGAGAACGTTACCAGTGCCGAGTGACTTAAACCAATACACCATCAAGAGAGCTATAAGTTAAGCGCAAGTTTTCTTATATATCTGTATGCTCGAGTTCATACACATACACGAAAGTTTGCGTTCAACCCAGCTCCACTATGATAATGCATATGGTAAGTGTACGAACGCGGGAAAGTATTTGTACGACACTGAATGGGTCCCAGTGTTTAGAGATACGTTTTATCAACCACAATGCACTTTAATTCTAAGCCATATAGGCGCATGCAGAAATTGTAACGTGGGACGCCCGAGGACTCGAACCCATGCGGCGAGAACGTTACCAGTGCCGAGTAACGTTACAATTTCTGCATGCGCCTATATGGCTTAGAATTAAAGTGCATTGTGGTTGATAAGAAGAAGAAGAAGAAGAAGAAGAAGAAGAAGAAGAAGAAGAAGAAGAAGAAGAAGAAGAAGAAGAAGAAGAAGAAGAAGAAGAAGAAGAAGAAGAAAGGTGGCCCCTTTTGGACCCGCGAGGTAGGCGAGCCAGTTTTTCTTCTTTGAAGTCCTTAATTGGATCTCATGTCTCTTGGCAGACACTTGCTGGATCTTGAGGACTTTGAGAGCGCGTCCAAAGGTTCTTGGTCGACTGATGTCGAGGTACTTCCAGAGGTCGCATCCGGATTCTAGTTTTTGCCGACATTTAACTCCCTCGCTACTAAAGGGGTGCCACGGAAGAGAGTGAAATAGCCTGGCGACCTCTAGGGTGAAAGGAAAGGTATCGTCCGATGCGAAAGGTATTAATTGAGATAGAGCTATAATAATTTCGTTACCGAGGGTCTGTTACTGAGGTGAATAAGATAGCCTGATAGCAGCTGAAATAAGAGGAGAACTACTACCCAGCACCGAAGGGGTTATATCAGCAGTTCCGTATCATCACACTTGAAGGCAGATTGGCAGTGCATGGTGAAGGATTCCTATCATGTGTAGAATCGTTCGGATCAAGTAGGAGAATTCAATCCCTTCACTCCAAGCATTATTTCCTGTGTCCAAATTCCAAATCTTCCCTGCGATATGTTATATATTTTTGTATTAATATTTGAATAATCCATCCAACGGGGTCGTCCATCTAGCAACATTGATCCTTGTTGGCATTTACTAAAATGGTTCTTCATCTGGGGACCAAGACTCCTCTAGGGGGCAATAGAGTTTCATATGTGGGATTAATAAGTGGATGCAAGGCGATCTTAGTGTTGAAGAAGTGGTTACCAGGAGGCTAAAGAACAGCAATGCATAAGTGAGGAGAATAGTCGACGAAAACGGGCTGAGAGCCTCTGGACTCAAGGTGATACATGCAAGCGGCTCTTGAAGAATTTTTACAAAACTAGACTAGAGGTACTATTTTTATTTTGAATTATTTGTGGATTGTGTATGGTTTCTCGCTTTGAACTCTGGGTATTTTTGGTGATGTAACTTTTTTATATTACTTGGCATTTTGCTGATCGGTTCAACTGAATGAAATCGTGTTTTACAGAACAAAATTTGTAAATTTTTGATCAGGTTAAGTGCTCAGAGTTTCATTTTTGTTTTGTTTTGCGAGCCATCCTTAAACTCAGTGAAGTTATAAAGCGTTAGCCAGAATAATATATATGAAGATCGTCATATGACTAAAGAGATTAAATCATGGGCAATGTCTTAACCCCTGCTCTGATTAGGCGTTTCCAATTAGCTGAATAAAATATAGGTTTTATATTCTGAGGGCATTACGAATACGTGGTAACTCCACCAAGATTTTAATGAACCAATCAACTCCCTTTTTAGATTAAAAGGAGGCGGGGCTCTTGTGCCAAGTTAGTGTGTAACAGCCGTAATGATTTGACTATCAACAATAGTAATGTAGTTGTAGCTCTTGTTAATTTTTAGAACGTTCACAATTTTGCAGTTATTACCATGACAGTGACATGGATAGAAACAGTATTTACTGGCTCTTACGTGTACATGTGCTAATCTCACGTCTAAAGGGGAAGGCATTCCCTCTGGTAGTTGCTTGGCGGCACTCAAAACAAATATAGACACAAAGGTATTAAATGTGCCAAGTCGAACAAGCTACACAGGTACCTAGTGGGGCGCTTTACTCTTGATTTCGTATTAGATTATCATATTCATTAGCCTCAATAACAAGATGTGATACTTTGTAGAATTTCTCTTGGATAAAACCAAAGGCAATTTCATCACCGTTTTTCTCCACTTCCTCCCTCTTCTCGTCTTTTTTTTTTTCTCTTCCTCCTCCTCGTTCCCTTCATGTTTATCATCCTTCTTATCCTACTTGGCCTCCTTTTCTTCCTTTTCCCTTTATTTATCCTCTTTCTCATCCTACCTGCTTTTCTCCTCCTCTTCCTCCTCCTCTTTATTCTCCTTTTTCTTCTCCTAATATTCATTCACAGTCTCATCCTACTTATTCTCCTTCTGCCGCTTCTTCTCCTACCCTTCCTTTTCTTCATGTTTATCCTCCTCAACTTACTTGTTCTTCTCTTTCTCTTCTCTCTCCTTATCTTCTTACTTTCTGTTCATCCTCTACTTCTCCTCCTCTTCCTCTTCCCAATGTTTATTCTTCTTCTCATCCTACTTCATGTCCTCTTCCTTACTCTTCTTTTCCTCTAACTTCCTGTTCGTCCTTCTTCTCTTACTTTTCCATCTCCTCCTACTATTTCTCCATCCTTCTACTATTTTTCCTCCTCCTCTTCGCCCTCCACCTACTCCATCTCGTCCTTCACCTTCATCTCATCACGGTTTTGTTATTCAACTTCTGGGTGAATCTTAGCTCTTCGAAAATTTAGAACAAAAGATAAAAAATCGATCTATCTAGATCACCATCTTTAAACTTTTTTTTTGAAAATGTCATTGAAGCGTGTCTGCAGAAGAATCTTCTTGTGAGGACGTTCCTGGTTGAGTTTCTTCTTATGCAAGGAACACTCCGGCATAGTCATACTGCTCAAGACAAAGGCCAGGGAGGGCAAAGACAGAAGAAGGCTGGAGGTCTGGTTGGATCAGTGGTATCGCGTTCGTTCCATGTACGAAAGTCCCGAGTTCAAATACCAGTGGTGGAGACAAGCATAGGAGTTGCTTGTGAGGCTTGATGTCCACGCATGTGTCAAGATCGCTTGATTACTTATTCAGTCAAAAAAACACACACACACTCACACACACACACACACACACACACACACACACACACACACACACACACACACACACACACACACACACACACACACACACACACACACACACACACACACACACACACACACGCACGCACGCACGCACGCACGCACGCACGCACGCACACACACACACACACACACACACACACACACACACACACACACACACACACACACACACACACACACACACACACACACACACACACGGAGGAAGAGAATAGATCTACGGCTTTAAGGTCTCCGAGAACATTCCCCATCGAAGTGTGTGTACTAGTAGCGACCGGTACGGAAGAGAGTAAAGTTGTTTTTGCTTGAGATATTAATCATAAAGTTGTGATTTGTTTTATTTTTCATGAACCTTTTTTTATTTTTTATATGATTTGCCGTTTACTGGTGGCGCAATCGGAAGTGTGCTGGTCTCGCATTCGCTTAGTTGTGGGTTCGATTCCCGCACTTCTCTCCGATTCCCAGCAGTGAATGTTACCTATCCCAACATTCCAAGCGCATAATAGGGAAAAGGTGACGACTTTGGCCACAGGTACTCAGCGTCTCCTGCCGTAGGAGATGATACAAGGAGCATTGTGCTATGCTACATATAGTGAGGGTTCCATTTGATACCAAACCACCTTTGGTGACGATGGGATCACAAGAATGTTGATCAAGAAAATAACGAAGATGACTGATTTTCTTCTTTGAGCTTCGTGGCAAAGACAACCTATTTAGTTTAAGGCCAGGGTGAAAAGTTTCTCAGCTCTCTTGAACTTAATAGTTTTAAAAACTATTACGAGACAGTCTTGAATAAAAAAAAAAAAAAAAAAATTGCCTAATGTGTTTTGACAGCTGGGTCGAGAGGTGATTTCCAACAACCGTAAGTACTGTTCTTAGACCAGAAAAAATTCACAAAATGAAAACAGACTGTAAATAAAGTTATACATACACAAAGAACGAGGCAGATGAATGGATGACCCAGCAAGTTAGATGAACAATAAGTTGCTCATGCAATTTGATGAAGAAGATGACATAAACAGAACCAGAATGCAAATGGGTATTTGCAGGAAGCCACTGGACTCTGGTATGTGTTGCACGGACGCATAAAGATATTGCACTGCAACAGGTATTGAAAAGATGCAACTACTCAAGGGACATAGGGAAATGTGGCTCTTTCCCTGTCGGGATTTCCTAGGACACATATTGAGGAAATATTGGCTTTTCTAAGAATTAATAAGATAAAATCTTAGACGGGGTTGAGGGGATGTTAGGGTTTTATTAGTGTCAGGCACATCAAAATTTATAGTTCAAGTGTTTATGTAAATATTGTAAGAATAAGAGAGAGGTAACAGGTGCAAATGCAGGTGTTCTGAGGTGATATATGTAGTTGCATATGTGTTACAGGTATTCTAATGCAAATGTCGGTTGGTGTAAATTGTGAGGAAGGAGTATGTATACACTACACACATACGCACACGCGCATACACACATGTAATTACGCATTCACACACATATTCACACACACACACACACACACACACACACACACACACACACACACACACACACACACACACACACACACACACACACACACACACACACACACACACACACACACACACACACACACGGCTCGGTGGCGGATTGGTAAAGCACTGGCCTCACAAGCCAGAGAACCGGGGCTCGATTCCCCGGCCGGGCGGAGATAAGTTGGGTTTGTCTCCTTTCACGTGTAACCCCTGTTCACCTAGCAGTGAGTAGGTACGGGACGTTAGTCAAGGAGTTGTGACCTTGCTGTCCCGGTGTGTGGTGTGTGAGTGGTCTCAGATCTACCCAGAGATCGGCAAATAATGAGCTCTGAGCTCACTGCCGTAGGGTGGTGTCTGGCTGTCTCGACAGAGACTGCAGCAGATCCGAGGTGAATACACACACACACACACACACACACACACACACACACACACACACACACACACACACACACACACACACACACACACACACACACACACACACACACACACACACACACACACACACACACACACACACACACACTCGTGGCGCAGTGGTAGAGTTCCTGCCTGTCACTACGGCGGTCCGGGTTCGAATTCCGCCCAGGGCTGAAATTATTTCAGTATCGCTGCGCTGCGAGTTGTTACTCCAACTCTTGTGGGTGGGGAGTTGGATGTGTGTGTGCGTGTAGGGTTACAGCATTACCCATAGATTGGTCATATATGAGCTCTGAGCTCTCCTCTGGGGGGAAAATAGCTGTCGATCACGTGCCCAACACGTGATCCAAGACCATGGTGAATCACACACACACACAAGCAAACACAAATACACCAGCAGGGGTGCGTGTGTGTTAATGTAAGTACCTTATATATTGCTATGCGATGTACAGGTTTATCAGTGGTGTGAAGATGAGTCTCGTGAATTCCTTTCTCAAAAAAAGTTCGGGACCTTCCTCTCTGCTCAATAAAATCGCGTGACGTTAACCAAGAGTCCAAAAAGTGATTACATTTCTCAAAGGATTGACTGAAGGTCTAAAACCAATGAAATATTTTGTTACCGATAACCAGTGCTTCTATCCTTGGAGACAAAGAAGAGTCACAGGGACGGCAAAAAAGAGATTCATGTTGGGTCAGCACTTCTGAATGGGTGGGTGTGGGGGTGTGGGTGTGGTCAGGTCTAAAGAAAGAAATTTATGTTTTCTTAGTAGACGGAAAATCTATAAATGAAAGTTAAATGGATGGATGAATATGCAGATAAGTATATAGATGAAAATGATATACAATAAATACAATTACAAGTGCATAAGTGAATAGATGAATAAATCAATGATTATATAGAAAAGTAAATATGTATATATATATATATATATATATATATATAAAAGTAGATAGATAAATATATAAATAAATGAATAAACAAATATGTGAGTAAATTAATGAATAGATAAATAAATTAATCTATATAAATAAATGCTAATGTCTGTCAGTTTTCCAACTTTTCAACCAGTGAGCCAACCCGGACATATCATACCTTTTCTGAAATCCGGGCGAAGTCCGGAGTTAAAAGAAAAGGACAACCGGTAATCCTATATACAAGTAAAACAACAAAATTCTGCCTGACCACCTGTCCGGAACCCTTGTATCTCAGTTTACATTTGCTCTACATAGACATATACCTTTTTAGAATCAGGATGATCCAGGATTAAAAATCTGCCCTTCATTTGTTTCTTGAACATCCAGTATTGAAATCAGGTCTAAATGAGGATTTGTTATATGCTAACAGATAGAAATTAAATAGAAAATATATATGTGAACTTACAATTCTTAAAACAACACCAAAGCTTGGTGAATCTAAAAGAGATTTTCAATTCAGTTCGCTTTAAACTAGATACAAGTTAGAAAGAGATGTCTCGTGTTTATCCTGCTACTCTACGGTGATCTCCAAATGTCACATTTATAATTTTTTTTATCCAAATGTAGTGTCTGTGATATAAATCTGAGATGGTGGGGTACCAATAGATATTTTATTATTATGGTTTCTTTAGTCTTGGGGCGCATGTCCAATTAGCCCTCCGCATGAGCTAGCTTAAAAAGATTGAGACAATTATTTTAACTCTTTATATGGTATGTTTCCTGCATTTCCTCCTCTTACCCCTCCAATTTTCTAATCTTTCCCCTCTTCCTTTTCCCCTTCTTTCTGCTTTATACTGTAGACTTTGCATTTTTTGCGAGTTCTGGCTCTTGAAGAATGCAGAACAAAGAGAACCAAGAAAAAGAAATAGATGAAAAAGAAAACAGAAAAAAATAATTTATTATATCTGGATCGTCTTCTTGAAGCACCTACAAAAGAAGGACAACGTAATGTTGTCACATTCTTTCCAGTGACCTCCAGGGCTACGGAAGGCTGCCCAGATCGAGGCCAGGGTGGAGGAGGAGGTCTCTAATGTCTTGAGTTGATTAGTCTACCGGAGACTCTTCTTAGGGAAGAATTCTTAGGGCAGAGTCTACGGATCAGATATGTGGTGAGGTTTTAGAGGTCTGGGTCAACCAGAGACCATCGTCTTCTGCAAGAACATTTATTCGGAAGGATCCTGGTCACGTTTGCATCATGAGAATGAGTCTATTGTTTACCTAAAAGGTTTAAAGAATGACTTAAAAGAGACGCCCTGCATGTCCAAAAAGTTGCAAAAAATTGCGGACCCGTAAAAAAAAAAAAAAAAAAAAAAAAAAAAAAAAAAAAGAAAAAAAAAAAAAAAAAAGAAAAAAAAAAAAAAAAAAAAAAAAAAAAGAGGACCAATTTGTGGTAGTGTCCGGTGTAGAGGGAAGAATCTTGAAATTCCCTCTCGAAAAAGTCCAAATCATGGACATGTTGACAAGTATCAGGGGGAAGAGAATCCCAGAAATTCCCAGAAATATCCTTAGAGCTTTTGTTCTGGCTAGCACCAGTCGATGTTATTCAATGATACAATAACTTCAAAGAGCGCGATGAGTCCATTATAGATGTACAGTTTAAACTTTGCATACTTCGAATATCCTGGATTCTGATTGGTGGGGGAATTTGCCTGTGATCATTAATTGGTAGATGTTTTTTTGCGTGTACATCTTGACCAATCAAAGGTAGAGGAGGGGTGCAAGGTGAGGTGGAATGTGGGTGAAGGTAGGTGGTTGGTGGGTAAGGTGGGTTGTTTAATATACATATAACTTTTTTGAATAATGGAATAGTAGTGGAATGATTATATTAAACTATAAGCCATCTATTTTGAAAATATGTAATATATGGGATGTAGAAATTATATTCACTGGCCAACAAAGATTTTTCATCAGAGTAAATTTGGTGTTGCCTGGATAACATTTTTGACGCTAATTCCAAAACTGCAATCAGATTTTCTCTGGCACGTATAGTTTTTATGATGAAACCATATATATAAATACATAGATTTAACCATTTTAATAGCCAAAGTGCTACTTTTTTCTACATTTCATTAAGTTTATACTTTATGTATTTCATAGTTCTATGTGTCTTTTAGGAATCTATTTATTTCCTGTTTATTTATCTATTTATTTCAATTTTGGTTTATTTTATTTATTTCAGACATCTTATTGTACGTCTGGCAACCTGCACAATTGATACCTTCTAACTCTGATAACAGCGAGCTACATTCGGCCTCTGTCTGCTGTTGTGTGAAGTGCTGTGCTGGTGGTAATCTGTTTAGAATCATTTGCTTATATCAATCAGAATGCCTCGAGAATGTAAGAATCATCCCGACAAGTCTGTTATGTCTGTGGCAATTTTATAACTAAACTACAACGACGAAATATTACAACCAACATTAAAAAAATATACAAAATTTACTTTGATTGCCATCTAGGTGACCAAGACAAACCATGGGCACCACATCAAATCTGTTCTGCTTGTTCAAACGGATTGCGCGATTGGGTGAACAAAAAGAAAACTTCAATGCCGTTTGCCATACCCATGATATGGAGGGAGCCGAGAGATCATCATGGAGACTGTTATTTTTGTAGTGTTAACCTAACCGGATTTTCTACAAA
>NC_134789.1:50836589-50839089 GCF_046742065.1 Oratosquilla oratoria
GTGTATTACTGAGAACCTGCTCCCCTCTTTTACATACACACACACACACACACACACACACACACACACACACACACACACACACACACACACACACACACACACACACACACACACACACACACACACACACACACACACACACACACACACACACACACACACACACACACACACACACACACACACACAGACACACACACACACACACACATGTATATATATATATATATATATATATATATATATATGTATATGTATAAAAATATATATATATATATATATATATATATATATATATATATATATGTTTGTATACCGCGGGAGTAAATTTTCTCTTAGGCAGGCTTGGTTAAAAGCAACTGCAAATTCAGCACTGATCAATTTCTTCTTCAGAGTTTCCAACTTCCTGAAGGTATCCTTTATAGCAAGGGGTAAAGGAAAGAGTAGATTTCCTATTCCGGTCATTATTGACGTTTCGACTCTACCTGAGTCATTATCAAAATACAAAGATGGAACAAATGCATGGGTTTATATATTACAAAGATACAGAAATACAGCGTGTGATTGGCTGGAAGGATTGGCTCGTGTGGATGGATTAAAGCTACAGAAGATCTCGAGAGACTTTAGGCCTGGTTACCTGTATGGGATCGTTAAAACCCATAGAATAGGTAACCCCCTCCGACCTATCATCTCCCAGATTCCGACTCCCACGTACCAGCTGGCCAAGAGACTCAATGCCCTCTTGACGCCCCTCGTTCCAGTCGACTACTGCTACAGGTCATCCACAGAATTCCTGGACTGCGTTGACAGTGCCCCTGCCAAAGGAGAAATGGCATCTCTTGATGCTGAATCGTTATTTATCTGTGTTTCGGTACCTAGAACGATCGACTACATCTGTGATCATGTGTACAGGTCATCTGCCCACCCCCTACTCGCAATTGATGAATACCACCTCCGAGAACTCTTGAGGATATGCACGCAGGAGTCCGCCTTCAGATGCCCCCGTGGAAACCTGTATCAGCAGAAAGATGGAGTCTCTATGGGGTCACCTTTAGGCGTCCTCTTCGCCAACTTCTTCATGGGATCTGTAGAGAAGGAGGTGTTCAGTAGGATCCAGCAGCCGATGGCATATGGTAGATACATCGACGACATCTTCGTGAGAACCCGGACCAGTGAGGAACGCGAGGAACTACGCCAGCTTCTTCAAGAGATCTCTGGACTTCGGTTCACGACAGAGGAAGCCGAAAATGGTACCCTGCCTTTCCTGGACGTCCTCCTCACGCAAGAAGGTGACCGTATGAAGACCGAGGTATATATAAAGCCTACCAATCCCGGACTATGCCTGAGCGGTGAAAGTGAATGCCCGCAGCGGTACAAGGACTCTACCATTGCTTCCTTCTACAGAAGAGCCCTTACCCATTGTTCTTCCTGGATGTCTACGCAGAAGGAGTTCGACCGAGCAACACAAATGTTGGTCAACAATGGACATTCCAATCAGGATAGCCAATGTGTCCTGCGTACTGTTCTAAACAAATGGTACGTGGGACAACAAGCCGTGGTTGAAGAAGAAACCACTCACAGCTTCTTCTATAGAGCTTTCATGTCTTCCGCTTACCGCGAACAAGAGAAGAGTGTGAGAAATATAATTTATAGAAATGTTCAAGTTACTAGCCCTGTGGCCCGTGTAAAGCTGGTAGTGTACTACAGGAACAGCCGCACAAAGGACCTCATCATGAAGAACGATAGTTCACTACGCCCTGGAGATATGGAAAGTACCTGCCTTGTGTACAAATTTTCTTGCCCAAATAGGGACTGTACGCCCTACGATGCTTACATAGGGTTGACTACTACCAGACTTTCCAGGGGCCTGAGCTATCATCTGACTCAAGGAGGTCTCAAACGTCACTTCCTGGAGAAACATGGCCAGCATCTCACAGGTGATATCCTTCGGTAGAACACTGTCATCATTCAGAGAGTCCAACAAGAACCGCCTTGCCTACCTTGAAGCTTTATATATTGCGGATAGTAGGCCGTCTCTGAATTCCCACCAAGACGCCCCTACTATACTGCCTAGTATTAAGCCTTTCAGGAGAAGTAAGCCCCGAGGCAAGACAGAAAACATCACACTACACCCCCCGGGGTAGCGAGGCTCGAGAGAACGGACAAGCCAGCCAATGAGCGTACGTGGGAAACTGTCCCGCCCTCTCAACCATGAGGGGACCAAAAAAGGTCATCCTTCCAGCCAATCACATACTGTATTTCTGTATCTTTGTAATATATAAACCCATGCATTTGTTCCATCTTTGTATTTTCATAATGACTCAGGTAGAGTCGAAACGTCAATAATGACCGGAATAGGAAATCTACTCTTTCCCTTACCCCTTGCTATAAAGGATACCTTCAGGAAGTTGGAAACTCTGAAGAAGAAATTGATCAGTGCTGAATTTGCAGTTGCTTTTAACCAAGCCTGCCTAAGAGAATATATATATATATATAT
>NC_134789.1:50844089-50849089 GCF_046742065.1 Oratosquilla oratoria
CTAATAATAAATGAAAATCAGACAGACAAATTATAACATAACAAAAACAAATAATATAACATAAATTATAATCATTACAGCATCTTACTTAGGTATTTATCTAAATGATTCTTAAAGCTTCGAACTGAACTACATTGCACTACCTGTGCAGGAAGTTTATTCCATTCATTAACTACACGGTTGGCAAAGTTGTTTCTACCTACTTCCAAATTGAATCTATTTCCGGACAGTTTGAGACCATTGTTTCTTGTCTGATTCTCATTCAATGTGAAAATTTGGTCACTTTTGATGTTGTCAATTCCCTTTAAAATCTTAAAGACCTGTATCAAGTCACCTCTGAGTCTACGCTTTTTTAGGGAAAACAGATTCATGTGCTTAAGTCGATTTTCGTATGATTTATTTTTTATATTTGGAATCAGTTTTGTGGCTCGCCGTTGTACTTTTTCCAGTCTGTCAATGTCTTTAATGAGATTCGGTGACCATACGGAAACAGCATATTCCAAATGTGGACGAACTAACGATTTATATAGCTTGTTAATGAGTGATGGACTTTTGAAATCAAAAGATCGCGCAATCAATCCCAGAATCTTATTTGCTTTATCAGAGGCTGAAATACACTGCTTGGATGATTTGAGGTCGTTACTGATAATTACGCCGAGATCTTTTTCACTATCCACTTTTGTTAACGAATTTCCAAATAACTTGTAATCGTACTTGCTGTTATTTTTACCTATGTGCATTACCTTGCATTTACTTGTGTTAAATTTCATTAGCCACTTTTCAGACCATTGCTGTAATTTATCTAAATCTTCTTGAATATCTAATTGGTTTGAGTGATCATTTGCCACTCCGCACAGTTTTGTATCATCAGCAAATTTGGAAACAGTAGATTTTAGTCCATGGTCTATATCATTTATATATACTATGAATAGAAGTGGCCCAAGAACGGAACCCTGAGGAACTCCACTTGCAACACTTTTCCATCCAGAAGTTTTTCCATTTAAAACAACTCTCTGTTTTCGACCTTTCAACCAATTACTAGTCCAACCTAATAGGCTACCACTTATTCCATGCAAAGCTAATTTAGTAAGAAGTCGTTCGTGTGGGACGGTATCAAAAGCTTTTGCAAAGTCTAGATATATTAAATCTATATTGTTTCTTTTGTCAAAATTCGAGACAACTGTGTTGTAGAATTCGAGTAAGTTAGTCACGCAAGAACGTTTCCGTCTGAAACCATGTTGGCTATCATTTATCAAACGGTTACTTTCTAAATGATATTCGATAGCATCTCTGATGATAGTTTCCATTATTTTTCCTACGATCGAAGTCAAACTAATAGGCCTATAGTTATTTGGTTTCTTTTTGTCACCTTTTTTGAATATGGGAGTAACGTTAGCTAGCTTCCATTCTCTTGGGACATCTCCGGATATGATGGATTTCTTGAAAATAATTTCTAATGGAACAACAATCTCATTTTTCATTTCCTTTAAGATTCTTGGATGCCAACCGTCAGGCCCTGGTGTTTTATTAACTTTGAGTTTTTCTATACACCTTTTAATTGTTTCTTTTGTTATATTTACCGTAGTGAGTAAGTTTACCCCAGACTTTTCACAGGTTTCAGTTTGGAATTCACTTTGAGGTGTTTCGTTTACGAATACCGAGCTAAAATAATTGTTTAAGAGATTACACATTCCTTCATTTGAATATTCAAGTTGACCGTCAGCAGATAATAGTGGACCAATGTGATTCCTAACAACCTTTTTATCTCTAATGTAACTATAGAATTCTTTGGGATTCTCTTTGGATTTCTCAGCGATGTTCATTTCGTATTGTCGTTTTCTTTTTCTTATTGTCTTTTTTAAATCTCTCTGTATTGATACATAACTTTCATAGTCATTAGATGCACCCGAGTACTTATATTTCTTATAAGCCTGTCTGTTTTTAGCAATACTTTTTTCAGTTTCTTCTTGAATATCTAATTGGTTTGAGTGATCATTTGCCACTCCGCACAGTATTGTATCATCAGCAAATTTGGAAACAGTAGATTTTAGTCCATGGTCTATATCATTTATATATACTATGAATAGAAGTGGCCCAAGAACGGAACCCTGAGGAACTCCACTTGCAACACTTTTCCATCCAGAAGTTTTTCCATTTAAAACAACTCTCTGTTTTTGACCATTCAACCAATTACTAGTCCAACCTAATAGGCTACCACTTATTCCATGCAAAGCTAATTTAGTAAGTAGTCTTTCGTGTGGGACGGTATCAAAAGCTTTTGCAAAGTCTAGATATACTAAATCTATATTGTTTCTTTTGTCATAATTCGAGATAACTGTGTTGTAGAATTCGAGTAAGTTAGTCACGCAAGAACATTTCCGTCTGAAACCATGCTGGCTATCATTTATCAAACGGTTACTTTCTAAATGATGTTCGATAGCATCTCTGATGATAGTTTCCATTATTTTTCCTACGATTGAAGTCAAACTTTCTAGGCCTATAGTTATTTGGTTTCTCTTTGTCACCTTTTTTGAATATGGGAGTAACGTTAGCTAGCTTCCATTCTCTTGGGACATCTCCGGATATGATGGATTTCTTGAAAATAATTTCTAATGGAACAACAATCTCATTTTTAATTTCCTTTAAGATTCTTGGATGCCAACCGTCAGGCCCTGGTGTTTTATTAACTTTGAGTTTGTCTATACACCTTTTAATTTTTTCTTTTGTTATATTTACCGTGATGAGTAAGTTTACCCTAGACTTTTCACAGGTTTCAGTTTGGAATTCACCTTGAGGTGTTTCGTTTACGAATACAGAGCTAAAATAATTGTTTAAGATATTACACATTCCTTCATTTGAATATTCAAGTTGACCGTCAGCAGATAATAGTGGACCAATGTGATTCCTAACAACCTTTTTATCTCTAATGTAACTATAGAATTCTTTGGGATTCTCTTTGGATTTATTAGCGATGTTCATTTCGTATTATCGTTTTCTTTTTCTTATTGTCTTTTTTAAATCTCTCTGTATTGATACATAACTTTCATAGTCATTAGATGCACCCGAGCACTTATATTTCTTATAAGCCTGTCTGTTTTTAGCAATACTTTTTTCAGTTTCTTTGTCGAGCCACTTTGGGCGAGCCTGATTTGGGGGACGTCTGTCCTTAAAAGGAATGTAAGTTTGAATCATCTTAGTGAGCGTATTTTGAAATATTTCCCACATCTGATCTACAGGTCTTTCGTTTAATTTTGCCTCCCAATCTGTAAGCTGAAGCTCCTGACGTAGTCCTATGAACTGAGCTTTACTGAAATCGGGTATTTTAGAAACACAAGTATCTATTCTAAAATTGTTTAGGAGTTTGAATCTAACTAGGTTGTGATCGCTATTTGCAACAGATTCACCGACTTCTACATCAGTTACCATGCTTTCGCGGCTAGAGATAAAAAGATCGAGTAAGTTTCCATATCTTGTGGGCTCTTTTACATGCTGAATTAAGTAATTGTCACCAAGAGAGAGAGTGTGTGTGTGTGTGTGTGTGTGTGTGACAAGATAACAAGATAAGAGTCTATATAAGACATTTGATCACTTACGGGACCGACCCAGGGGGCTGTGACAGGGTCAGATACACAATCAGTCCGGATGTCATTAACGCGGTCAGGAGTCGGGTCACGGAGGGTATGCATACCTTGGGGCAGGTCACTTGCGGGGTCAGGGTCAACAGCCAGTTCAGCGTTTTGGATGAAGTGTATAGTAACTTAACATATCTAATTCTAAATACACAAAATAGATTTATTTTCCTTAAGTTAATACGGAAGAATAGTAATACTCCTAAATGGATGACGGACAGGTTGAAACATGAGATCGGAATGAAAAGAGGACTTTACGCAAGAATAAAAAAACGGGGAAAACATCTTAGATCCAAATATAACGATATGGCAAGACTGGTTAAAAAGAAAACGTGCACAGCGAAACGTAACTATGAAATTAAAGTTGCCAAACAAACGAGATCCAACCCAAATGGCTTCTTTCATCTCTAAAAAAAAAAAAAAAAAAGGAAAGAATAGGCCCAATTCAAAATGATGAAAATGCCATAATAGAATCGGAAGAAAAAATTAGTTAGGCTTTTAACAAATATTTTCTTTTAGCGTTTACTAAGAAGAGGTTAGATAAGGTACCTGACTGCAATCCGATTCTGAGTGGGGATGAAGAAAGTAGACTATCTAATATCGGCATTAGTAAGGTAGAAGTAGTCAAGCAGATTAAAAAAACTTAAAGCTACAAAATCCCCAGGTCCAGATGATAAATTTCTGAGTGCTTAAAGAGTGTAAATTTGAAATCTACGACGAATTAACAGAAATGTTTAATAAGTCGGTAGACACTGGTTTTGTGCCTATTATTTGGGGGCAGGCAAACGTTGCTCCTGTTTTCAAAAAGGGAGATAAATCGTGTATATGCAACTACAGGCCAATCAGTTTGACATGAGTTATAGGTAAAATGCTTGAATCAATAATAGTTAGTAGACTCAGAGAACACATCTAGAGACATAATTTGATTCGTGACACACAGCATGGTTTCTCCAAGGGTAAGTCATGTGTGACTAATCTTCTATCCTTTTACACTAAAGTATATAAAGCGTCAGATGGCAATGATAGTTATGATGTTATTTATCTTGACATTACCAATGCGTTCGACAAGATGCCCTACCAAAGACTTCTAAATAAAACCAAAGCCCATGGCATAAGAGGAAAAATATTAGAATGGATTAGAGCTTGAATTAGTGACAGAAAACAGCGTGTCACCATAAATGGTATAAAATACAGGTGGGGGAGTGTTTCTAGTGAGGCTCCCCGGGGCTCGGTTTTGGGTCCCTTGTTGTTCATTATGTACATAAACGATTTGGACAATGCGATTAATAGTGATGTTAGTAAGTTTGCGGACGACACTGAAATAAGACACCTAATTAGGTCAGGAGACGACGCCGAGATTCTGCAGGATAA
>NC_134789.1:50854089-50856589 GCF_046742065.1 Oratosquilla oratoria
AATGTGTAACTTCTATATTTCGGCTAATAGCTATAGCCCTCTTCAGGAAAGTAAGGCTATAGCTATTAGCCGAAATATAGAAGTTACACATTCTTCTAAAGTTTCCTTTTTTATTCCGACTGTGGGTTCTTCGTGAATATTAAGTACACATGTGCCACAACATTTTGTCAAAGTGATATATATATATATATATATATATATATATATATATTGATGTTGAGACAGTCTGACAGGTTGATGTAAGCGGAATAGGAAGTACAGGAGTCTTAGTCTTGAGTTTATTCCTGACTAGTTTCGCAGGTATGCTTTTTCAATATGTGTGTGTGTGTGTTTGTGTGTATATTTAGCATATTCCTTTGAAAAAGCATACCTGCGAAACTAGTCAGGAATAAACTCAAGACTAAGACTCCTGTGTTTCCTATTCCGCTTACATCATATATATATATATATATATATATATATATATATATATATATATATATATATATTGATAAGTATTTTAGACAAATTATTTGGATGATGGAGAACATAAACACAGGGGAAGGCTCGGAACCCTAAACACTCTAACGTTTCGTTCGCGTAGAACTTCTTCAGAGAGTGTATGTAGAACTGCAGTTGAAGTTTATGTACTAAATCTAATTATCTTTTCGGACACTTGGGAAAGGTCGTTTTTCTGGCGTGTTTTAGAATTAAAATACTAGTTTCTTTAGCTAAATTGATAAACCCTCCTCGATGATTCGATGAATTATTAGTTGAAATATATGCTGATTCAATAATTCTTCTAGTGAATTTATCAAAACCTTTATGTAGCACTTCAGCTTCTCTCCAGTTTGTTAAATGATCGAATTTTTCCGCATGAACTACTAAAGAATTAGATGTCCTATGTGCTTTTATGTCATTTTTATGTTCATAAATTCTTTTTTCTAATCCTCTTGACGATTCGCCAAAATAAGCCATTGAGCAACTATTGCATGGGATTTTGTATACGACGCTGTTTTCGGAATTGGTTCTCTTTTCAGAAGTCTTTATTAAATCACCTATCCTCTTGTTAGTTATTTTAGTTATGTTTATACCTGATTTTGTTAAATATTTGTCTATTATTGGTGACATTTCTGAGCCAGGTACTGATATAAAATTTGTATTATTTTTATCATTTCTCTCTTTCTTTCCGCGATTGTAAATATTTATTGCTTTTCTTTTTGTTCTTTTCAACATTCCCTCTGGATATCCAAGTTTGTCAACGGTTTTCATAATGTAATCAAATTCGCCTTCTATGTATTCATTACTACAGATTCGTAGTGCCCTGAGAAAAAATCCTATTACTATACCACTCTTTGTCCTATCATCATGTGCGGAGAAGTAATGTACTAAATCCTCTTTGTTTGTTTCCTTTCTGTATACTGAGAAAGTTACAGTTTTTCCCACTCGTCGTATTAACGTATCTAGGAAGGGCAATTGTCCGTTTTGTTCCTCTTCTACGGTGAACTGAATATCGCTGTTGACCGCGTTAAGCATACTCACTTTATTATTTACATTGGTGTTTTCGGGGATGATTGCGAGGACATCGTCTACATATCTAAACCAGTGTGATCCCCTACCATTGATTCTGATAAAGTTTTCTTTTTCTAATAACTCCATATATAGACAGGCCATCACTGCACTTAAAGGACTACCCATAGCGAGACCTCTATGTTGTTCATATTCGTCACCATTAAAAGTAAACGCACCGAAATTTACGCATAAATCTATCAATTCTATATAATCTTGTTTTCTTATGGGTAGGTCAGTATCGTTCATATCTTTTATTACTCTCTTTACTGCTTCTAACGCACCGTTAGTGGAAATATTTGTGTATATATATATATATATATATATATATATATATATATATATATGTGTGTGTGTGTGTGTGTGTGTGTGTGTGTGTGTGTAAATATCGCTCCATGTAGGATTACTTCATGAGTTTGGTTTTGAAAATTAAGGTTCATATATCTGGCTTGGTTTGTAGTTAGATAAAACATTAATTATTAAATAAGTCATCCTTAATGACACTTATTTAAAGAAAAATATAAAAGTTTAGTTGATAAAATGAAACAGGATTTTACAGAATTCTATCATAGCTCATAAAGATATGAAAAAAGAGTGAAATAAAGAAAAAGAAAAAGAAAGAAGGAAAGAAAGAGAGAAAAATGAAATTGAAAACAATCTGAGTCACCATCAACAGTTGGCTTTTGCTTTGAACTATTTCTGTTCTGAAATTTTTCGATATTTACCAAAGTGGATGATGTTATCCTTCTTTTTTTTTCTGCCTGGGTGACTCGATTGTATCCCCATCCGAAAAAAAAAAAAATCTTCCAAGAGATTCATTTGTTTGCTTTAAGTTCTTCCCATATAGTCATTATTTTTTTTTTCGATTTCTTTATGTGTTTCTTAAAAAGTCTTATATAGATATGTGTATGAAGTAACTGTTGTCCATTGTCTTCAAGGGCCCCACTAAAAG
>NC_134789.1:50874089-50879089 GCF_046742065.1 Oratosquilla oratoria
TGAGGATTAGGGAGAGGCTCTAGGTAGGGCCTCATACTAGGGTGATGGGAAAGGTGAAAGTTTGGAAGAGGTGATGGTCAAGATAGGGTGAAAGTGAAGAGAAAGAGAAGGTAAGGAGGAGGGAGAATGTATGGAGTGGGAGGAAGTTAGGGTGAGGGTGAGACTAAGGTGTGTAAGGGTGAGGGAAAAATAACGGTAAGGGTGAAGGCGTGAATAAAGGTGCGAACAACCTGGGAAACAGAACGAAAGGAAGAAGACAAAGAAAAAAAGGAGGAGGAGGGGGAGAAGAAGAAGAAGAAGAAGAAGAAGAAGAAGAAGAAGAAGAAGAAGAAGAAGAAGAAGAAGAAGAAGAGGAAGAAGAAGAAGAAGAAAAAGAAGAAGAAGAAGAAGAAGAAGAAGAAGAAGAAGAAGAAGAAGAAGAAGAAGAAGAAGAAGAAGAAGAAGAACGCGAATAAGAAGAAGAACGCGAATAAGAAGAAGAAGAAGAACGCGAAGAAGAAGAAGAAGAAGAAGAAGAAGAACGAGAAGAAGAAGAAGAAGAAGAAGAAGAAGAAGAAGAAGAAGAAGAAGAAGAAGAAGAAGAAGAACGCGAAGAAGAAGAAGAACGCGAAGAAGAAGAAGAAGAAGAAAAAGAAGAAGAAGAAAAAGAAGAAGAAGAAAAAGAAGAAGAAGAAAAAGAAGAAGAAAAAGAAGAAGAAGAAGAAGAAGAAGAAGAAGAAGAAGAAGAAGAAGAAGAAGAAGAAGAAGAAGAAGAAGAAGAAGAAGAAGGAGAAGAAGAAGAAGAAGAAGGAGAAGAAGAATAAGAAAAAGAAGAGGAAGAAGAAGAAGAAGAGGAAGAGGAAGAAGAAGAAGAAGAAGAAGAAGAAGAAGAAGAAGAAGAAGAAGAAGAAGAAGAAGAAGAAGAAGAAGAAGAAGAAGAAGAAGAAGAAGAAGAAGAAGAAGAAGAAGAAGAAGAAGAAGAAGAAGAAGAAGAAGAAGAAGAAGAAGAAGAAGAAGAAGAAGAAGAAGAAGAAGAAGAAGAAGAAGAAGAAGAAGAAGAAGAAGAAGAAGAAGAAGTAAATAAATAGTGGAGGAAAATTACTGAGGGTAAGGAAGTGAATAAGGAAAGAGAGAACAGGAGTGTAAAGAGAAGGATGAAGAAAAAGAAGAGAAAAAAGAAGAGCAGAAAATAGAAGGTCAGTAGGAGAAAAAAAGAGGAGGAGGAAAAGGAATAATAGGAAAGGAAGAAGGATGAAGAAAAACAGAATAAGAGGAAGTTGGAGAAAAGAGAAGGAATACGAGGAAAAGACAATAGGGCAGTATCAAGAGAAGGAAGAGGAGGCAGAGGAGGAGGAGTAGGTGGAGGAGGAGGAAGAAGAGGAGGGTAGTAGTAGTAGGAGGAGGAGGAGGAGAAGAAGGCAGAGGGGGAGGAAGATGAGGAGGAGGAAGATGAGGAAGAGGAAGAGGAGGAGGAGTAAAAGGTAGAGGATAAGGATAAGGAGGAGAAGGAAAAGGAGAAATATGATGAAGACGACGCAATGGAGCAGTAGCAAGAGGAGAAAGTGAAGGAGAAAAAAGAAGAGGAGGAGAAAGAGGAAAAGGAGGAAGAGAAGGAGCAGGAGGAGAAGGAGCAGCAGGAGGAGGAGGAAGAGAAGGAGAGATAGGAAAGACATGATGAGCTAGATACAGTCAACACGAGAGCGCGAAGGCGGGCACGGGCGCTGGTCGCCGGGGGAATGTCAAGGGCGGGAGAATCACGCGTCCGCTTGACCGCCCCGCGATTCACTTGCTCCTTTTTTTGGGAGGGGGGGAGGGAGTCCAGTAAGGGTGTCTCTTAAGGCGTTCCTCGGGTAAGCAAAGCATACATATTTAGACCAGTTTTTATTTAATTGTCTCTTTCTTTAAAGGGAGCTATTAAGTATAATGAGTCTTCTAATAGTCCAAATAATTTGATAAACGCATTTGTGTTCTACCAGGTGGATGGTTTCTTACGCAACTTCGCACGTTGAACTCGCGCTGGAATCTAACAGCCACCTGAGACTTCTAAACACATAAGGTAATGGTGATGATCTCGTTCACAGCTAAGCGACTCCTGGCGTAAGTTTTTCGCCTTTAGCGATAAACCCTGACGATTCTATTGAGCTCAGATAAACTAATAAATGAATTAATGAATAATTAGATAAATAAATGAATGAATAGATAAATAATTAGATGAATAACTACATACATAAATAACAAACATAAATAGGCTAATGAATCAATTAATTGATATATGAAAAAAATCACGTTAGTTATAAGAAGAAAATAGCAATTTACAAATCAATAAGTCACAATACTTAATGCGTCCGAACGAATACAAAACAATTAGGAAAAGGAAATGACCTATAGCCTTCGAACTCAGATTGTAGCAGAACAAATCGATCACCTCCACTTCAGAGCCTGAAGGACATCCGAACCTTGGTTACTGTTCTCTGCTTGAAAAGACCTCTGGACACTCATGAAATTCAACACTTCCTCGATCAAGTACGACTCAGCACTTCCTGAAGTCAATGAGAGTCAATATCTGTCCGAAGTATTGCAACTGACGCATGCAGTGGAGCGCGCTCTGATCAAACGCGTGATCACTTAGGGGAATTCGAGTGTTCACAATTCACACACGTGTGCGCACACACGCACGCACACACACACATATGTATATACTTACATATTCATATGTTTACATATATACTTTTTATGTATTTTTTCAACCACATCAATTCACTTTAATTAAATGCAATCACAGTAGAGACTGACGAAGAGCTCGATGGAAGCATATATACGGAAATTGATACATACAAGCTAAGAACTGTAACCCAGCCCAGGTGTATATGTATATATATATATATATATATATATATATATATATATATATATATATATATACATATACATACACACACACACACACACACACACACACACACACACACACACACACACACACACACACACACACACACACACACACACACACACACACACACACACACACACACACACACACACACACACACATATATATATACATCTACACTGAATGGTTCCCAGCGATCAATTGATATTTTTATTCAACCACAAACAACTTTTAATTCCATGCCATCGCAATCGAGACTGAAGAATCGCTCGATGGAGACATTTTGTTGGAAATTGAAACGTGGACGAGTGATTCTCCAGTCTCGATTGCGATGGCATGGAATTAAAAGTTGTTTGTGGTTGAATAAAAATATCATATATATATATATATATATATATATATATATATATATATATATATATATATACATATATACTGTATATATATATATATATATTATATATATGTATATATATATATATATATATGTATATTTATACATTCATTTATTTATGTTATTTTTTTTAATTTTGTTTTATTCTTATTGCTATTTCTATTTTATTTTATTTTAATTTAATTTAATTTTTTCTTTCTCTTTCACTAGGGCAATATATGTAAGCTTGCTCGTGGTGGTCCTATAAGATGGACTTCGAAGAGAATCACCTTTCCACCACCAATCTTCCGAACCCATCAATACTCGCACCTCCATTCAAAGCTGCAGCCCCCACGGCAGGCACTCAGGTTCCATACTGAGTCCAAGACCCGTCTCAATTCCTCCTACTTTCCTCCCACTTTCTCATAAGGTGATCTGACAACCGGCGACTGCTCTTGTTCCTCTTTTAGTCTATAACACAGAAACAGACCTTCACTAATACAACACAGATATCAACCCACAGTTTCTTCCTAAAGAGATATAATTGAGGGATTGAGGACCGTTGCCAGCTTTTGTGGGGCGGCGGGTTTCTGGTCAGCGAAACATAAGGCAAGAGATATTAGAGTCTATCAAAGACCACTTGACTTTATTCACCTACCAGGTGGTCCTTGACTGGGAAGGTTGAACTGACCATACACTCAGAACTTTCACAAACAGCGCCATCTGTGCGGCCCCGCCCCGAGTTGCGGATGGGCCGGCGGGGTTGAATCAACGGATGGTTGGAAACTGATCTGACCAGAAGGAGATTATCAATTCATGAGTGAGTCATCTGCCCGGTAAATCTTTTGATTACTCTCTAATCTTTTACAGAGCGGAAAAAGTATCTTTCGAATTCTTTCTTCTTTTTGATAGACAATTAAATTCTGCTGTAGAATTGCTCACTGTCCACTAAAGAGTTCAAACTTATTTGCTACCAAAGACGTTTCCCTCAGTTGAATAAAATCATCAGGCGGTAGCTAGAATAAATATCAAAATCCCAAGTCATAAAGAAATAAGTTAATCTAGATTGGCTTGAAATTTTTTCCAATCCTCCCTTTAAGTAGGGTCTTCTCTCAGCTGAATAAAATTGCCTGGAGGCAGCTATGATAATTTGCTCAAGGGTCAAGGAGGCTTAGTGTAAGAAAGAGTAACAATAATACTTTTACCATCATGAGTACGAGCAAACATTATTCAGAGTCGTGTACGTCTCAGGATGACCATCAAGCATTTG
This sequence comes from Oratosquilla oratoria, assembly GCF_046742065.1. NCBI lineage: Eukaryota > Metazoa > Arthropoda > Malacostraca > Stomatopoda > Squillidae > Oratosquilla > Oratosquilla oratoria. Next base: position 50,878,605 of record NC_134789.1, read on the forward strand.
TACCTCGGGTCATTACCGAGTGTTTAACCTTTAAGAAAATAGTTTCCCGACAGTCCATCAAGAAAATAGATAAATAAATAAAATAAATGAAATAAATTACGTTCATCTTCAATTTTCAAACCCGTCTTCAAAATGGGCCTCACAGACACTCACAGAAGAATCGGAGGCAAACAGAATAGAATCAGAAGCCTAACAGAAGAGACTCAGAAATTCACAGGAGAGTCTCAGCCTTGACACGGTCACTGGAAGGAAGGTGAGTTGGAACTGGCTTTCTGTCGATCGGCACCTGTACTGCTTTGTCCGAGACCGGTAACTCATAAAGTATACGTACCTGAAAGCAGGCTAATATACTATTTCCATTATCTCGTGACCCACAGTGTTTTGTCTACCCTGTTGTCACGTACTGAATCAAAACATTCAGCATATACCGGAAGCTGTCCACTACCCCAAGTATGTTCATATGGAATATTCTAAATGCATATTGA
>NC_134789.1:50886589-50894089 GCF_046742065.1 Oratosquilla oratoria
CACGTTTTTACCTATCTTTTATACATTTCTATACTCTTTATATTTTATTCATACGATTAAATGATTATTTCATCTAGTTAAAGTCGCCCCCTCACATATAGGAGGCTTTGAAAATATTAAGTAGTGGGAATAAAAAAATGCAACTAGTTAGAATAAAAGTGTAAGCGGCGTGGATAAAGCAAAGATAATATTTACAATGATAGTAATTGCTGTCCTAATACTTTCTTACACTAAGTAATGTCATCTAGCGTCAGCCAGAAGAAAGTATCTAAAATGCTAAAATACAATCTTTGCCTCTTGCTGCCTTAGAAGAATCCACATCAGTGGTTCCAGGGTTCGAACAAGATAGTTTCTGTTCCTCTTGACTTGGCCAGGGACAGTGTGATTCTTCCTAAAACAGAATAAAACCGTCTGTGGTACATAGAATTGCCTCATCAAGAAGCTCATTCCAGTTATTAAACACAAAGTTGTTTCTACTTATCTCTAACTTGCGTTTTGATAGATTACATCTATTATTTCTCGCGCGGTGAGTTTTCAGAAAAAAAAAGAAAAAAAAAAAAAAAAAAAAAAAAAAACGGTAATTCGTATTCTACCAATTCCATTTGAAATCTCGAAGATTCATATTGAGCTCCCCTTCTCCCTTCTGAATCTCCAGTTTTTATATATTACGGGAAAAACTATTTGATATTTTACACAATTTTCCTGTGATCTGTTGCTGGTAGTTACCTTCGGTTTTGTAACTCGTCTCCGTATGTTTCAAACTACTTGCATTTGGATGACAAGGGTAATATTTTTTAAGTTAAAAAATATATTTGTTAATACGCTTTTATTAACACATTATTGTAATTTTTACCTATGTGCAAATCTTTATTCTTGCTTAGAAAAAAGAAATCCCACTAGCCATTTATCAGACCATTGCTCTAGTTTGTCTTCATCGTCTCGAATATATGAAACTTAGTTGGTTTGAGTAATATCCACGATCATGATATCAAAGAAATCCACGCGGGATAAAGAAGGCCGAAACCCTATCCCTATTACATCAATGGTCTGAGTCCAGTTACCATGCGAGTTAAGACCCGGGGGATGAAAGCGAATTTAGAGGGAAGAATGTGAGACACGTGTTAGGGGGTATGAGTGCGGGTGGGGAGGGCTAAAATGATGGTGGGGGGAGGACTTGGCTGGAGAGTGTTGGAGAGGAAGGTGTTGGTGACAGAAAGTGAAAGGGGAAAATATATGGACAGGTGGTATAAGCTGTGTAGATGACTTGTTGAATGGTGAGGTTGACATCGGGAGCGAGGGAATGGAAGAGGCGCGAGTCGCGTGGCCGAGGAACGAGTCAACAGTGCCACCATGCCTCATTCCATTTGTGTGCTTATATATTTCTATATATCATTACATATTTCTACACACTATATATATTATTCAGACGATTAAATTATTATTCTGTCTAGTTAAAGCCGTCCTCCCACATACAGCAGGCTTTAGAAATAATGATAAAATTCTTAGCTTCTGATTGGGTACCACGGAAATGAATGAAATAGTGCATAGGTAACAGCCGGGATAGGAAAAAGATAGTGCCATCCGGTATTGAGGGGGTCAATCAGGAGAGTCAATGATTTCTGCCCAATAGAAGAGGGGAAGGGTGACGCGGAGATAATAAAATTCACCTGGTGGCAACCAAAATAGAATAAAAAGGACCAAACAGCATGTAAGGGAGTGTGTACATGACACATTTTGTTCTAATTAACATTTATGTTCTATTTTAATCTATTCAAATGCAACTCTTGCCTTGGCTCTCCCTGTACATAAGGCAAAGTTAGAGGCATCGGACGATGGTAAATATTTACTAATGTTAAAGAAGTAATAATTTTTTCTGATTGTTTTTTCTCGTGACTCTTGTACGAATTGAAAGAAAAAAAATAAATAAATAAACCACTGATATGAGAATGAGACAGCCTAGTTTCCGGGCGACGTCATGGGGAACAGTTTACAACTGGCATATATCTTAATCGAGTATCAATAACTAATACATTTACATAAGTGCGTCACATGATTGACGTTAAAATATTATGTGCATATTTACGTAGTTAAGTATGTATGTATGTATGTATGTTTGTATGCATGTATGTGTATATGTATGTATATATGTATTTATATATGTATGTATGTATGTATGTATGTATGTATGTATGAATGTATGTATGTATGTATGTATGTATGAATGTATGTATGTATGTATGTATGTATGTATGTATGTATGTATGTATGTATGTATGTATGTATGTATGTATGTGTGTATGTATGTATGTATGTATGTATGCATGTATGTATGTATGTATGTATGTATGTATGTATGTATGTATGTATATATGTATGCATGTAAGAGGCTGGTAGAAAAGCCGGTAGAAAGAGGGGTAGAAGACGCATGTTACGTTTTTATGGTTTAGGTGTTTATAAACAACACAGCCAGCAGGTAAGTTGCATAAGTTTGCTCTCCACTTGTAGTATTTATAAATGCTTCTTCTTAAGGTGGGTGAAATCAAAGAGTGAAGACCCCTTGATTACAGCAGCAGACCTTTCCGGTCTGCATTCCACCTAATGACTGCCAGCTCCCTGGTGCTCCCTGTTTTCGTGTGTTAAAAATGCTGACAGGTCATCTTGAGTAGTTAGCAGTCTCACAAATAATTTACATTTTATTCTAGTGATACTAGTTTTGGACATTGGCATATAATATAATATTGTCCTTATAAGGATGTGTATTTGTTTCTTGTAATTTAATTATTATGGTTATTAATCTAAACTACGGAGTATACTGTGTATTAGTAAAAGGTGTTCTTAGGAATCAGGGGTATTTCACGGTTTGGTCACGTGAAGGAAGAGCTTAGGGGCGTGTGTGTAGTATGTTCATATGTATGTTGCAATGTAGTTTTCCATGAGTGTTGCTCCAATATGTGGGATTATAGGTAATGGTTACAGTAACCTGAATGAAATATGCATGATTTGAGATTGCTTAAGTAAACAATATTGCAATATAGACTTGTAACAACGAATCTAATTGATAAAAGGGTGGAGAAGGAGAAAATTAAATTGGTTCACTATTGTAAGATCATGCACTTTGGGGAGGATCTTAAATATAAAGTTAAGGATCATTGGACCAAAGAAATCACTACGTCACTGAAAAGCTCATATAGGAAATTGCTTACGTGATCTCGGGGGATTCCTTAAGTGGGACTCAGAGAAGCACGCTGTATAAGAATTAACGGAAGAAAGCAAGAGGAAAAAATTCTATATTTTCATTTACCTGGACAGAAGATTATAACTAATAGTTTAAAACTTGACAAAGTTGAATGATTGGATGCAACGGGGTCTACCGACTAAAATATGTGAAACAAAGACAGTGATAACACGGTGAAAATAAGAGGAGAAAGTGGAGAATGGGGCAAAGGCGGATGACAGATGAAAAAGGTCGGTGAAAATGAATGTATGTAGAATATGTATGTATGTATGTATGTATGTATGTATGTATGTATGTATGTATGTATGTATGTATGTATGTATGTATATATGTATGTATGTATGCATGCATGCATGTATGTATGTATGTATGTATGTATGTATGTATGTATGTATGTATTTATTTACGTATGCTTGTATTATTGCATTTATGCTAGGTAAGGAAATTTGGGATTCACTGAAATTACTGAAAAAGTTTTGAGAACGTACCTATGAATCATTTTGTGCTTCATCTTGGTCTTGTGCTCATGATGGGTAGCTATTACCCTCCCGGTTGAGAGCTCATATCTCATAGATGGCCCGATCTGTGGATAATGCTGTGACCTTACATACACATACACACCCAACCTTACACCCACAAGAGTTGGAGTGCCGGCTCGCAGTGCAACGATGCTGAAATTGGCATATGTGTGTGCGTATAAGTGTGTGTATGTGTGTTTTTGTGAATGTATGTGTCTACCTAAAAGGATTTGCCGCTACTCAAAGCACGTCTACAAAGAACATCATCGGGCTGTAAAGATCAATTAAGATTATTTTGAGCCTCGTATTGAGAATCCTCTCCTGAGTAGAGAAATCATCCTTCACTGGCCAGGAAAAAAAACCGAATAAAGTAAACCACACGAACTGGGTTATCCTTGAATCATACCAGACGGTTCTATTGAGGTCAGTGTTATTTAACCCGTCTAGATGAACAACAAAACCCGGCAACAAATTTAGGGTTTTTGTTTGCAGGCAACACGAGGAGGCTTCATCAGTTCGGCCGAAGAACATTCTCCAGTTAATTAACTCTTTGGTCCTCACTCATCGGTAATTCCGACGTGACCTTTCAGCCACGTTACGAGGCATGACGGCGTGATGGGGTTGGTCACTTGCCCTTATGCCCTATAAGTACTAAAGTACGTTTGAGCTTCTGACCTCTATACTTTAGGCTAACCTTCATTTTTATCCATGACCCTATATTATATCGCACGTAGGCGTGTCTACGACTTATTGTATGACTATACAATTTGAGTTCCTTATTTGACTTTATATTACAGTATGTGTATGTTTCTGAGTTGTCATTACGATATTCTGGATGAATTTGCCAATGAATGCCAAAGGTGTTCAAGCCAGTGGACGTGACCTAAGCCGACATATATAAAAATTCTGTTTATGGATCTATTTATCTATTTATCACTCTAACCACATACAAGCAAATTCTTTCAATGCATCACCACACTGTACAGATTCTGCTCTTCCCAACACAGAACAATTTTATTAAATAAAGAATAGATTTCCAATTTAAAAACAGAAGAGATCGATCGAGATCGTGGTCCAGCCGAGGTCAACCTCCTCTGTTAAATCCCATTGGCCTTTGTAACAAGGACATCTGTACACTGAGCCACGGTAGGGAAAAGGGTCAATCCACTAATCCTACTATAGATATAACGTGGTGTCGCAGTAGTACCATATGAATAGATTAGAAAGTACCGATAGTATTCTAAGTAGTATATGTATATGTATATGTATATGTATATGTATATGTATATGTATATGTATATGTATATGTATATGTATATGTATATGTATATGTATATATATATGTATATGTATATGTATAAGTATATGTATATGTATATGTATATGTATATGTATATGTATATGTATATGTATATGTATATGTATATGTATATGTATTTAAACTTAGAACCCACTGTCGGTGGAAAAAGATAAAAAGTGAGATGATTGTTCCTGTATATTTCGACCACTGTGGTCCTCTTCAGCAGAAGAGGACCACAGAGAGTGGTCGAAATATACAGGAACAATCATCTCACTTTTTATCTTTTTCCACCGACAGTGGGTTCTAAGTTTAAATTTTACCAATGTGTTACGACATTAATGCAATCTAATGTATATGTATATGTATATGTATATGTATATGTATATGTATATGTATATGTATATGTATATGTATATGTATATGTATATGTACGAGTATATGTATATGTATATGTATATGTATATGTATATGTATATGTATATGTATATGTATATGTATATGTATATGTATATGTTTTTAGAAGCTCCGCCATGGGATACGAACCCTGACCCGTGCGTCGATAATCACGAGGTCAGGGTTCGTATCCCATGCGGAGCTTCTAAAAATGTTCAATCTGTCTTAAACATACACAATATGTATATGTATATGTATATGTATATGTATATGTATATGTATATGTATATGTATATGAATATGTACGAGTATATGTATATGTATATGTATATGTATATGTATATGTATATGTATATGTATATGTATACGTATATGTATATGTATATGTATATGTATATGTATATGTATATGTATATATATGCAAAAAATAATCACAATAACGCGTGACTAAATAATAATGCAGAAACCACAGGGAAAATAAAGTCGGAATACTAAACGTTTTCGTCTATTACGACATCCTCTGAGGATTTCGTAGAAAACGTTTGGTATTCCGACTTTATTTTCCCTGTGGTTTCTGCATTATGTATATGTATATGTATATGTATATGTATATGTATATGTATATGTATATGTATATGTATATGTATGTGTATGTGTATATGTATATGTATATGTATATGTATATGTATATATGTATGTATATGTATGTATATGTATATGCATATGTATATGTATATGTATATGTATATGTATATGTATGTGTATGTATATGTATATGTATATGCATGTGTATATGTATATGTATATGTATATGTATATGTATATGTATACGTATATGTATATGTATATATAAATTATATGTATATGAATGTATATATATATATATATATATACATATGTATATATATATATATAATATGTATATGTACATGTACATGTCTATGTATATGAATATGTATATGTATATGTATATGTATATGTATATGTATATGTATATGAATATGTATATGTATATGTATATGTATATGTGTATGTATAAGTACATGTATATGTACATGTACATGTATATGTATATGTATATGTATATGTATATGTATATGTATATGTATATGTATATGTATATGTATATGTATATGCATATGCATATGTATATATATGTATATGTATATGTATATGTATATGTATATGTATATGTATATGTATATGTATATGTATATGTATATGTATATGTATATGTATGTGTATATGTATATGTATATGTATATATATACGTATGTGTACGAACATATGTATATGTATATGTATATTTTAACATAGACCAAGTCATATCTATATCTCACTATTTCTTATTAACTTTTTGAAATTCTCTTACTATGTATTTTGTATTTGTGTCGCGGTTATATATAAAGTTTCTAATATTCATGTTTGTTGGAACGTTTCATCCATATCTTCCACATCTTCAGGAACTGTAATGAAATAAATTATGTCCTTAAAAATGTAATTAAAACATCATCCATGTATGTTAATTTATTACAGATATTGATGAAAATACAGTGATAGACAACTACATTGTTATTTCTATAAATAGGTTTTAAGACAAACGAGTAGCTAACCATTATGTTGTGGGGGCGACCGTTGAGTCTAGGTCTTCAGTGACTGGTTGCAGCCGTGACTGCGAGCTTATTTGTAGTTCGAAAGGCCACATGTCTTTGTGTATGTTCGTTGTCTAAGGCCTGTTAGTTGTGAGTCTTGATCTTGAATGATTGTGGTTGCAGCCGTGACTGCGAGTTTATTTATAGTTTACAAGGCCACATGTCGATTTATGTAGCTTGTTAATGAGTGATGGACTTTTGAAATCAAAAGATCGCGCAACCAGTTCCAGAATCTTATTTGCTTTCTCAGAAGCTGAAATACACTGCTTGGATGATTTGAGGTCGTTACTGATAATTACGCCGAGATCTTTTTCACTATTCACTTTTGTTAACGAATTTCCAAATAACTTGTAATGGTACTTACTGTTATTTTTACCTATGTGCATTACCTTGCATTTACTT
>NC_134789.1:50904089-50916589 GCF_046742065.1 Oratosquilla oratoria
TGACACAAACACTTGTCGGAAGACTAGCCTGCATAAAGAATTTGATGAAATACAGTACATACCACGTTCCACCCGGGTGCCCTCGGCAGAACGACTGGGCCGTGAACTAAGTCGTTTCGTTTTGAAGGGTCAGGATGGCGTGATGGTACGATCTTCGTCTTGTAAGACGCAAGCCGCTCAGGTGAGGGTTCGAATCCCAGCAGATGAGTTTATTTACATATATATATATATATATATATATATATATATATGAGAGAAATTCGCTATCAATCCGATAACTTTTATGACAGTTACATGCAGGATTCGAACCCACTCCTCTCAGCCACCCGTAGATCACCTTCGGAGAGCCTTAGACCACTACACCACAGAAGCTATAAAACCCTTGAAACCTGGAATCGAACTGATTCCCGAGGATAGGAAGATCACTTAATCTGCGACCCCAATTCCTGTTTTACTCAAGGACCAAGCTCACTAGTAGTAAGAGGTAAGGACCGGAACGAATCCCTTTCACGCTTATCGCCATTGTAACTATGAGAGAAATTCGCTAATAGCAGCGACATTAATCCGATATTTTTTATGACAGTTGCATGCAGGATTCGGCTGGCTGAGAGCAGTGGGTTCGAATCCTGCATGCAAATGTCATAAAAATTATCGGATTGATGTCGCTGCTATTAGCGAATTTCTCTCATAGTTACAATGGCGATAAGTGTGAAAGGGATTTGTTCCGGTCCTTACCTCTTACCACTGGTGAGCTTGGTCTTTGAGTAAAACAGGAATTGGGATCGCAGATTAAGTGATCTTCCTATCCTCGGGAATCAGTTCGATTCCAGGTTTCAAGGATTTTATAGCTTCTGTGGTGCAGTGGTCTAAGGCTCTGCGAAGGTGATCTACGGGTGGCTGAGAGCAGTGGGTTCGAATCCTGCATGCAAATGTCATAAAAATTATCGGATTGATGTCGCTGCTATCAGCAAATTTCTCTCATAGTTACAATGGCGATAAGCGTGAAAGGGATTCGTTCCGGTCCTTCCCTCTTACCACTGGTGAGCTTGGTCTTTGAGTAAAACAGGAATTGGGGTCGCAGATTAAGTGATCTTCCTATCCTCGGGAATCAGTTCGATTCCAGGTTTCAAGGATTTTATAGCTTCTGTGGTGTAGTGGTCTAAGGCTCTCCGAAGGTGATCTACGGGTGGCTGAGAGAAGTGGGTTCGAATCCTGCATGCAACTGTCATAGAAATTATCTGATATATATACATTATGTTTGTTTGTTTGTACACGAACTCCTAGGGTTTTAGAGATAGACCCCCATAACCATAAATATTCTGATACCCTATCACTCCAGGTACTTGGATAACTATATTTCATAAAAAAAAAAAAAAAATCGGTTAGGGTTAATGGTTAAAGTTAGGAGGTTTATGTAGTATCCCCTGAAGTCGCGTAGTACTTTTTGTGATTTAAAAAATAATATGATTAAGCAAACCATTGTATGTATCCATAAATATTATTTACATTTGTGAAATTAATGTTGCCAAAAACCATGATAGCTTTTGTAAGAAAAAGCATGTTTATGGAAAATGATTGTATAATCTTACCAAATTTTTAAATATTGGTTATTTTCATTTAATTTTTGTGCGGGCGGAAATAGTTCATTCACAAACTCCTACGTTTTTGTAGATAAACCCCTATAACTATATATATTCTGAAGATAAATAAACTAGATACATTTCTTCACCTTTTAGCTGTAGATATTCATTGTCAATCCACACACACACACACACATGCACATACATACGTACACAAAAGAATGTGTACACATGATATTTGTGTTTGTGTATGCATGAATTTTCAAACTAGGGTTTCCCAACTTCGAGAGGGTGGGCGCACACCTGGGAGGGGGAGTATTTAAAGCTATATTTAATTAAAGAAATCATTTGGTTAGGGTTAAGGATTAAAGTTAGGTGGTTTATGGTGAGGGAACACGCCACTACTGTAGTCCCACCCCTTAAGTTATTATTTTTGTAACATAAGATTCAATATATTTAAACAAACCATCGTATGTGTTCATAGATATTATTCATATTTGTGAAATTAATGTTGCCACAAACCGGGATAGCTTTTGTAAGAAAAAATCATGCAAATGTAAAATGATTGTATAGCTTTACCAAATGTTGAATTATTGCTTTTTTCATTTAATTCTAGTGGGACAAAAATTTATTATTTACAAACTCTTACTGGTTTTTTCCAAATAAATCCCTATAACCATATATATTCTGAAGATGAATAAAGTAGATACATTTCTTCACCTTTTAGCTGTAAGCATTTATTGTCAATCCATACACACACTCACACACGCACGCAAAAGTATGTGGACATGATATTTGTGTTTGTGTATCCATGTATTTTCAAACTAGGATTTCCCAACCTTCGGGTAGGGGGTCGCACATCTAGTAGGGGGAGCGTTTAAAGCTATATATCATTGAAAAATATTTTGGTTAGGGTTAAAGGTTAAAGTTAGGTATGGTATGGTTAGGTTAGGGATTATTCACGAACTCGCAGCAACGCGCGGGTAATTGGCTAGTATATATATATGTATATATATATATATATATATATATATATATATATATATATATACATATACATAATATATATGTGCATATATATATATATATATACATATGTGTGTGTGTGCATAATGTACATATGTATGTATATATATATATATATGTACATACAATACATATATGTATATATATATATTTATGTATGTATACATATGTATATATATATACATACACACATATATATATACATATATATATATATATATATATATTATATATATATACATACATATACCAAGGCTTTTTCCCCCTTACAAGGGAGGTAGCCAAAAAGGAAAAGGCATAAAATCACTCCCACCCATTCCATCCCTGAATACACTCCACACCCCTCCACCCTCTCTCTCATTTTAGCACCTCCTGGATGACGGGTCATCCCTGCACCCTGTCCATTACCCTGGATCAGAAGCAGTGTCGCAAGACACAGCACATCCACAGCAAGGCCGCTTCATTAAATCGAAGACCCCCCTCTCCGTCCCCCCATGCATAAAAGGAGAAGACGGGGAGAAATCCCCTCGGGCTGCGTCAAATTTTGCTCACACATACTACCTCACCCCCATCCCCCCACCCATTCCACCTCATGCATCACCACATCATCCATATACAACCATTCTCCATTCACCCCTGTCTTCTGTCCTCTCCCATCCTTCCTCAACAGACATTCCCCTCTTCCCCAAAGCCCCCTTCACCCCATCCATCCACCTCATCCTAGGACGTCCTCGCATATTCACTCCCTCCACATCTGCCTTCCATACCTCTTTTACTAGTCTTTCTTCACTCATTCTTTCCATGTGTCCAAACAATCCTAATACCTTTTCATCAACCCTATCTCCCAACTCCCTTTCCACCCCTGTTCTCCTCCTCACCTCCTCATTTCTCACTCTATCTAGCCTAGTAACCCCTATCATACTTCTCAGACACCTCATCTCAAACACATTCATACTCCTTCTCTCTTCCTCTCTTATGTTCCATGTTTCTGCCCCATACAGTGCTGTTGGCACAATCACTCCTTCATACAGTCTCCTCTCAGCATCCATTCCCAAATGTCTATTCCTCATTACACTCTTTAATCCACCAAGGCATTTACTCGCTTCTCTCAATCTACATACTACCTCCATCTTCACTCCACCTTTTCCTGCCACATTTGCACCCAAGTATCTAAAACTATCCACTTCCTCCAGTCGCTCTCCCTTAATGCTCACTTCCAGTCTACTGCCACTTTCACCCCTTGTACATCTCATCACCTTACTTTTACCCACATTTATCTTTAGCTTTCTTCTATAACATACTCTCCCAAACTCTGTCACCAACTTCCTCAATCCCTCCTCCGATCCTGCTACAAGCGCAGTGTCGTCCGCAAACAACAGCTGGTACACCTCCCACTTTTCTCCATTTTCTTTAACCATCTCTAATCCCTGACCCACTACCCTTTGCATTTACCTCTCGCACTACCCCATCTATGTATAAGTTGAACAGCCAGGGCGACATAACGTATCCCTGACGAAGTCCCACCTTCACCTCGAACCACTCACTCTCTCCATTTCTAATCCTGACACAAGCTCTACTACCCTCATAAAAACTCTTGGCAGCTCCTAGAAGCTTTCCTCCTATCCCGTATATCTGCATAACCTCCCACAGTGCCTTTTTGTCTATCCTATCGTAAGCCTTTTTCAGATCCATAAAAGCCCAAAAGACATCCTTCTCCTTTCCTATAGCTTTCTCACATATCTGTCATACCACAAAGATCTGATCTACACAACCTCTACCCGTCCTAAATCCACACTGTTCCTCACCAATTACTCCCTCTGTTCCTCTCCTAATCCTCTCAATCAAGATCCTCCCATAAACCTTCCCAACTACACTTAACAAGCTAATCCCTCTGAAACTACTACATTCATACTTGTCCCCTTTTCCCTTGTAAAGTGGAACTATACAGGCACTCCTCCAGTCCTCCGGCACTCTACCCTCTCTCCAGCAAACATTGAATAACCTCACCAGCCAGTCCACCATCACTGTACCTCCTTTTTTTTTTAGACATTCTGCATGGCATCCATCCAGACCAGGTGCCTTACCTGCTTTCATGTTCTTAACAACTGCCTTCACTTCATCCTTCCTTATTTCTCCTCCATTTTACTTACTCATCGCTCTCATTTTCTTAGCATTTCCCACTGCAACTATCTTTCCCTCTCTATCCTCCTTCACATTTAGTAACTCCCTAAAATATTCTGCCCATCTTCCCCTTTCTGCCTTCTCTTCCATTATCAACTCTCCATCTGCACCTTTTACCTTTTCTTCTCTACTTGATTCGCTTCCTCTTCCTCTCTTAATTTCTTTCCAAGACATCTTTTTATTAGTTTCAAAATTTTCTGTCATACTCTTACTCCATTTCCCATCTGCTCTCCTCTTTGCCTCCTTTACCTTTTGCTTTACTTCTCTTTTCTTTTCTTTGTACCTCTCATATGACTCCCTCGTCCTATTTTGTAACCAATCTGTGAAAGCTCGCTTCTTCTCTTCTACAACCTTCTTTGTTTCCTCATCCCGCCATTCACTACCCTTCCTTCTATTTACTCCTGTCCTTCTTGTTCCACACACCATCCTTGCACACTCTGTGACTCCCTCCTTGAACCATCCCCATTCCTCCTCCACACCTAGCTCTACTCTATCCTTCACTCCCTCCCACTCCTCCTTCAGCTTCTTCTTGTACTCCTCCTTTTCCTTTTCATTTAACGAGTTCACTCTTAGCACTTCCCTACCTTTTGTCCCTTTCCTCTTTCTCCATCTATCCTCCACTCTCAACTTACCTTCCACCAAAAAATGATCTGATATTCCCCCACCCTCTCCCCTTAGCACATGTACATCCTTAACTCTTCCTATCATAAGCCTATTTACCACTACAAAATTCATTAATGCTCTATCTACCACCCTTCCCTCCACCACCCTTTCCCATGGGTACTTATGCTTGACTTTCTTCCGAAACACTGTATTTGCTATCATCAACTCTCTTTCTAGACACATTTCCACCATCCTCTCTCCACTACGATTCTTTCCTGGAACTCCACATTTCCCAACCACTCCTTCAATTAGACCATTTCCTACCCTAGCATTAAGGTCTCCCAGTACTAATACATTGACATTTCTCCCTAAATCCTCTATGCACTAATAGAAAAACTATCCAAAAGACCTCCCTTTCTTCTACATTCTTCTCACTGCTAGACCCATATGCACTTACAAAGACCCACATCTCCTTTCCCAGTTTTACCTTCATCCACATTATCCTTGAGGAAACCTCCTTCCACTCCACTACACGTTTACCTATCTCTTCACTTAATAGAATAGCCACCCCTTCCCTCCCTCGCCCTCTCTTCACCCCTGATAACCTCCCACTTAAACTCCCAAACTTACACTCACCCTTCCCTTTCAACTTAGTTTCACTCAAAGCCAACACATCCATCTTTCTTCTCACAAACATAGTACCTATCTCTTCCCTTTTACTCTCATCTGTACCACACCCACGCACATTAAAAGACCCAAACCTTCGGGTGCTGGTCGGAAAACTCCCAGACCCTCTTATGCCTTAACTTTTTCTTTTAGGAATGTCCCCTGTGTGGCTACAAGAAGAGTGCCTAGTCCCAATCCCCGTCCCTTTCTTCTCGCCTCTTACGATCCAAGTGGAAATCCTTGGTGGCAGTATTCTTTTCCCCCACTACAGGGAATTCCCCCACAGCAGAAAATGAATACTCAGAGAAATGGTACAGGACAGCAACAAGGGGTTGGGGGACAGCATAACGGAGGGACAGTCCTAGTATAAAAGTGTCATAATTTCTCTATAAACAGAGCTTTCCTCTATCATAGACAAAATGATGTGTGTCTCTGGTCCGTAGGGGCGCCCCATATAGACCCTAAAGTATCAACTACATGCTACTTTGCCACAATAACACGCAGCCAATACCCCAGACGGGGAGCAGCCAATACCACAGACGGGGATATATACAAATACAAACATATATATATATATATATATATATATATATATATATATATATATATATATATATTTATATATATACTTTATACACACACACACACACACACACACACACACACACACACACACACACACACACACACACACACACACACACACACACACACACACACACACACACACATATATATTTATGTATGTATATATGTATAAATGTATGTATGTATTTATATATATATATATATATATATATATATTGCTATAGTTGGGCAGCAGATCCTCTTTAAGGCAAATGTCATTAGAATTTGCAGCAGCTTCTGCGTTCACGAGTTTTTTGTTGACATTCTCGACTTTTCTTATGCTGGCGCGCTGAGTCGTGCTAAGTTCTTTAATTACCTGACCAAATAGCATTGGAGGTATAAGTAAAGGCATCGGAATTATCTTCTCTAATTTTATGCAGAGCTTTCGCCTAACTGTTAGGCATCTTCAGTGCTAATGAGTACAGTGTGTGGGAAATGATCATAAATACACAATACACAGACCACAGACACTTGCGTGCTGATCCGGTTGACCAATCAGGAGGCAGGAACGCTAAGCTCCGCCCCCAGGCTTAGCGGCTGATCCGTAAGCTGACCTCGATGTCTTTTGATGTGGGAATAATAAATGGATCCGGAGTCTGTCTGTTCATCGTGGGTTTTTTATCTTTTATGTATAAGCTTCTAGGATATGAAGGCGTGTGTGGTTTGTTTCTGTCTGTAAAATAGTGATGCCCTCCTCCAAATTCTTTCTTGTCAGTGGGGTCTGATGTACGTCTTCGTGGTGTCGCTTGATAGCGCCATTGGAGAGATGAAGGGTGAGACGCCTCGTGAGCTTCGTCGTATTCATCCCTATGTATGTTTCATTGAGGGCTTCACAGTTCCCTTTTCTGCAGGAGTATTCATACACGAGATGGCTACGCTGAAGTTCCGGTGTCCTCTGGCAGGGGTTGTTCTTTATAAGGAGTTGGGATGTCTTCATGTTTGTATAGAAAATAACCAGATCTATTTTGTCGTTGTCGTTGGTGGGTTTCACGTCTTTGTGGATTATTTTTCTAAGGGCTTCCTCATCGGCTCTATAATGGGTGGACATGGTGTTTTGGTAGAAAATTTTAATCCTGGCTTCTCCTACTGGCTTTTCTGCTGGGGTTGAATACCATCTGTCAAGGTGCTTGTTAATGGCGATTTGCACCTCTCTATTAGAGAAGCCATTGTTTACCAGGACCTGCGTCGTTCTGTCGAGCTCTGCGTGGGTTCGGGCCCAGGCGCTACAGTGCGTCAGTGCCCTTCTGACATAAGCATCGATTGTGGACCTCCGGTAGCGTTGAGGGCATTCACTGTTGCCGTTGAGGCAGAGTCCTGGGTTGGTGGGCTTTGTATATACTCCGGTCCTAAAACCTTGAGAACTGGCTTCAACCTTTACATCTAGGAAAGGGAGCTGCTTACTGATACTGTTCTCTGAAGTGAAGTTTAGGCCGGAGACGCGCTGTAGGTTGCTCCTCAGGTCTTCAAGCTCCCTACGGTCCCTCACGAGGACGAAAATATCGTCTACGTAACGAACGTATATGGGAGGCTTTCTGGTAGTACTGAAGACCTCTCTCTCCACGTGTTACCAAATGTCCTACTTTGCTACCTGACGTCCTGGCTATTTTGATGCCCGCTTTTAGGAGAAAAGTGTCTAGGTATGAATTGACATTAGAGTTTTTTACTGTGATAGCCAGGACGTCAGGTAGCAAAGTAGGACATTTGGTAACACGTAGCGACAATAATTCCACTAACGAAAACAGCGTTGTTTATAAAATCTCGTGTAAAAGTTGTCCCTCTTCATATTTTGGTGAATCTGGTCGCGGACTTAATAAAAGGATAAATGAACATAAAAATGACGTAAAAGCCCATAGGACATCTAACTCTATAGTAATGCATGTGGATAAACATGGTCACCTTCCAGACTGGAACAACACAACCGTATTAAATAAAGGATCATCCAAGAAACTAAGGAAAACAATTGAGGCAACATATATCAACACTAATAACAACATTAACCATAGAGAAGGCTTTATATGTTTAGCAAAAGCCACAAGCTTATTGATAATAAAAGAATACGCAAATAAAATAACAAGCTCTCCGAAGCGTCCCATAAGATGACCCGTCCGTATATAAAATATCCTGTTACGTTTGAGTTGTTAGCTTTGTGATCAAGACCCTGCGGGTCGAAACGTTAAGGCGTGAAATTCTCCCATTACTCCTCGTCTACTTCTTTCACCTTCAATCTTATTTGTCATAATATAGTCAACACACACACACACACACATATATATATATATATATATATATATATATGTATATATATATATATATACATATTTGAGATAAAGGCATTTTAGAATGCATGCTTTACTGAAGTCAACAGCAAGTACAGGACTGTTTAATTTTCAGTAGGTTTTCTCAGAAATTTTCACAAAGATTCTGTCTCTTGGTAAGGGTACGATATAGAGTTTTACAATCTATTTTAGTTTTCTCCAGACGTCTTTCGGGCATCAATTGGACATCTTCAGGAGTAATATATAAGTATATATATATATATATATATATATATATATATATATATATATATATATATATTTACATATATATATACATATATATATATACTGTATATATATACATATATACACATATACATATATACACACATATATATATATATACATGTATATATATATATATATATATATATATATATATATATATATATGTATATACATATGCAAAGTAGACCACTTGGAAAAAGAAACTAACGAAGCAGAGCGCTTTCGTATATTACATCTTCAGTGCAACAAGTACATAGTGATAGGAATACATAGACAATATATACATGATACAAAGGAACAAGGACAGTTTGAATAAGCGTAGCGACCAATTACCCCCTGGAGAGCGGAAGGTCATTGTCAATTATCTTACGATGGTCGGGCGACATCAGGTCACAGTCGCCAAGGGTCACGTTTCTACTAATTATATAGGGTGACATTAAGTCAATTCGTTGGATTACATTTTACCTGATATTATCTTATTAATTTCTTGACAAATGAAATTATCAAGTTTGTACAAGCCTTTATGTAGGTTGGTATTTTGATTACTGGTGGTATGAATCAAACTGCACTCTATTAAATTTCTTGCTATTATGTTGTTGGTATAATAGATTGCCTGGGCATTACCCCAATCAACTGGATGATTATTTAATTCAATATGTTTGAATATACCACTAGAATGATTGCCATCCCTAACATTTTTCTTGTGTTGTTCAATTCTAATGTTTAAGGGTTTGGCAGTTTGACCTATGTAAAATTGATTACACATTTTGCAAGGAATTTTATAAATGCATCCTTTTTTAATTTCAATACTATTGTTGATAAGTTTATGTTTTACTGTACTATCATGTTTAAAAACTACCTTTACGTTAAATCTTTTTAATAATTCTTTGATACTTAAAACATTTTCTTGAAATGGTAAAATTAAAACATTATGATAATTGAAAGGTGATTTAGGCTGAGGAGTTAAAAATTATTTCCTTGCAAAGTTGTAAGCAATATCAAGGAATTGCTTAGGGTATTTTAATTCTAGCCCAATGTTAAAAACATTTCTGATTTCTTCATCAATAAATTCAGGACTACAAATACGAAAAGCTCTTAAATACATTGAGGCAAATACTGTACGTTTAATATTATTTGGATGAGAATAATAATAATGAATATATGAACTTACATTGGTTGGTTTACGATATACTTTAAATTTAAGGCTATTGTCATGACGTAGGATAGTGCAATCTAAGAAAGGTAAGGTACAATTTTTCTCAATTTCTAAAGTAAATTTAATAGAATCAACAAGTTTCTACAAAATTGCCTGAAGGAACAGGTATTACCGAAGTCTGTTCTTCCCCAACGACTTTTGAAGATGTCAGATCGTCCGTTTGATGATTTCCAACGCATCATCTTGTTGAAGTGTATTGACATTGCCAAATTAGAAGTGAAAGAAGCTTTTAGAATCAAAAGGGTCAAATGGCATATTTTTCAACAAACTATACCATCCATTGATAAGGAAGTGCTTTTAGACTATTGCTTCTGCAATATGAGATCCATTTGTGACCGTCTTGCCAAGAAATTAAAAAATAAGTTACAACAACTTATTGATAATAGTGATTGGACCAAACATGCTAACAGTGAATTTGTAGTTAATCTTTCTGACAAAATTCTTAATTCTAATGAGAAAACAGCTTTAGGATATGGACTTAGTTTTGCCAACAATTCAAATCCAACAAATTTTGTCAGCATTGGTAAAGCTTTCTGTAATTTAAAGAACCATGATTTATCAGTTGAAGATTTCAATATTTGTAAAGGAATTGTTTATGGTGCTTTATCACAAGAGGTTGTTCCTAATTACCAGAACGTTTTCAGAAGGCAATTATTAGTCTTAAAAAAGATAATCATTTACATTTTACTAAAGCAGATAAATCTAATGCAGTTGTTATTTTAAACAAGGTTGATTACCTTAGAAAAATGAATGATTTATTAGATGATAACAATACTTACACACTTCTTAACAAAAATCCTACAGAAGCAGTTAATAGTTATTATAATAAGAAATTAAAAGAACTGCTTCATAAGAATAGAGACCTCTTACAGAAATTCATTTCAATTAGTCCCCCTTTGCCACATATGTATGGTCTCATTAAGACTCATAAATGTAACAACCCCGCTAGACCTATTGTTTCGTCAATTGGTTCCGCTTCTTACAAGCTTTCCAAATGGCTAGTTACTATTCTTAGCCCTTTAGTAGGTACAATCTCTTCTTCTCATGTTACAAACACTTCTGATTTAATAGACAAACTCCATAATATTAAACCTAATTATAAGTTTACATTGGTTAGTTTTGATATAGTCAGTTTATTCACAAAAGTTCCCATAAATGATTTATCATTTTACCTTCAAGATGAACTTAATAAACATGTTCTTCCATTGCCATCATCTACATTGATTGAACTAATTAAATTATGTGTCAAAGATTGTAAGTTTCAATTCAATGGTAATTTCTATTCCCAAAAATTCGGCATGAGTATGGAAAACCCTTTATACCCAGTTTTAAGTAATTTATACATGGAATTTTTTTAAACTAAAATATTACGCACAATCTTCCCCCCTAACATCCCTTGGCTTAGGTATATTGATGACATTTTATGTCTTTGGCCAGAAGAAAAAAATGTCCATAATTTTTTAACTAAGTTGAATACCCTTGTTGATTCTATTAAATTTACTTTAGAAATTGAGAAAAATTGTACCTTACCTTTCTTAGATTGCACTATCCTACGTCATGACAATAGCCTTAAATTTAAAGTATATCGTAAACCAACCAATGTAAGTTCATATATTCATTATTATTATTCTCATCCAAATAATATTAAACGTACAGTATTTGCCTCAATGTATTTAAGAGCTTTTCGTATTTGTAGTCCTGAATTTATTGATGAAGAAATCAGAAATGTTTTTAACATTGGGCTAGAATTAAAATACCCTAAGCAATTCCTTGATATTGCTTACAACTTTGCAAGGAAATAATTTTTAACTCCTCAGCCTAAATCACCTTTCAATTATCATAATGTTTTAATTTTACCATTTCAAGAAAATGTTTTAAGTATCAAAGAATTATTAAAAAGATTTAACGTAAAGGTAGTTTTTAAACATGATAGTACAGTAAAACATAAACTTATCAACAATAGTATTGAAATTAAAAAAGGATGCATTTATAAAATTCCTTGCAAAATGTGTAATCAATTTTACATAGGTCAAACTGCCAAACCCTTAAACATTA
>NC_134789.1:50941589-50944089 GCF_046742065.1 Oratosquilla oratoria
AACTATCTTCTTAGTTGTTTTTCCATTCTTCTTATATGTTTCTTACAGTCCAGGGGTAGATTAAACACAAGTCTACCGAGATCCATGGTATATTGACGCTAATTATATAAATACAATCGCAAGCTTTCGGTTGTTACATACAACCATCTTCAGGCAGATAAAATGACAGGAAAATGGTCCATGTCAATTATGCTAAGGGGTTACAAAATGACAAGGCTTTATGGTTCCAGTGGGGTGGAATTATAAGAGGTTCGAGACAGATCATAATAACTGGGGGGGGGGGAGCTGGACAGCTCCCCCCCCCCCAAGTCATTATAATCTGACTCGAACCTCACTGGAACCATAAAGCCTTGTAATCTTGTAACCCCTTAGCATAATTGACATGGACCTTTTCCTGTCATTTTATCTGCCTGAAGATGGTTGTATGTAACAACCGAAAGCTTGCGATTGTATTTATATAATTAGCGTCAATATACCATGGATCTCGGTAGACTTGTGTTTAATCTACCCCTGGACTGTAAGAAACATATAAGAAGAATGGAAAAAACAACTAAGAAGATAGTTGAAACTGAATTAGCATTGGTCTTTAACAAGACATGTCTACAAGAAAATTTACTCCCAAAATATACTAATATATATATATATATATATATATATATATATATATATATATATATATATATATATATATATATATATTCTGTTTTCTATAAGCTGATCTTTTTTATTTTTTAACTGTGAGGAACTCACATACCTCCCAAGATAATAGCTGAAGACACAAATGTGCAACATTTTTGGAGCTCATGACACACTATCAGGTTTATCCTTTGGTGAATATCAGTATTATCAGTACCAATAATATTATTCTGACATATACCATTAGCAATAATGACACGAAGGATACGATAGCAACATCACACACATAATTGAAATCATAATGAAGGTCATAACAGTATTTTTTTCTTACACTGAATACTGTCTGTACAGGAAGACCACCCAGATCAAGGCTAAGACGGTGGGAAAAACGTGGAAATAAACCACATATCTGAGAAGTTGTGTAGCTCCGGGAGTTGTCTGAGATCAGTCTGAAGACGAAAGAGCTTCACCAAAGAACCACAACAGTTATCATACGTAACTGTTTCCACTCTAAACCAAAGACTCAGCGATTTCCTCTCTGATGAATAAAATCACCTGATGGCAACCAACATTAGTCATGATTAGTGGTGAGAGAAATATCTCTCTTGCTGCACCAGGAAGTAGGGTGAAGGCTTACTTGACGACAGGTAGCATAAGTGTTTAAGTCGTATAGAACAAATAAAGGATTAACGACAAGTGGCCTTAGATGACGTTGAATCAGTTCAAGTAACTTCCCGCGTTTCGGATTTTCAAGATTCACTTCGATAAATATTGAAATGATGTGCTGTTTGTGGTTTTCCTCTGCATTTTCACTTCTTCTTCTTCTTTTCCGTCTTCTCATTCTTCTTCCATCCGGCATAACTTATGGACTTCCAGTTATATCGCCCAATTACTCCTCCATTGTCCATCACGTAAGAGACCCTGTTGTGGGCACAGTATGTCGGAACTATGGAAAAAGAAATCTCCCGTTGTTATCACATTAATACAATTCTATAAAAAGAGATACTGAATGAGAACTACATTGCATATGAACATGTTGATTATTTGATAATTGGAATTTTTTATCGGTTAGTTCCCGTATGTCTTGGGTCAAATGTCAAAATAATGACCTCAGAAGGGCCATCGACGCATTCTTCGTTCTCCATGACTGAGTCTTCCTGTTGCGTTTCCTCACTTGATCCGGAATGTCATAGACGTTTGAGATACAAGGAAACAAACCAGCTACCTTCAGGGCTTCAAGGCTTCAGGGCCGAGGCTATTCGTGGAATGGAAGACACCTGGCCTCTAGTCGATCCTCAATCCTCAACGCCTCAGTGTCAACTTCCTCATTTGCATGTGTCGACAGTCGGTCGTGTTGTCACACCTCGCCTTGTTGACGCGTTGGGCTGCAGGGGGTCATGCAGTCTGGATAATAATTGAGCAATCTTCTTCTAATCTCTCTCTCTCTTCCTCTCTTTCTCTACATACACGTAAGTCTCTCTTTCTCTCTCTCTCTCTCTCTCTCTCTCTCTCTCTCTCTCTTTTCGTGTGTACGTATATGTGTGTGTACCACTCTAGTATTAGATTTTTGCCACCCATTTCATTTTTTCTTGCTTATTTCCTCTGTTTCACTTCACACTCTCTCTGTCTCTCTCCCTCTCTCGCACACACACACCTTGTGCACGGTGATTAGAGTTTTCGCCTCCCACCACGTCGGTCCGGGTTCGAATTCCGCCCAGGGCTGAAATAGTTTCAGTATCGCTGCGCGGCGGGTTGTTACTCCAACTCTCGTGGGCGGGGAGTTGGGTGTGTGTGTGCGCGTAAGGTCATAAGAGCTCTGAGTTCTCATTCGGGAGGTTAATAACTGCCGATCACGAGTCCAGCA
>NC_134789.1:50949089-50951589 GCF_046742065.1 Oratosquilla oratoria
CAATACATACAGCTAGAATTGTTAAAGAATGGCATGAGGAACATTCTAATGAAGTTGAGCATCTCATCTGGCCACCACAGTCCCCAGACCTCAACATTATTCAGTCTTTATGGTCGATTTTAGAGAATCAAGTAAGAAGTCGATTTCCGCCGCCATCATATCTAAAAGAACTGGAGGGTTTTTTAACTGAAGAATGGGTTAAAATTCCTTTGGAAACAATTCACAATTTGTATGAATCAATACCTCGGAGAATTGAGGCTGTAATTGCCGAAGAAGGTGGACCTACACCATATCAAAATATATTTTGTTGATTTTTCAAGGTGTTTCCATTATTTTGTCCAACCCCTGTATATATATATATATATATATATATATATATATATGTATATATATATGTATATATATATATATATTTATATATATATGTATATATATATATGTATACACACACATATATAAATGTGTGTATATATATATATATATATATATATATATATATATATATATATATATAAAGATTATTTCAGACAAATAAGAGAGAAATGGGTGGGGAAGGGCAAACGAAGATGTGTTGGGAATAGACCAAGTTGGTCGAAACGTTAGGGCAATAAACTCTATTCCCAACACATCTTCGTTTGCCCTTCCCCACCCATTTCTCTCTCTCTCATATATATATATATATATATATATATATATATATATATATATATATATATATATATGTATATATATATATATATATAATATACATATATAAATATATATATACATATATATATATATTTATATATATATACAGTATATATATATATATATATATATATATATATATATATATATATATGTATATATGAACTAATTCGCCAGCGTCTTTCAATAGATCTATTGATATACCATCTTCCCCAGGTGCTTTTCCTCTTTTCATAGTTTTTAGAGCAAATTCTACTTCTTCCTTTGTAATCTCTGGATTAGTTCATATTAAATTAGCTGAGTTGTACACCCAGTGCTTACGTCAAGAGAGCGTTCCAGATGCGTGGTGTAATGCTATAGTGATTTTGCTTCATAAAAAAGGAGACCAGAAGGACCATAGTAACTATCGACTGATTAGCTTGCTATCAAACGTATATAAAGTATTCTCCAAGATCCTTACAAATAGACTGAGTCAAGTTTTAGATGGAAACCAACCGAGAGAACAGGCAGGCTTTAGAAGCGGATATTCAACTCTAGACCATTTGCAGGCGATAAACCAACTAGTCGAGAAAACGACAGAATATAATATACCTCTGTGTTTAGCTTTTGTAGATTACGAGAAGGCCTTTGATTCAGTAGAACAAATAGCAATACTAAACTCGCTACGCAAACAGGGTACAAACGAACAGATCGTAAGAGTTTTAGAAAAGATTTATTCGAAAGGTACCGCTATAGTTCGACTTCATAAAGATACGGAAAAGATCAAAATCGAGAAAGGAGTACGGCAAGGCGATACAATTTCACCCAAACTATTTACAGCTTGTTTGGAAGATATTTTCAGAAGATTGAGTTGGGAAAAGAAAGGTTTGAAGATTAATGGCGAATATTTGAACCACCTAAGATTTGCAGATGACATCATTCTTATTTCAGAAAGAGCAGACGACTTGCAAGATATGCTGAGCGATCTAAACAAAGAAAGTATCAAAGTAGGTTTAAAAATGAATAAGAATAAAACCAAAGTAATGTTCAACACGAAAGTTCAAAGTAAAGAGATTGTAATTGATGATGAGAGTCTTGAGGAAGTTGAAGAGTATAATTATTTAGGTCAGATGGTAAAGGTGACGAAAGATCATGATAACGAGATAAAAAGACGCATTACAATTGGTTGGAAAATGTTTGGTAAGTATAATAAAATCATGAGAGGCTCTCTACCTTTATGTTTGAAACGTAAAGTTTACAACCAATGCATTCTACCAGCAATAATCTACGGATGTGAGACTTGGAAGCTGACGAGGGCGATGGAAACAAAGCTAAGGACTGCACAGAGGAGAATGGAGAGATCAATGATGGGAATAACACTGAGAGACCGAAAGAGAGCAAGTTGGGTGGGAGAGCAGACTAGAGTGAAAGATATTGTGGAAGCAGTAAAAGAGAGGAAGTGGAATTGGGCAGGTAAGTTGGTACGAACGACTGATGAGCGATGGAGCAAGTGCATTACTGAATGGACGCCGCGAGATAGGAGGCGTGGAAGAGGGAGACCAGACAGAAGGTGGAGAGACGAGATCGAGAAGTTTGCAGGAGTGACGTGGCAGAGAGTGGCACGGTCGTGTGAATCATGGAATGCTATGAAGGAGGCCTTTGTTCAGCAGTGGACTCAGGATGGCTGATTTGATTGATTGATTGATTGATATGTATATATATCCATCCACACACACACACACACACACACACACACACACACACACACACACACACACACACACACACACACACACACACACACACACACACATACACACACACACACACA
>NC_134789.1:50969089-50971589 GCF_046742065.1 Oratosquilla oratoria
ATTTATGCCAGGTATATAGACGACATTTTTATCACCACTAGTTCACAAGAAGACGTCACTAGCCTGATTTCTACCTTTCAGGATAACTCCTGCCTGGCTTTCACACACGAGCATAGTGTAGAAGGACATCTTCCCTTCCTCGACTTAGACATCAGCAAAGAGAGAAAGGGTTTCAACACCAAAGTCTACACCAAAGACACCAATATAGGCCGTTGCCTTAATGCTCGTGGTGAATGCCCTGCAGCCTACAAAAGATCAGTAGCTGCAGCATACGTCAACAGAGCTCTGACACACTGTAGTAGTTGGAGGGAGACGCATAGGGAACTCGACCGGATCAGACAACTCCTTACCAACAACGGATTTCCCGACCAGATGATCGAAGGTGTTATCAAGAAGAAACTTTACCAGTATGCCACACCAGCCCAGGCCCCAAATCAGATCAACAATGAAATCACCATTTACCACCAGAATCACTTTTACAGCCATTATAAGGAAGAGTGTGATGCCATTAAAGGCATTATAAAAAGAGGAGCCTTCCCCACAGACGCAGACACAACAATCAACATAAGAATTTACTGTAAGCCAAACCTGACTAGGTCCCTAGTTATGAAAAACAACACAACACAAAAAATCCCGAAGGAAGCCTCTACCAATGTAGTCTATAAGTTTTCTTGCCAGGAGGGCCGCTGTGACGGCTCCTTTTCCTACATTGGTAGAACCTCCACCACACTAAGAAGACGCCTCCAATACCACCGAAACCAAGGCTCTATCTTCCAACACTTTGTTGACCACCACGACATGAAGCCACCACTTAACACTTTAATACAGAATACAATTATACTCCACAACGAAACAAATTTCAAAAGACTGCAGATTGCTGAAGCCGTTGCGATTACTACTCAACGGCCCTCCATCAATGTACAGCAAGCTGCAGATTTCATCCTCCCTTCAGCCCGCCCCCAGGAACATCATGCCCAACAAAAACAACAAAATCAAGGTGCATCCGAACCCCAACTAGACCAATACCTTCACCAAAACCCTCAGCAGCTTCAAAATTCCCAGCCCACAGGACCCATAACCAGAAGTCGAGCGAGACTTTCCTCCACAAGCTCCGGAACAAGACTGGTGTCCTTGCCTACCTATCCTAGTGACCTCACCCAGGGCCCCCTTCCGACTTCGCCCGCTTCTCCAAGTGACCTCCCCCAGAGACTCCTGTCGTCCTCGCCTTCCACTAGTGACCTCACCCAGAGATTTCACCTGACATCTCCTCCTTCTAGTGACCTCACCCAGAAACTTCTAACCTCCAGTGACCTCTCCCAAAAATTGGGATGACCTCTCCCAATACCCTTACCATCCTGCTTTTTAAGGACTGACAGTAGGCCAGAGACCATTCACATTTCCCTTCGTCTTCGACGATAGCAGACCTAGTTAGCCTTCATATTATAGTTCTTCTCACCCTGAAGAAGCCTCCGTGACAGGCGAAAAGACTTAAGTTTTCGGTGATTGTGTCAACAGTTTTTGTACTGTTACCTTGTGTTATCATAACCATTGGCATTCAGCAGCGCCTTTTACTGCACCCTCTTCTCCATGATTTTGAAATCATGAATGATTATGTTCATACTTTGAACTGTGAAGACAAAAGATTATTCTTCAAACTGAAGAATTTGAACCTCAAGATAGCCAAAGCTATTAGCGCAGTTGATTTTAATCAAAATTGTCTACGTGAAAACCTGTGCCCTAGAAATATACACACACACACATATATATATATATATATATATATATATATATATATGCATATATATATATATATGCATATATATATATGCATATATATATATATGCATATATATATATACATATACATCCATATATGTGCATGCATATACATGTATATATATATATATGTCCATTTTTATATATATTCATATATATACATATATATATACAGGTTGACTTTAAAAAATCCAGCAACCTCGGGACCTGAGGACTGCCGGATTTTTGAAAATGCCGGATTTTTGAAGTTTATAATTTTGTATGGTGTACCCCGTATATATTTAAAGAAAATTACCACCTGTACAGTCCTTTAATGGGAAAAATAAACACAAAGTGAAAAGCAAAGGAAATTTTATTATTCACGAACTAAATAAAATACAGTAAAGATAGTTATATAGAATTTTAATTCAATTTTAATAAAACATATAAAACTGATCCTTCGAAGAATTTTAATTAAACTAAATAAAATACTCCGTACTGTACTTCTTAGGAAAGAAGCTAAATAGCAGATGGGCTTTTTACACATAATGTCGTAAGTTTCACAAATGGTTCGCACAGACACATTGGTACCAATTTTTTTTTTTTTATATTTCCACTTTCTCTGCGATCGGTAACGCGTTTTATGTCACCTTTCTTCTTTGTTGATTCCATATTGGGGCTATACAACAACAAATAAATGCTATGATGAGGAGAATAATGAGAAAAATGAGCAGGATTACTTGTT
>NC_134789.1:50986589-50991589 GCF_046742065.1 Oratosquilla oratoria
TGCTGTCGGCACAATCACTTCTTCAGACAATCTCCTCTTATCATCCGTTCCAAAATGTCTATTTCTCATTACACATTTTAATCATCTTTAATCCTTTTAATCAGCCTTTAAACCGGTTGTTCCACTCTTTAATTTGTGTGATGCCCATAGCATCGTCACTTAAAGCCGTCTGAATCTTCCGAATGGTTTCCACCTGGCTGTCGCCCAATTTCTGGCAAAATTTGATGCAGTTGCGCTGCTCCAGTCGTTCCGTCATTTTCCTTGCAATGGAAAACCGCCGAGAGCACTACACATACACACTACCTCATGCAAATGCTGCTTGCCAGCAACTGACGCTATCGATAGGCAGGAAAAAACTCACGTTTGCGCCCAAAGGTTCAGGGTCGGGTCATGTAAGCGCGCTTAATTCAAATCTATCAGGTTTTTGCAAATAAATAAATAAATAAACGAATAAATAAATTCATAAATAGATAAATAAGTAAATAAACAGAATAAATAGAAAAAATAAATAGATAAATAAAACAATAATAAACAAAGTCGGATACTTTTCTAACAGACCTCGTATATGTATATACATATATATATATATGTATATATATATGTATATATACATATATATATATATATATATACGCTTGGGTGTCAGCGTAGGGGCGCGTCCCCTGGTTGGCGGATGGGGGATCCTCTCCCTATGGGAGGTGTGTACTAGGACACCGTGGACCAGACACCCTGCAGCTTCGTCACGGACCAGTCGTCTTTGCCTGATCTTTGCCACTAGAGCCTCTGTGATGTGGTCAAGTTAGTGGTCTGTGGACTGTGCTCCTACCTACCACTTAAATCATCTCTGCACAAGCTCCACTCCATGTACCTCCCTCCAAGTACCTTCAACTTTATTCACCTTCAGTGCTCTTACTCTCAACAAGTCCCACGGCGATGGGAAGGGAACGAAGGGAGCAGGTGCCGAATGCCACTGGAAGCTCTTAGCTCTCAACCTGCACGTGTGGCGGCCCTGGACTTTGGTCGCTGGACTGGCCGAATGGAACGACGGCCTCCTTCGGCAGCACCCAGGACAACTGAGCAGCCCTTTTAAGTATTAGCACTGCTCACCCCTTTTTGGGGAGGGGCCTAGAAAAGTTGGCCTAGACCTTGCTCGTTCCAAACTCTCCATGGGCAGGTGACCGCGCCTGCCGTAGCATTCCACTTATGCGGTCAAAATCGTAGAAATATATCACAAAATAGAACAAGAACTCGAGATAGTCATACTATGACTATCGCGGCATGGAATGTGCGTACGCTGCTCGACAATGAACAAAGTGAACGCCCACAGAGGCGCACTGCTCTTATTGCATCGGAACTCAACCGGTATGGGGTCGACATCGCAGCCCTGGCAGAGACAAGACTTGCAGGTGAGGGAACTGTGGAGGAGGTAGGTGAGGGCTACACGTTTATGTGGAAAGGCCTTCCAGCAGAGGAGAGACGTCTGTACGGAGTTGCGTTCGCTTTGCGAACCTCACTGCTAAGATCCTTACCTGAGACCCCTCGAGGGAAGAGTGAACGTCTAATGACATGGAGAATCCCGCTTCACAGAAACAGACACATGACAATCATTAGTGTTTATGCTCCAACACTTACTGCAGAGAACGTGGACAAGGATAGTTTCTATAACGGGCTCTCTGAAGAAGTACGAGTCACCCCAAAAGAAGACAAACTTGTAATTCTCGGAGATTTTAATGCCCGGGTGGGCTCCAGCCAGCACCTATGGGAGGGGGTGCTGGGCGCACATGGCATTGGCAGATGTAATGAAAATGGTTTGCGCCTTCTCAGTTTCTGTGCTGAGTATGGTCTAACAATAACTAATACACTGTTTCAGTTAAGGAACAAATACAAAACCACATGGAGACACCCTAGGTCCGGTCAGTGGCACCTACTGGACTATGTAATTGTGCGTCAACAAGACAGAAAGGACGTGCTCATAACTAAAGTCATGCGTGGAGCAGACTGCTGGACTGACCACAGTCTTGTTCGTACAAAGTTAAGATTGCACTTGCGTCCCCTTGCACAAAAAGTGCCCCCTAACAAGAAAATCAATGTTTCAGCGCTCTGTAACAGGGAGATAAGTTCAGCGTTTAAAAGAGGAGCTGGAGGGGCGTGTTGAGGTGGTTCTACAGGACGGCGAAGAAATTACTACAGAGTTGCTGACGGAGAGGTGGGATGCAGTAGCAGATGTCTTAACGGATTGTTTCTAACCAGAGTCCTGGGTACTACGAGAAGACGGCATAGAGACTGGTTTGACGATCAGAGAGGGGACATCCAGACCCTTATTGATGAGCGAAACAGGGCTAAACGCAAGATACCTTCGCAATCCAACAAATGGAAATCATGAAAAACTTAAAGCAGCACGGAGTCAGGCCTCAACGCGAACTGAGAAGAATACAGAACAGTTGGTGGGCGCAGTTGGCAGCAGAAATTCAGGGCTACGCCGATGCTGGTAATCAGCAGGCAATTCTACTCGGCAATAAAAACTGCATATGGACCCCGTCATGGCCCCATCCACCCTGTGAGAGGAGCAGACGGCACCCTTATAACTGGAAAATCAGCCATACTTGCACGATGGGCGGAGCACTACCAAGAGTTACTGAACAGGCACACCCCTGTAGACCCCTCATTCATACAAAATGTACCAGAGTTACCGGTCTTAGAGGAGTTGGATGAACTTCCAACAATACAGGAGGTCTCGAACGCAGTGGCCTCGTTAAAAAACAATAAAGCTCCAGGACCTGATGCAGTTCCTGCGGAGATCCTTCGACATGGTGGGAAGGCTGTTGTTCGAGCCTTGCACACACTAATCACAGCAGCTTGGAACTCCGGCTGCGTCCCACAACAATGGAAAGATGCGGATCTCATCAGCATTTATAAAAATAAAGGTGATTGAGCTGATTGTAATAATAGTCGAGGGATTTCACTCCTATCAACCGCTGGCAAGATATTAGCTAGAATTCTGCTCTTGCGACTCATTGAGACAATATCTGAGAATGTTTTACCTGAAAGCCAGTGCGGTTTCAGAAAAAGCCGCAGCACAACCGACATGGTGTTTGTCATACGTCAGATACAAGAGAAGTGCATTGAGCAACATTGTAATCTATATATGGTTTTCATTGACTTGACGAAAGCCTTTGATACTATAAATAGGGAATTACTGTGGGAGGTGCTTCATAGATTTGGATGCCCGCCAAAGTTCCTAAACGTAATCAAGGCCCTTCATGACGGTGCAATGGTTAGAGTCCTTGGTGACGGTATTAGATCTGACCCTATCAATGTGTGCACCGGTGTGCGACAGGGCTGTGTCATTGCTCCTGTAAATTTTAACCTGTACCTCGCAGCTGTTATGATCGCTACTGCACAAGGCATCAGACCAGAGGACGGTGTGCCACTTTCTTATCGATTGGACGGCAACCTCTTCAACCTACAACGACTGAAAGCGCCTTGAAAAACTATTAGGGATTGCGTGGTTGAGCTCCAGTATGCGTATGATGCCATAATTGTGGGATGCACTTCTGATGGCCTTCAGCGCAATCTCCAAGAACTGGAACAAACCTACACACGCGCGGGCCTTGTAATTAGCACCGACAAAACCGAAGCGATGACCACTTTGCAGCCCAATATTGAACCCGCCACCTTCAAAGTGTACAACACATCGATCAAAAATGTGAATAGTTTTAAATACTTGGGTTCAATTATCAACAGTAAAGGTAATATGACTGATGAAATACATCGTAGAATCAGCCTTGCCTCGACCTCTTTCGGAAAGCTCTCAGGGAGAGTGTTTCTTTGTAGGGACCTCACTATACGCACAAAGATCGCAGTTTACAAGTCAATCTGTCTCTCAATTCTGCTCTACTCAAGTGAAACCTGGGTCCCTTACCGAGGGCACATCAAGACGCTAGAGAGGTTCCACATAAACTGCCTGCAGAAGATTCTTGGCCTTAAGTGGTGGCACCGCATACCTCACACGGAGATACGAATGAGGGCGTGTGTAGATTCTCTTGAAGCTATGATCGTGCGGAAACAGCTCAGATGGATTGGACACGTGTCAAGAATGCCGGAAAATAGACTCCCAAGGCAGATTTTATATGGAGAACTCGCAGAAGGACGACGATCAGTGGGTGGGCAGCGCAAACGGTACAAAGACTGCTTGAAGGCTAACTTGAAAAAGTGTGGCATCCAACCTATGCAACTAGAAACACTAAATGAAGACAGAGATGAGTGAAAGGCGACCTGCCAGGCGGAAATGATCTCATTCAACCAAAATTATGACAGAGTGGCTGAAGAAAGACGAGCTAGGCGCCATCGTCCAGATCTCCCAGGTGGAGAGTACGTGTGTGACATCTGTGGACGTGTATGTGCTGCCCGCATTGGACTCGTCAGCCACCGCAAGACCCATCAACGCTGAATTTCTTTCATCTTTCAACTCCTTCGCATGGAGTGACGTCATCGTCGAAATCGACGGACAGCTATCAGCAAAATATATTTATATATAAATAGATATATATATATATATATATATATATATATATATATATATATACTTTACACAAGACCCGAGCCCAATTGCGAATTTCTCTCGTAGTTACAATGGCGAAGCGTGAAAGGAATTTGTTCCGATCCTTAACCCCTCCTACGAGTGGGCTCGGATCTTATTTAAAACAGGAATTTAGTCGCAGATTAGTGATCTTTCTTATTCTCTTGAATCAGAAAGATTCTCGATTACAAGACTTTTGTAGCCTCGGTGGTTTAGAGGATTAAGGCGTTGTGAGGGTTATCTTACGTTGGCTGAGGCAGTGAGTTCGAATCCTACATTCGACTGTAATAAAAAAATATCAGATGTATATGTATATATATATATATATATATATATATATATATATATATACATATATATATATGAGTATGTATGCATGTATATATACATATATATATATACATATATATATATATATATA
>NC_134789.1:50996255-51001255 GCF_046742065.1 Oratosquilla oratoria
ATTTTAGAAATAATCATTATACTGCTTCAAAGTATCGGCA
Organism: Oratosquilla oratoria; assembly: GCF_046742065.1. Classification (NCBI taxonomy): domain Eukaryota; kingdom Metazoa; phylum Arthropoda; class Malacostraca; order Stomatopoda; family Squillidae; genus Oratosquilla; species Oratosquilla oratoria. The sequence goes on from NC_134789.1 coordinate 50,996,296, forward strand.
GGAAGGTGGTCAGTGTCTAGTCATGCCCCAGGACACAAGGTGGAACACAATGTCACACTGTCTCAAGGCCTCTATGAATAACTGGCCAATTCTAATGAAGATCTGTGAAGTCAACAGGGAAGCTATTGATACTGAAGTAAGAAACAAAGTATCAAATTTAGGCCTAAAACGTTCGGCTGAGGAATTACTGGATCGATTTCAGCCAATAGCAAAGGCTCTAGATGAGGCACAGAGTGACAAGTGCACTATTGTTCAAGCGGTAGATGTTTGGAAGAAATTACTTGGCCATTTCACAAACAATAAACAAGCTGAAAAACTGGTGAAAAAAAGGTATGAACAGTTTATCATCAAAGCTCACATACTTGCCAACATGCTTCATCCAGCACTTCAAGGAAAAATGCTCAGTGCAGAAGAGGTGAATATTACTATAGAGTATTCCAATGAGAAATATGCAAAACTTGTTCCTGTCATTATGAAGTTTCATGCAAAATCACCTCCTTTCCAGGCGTTCAAGTTTACTGAGTCTGTGACCAAGACCTGACAGCTATTGAGTGGTGGGATTCACATATAGCCATGTTAGACAGTAATATTCTGCTATCAGTGCGTCAACTCCTAACTGCAGTAGCCTCATCATCAGGAGTTGAAAGAGTTTTCTCCTCCTATGGACTTGTACACACAAAACTAAGGAACCGCCTCGGTAATGTGAAGGCAGCCAAATTGGTCTTCCTTTTCAAGACAATGAACTCAAATGTAAATAATGATTAATGTAAATAATGATTTTCTCAAATGTAAATGCAAATAATTATTTTTTGTCCTTATATATTCAACTACAAAACAATTTCTTTTTGCAAACTTGCAAGGTATATAATTTTAATTTTTTGTCAATTCCATACTTCCATTTTTCTTGAGGTATTTGGTTACAATAGAAAATAGATATGAAGTGCTGCGAGAAGAAGGGGATGTAAATGATCCGGGGTTTCAGTGGCAAAGGTTATGTGAAGCAATAGAAGAGGGAAATAAAAAGGTACTTCCTGAAAATAGAAGGAGGAGGAAAAACAAATGGATAACAGAGGAAATATTTCAACTAATGGATAAGAGAAGAGAAGCTAAAAATAGGGATAGAAATGAATATAGAGAACTTAATAGACAAATCAAAAAGAATTGTATAGGTGCCAAGGAGAGTTGGCTTGATGAACAATGTAGGGAAATTGAGGACCTTGAAAAAAGAGATTCTAAAATTATGTATGATAAGATTAGAGATATTACCAAGAGAAAGTGGAGTAATGGGGGGGCAATCAAAGATAGAGAAGGAAAGGTTTTAATGGACGAGGAGGATATTAAACATAGATGGGAGGAGTATGTAAGGGATATATTTGAGGGCGACAGACAAGAAGGAGAAGAGGAAAATTATAGATATCTAGATGGGGAAGAAATAATGGAAGAGGAAGTGAAATTTGCAATGAAGAAAATGAAAAAAGGGAAAGCCATGGGTGAGGATGGTGTGATGATTGAAATGTTAGGGGCATTAGGGGATTTTGCAATAAGAAAACTCACTAGTCTAATAAACCGAATTTACGAAAAGGGTACAATAACGGAACATATGTGTAACTCGATTTTCATACCACTACCAAAGATAAACGGAACAATGGAATGTAGTAAACATCGCACAGTCAGTATCATGAGTCAAATAACCAAAATTATATAAAGGATAGTTTTAAATAGAATAAGAAATAAAGTGAGAGAACAAGTTGCATGGGAGCAATTTGGTTTCATAGAAGGGAAAGGAACAGCAAATGCAATTTTTATAATAAGAACGATTATGGAGAGGATGATAGAAAAACAACAAAATGTATATCTTTGCTTTGTTGACTACGAGAAGGCGTTTGATAGGGTAAGACATGAGGATTTTATAAATATTTTGGAAAGAGTGGATATAGATAGCAAAGACATGAGTATCATCAGAAATTTGTATTGGAAACAAAGAGCAGCAGTGAGGGTACGGAGAGGAAGAACAGAATTTCAAGCTATAAAGAGGGGAGTGCGTCTAGGCTGTGTCATGTCTCCAGATTTATTTAATTTATATGGGAATATGATCCTTAGGGAATAAGAGGGAATGGAAGGGATTAAAATTGGAGGATTTAATATAAATCATACCAGATATGCTGATGACACGGTATTGGTGGCTGACTCAAAAGAAAAACTGCAACATCTATTGAATGTAGCCGTAAGAGCTAGTGAGGAGAAAGGTTTAAATGTAAATATGGAGAAAAGTAAAATACAAATGGCCAGTAAAACAGATCCACCAAGAGTGCAAGTACAAATATCAGGGAGAAGAATAGAACAAGTAACCAAATTTTCGTACCTGGGAAGCGTATTGACAGAAGATTGTAGATGTGAAAAAGAAATAAAATCAAGGATAGCGATAGCTAAAAGCACGTTTCAGAAAATGAAAAGGGTTTTAACAAACAAGAAAATGTCTACAGATATAAGGAGAAGAACAGTTAAAACATTTATATGGTCAACACTATTATATGGTTCAGAAGCGTGGACAATCAGCAAAAAATTGCAGGAAAACTTAGAACATAAGAACATAAGAACATAAGAAATAAAGGAGACTGCAAAAGACCATAAGGCCTACACTAGGCAGCTCCGTATCCATCACCACCTGTCATCCCCATCCATAAAGTTGTCTAATCGTTTTTTAAAACAACTGATAGTTTCAGTGCTTACTACATGGTTACTAATTTTATTCCATTCATCGACCACCCTATTAGTAAACCAATTCTTGCCTATTTCCTTCTTAAATCTAAATTTGTCCAGTTTATACCCATTACTGCGAGTCCTGCCTTGTTGTTTTATTATGATGACCTTGTTTGCATCACCCTTGTTATAGCCTTTGATCCACTTGAACACTTCTATTAGATCACCCCGCACTCTGCGTCTTTCCAGAGAGTGTAAGTTTAGGTGCCTAAGCCTCTCTTCGTAAGGCAAATTTCCGAGTCCTTGTATCATTTTGGTCATTCTTCTCTGTACTGATTCTAGTGAATTTACGTCCATTCTGTAGGACGGAGACCAAAACTGTACCGCATAGTCAAGGATGGGTCTAACTATCGCTAGATAGAGTTTAATAATTACCTCTGCACTTCTATTCGTTACCGTCCTAGCAATGAAACCTAATGACTGTTAGCTTTATTTCTGGCGCTAATACACTGCTTCCTGGTTTTAAGGTCGGGACTCACCAGAACTCCCAAGTCCCTCTCGCACTCAGATTTTTCTAAAAACGTGTTATCTAAGTTGTATCTATTTTCGGGGTTGTGTAGCCCTACGTTTAACACGCTACACTTAGAGATATTGAAGTTCATTTGCCATTTTACCGACCATTTTAACAGCTTATTAAGGTCATCCTGCAGAATCTGGGCGTCGTCTCCTGACCTAATTAGGCGTCCTATTTTAGTGTCGTCCGCAAACTTACTAACATCACTATTTAACCCTTCGTCTAAGTCGTTTATATACATAATGAACAACAAGGGACCCAAAACCGAGCCCTGGGGGACCCCGCTAGTAACATTGCCCCACCTAGATTTTATTCCATTTGTGGTGACCCGCTGTTTTCTGTTACTAATCCAAGCTCTAATCCATTCTAACACTTTTCCTCCTATGCCATGGGCTTTGATTTTATTTAGTAGTCTCTGGTGTGGCACTTTGTCGAACGCTTTGCTAAAGTCAAGGTAAATAACATCGTAATTTTCATTGTTGTCTGACGCCTTATATACCTTAGTGTAAAAGGATAGAAGATTAGTCACACATGACTTACCCTTGGAGAAACCATGCTGTGAAACACTAATTAAATTATGCCCTTCAATGTGTTCTCTGAGTCTATTTACTATTATTGATTCAAGCATTTTTCCTATAACCGATGTCAAACTGATTGGCCTGTAGTTGCATATAGACGATCTATCTCCCTTCTTAAAAACAGGAACAACGTTTGCCTGCCTCCAAGCAGTTGGAACAGAACCAGTGTCTACCGATTTATTGAATATTTCAGTTAACTGGTCGCAGATTTCAAATTTACACTCTTTAAGCATTCTTGGAAAAATTTCGTCTGGACCCGGAGATTTTGTAGCTTTAAGTCTGTCAATCTGCTTGACTACTTCTTCTTTACTAATGCTGATATTAGTTAGACTACTTTCTTCATCCCCTCTGAAAATCGGATCGCAGTCAGGTACTTTATCTAACCTCTCATTAGTAAACACCGATAGAAAATAATTGTTAAACTCCTCACTCATTTTTTCTTCCGATTCAATCATGACATTTTCATCGTTTTTAATTGGTCCTATTCTTTCTTTATTTTTTGTTCTATAGAGGTGAAAGAAAAGAAACCCTTTGGGTTGGATTTTGCTTGACTGGCAACCTTGATTTCATAATTACGTTTCGCTGAACGTGTATTCCTTTTAACCAGCTTTGCCATTTCGTTATATCTTGATCTAAGGTGTGATTCCCCGTTTTTCATTTTTACGTAAAGTCCTCTTTTCATTCCGATCTCATGTTTCAATCTGTCCGTCATCCATTTGGGAGTATTACTATTTTTCCGTATTGACTTTAGGGGGATAAATGTATTTTGTGCATTAATAATTAGATCAGTTAGATTGTTATACATTTCATTTAAATTACTGACCTGACTGTTGGGCCCTCGCCCCCAATTGACCTGACCTAAGGTATGCGTAATACCCTCCTTGACCCAGACCTGACCTAAGGTATGCATATTACCCTCCATGACCCACACCTGACTACCAGCCCCGCGACGAGAATCAAGAATGTCTGAAACGTCCGCCTGGCTTTTCGTATTCAATTTCAAATAGGTTTTTATATTGTCAAAGTTTGCTTTCCTGAAGTCTGGTACTTGAACGTTATTCGTACTTTTTATTTTTTCCCATATAACATTAAATCTTATTTCTTGATG
>NC_134789.1:51008755-51011255 GCF_046742065.1 Oratosquilla oratoria
GTGTGTGTGTATTCACTTGGTCTTTGGATCACGTGTTGGACTCGTGATCGACAGCTATTTCCCTCCTGGAAGAGAGCTCAGAGCTCGTAGGTCCGATCTATGGGTAATGCTATGACCTTGCACACACACACACCCCCAACTCCCCGCCCACGAGAGTTGGAGTAACACCCCTCAGCGCTGCGATACTGATATTATTTCAGCCCCGGGCGAGAGTCGAACCCGGACCTCCGTTGTGGCAGGCCAGAGCTCTAACCACAGCGCCATGAGAGTGTGTGTGTGTGTGTGTGTGTGTGTGTGTGTGTGTGTGTGTGTGTGTGTGTGTGTGTGTGTGTGTGTGTGTGTGTGTGTGTGTGTGTGTGTGTGTGTGTGTGTGCGTGCGTGTATGTATGTGTGTATATTGTATTGTATTGTATTGTATTGTATTGTATTGTATTGTATTGTATTGTATTGTATTGTATTGTATTGTATTGTATTGTATTGTATTGTATTGTATTGTATTGTATTGTATTGTATTGTATTGTATTGTATTGTATTGTATTGTATTGTGTTGCATTTTATTGTGTTGTATTGTATTGTATTGTGTTGTGTTGCATTTTATTGTATTGTATTGCATTGTATTGTATTGTATTGTATTGTATTGTATTGTATTGTATTGTATTGTATTGTATTGTATTGTATTGTATTGTATTGTATTGTATTGTATTATATTGTATTGTATTGTATTGTATTGTACTCTAATGTATTGCATTGTATCTGTTGTTTTTTGTTGGTTTGTGTAGAGGTTTATCACGCTGTGTCTTATTCAAATGTATTATATCCTATCATAACTTTGCCAATTGAATCGCATCCTATTGTACTGTAAATTCAAGTATATTATACCATGTTGTTTGCTCAGCCAAGGGTTCTTAATATGTTACTTGCGAGCTCCACTGTTTTCTGACGGTTTGATTGTGTGTGTGTGTGGTTTTTTTTTTTTTTTAGGGGAGAGCTCTCTTTTTGTAGGTATAAGTGTAACAAAGGGCTGGTGCTTTCAATGCAAGATTTCTCATCACTTGATAGATTTTAATGAATACCTGAATTGTACAAATTTTATTCGTAAAACCTTTGCAATTGAACAATTTTCTATGGAATTTGAAATTCGTAATGCTAACTGCATTGATTTATATTTTCCAAAGTGATGATAGTGTTCTCATGACTGTTTTATCTAGAGACGAGTTGCTTGGTATTTGTCAATTTAAAACGGTTGTATGAAAGAGAAAGGGTAATTTAGTTGTGCGTGTTTTTACTTATATGTGTGTATATGTTTTTATGTATGTACAGTATATGTGTGTGCGTGTTTCTGTGTGTGTGTATGCGTATGCATACGAGTATATATGAGTATGTAATCGTGTGTGTATATGTACGCGCTCGCGCACTCCCGCTTTTCTGTGTGTGTGTGTGTATGCACGTGTGTGTGTGTGTGTGTGTGTGTGTGTGTGTGTGTGTGTGCGTGCGCGTGCGCGTGTGTGTGTGTGAGTGCGCGTGCGCGTGTGCATGTGCGTGTGCGTGTGTGTGTGTGTGTGTGTGTGCGCGTGTGCGTGTGTGTGTGTGTGTGTGTGTGTGTGTGTGTGTGTGTGTGTGTGTGTGTGTGTGTGTGTGTGTGTGTGTGTGTGTGTGTGTGTGTGTGTGTGTGTGTGTGTGTGTGTGTGTGTGTGTGTGTGTGTGTGTGTGTGTGTGAGTGTGTGTGTGTGTGTGTGTGTGTGTGTGTGTGTGTGTGTGTGTGTGTGTGTGTGTGTGTGTGTGTGTGTGTGTGTGTGTGTGTGTGTGTGTGTGTGTGTGTGTGTGTGTGTGTGTGTGTGCACCTCAGTCCACCTTACATATTTTATTCTGACCAAGAACGTGTGATTTCATTCATCTCAAGTGTGACCCTAGTGGCGAAGAATCAGAACTAGTGGCACATTCTACACATTTTGTTTTGGCTACCAAAATGCGATTGTAAGCAGATGAGAAGCCTCACTTTAACAAAGACTAGTTTTTTCACTTTTATTAGGCGCTAGGTTTCTGGTCATGCCGTAACAGACATCAATCTATTTTGGAACAGAAGTTCCTCAAAGTTAAATAGTATAGTCTGTCTTCAGGTGAATATGATTTCCTTGGAAAGATTATGAAAACTGGAAGCTTATTCACTTCCAAGTCTCGTTACTTTGGGAATTGAGATCTTTCTGCAACTGAAAAAACTAAACAAAACGCTAGTCTCATTGAATAAGTAAATAGATATATACAGTAAATTGTTTAACTAAAACAGATTACATTTCTTTTAAACGTGTTTCCTTCAAGTGAATAAATCCGCTTTGCCAAATGGTCACAACCGGAGAAGAGGCTCAAGATAAGAAACCAGAGGGTTTTCTTGAAGAAATGTGAGTTGTCCGAAAAGACGAAATCTGGATAATAAACTTGAGACGCCCGGGAGAAAAGTCTTTGACTTAAAGGACAGGACAGCGATAGTAGTTCTCTCGCAAGT
>NC_134789.1:51016255-51026255 GCF_046742065.1 Oratosquilla oratoria
ACCCTATGATTATATATATATAACCTATGTAAGTTTTAGTGATTTAATAATTCAACAACATTATCTTATTATAAAACTAAGCTACTTAATTAAGTTACACAACTAAGTTAAAATCATTTTTGCATACTTCCATCTTATACTGTACCAATTTATTATTTAAAATACTGTATTTTAAATATATTTCTCAATAACTACTATAATCACATAATTTTTTTGCCAATATCAAATAATAATTCTTCACAATATTTTATATAACCTTTTACACTGTATATCCTGTATGTATATATATATGCATGTATGTGTATATGTATATATATATATATATATATATATATGTATGTATATAAATCAAATACCAATTTCACATATTCCTAATACCATTTCATATTTATAGATATGCAATAACTTTTACTAGATTTGACTACTACATAATATCACATTCATATGTATTCTTACAGTTAAGTAATTCTTGTCTGAACTTAGACATTCTTATAAATGTAACTTACCTTTCATAATTACTACTGTTAACCAGCTATATATGTACATATATAATTATTATTATACTATAATTTGCACAATATTTAACCCATTATTATTATTGCCATATTTACATTTCTACCATTTATATTTATATGTTCTTATATGTAACACGTATATAAATGTTGACATCCCATACCCCCCCTCCTTTATCTAAGCATAACATATTACCCTTAGTTACTGTATACCTATTATTCCTATTTTAACTATTTTATCTTAGACTACAAATCAAACATAACTATTAACTAATACATACTTCGCTAGTTAACGACAAACATGGCGACTGGAACAAGAAGTAAAGTCATTCAAAAGATGCATAACGTCCTGCCAAGATCCAAAGAGGAGAAACAACCACAGGACATATAAAAAAAAAAAAAGAGGAAATACACACAGAAGACTTAACTGACAATGACAAACCAGACCATTTTTACCTATATCCACAGGTTGACAGTACCTCTAAACAGTTAACCAATGACCAGTTAAATAATCCTGACAAAACTGCTCCTAAGGCAGGTACCCCAATAGCCCCTCTTTATGAGAACGATGTCCTACCTTTTTTCAACCAACCTCCTCAAGTAGACCCCTCCAACCCCTCTCAACCACAACAACCCATTCAACCCACCCAACCAAATCCTCATATTACTCCTCCTAATATCATACCTTTCAACCAGCCTCCTCAAGTAGACCCCTTTCACCCCTCACAACTACAACCACCCATTCCTCCCATCCAGCCAAATATGCAAACTACACCTCCTATAAACCATAATCCGTCCAACCCCCATATCCTAACACATAATAACCCCCCTCCCATTCAGCCGCAGTACCAAAACTTCCCCTTTCCTTCCCCCCATACCCCATCTGGTCAAGCCCACTCCACACCATACCACCAACCACCACCTAACCTTCCTCCAAACCCACAATATTATCCTTACCCACAACCTCAACCAACAATAATTAACAACTATCAAACCATAACCCCCCCTCACAGAAATCCCAACCTTTTCCCAAGATAGTGGACTATCCATTACAGACTTCTTGACAGCATGTGACCTGTTTTTCTCAAAGAACCAACACTACTCTGAGACAGATAAAATAAATTTGTGCCGTCAGAAAATAGACCCATCTGACATTTGCCGTTCAAAGGCAAGGATGCTAGACAGTTTAGTTGCATGTGGAATCACATATCAGGAATATAAACACCACCTTCTTAATGTCTTTCACAACAAACAAGTAAACAACATCTCCTTCCTTCTCACTTTCCTCAATAACACTAGAGTCCAACCACATTCCGTTACGAACATTATGGATTTCGTAGCAAACGGAATTAAAGAAGTCAGAGAGGACCTAGAGAATAACTCTCCTTGGACCCACACTGACCAATTTGGTCAAAATGTAATGACAACAAAAAACTTACTAACATTCTTTGAGATAGGTTTCTATCTCTCCCAACTCCCTCCAAAGTGTTTAAAGGAAGCCTCCAAAAGGGAACTAGACACTAGAAACCCCCTAGCTTATACCTATATCTTAGACATCATTAATGCTTGCAATGTATCTTTAGACACCCCCCACTATCTCCCCAGACTAAATAGCCTTCACTCACAGCAGCCCCCTCCCACCAATCAAGGACAACCTTCTAAGTGGTGCTCCTACCATTCATCAACCAGTCACAACACAAGAGACTGCATACAAAAACAACAAATACAAACACAGGCACCACGCCACCCTATCCCTTGCTCAGTTCATGGAACCATTTCCCACACCGATGCCCAGTGTCGAACACAGCAACAACAATACCCGCAGGTACAACACCACCCCATCCTTTGCTCAGTGCATGTGTAAGAGGCCGGTAGTGTACGAATGGAAATGAGCTAGGGCATTAGAATAATTCAGACTCGACGCCTGCTCGAGGGCGACGTTATGTCTATGTGAGGGCGACGTTATGTCTATGTAAACACACCGACGGTGGTGACTGTTTTATAATCGATGATGTAATCAAAACTCTGTAAGCGCAGGTTAGCTTCGTTTGACTAATGCTGAGGTAAACAATTTTGCTAGTGGCATTGGAATGGCTTTCCGAATTGGTGCAAGGTGGAGAAGGAGAAAAAAACTATTGGTGCATGAATTCAAAGTCACGCCCATAAGGAGTGACATTTTTTTGAAAAGTCACCGGAGATTGGATTAGAAAAATTAGTGACGTCAGACGAAGGTAGCTTAGCGTAGGATAGGGGATCTCGTCAGAGAGGATCAGGAGACGATCTAGAGAGACGATCGAGGGAGACGATCGAGAGAGACGATGTAGAGACGAGAGAAAGAGATCCTGAGTGTAACCAGAAGGTGAAATTACAGTGAAAGAAGAAAGAAAATTCACCACCCTTTTATTAACCCAAAGGACGAGAGAACTAGGCACGGGGCCTAGAAAATAGTGAGACTACAGGAAATACAAGGCATTGGGCCTACTGCTTAAGAGGAACTTGAATATTTAGTGAAACTCACGTAACGAGAGGCAAGGGGCCTCGAGACGAGTGATATTACAAGTCAAATTTAAGTGTAATGATCGAGGACCGACAGTGGTGGTGACAGTGGTGACAAGGGGGTGGCGAAAGCATGCTACTACCTCGCATACGAATGCTCAGTGTCACGTTCAGAATCAAAACAAACAAGTTCCACCCCCCTTTAAACCTCCACTCCTACCTACACCAACACATCCAAACAAATACTGCAGCCTACACGAAACAACAACTCACTCCAACGAAGAGTGTTACCTACAGAAATCACAACCACAACCTCATCAGAGAACTAACCAACCATTCACCAACCCTCGACACACCCCTCGACAAACAGCTCCCTCCCACACAACACGCACAACCCAACACCGATTGGGGGAACGTGTACCAGCCTCACGCATCAAAACACCATAGGAATATCTCATACACAACACAACTACCTCACCCTAGAAGTGAGTTTAGATCAACTCACAGTTGACATGATGGTTGATACAGGAACAAACCTGAACATCATCCCAAGAGCTCTCTATGAAGCATTAAATGACCCACCCCAAATTCAATTTTCCAATATGGAAGGACTCCTAATAGAAGGGAGCACCATTTCTCTACACGACACCATAGACTTAAACATTGAAGTCAATAATTATAAGGTAGGTTTCACACCTTTCCACATAGCTGACGAATGGAGTCTCGATCAACAAGGTATAATAGGATTAAAATCATTGAGGACATGGAAAACTATTATAGACCTAGACAAAAATAACATCAGCTTCACAGATGTAAATGATGAGCCAACTGTCACTGAGACACCCGACTCAGACACACAACCTCTCTCATCTCTCCTTTCCTCAAATACTCCAATTCCAACTAACAACTATTCCTTCCGACCACCCCCTAATGTCACCTCAAAGGCATTGATGTCTAACACAGTCATCATCCCCCTAGACATTCAATAACAGTTCCACTATACATACCCGGAGCAATCGAACATCAGGACGTCATAATCGACTCAGACACGTCCAGGCTTAACAACATAGCCATTGAGTCCTCTTGGGATACAATATCAGACAATAAACATACACTAGCTATGTTAACAAACATGTCAGACCAACACCGTAAAATCAGGAAGAACACAAACATTTGCGCAGTCCACCTCCATAATTCCCCTATCCAAGAACCACTGCCACAACACATCAACCAAGTGAGACCAACACAACCCCTTCCCCCTATCCACCCAGACCAAATCACGATATCAGCTACCGGAGAAACCCATAGTGAACTGTTAACCCTCCTACAAAGGAATAGATCAGCTATCGCCTTAGAAGGTGAACCACTAGGCAAATGTGATATTATCAAGCATCACATCCAAATCCCCCCTAACACCCCCCCCCTTCATACACCCCCGCTTACCGCATACCTCACAGTAGGAAATCCCAAGTCAATGACAGTGTCCAAGAGATGATACACCAAGGCGTCATTTCCCATTCAGACTCCCCATGGAACAGTCCCCTCTTCTTGGTCCCTAAGAAAGATGGAACCTTACGCCCTGTGGTGGACTTTAGAAAAGTCAACCACCTCACTCAATCTGACCCACACCCCCTCCCCGCCATGCAAGATGTACTACAATGCATTGGCAACGGGAATACAGTTTTTTCCACAATTGACCTTAAGTCAGCCTTCTGGCAGGTGGAATTAACAGATGAGTCGAAAGCCATAACAGCTTTCTCCACTGATAAAGGGCATTTCTATTTTCAACGGATGCCCTTTGGCTTAAAAAACGCCCCCTCAACCCAACAAAGGTTGATGACCCGGATTTTCAGTGACATGATAGGAGTCTCATTGTTCGTCTACTTAGACGACCTCATCATTTACAACCCCACACAAAGAGACCATCTTTACACACTAGAGATTGTCCTAAAACGACTCAAAAACACTGGATTAAAAGTCCAACTAGGAAAGTGTAAATTCCTACAGACGGAACTCACCTTCCTAGGACATAAGGTAGATGCCAGAGGTATCCATATCAACACAGACAAGATAGAAGCTATAAACAAATTCCCAACACCCAAAAACACAACCCAAACTAGAAGCTTCGTAGGTCTTGCATCATACTACAGACATTTTATCCGAAACTTTGCTGATATTGCTTCCCCTCTGACCAAATTCACAAGGAAAGGCGAGCCATTTCAATGGTCAGAAGCAGAACAGCAAAGTTTCGACACTCTCAAACACGCACTCACCACAGCCCCTGTACTAGTTTTCCCTGACATGAAGAAGGAATTCCTTCTTTACACAGACGCCTCCTCTGTAGGAATAGGCGCAGTCTTACAACAAAAGGACGACAATGGCAAAGAGCACCCCATAGCCTACGCAAGTAGAGTCCTCAACAAGGCTGAAAGTAATTACTCCACAACACACAAAGAAGGGTTAGCTATCGTTTGGGCACTCAAACACTTTAAACATCTCATTCTAGGGTACAATATAAACATCTTTACAGACCACCAACCCCTAGTTTACCTTTTCAACACAAAAGACCTCCACGGGAGAATTGCTAGATGGAAAACCACCTTACTAGACTTTGATCCCAAGATAACATACTTAGCCGGGAAAGCTAATGTAGTGGCAGATTCCTTGAGCAGACAAAACCACATCAACCCTGTCACCCAAACCACATGCATACCTATGCAAGAACTTAGGGATGAAACAGACAGAGACCCAATATGGTCACCAATAAAACAGCATCTCATTTCACAAACCCCCTTACACTCCCGACCACCTGTCCATATTGAGGAACTCAATCTGGTCGACGGAGTCATAAGGAGAACCATTAACACAAGAGAGGTTACTGTTATCCCCAGAGCCCTTGTCCCCAAGGTCCTACACATATTGCACGACAGTGCAATGGGAGGCCACTCGGGCAGGGATAAGACACTAAACACGGCTAGGCACACATACTACTGGCTTAACATGAAAAGAGATATAACCACACACATAGATTCTTGTGTAACTTGTAACCAATTCAGAGGCCCTGACCCGAAACAAATCCACATTAGAGACATCCCACTCCCTGCTGAGCCATGGGAAACACTTGGCATTGACCTACTGAAAATGCCAACGAGCCATCAAGGTTCCAACTATGTACTCACAGCAGTAGAATATTTCTCTAAATACACAATCTTAATACCACTCCAAGACAAAACAGCAGAGACTGTAGCCAAAGCCCTAGTCAACAATATCTTTTGTAGATACAACATACCACACACAATGTTATCTGACAATGGCTCAGAATTTAAAAACCAGGTGATGCGCGAAATAGCACACCTGTACAACATTGACCAAACATTTGCCACTGCATACCACCCACAGGGAAACGGTCTGACTGAGCGAACAAATCGCAAGGTCCTAGAGATTCTCAGACCCTTGGTCAACGACCTCATGGACAGTTGGGAAGATTGGCTACCACAGGTACAAGCCAGTATTAATAGCACAGTCAATTCCGCAACAAAGATGTCCCCACATGAGATCATTTTCGGCCAACCAATGCGCCTACCCTACCAAATATTCAACCCCCCCCCACCCCTATACAACCTAGATAACCTCGCACACTGCATCAAAAGAGGTATGCAAACCATTTACAAACAAGTTAGAGCAAACCTGAAAGAAGCCCAGGAGAAGACAAAGACAAAACAACACAAACGGTCAATTCCACTTGACATAGCACTTGGCGACTCAGTCATGGTAAAAGACTCAAGTAGGACAAACAAACTCAAACCCAAATTCCTAGGCCCCTTCACAGTCACAAGTTCACTCCTTAACAATGTTTTCCTACTAACAGATCCTTCCGATCACACCACCTTCACCATACATGGAGAGAAGTTGAGAAAGGTCAAACTGAACCTCGACCCAATCTCACCTCCCATCCACAACCCACCTACCACAGACACACACCAATCACCAAAACGCAAGTCTCATCCCATGACTCTGCGTCGACGCAACTAAACATGCACTCTAGCTCTCGCCCCTGAAGATGCAGGACGTCATGTATCTATCAGTGGAGGTTAAAATGGCCCATTTCCAATAAGAACTCCTTTCCGCATATCCATTGAAACTTCTTTACTTCCTTCCGACCAATATAACCTTAGCGAGAGTCAGATAAACATATACATCATTAATTACCCACCTTAAACATCGACTACTCTTGACATGGACTCACTTGACCTACACTACAGGTACTGCCATATACCTCCACAGCCCTTTCCCTCTTAATCATTCTCTTTATACTGGTAATATTGACCAAATTCTGTTGCACGAAGTAAAACCTTCCATAACCTTTCAACTCCCATTTCCGATTTACTGTAAACCTAGATTAAGTTTATGCTGTGTCTCACCCACGTTCACGAATATCATAATATTCTTTACGGGAAACCATATATATATATCTATTGTGATTGCCAACAAGTGCGATGTGTTACACCACACTACCCATAGAACTGGGTTGGACAATGACATTCCCTACAGTGTTGGTACTAAAACACATGAACGCCATAACAGTTAGAAAGTGATGTGACACACCAAACTGACCATAGAACAGTGTTTAGAAAAAGACACTCCCCACAGTGATAGTGTTAAACACATGAAAACCATAACATTTAGAAAGTGATTTCAACAGTGTTATCAAATATATAGTCAAACCTTCATATGATATTTAATATAACATGTAATTTGGTGAGACACAACGTTACACTTCTGAGACACAACATCGCTACCCTTAATTACAGTTCATGATCCCCCTTGGGACCTCAGATTCACTTCATCATTTTGTTACGTGGTAAATTGATTTTTCGGTGTCTTTTTTATGGAGGATAGGTGATTTTAGTGTTTGTAAATGTTTTGGTGAATGTTTTAGTAAGCATCCATTACACCATTACTTCCCATACACATTTTGTATTACGCATTTATTACGAAAATTGGCAGTGCGAATTTGCCAGTTCTTTACGTATGAATACGTACTAACTGTCGAGGTACAACATCAGCTCCTCATACTTCGTTTCGTACACCAGAATTGCCTAAATTACGTCATAAAGGCCGATTTTATCCCCCAATTTACCACCGAAAAATTGCTGCCAGGGTTGCCAGTTTTGTCAATAAATAAAATAGTTTGAGTGCCTTTTATAGCCAATAGATAGGGCTACTTGGTCACTACCACAGATTTGACCCTTAACGTAATGCCTATTTTTGGCGATTTTTCCTTAATTTCAGCATACGACGTATTCCACTGACGCTCAATTCATAAAACAATTGCTGCATACGGCGTATGCTGCTGACGTTGTGGGGGATATATATATATATATATATATATATATATATATATATATATATATATATATAATGTATATATATACATATATATACATGTATATATATATGTATATATGTATATATATATATATATAAATGTATATATATACATATATATAATGTATATATATACATATATATACATGTATATATATATGTATATATGTATATATATATATATATATATATGCGGAAAAACCACCAAGGAAAAAGATCAACTGACGACCAAGCGCTTTCGTCTATTCAGACATCCTCAGGGTACACAAAAATGAAAAAGGACACAAGAATATATACACAGAGTATAAGGTCAGGAAAGGAACCGGAAAAGGTTGTGAGGCTCTATTGTCGACCTGACCCGTTCGCGGCAGCGGACGTTTGGGCTACTACCTTTTTCACAATAAAATTGTCCAGTTTGTACATACCATGACTTAAATTTAAGTTATTCACAAATGTATCTTTGATCAGACTGGATTCTATTATATTTATAGTCAAATATGACTTATTTTTTAAAATTTCTTCAGCACCCTCCCAATTTATGTAATGATTAAAATCTCTTATGTGAATAAATAATGCACTAGAAATTTGCCCACTCTTGACGCTATACTGATGTTGTTTTAACCTTACTTTTAATTCTTTTCCAGTCTGACCAATACAGCATTTGTCGCAATTTTTACATGGAATTGAATATATGCATCTTACAGGTGGCTGAGAGCAGTGGGTTCGAATCCTGCATGCAACTGTCATAAAAATTATCGGATTGATGTCGCTGCTATTAGCGAATTTCTCTCATAATTACAATGGCGATAAGCGTGAAAGGGATTTGTTCCGATCCTTACCCCTTGCCACTGGTGAGCTTGGTCCTTGAGTAAAACAAGAATTGGGGTCGCAGATTAGTGATCTTTCCTATCCTCGGGAATCAGTTCGATTCCAGGTTTCAAGGATTTTATAGCTTCTGTGGTGTAGTGGTCTAAGGCTCTGCGAAAGTTGATCTTACAGGTGGCTGAGAGCAGTGGGTTCGAATCCTGCATGCAACTGTCATAAAAATTATTGGATTGATGTCGCTGCTATTAGCGATTTTCTCTCATTTATATATATATATATATATATATATATATATATATATATATACATATATAATGTTTTGCATGCATTTGGCTGGTGCTACCAATTTTCAAAATTCATACGTGTTTGCTTCATTAAAAAAAAAAAAAAAAAAAAATGGCGATAAGCAAAACTCTTCCGGTCCTCCTGTTTCCATCCCGCTTATCCGACGCCTTTCATCAAGAGAGTCCGGCATCTTCGGCAGTAATGCAAAAGTCGACAGAAACTTTGTGCATAAAGGCCCTGACAGGACTGTGTCCCTTCAGCAGGTCGCGCCGTCTTCCACGTCACCTATATTTCTTTTTCTTCTTCTTCCAGAAAATGGATCAGGGCAGACCTAAACCTTAACAAAGTTCTCTCTGGTTTATAGGAGTTACTTGAGATGAAATATTTTACCGAGGAACATGATACAGTTTTAACTCTCCCTATGGTTAGAAGGTGGGAGTAACAAATGTGTTTATGTTGAATTGCTGTCAGATTTATTTATTTGTTTATTAATT
>NC_134789.1:51038755-51048755 GCF_046742065.1 Oratosquilla oratoria
CGCTAAGGTGGCCTTCCACCTCAAATCCTATTTCCTTTTATTCAATTTCCAAGTCGGCAAAGCTCAGCGCCGAGAGGGGAAGCTCCGCCAATAAATCTGAGACGTTTTGGAGGAAAGGGGGCAAGTGGGAGGGGATAAGGGGAGGGAGGTGCGATGGGGCATGGTTGAGCGTTTGGTGTTGGGGACTAAGGAGAGGGAAAGGGGAAGTTGGTATGTGAAGCAGGTTTGAGGTTTTGGACGGAAAAAAAAGGGAAGAGGATGGAGGATATTGTTGATAAATGGTGAAGAGAAAGATGTGATTTATATGGTAAAGGAAAGATTAAAATAAAAGGAGATATTAAAATAAAAGGAGATAGTAAACCAAAAGATAAAAAATCTACATCCCTACTGGGAACGAAGATAAATCTTGGGAAGCCTCGTCAATAGACAATGCTTACTAGATAACTTAGCAACAGGTATCTAGAGATGGCGTTCCAACAGTGAAAGCTGATGCACTGAGAACAGGGAAGAAGGTAGAGGTAATAAGCAGCATGAAAAAAATCTAGAGATACATTGGTGGATTTTTTTTTTTTTTTTTTTAATAACATTTATGACTTTGAGAGTGTAGATCGTAAAGTCGAAAGACTCAAGAGAAGTGGAGTAGGAGAGTTGTTGGTGGAGGAAGAATGGAGTAGAATGAAAGGGAGAGGAACAATGGAGTGGAATAGAAGGAGAATTAGGAGAGAGAGAAGGATGGTGATAATTAGTAGAAGAAATAAAAAAGTGAGAAACAGTGGAGTAGGAGGATATGGAAGAGGAAGAAAAGTGGAACAAGAATAGAACTAGGAATAAGAGAAGAATGAGGATAAGGATCAGGAGGAACAAAAGGGGCAGTAGAAAAAGAAACAATGAATAAAGAAAAGTAGGAGGAAAAGAAGGATGATTATACGGAACAGTAAATGGAAAAAGCGAAGGAGTGGAATAGGAATGAGTGGGAGGAGGAAAAAAAGTAGTGGCCCAAGAAGAGAATTAGGAGGAAGAGAAAGGTTATGATAAGAAGCAAGAGGCAAAAGAGGAGGAGAAATAAGATGATGATGATGATTATGATGATGATGATGGTGATGGTGAAAAGAAAAACGAGAAGAGAGGGGGAAGAGGAAAATGCAAAAGAAAAAAAAGAAACAAGAGAAGGGACATTAGGAGGAAAACGAAAGAAAGAGGAAAAGTAGAGAGCAAAAGATGACGAGGAAAAGGGAGGAAGGGAAGAGGAGGAGGAAGATACAAAAGAAAAGAAACAAGATCAGGGACATAAGGAGGAGGGAGTGAGAAATGACAAAGAGGAAAAAAGAAAAATGTAAAAAGAGTAGGAGATGAAGAAATCAAGGGTGCATAGGTCTTATAAAACGAGACTAGGGAAGTTGCCCAAGGAGCAATGGAAGGACAAGACGTAGATTTAGGATGATGGAGAGTTTCCGAGGAAGAACGGAGGGAAGAAGAGGAAACAGTCTATTTTTCTATATATATATTTTTTTGTATCTTCTTTCTTTCTTGTTGCTGTTGATGTTAAGGTTATTTATGTTGCTGCTGCAGCTTTTGTTGTTGTGGTTATCTCCATTATGTTACTTTCTTTATTTTCTACTCCTCCATCTACTACTACTACTACTACTACTACTACTACTACTACTACTACTACTACTACTACTACTACTACTACTTTTTTTTAATCTACTACTACTACTTAGATATACACGACCTCCATCCTCGTGGAACTGTGTGGTGGAAGCAGCAGGATCTGTCTCCCACAGACACAGTTCATTGGCCCCTCTCCCGCCAATGACTGTGGTCGACAACCCTTTTATTTATCTATTTGATTTTTATTAACAATGCCTAATACAAAAGTTCATTTATCCTACTGTCAACCACCGTCTGTTCAAAATCTAGGTTTTGTATATGTGCCGATTTGGGCGGTGGAGACCTTGTACCTCTCAGGCACAAGAGGGCTGATCTTAGGAGTGAGAATGACAGTCTACATCTCATCCATGAAACAATGCTGCTTTTGGTTTGTTGTTTCTTTTCAGCCATTACCTCTGCCAGCCGAGCGTAGAATGCCTTTGCTCTAGGACCCATCCCACCTGAAGTCGTAAAGGTTATAGGAGTGAATGAGCCCTGGTCTACATTCTGTATACGCTCTTCGTACATCCTGATCCTCTCATACTCGTTCCGGAAGTGAGATACCTCAATAGTTAGGGTGTTGTAACTTTCTTTGACATGCAAATATTTGATCCGATGGCCCCCCATCGGATCAAATATTCGCATGTCAAAGAAAGTCAATTGTCCCCGTGTCCAGAAACCTCTTGCGCTGACATCCACTCTTGCTTCATCTGATGTGTTGGACGTGCGGTATCTGAAGATCTCCCCTCCTAGTGGGAGTAATGTTGGTTCGATAGTCACATCCTTGCACACCTCCTGAAGCATTTGGGCAGTGAGATCTCTTACCTCATCATGTCGCATGCAAATGAATCCACCCTGCTTGCATATCATCGCATGGTCCGGAGTAAACTGTACACCACAGGAGCATCTGTTAGGCAGCCCTCCCAATGGCCATCCATACCTCAGGGCAATGGCATCCGTGAATTCTCTTTTGTTTAAGGTGAATCCCTTTGCCCTGATTGGTAGTGCTGTCAGCCAATTGGACGCCCCAACTTCCTGCGCCAATGTTATCTTTCTTTTCATACAACTCGATAGTCGAGCTAGAAGTGCTTGAAGTTCCTCCTTCTGCCTCTCCTCCCTTCCCTTTGAAATGTTTCTTCTAATTTCTCTGATCTCCTCCATGTTCGTCTCCTTCCGTTGATTTTGTGACACGATGTTGTTTGTCAAGGAGGACGTGAGTTTCATAGAGTTTTGATGTTCTATTTTGGCTAGGTTTAGCAGGTTGGAGATGCCTAGCCCTCCCATTCTAGGTGGAAGTTCAATGAGTTTTCTTTCCTCTTCGTTTAATGTCCGTCCGTTGGTGATGACCGGTACTAGCTCGTTTCTGATGGTTTCTTCAAGGGGTCTTAGTAGGTCGGTGATGTTAGGTACCGTCCTTAATATATAGTTCCACTTTTTTTAACCACATATATGAATGCGGCATATGCCGCCTGCGGTTCGGGCTTTGCAAAGTTAGCTAGGAGACTAACTTCCGTCACCCAATCGTTCACTTTCCTTTCAATATATTGCTTTTTAAAGGATTCTGAGCCAATCACTGCAACGAGATGTCTTTCGCCCTCTTTTGTTACCTTCACTTCACTGTTCTCAAAAAGGGTTTTGGCATTGTCAAAGTACTCTGGTTTCACGATGAGGACAGACTTCTTTGCATTCGGAATGTAACCCAAGCCCGGGCCGTGTGCCAACACCAGATCCGACCACTTTTTTAGGTCAGCTACTTTTCCTGCCCCCATGAGATCATCTGCATATGCTATCATTTTGACCATGGTGTCCTCATATTGTATCTTCTGCTGGAGGTGCATAAGACCGAGCGCGTACATAGCCATGACCACCGGATCTCCCTGAGTGGTTCCTTCCGCGGATTTGATGATCTCCACTTTCGTTTCTTTTTTCCCAAACCTGTTGGTGACAAATAGGTTTGCAGGTTCTCTGTATGTGTTCTCCACATACCTGGCCAATATTGGGCATTCAATTTTGATGTTGTGTATAATAGCCTCTCTATTTAAGTTGTTGAATGCGTTTGATGCATCGACTAATAGGACTGCTTTGCATTCTGGTTCCTCGAATATTTTTCTCATGGCGTGGACTGCTGCCTCGGAACCCGCCTGTTGCCCCGCGCACACTTGCAGTTTGCCAGCCGCTTCTCGCACCTCGTCCTTCGCGACTTCCATGATGGCTTTTCCTACTATTCTTCGCAACACCTCGCCTATACCAATCGGACGACAGCCAGGTTTCTTATCCAACGGGATAAGTCTGCACGCTGTGTATGCCTCCAAGTGCTGGCAGTCCTCAGTCGCCAGTTTCTTTGCCAAACCAGCGATGGCCTCCTGCAGACTCCCCGCTGCCGTTCCAAATAGGCTGGTGCTAAGGAGACATTTCCATCCAGACGCATCTAGGCCCGATGGTCCCGCCGCTCCCTGGGTGTGTAGAGCAAGGTTCCAGATCCTTTCTCTTGTGATGCTGTCAAAGACTACCTCGTGGGGTGGGAGGTAGTCGCCACTGAATTTAGACTCCAGGTTTGCTGGTCTTGCTTTTGGGTGTTTTTCTTTCAGGGTCTTTAGCGTTTCCTCGTTTAGTGATAGAACTCCAGGATCTTCATCCTCCCCTGCGAGCGACCTCATGGCAGCCGTGATCTTTCCCTGCCTCATCTTATCTGCAAAATTTCTGGCTTTATCTTCTAGGTTTTTCTTTCTGTTGACGCCCTTGTAGAGCCTACCTTGGATGGCCTCTGCTTCCATCAACAGTTGCTCCACTTTTCCCTTTTTCCACTTTTCCATCATCCGTTGCAATGCCTGGACATTCTCAGAGTGCTTAGATTTTCTGTGCGTCCTCTGTCATGTAAGGTGCGGAAGGATAGCTAGCGTTTTGAATACCATCAGGGCGTAGGGAGATAAATTTATATATGCTCTTAATAGATGGGTCATTTCCTCTATTAGGCCTTTGAATGCATTGCATTTAGGCGGGGTGAAGAGGTTTCCTGGAGAGAAGGCAAGTATCCTGTTGTAGGCGTCGTTCAGCCACTCCTTAGCCCTGGGCTGCTGCCATGTCTGCCAGAACCTGCCCTCCTCTCTCTCACCCTGCTGTTCTTGATGACGTGGGCTTTCGTCCTCCGGCCTCAAGTTCGTGGGATTACTTCCCTCTTTTAAGTCTCTCTCACTCACAAGACCACTACCCACGTTCATCTCTATCGCATCGCTCCCATCTTCCACATTCTCCACATCTCCCAGTTGATCACTTCTCGCCTCCGGCGTTTGTTGCTTCCCTTGATTTCTGCATTCCCCTCCTCTTCTACATTTTGTGCATTTCCTTCCATTTTTTTACGCAAGCACATTGCCTGCAATTTTGCTGTGCAGATGAACAAACGCAGCATGTTTTGCGGACCATCTTGGGTGGGATCATCTTGGGTGGGACTCCTAGTCCTTGGGCGACTTGGATGGACAGTGCTAGATTCCCCAGTCTTCACCTGTGCCAGCCCTAGGGCACAACCTCTGTGGTAAAATAATTACTTCAAATTGACATTCTCTGTTCGTCCACTGGCTTGACAGTATCCAGTTCTCACATATTAGATCACAATTTCCCCTCATGTTTATCTGAGAGAACACATACAGGTCTGAGATAGCGCGTGGGATATATATAGATACATACACACATATACACATATACACACATATATGTATACATATATATAAATACATACATATATACATACATATATATACCCCGTGTGAACCCCCTCTAAGAGACACCGGTTAGGAATAAAATAGGACCTAGACCTGTGTCTTCTCCTTTCACCTTCCTTTAAAAAAGAATTATATATATATATATATATATATATATATATATATAAATATATATATAACTACTACTACTACTACTACTACTACTACTACTACTACTACTACTACTACTACTACTTTTTTTATAAAAAAAAAAAAATAACACGACCTCCATCCTCGTGGAACTGTGTGGTGGAAGCAGCAGGATCTGTCTCCCACAGACACAGTTCATTGGCCCCTCTCCCGCCAATGACTGTGGTCGACAACCCTTTTATCTGTCGATTTAATTTTTATTAACAATGCCTAATACAAAAGTTCATTTATCCTACTGTCAACCACCGTCTGCTCAAAATCTAGGTTTTGTATATGTGCCGATTTGGGCGGTGGGGACCTTGTACCTCTCAGGCATAGGAGGGCTGATCTTAGGAGTGAGAATGACAGTCTACATCTCATCCATGAAACAATGCTGCTTTTGGTTTGTTGTTTCTTTTCAGCCATTACCTCTGCCAGCCGAGCGTAGAATGCCTTTGCTCTAGGACCCATCCCACCTGAGGTCGTAAAGGTTATAGGAGTGAATGAGCCCTGGTCTACATTCTGTACTACTACTACTACTACTACTACTACTACTACTACTACTACTACTACTACTACTACTACTACTACTACTACTACTACTACTACTACTACTACTACTACTACTACTACTTTTTTTTCTACTACTACTACTACGAAATACGACCTCCATCCTAGTGGAACTGTGTGGTGGAAGCAGCAGGGTCTGTCTTCCACAGACAGTTCATTGGCCCCTCTCCCGCCAATGACTGTGGTCGACGACCCTTTTATTTATCCATTTATTTATTTATTTATTTATTTTTAATAATGCCTAGTACAAAAGTTCATTTATCCTACTGTCAACCACCGTCTGCTCAAAATCTAGGTTTTGTATATGTGTTGATTTGGGCGGTAGGGACCTGGTACCTATCAGGCATAGGAGGGCTGATCTTGGGAGTGAGAATGACAGTCTACATCTCATCCATGAAACAATGCTGCTTTTTGGTTGTTGTTTCTTTTCAGCCATTACCTCAGCCAGCCGAGCTACTACTACTACTACTACTACTACTACTACTACTACTACTACTACTACTACTACTACTACTACTACTACTACTACTACTACTTTTTTTTTTTTTTTTTTTTATAACACGACCTCCATCCTCGTGGAACTGTGTGGTGGAAGCAGCAGGATCTGTCTCCCACAGACACAGTTCATTGGCCCCTCTCCCGCCAATGACTGTGGTCGACAACCCTTTTATCTGTCGATTTAATTTTTATTAACAATGCCTAATACAAAAGTTCATTTATCCTACTGTCAACCACCGTCTGCTCAAAATCTAGGTTTTGTATATGTGCCGATTTGGGCGGTGGGGACCTTGTACCTCTCAGGCATAGGAGGGCTGATCTTAGGAGTGAGAATGACAGTCTACATCTCATCCATGAAACAATGCTGCTTTTGGGTTGTTGTTTCTTATCAGCCATTACCTCTGCCAGCCGAGCGTAGAATGCCTTTGCTTTAGGACCCATCCCACCTGAGGTCGTAAAGGTTATAGGAGTGAATGAGCCCTGGTCTACATTCTGTATACGCTCTTCGTACATCCTGATCTTCTCATACTCGTTCCGGAAGTGAGATGCCTCAATAGTTAGGTTGTTGTAACAGGGGGCCATCGGATCAAATATTCGCATGTCAAAGAAAGTCAATTGTCCCCGTGTCCAGAAACCTCTTGCGCTGACATCCACTCTTGCTTCATCTGATGTGTTGGACGTGCGGTATCTGAAGTTCTCCCCTCCTAGTGGAAGTAATGTTGGTTCGATAGTCACATCCTTGCACACCTCCTGAAGCATTTGGGCAGTGAGATCTCTTACCTCATCATGTCGCATACAAATGAATCCACCCTGCTTGCATATCATCGCATGGTCCGGAGTAAACTGTGCACCACAGGAGCATCTGTTAGGCAGCCCTCCCAATGGCCATCCATACCTCAGGGCAATGGCATCCGTGAATTCTCTTTTGTTTAAGGTGAATCCCTTTGCCCTGATTGGTAGTGCTGTCAGCCAATTGGACGCCCCAACTTCCTGCGCCAATGATATCTTTCTTTTCATACAATTCGATACCCGAGCTAGAAGTGCTTGAAGTTCCTCCTTCTGCCTCTCCTCCCTTCCCTTTGAAATGTTTCTTCTAATTTCTCTGATCTCCTCCATGTTAGTCTCCTTCCGTTGATCTTGTGACACGATGTTTTTTGTCAGGAAGGACGTGAGTTTCATAGAGTTTTGGTGTTCTATTTTGGCTAGGTTTAGCGGGTTAGAGATGCCTAGCCCTCCCATTCTAGGTGGAAGCTCAATGAGTTTTCTTTCCTCTTCGTTTAATGTCCGTCCGTTGGTGATGACCGGTACTAGCTCGTTTCTAATGGCTTCTTCAAGGGGTCCTAATAGGTCGGTGATGTTCGGTACCGTCCTTAATATGTAGTTCCATTTATGTTTAACCCCATATATGAATGCGGCATATGCCGCCTGCGGTTCGGTCTTTGCAAAGTTAGCTAGGAGCCTAACTTCCGCCACCCAATCGTTAACTTTCTTTTCAATATATTGCTTTTTAAAGGATTCTGAGCCGATCACTGCACCGAGATGTCTTTCCCCCTCTTTTGTTACCTTCACTTCACTGTTCTCAAAGAGGATTTTAGCATTGTCAAAGTGCTCTGGTTTCACAATGATACTACTACTACTACTACTACTACTACTACTACTACTACTACTACTACTACTACTACTACTACTACTACTACTACTACTACTACTGCTACTTCTACTACTACTACTACTACTACTACTACTACTACTACTACTACTACTACTACTACTACTACTACTACTACTACTACTACTACTGCTGCTACTACTACTACTACTATTACTACTACTGCTACTACATAAACACACACACACACACACACACACACACACACACACACACACACACACACACACACACACACACACACACACACACACACACACACACACACACACACACACACACACACACACACACACACACACACGCACACACACATGTGTATATATATATATATATATTATATATATATATATATATATATGTATAAACGATAGAAAGAATTGCGTGTGCGAAACTATATATTTCGATTGCTAACTGCAATCCTCTTCAGTAGTCGAAATATATAGTTTCGCTTACGCAACTCTTTCTTTTGTCCGACTGTGGTGTTAGTTGTGATTTACAAATGTGTTACTACATTTTTCACAAGTGATATATATATATATATATATATATATATATATATATATATATATATATATGAATGAGAAATCACATATAAACTCGTGATTCTAAATATGCGGAAAAACCACCAAGGAAAAAGATAAACTGATGACCAAGCGCTTTCGTCTATTCAGACATCCTCAGGGTACCATGAGGATGTGTGAATAGACGAAAGCGCTTGGTCCATCAGTTTTTCTTTTTTCCTTGTGGTTTTTCTGTATATATATATATATATATATATATATATATATATATATATATATATATATATATATATATATATATATATATATATATATATATATATATATATATATATATATATTGGAGTAACGCGGCAAAATATTTTCTTTAAGGCATATTGAATTGTATGCAACAGCAAATTGAGCTCTGATGAGTTTCCGATGAAGAGTTTCAAGTCTTCTAAGGATTACAAAGGCGGAGCAAGCCGACAGGAGACCTTTTGGTCCATATCTAGGTCAGATGCGAAAAAAATCATAATAATAATAAAATAATAAATGAAAACAATAATAATGCAAATAACAAATAAAATACATAAATAAATGCATAGGTATAGTTAGATAATAAACAAACAGGTAAATAGTAAATAACAATAAATTGACATAATTTATAACTGATAATAAATGAAAATCAGACAGGCAAATGATAAAACAAAAACAAATAATATAAAATAAATTATAATCATTACAGCATCTTGCTTAGGTGTTTATCTAAATGATTCTTAAAGCTTCGCACTGAACTACATTGCACTACCTGTGCAGGAAGTTTATTCCATTCATTTACTACACGGTTGGCAAAGTTGTTTCTACCTACTTCCAAATTCAATCTATTTCCGGACAGTTTGAGACCATTGTTTCTTGTCTGATTCTCATTCAATGTGAAAATTTGGTCACTTTTGATGCTGTCAATTTCCTTTAAAATCTTAAAGACCTGTATCAAGTCACCTCTGTGTCTACGCTTTTTTTAGGGAAAACAGATTCATATGTTTTAGTCGATTTTCGTATGATTTATTTTTGATATTTGGAATCAGTTTTGTGGCTCGCCGTTGTACTTTTTCCAGTCTGTCAATGTCTTTAATGAGATTCGGTGACCATACGGAAACAGCATATTCCAAATGTGGACGAACTAACGATTTATATAGCTTGTTAATGACTGATGGATTTTTGAA
>NC_134789.1:51051255-51056255 GCF_046742065.1 Oratosquilla oratoria
TAATACGTCCTCGCGACATGCTATACATAACCTCCCTGTGTATGCTAAGCAAGCTACTTCACCTCACCTTACTCCGACTCCTACTCTCCCCCCCTCACCTCTCCCCCCCTCACCTCTCCCTCCCCCTTCCCCTCCCCTCCTCAAGCTCTGAGAAAGTCTTCCAGGGTCAGGTCATCGGAGGTTTAAAGATCGCGCTTGACCTAAGAGTGTAGCATTCTATTTTTTCCTGTGACCATCTAACGTATCTGTAGATTGTGTTGCCTTAACTGTTCTTGTAACTTGATAATGATTCTATGTAGTCGAAACGTCAAATATTAAAATGGAGAACTTTGGAAAGTTCGTTTCCGCTCATCCTCCCAATATTAGAACTTTAGTGAGGAAACTTGAAAATATCAAGAAGAAAATTAATAACTGAAAATGCTGTGGTGTTCAATTCAGTGTATATATATATATATATACATATATATATATATGTATACATATATTATAGATATATATATATATATATATATAAACGATAGAAAGAGTTGCGTATGCGAAACTATATATTTCGATTGCTAACTGCAATCCTCTTCAGTAGTCGAAATATACAGTTTCGCTTACGCAACTCTTTCTTTCGTCCGACTGTGATGTTAGTTGTGATTTACAAATGTGTTACTACATTTTTCACCAGTGATATATATATATATATATATATATATATGTATATATATATATATATTTATATTTATATATATATGTATTTATATATGTATATATATATATATATATATATATGGTTAAACTTAATGGCTAGATTTTTATTGCAGAGTTTTTTATCTGCCTTTTCTCTTTCTCTGCCCTAGAGGAAATAAATATTGCCAAACCGATGGTGTTGCAATGGGATCACCACTTGGAGTACTTTTTGCTAACTTTTTTATGGGTAGCATCGAAAATGAAATTTTCGCAAATCTGCAAAAACCTCACATTTACTGCAGATATATAGACGATATTTTCGTCAAAGCTGAAAATTGCCAACAAATAGACGATCTAAAAGAACGATTAATAGAGACATCTGGCATCAATTTTACAATTGAGCACAGAATAAATGGGTCCCTTCCCTTTTTAGACACATTAGTAAAACAGAGAGATGAAGGCACTTATGACACATCTGTGTACATAAAAGCATCTAATTCAGGACATTGCCTAAATGGGACTAGCGAATGTCCCCAAAGATACAAAGATTCTACCATCAGCGCTTATATTAGAAGATCTCTTAGTCACTGTAATAATTGGGAAACAGTACATAATGAGTTAGAAAGAGCTTCTCAGACCCTTATGAATAATGGATTCGCCAATAAGGATATAGAGCGAATCACAAAAAGAACTTTAGACAAATGGTACCAGGACAAAAGCCACCCAGACAAAATCCCACAGGACATTAACGCCAAAAACCTGATTAAAATTTACTATAAGTCCTTCTTCTCCACATCCTACAAAGAAGATGAAAGGGTTATGCAACAAATTATTAAAAGAAATATTAAACCTAAAGAAGAAAACTCTAAAGTACAACTGATTATATATTATCAAAATAAAAAGACATCTCAACTGCTACTAAAGAATAATATAAGAGAAAGTAAAAGTGACCTTCAGAGAACTCACGTCATATATAGGTACACGTGTAAACTTGGGAACTGTGCATCCCAACCTTCAAACTATATTGGCATGACAACAATGAAGCTCTCACGCCGGTTATCATACCACCTCTCTTCAGGAGCTCCCAGAAACCACCATCACTCTGCTCACAAAAGAAATTTAAATAAAGAAACTCTAATAGAAAACACAGAAGTGCTGGCAACAAATCAAGACCATAGAAGGCTACCTATCCTCGAAGCTCTCTTTATTAAAGAAACATCTCCCAATCTTAATATACAAACTAGGGATTTAGAAGCCCTCCCTAGCGTAAGGAGATCTAAGCCCACTGAAAGAAGGCACAATACTGATGACGTCACACAACAGCCGACCAATGAGGAAGTAGAATAGTGTGGGAGTCCCAGTCCAGCCCACTAGCCAATCAGAAGCCCCAAAATGTAATATCAGACCACCACCAACAATATATAAACACAATAATTCAATCAGATATTCACAGTCTAGCCACTGATGAAGCACTAAGTAGTGTGAAAACGCGTTCTGGCCAGTTTTTCAATTTGGTAAAGCCATGCCCAAAGTAACTGACAAAACAATGTCATATGGTGACATTATAAGACAACTTCCCGTGGAAGGGAAAAAGATTCTCAGAGAAAGAGAAAAGGCAGATAAAAAACTCTGCAATAATAATCTTGCCATTAAGTTTAACCATACATGCTTGAGAGAAAATCTCCTGCCCATATATACAATGAATATATATATATATATATATATATATATATATATATATGTATATGTATATATATGTATATGTATATATATATATATATATGTATATGTATATGTATATATATTTTGCAGTAATTCACAAGGCACACGTGAAAATAATATGCAGAAAAAACCACTGGGAAATAAGAAGCTTAGTCCGAACGTTTTCGTCTATTTAAGACATTATCAAGGAATACACAGTTACAGAGTTTAATAGTTAATAAAGGTTTATTGTATAAATATGTACAGCTATACATACATTGACATACAATGCGGGCAACAGCCCGCCAGTGGGTGGAAGGTGAGGGCTTAGGGAGGTCAGCGAGGGGGGGGCGCCGCCCTGAGCACCCCAAGCATTACGTCCATGGGCGTGTGGCGGACAAGGAGGGCAGCTCTCGTTGCCCGACTGCTGAGGAGGCTGCCTTCTGCAGGGTGGGCGGGGGTCTGCGGCGCTGGTCGGAGGGCCTCCGTGGCCGGGCAGGACAGTAGGTAGTGCAGCAGTGGGTGGCGGCTATGCCTACCGCAGTGATCGCACTGTTGCCCTTGGAAGCCGTCATACAGCTCCTCCCTAGTGCAGTAGCCCAGCCTAACTCTTTGCAACAGTACGCCGTCCGCCCTGGGCTGTTAATGGAAAGCGCTCAACGTCTGATAGTCGGTGGTGGCGGCGTACCAAGCAGCTAGTCTTTTTGCTCCTTCTAACTGCCGGTGAGTCTGGTGGGCGCGGTGGGCTGCGGCACGCCTGGCTCGTGCCTTCACGTACGACAGACTAGGTGGCACGTGCCTGGTCACGTGGGGAGCGCCAGCGGCTCTTTTTGCAGCAACGTCGGCGGACTCATTGCCTCGCACGCCCACGTGGCTGGGCATCCAGTGCAGCCTTACCCGACGTCCCTGTGCGGCGAGGCTCTGCAGGCTGCCCAGGATGGCGGTGACGAGTCCCACGTTGTCGCCGGGGCACGGCTGCTGGAGGACCTGCCACGCCGTCATGGAGTCTGTAAGTAGGACCACAGTAGCCTCCTGACGGTTCTGGGCGTGCTCCAGGGCCAGGTGGATGGCCACAAGCTCTGTCTGCAGGGTGGAGCAGTAATCCGGCGTCCTCTCGAGCAGTTCGGCCCCAACGGTGATGGCAGCGGCGCCCGTCCTGCTACTCTCGGGGTCGACTGAACCGTCGGTGTAGTATATGGCACCGCCCGGCTCAGACACCTGCGCCACCGCCATGAGGGTGTGATGCCGCAGCTCCTCGGTGGTGCAGAGCGCCTTGCTGGCCGGTAGCCGGGTGGTGGAGAACTCTGCTGTGGGGGCCTCCCACGGGGGTGGGGCTCGGTAGGTGGGGGCCGGGAGGTCGGCGTGTTGCCAGCGCCAGCTGTTAATGTGGGCGAGGCTGCGGGTGGCCAGGGTGGACTGGAGTAGCCACGGGTTGCGGTGGAGGACATCGTTCCCTTGCGTCATTGCAAGCCGTAGTCTTCTCTGTGCTACTCCTTCGGAGTCGCGCTGCAGGACCCTGGCCACGCGGCAGGCCACGATCTGTTCTACTCTGGTGGTGAGTGGCACCAGGCGGGTCTCGTTCTGCATGACGCACGCACTGGTCCATCTCGGAGCTCCCAGCATCGTCCTCATAGCGGTGTTTTGCAGCACCTCGAGCCGCTCCTGTTGGCTAAGGGAGAGCAGTTCGGTCCCAACGGTGTATGTATATATGTATATATATATATATATATATATATATATATATATATATATATATACATATATATTACTAAACTAAGGATTACAAAGGCGGAGCAAGCCGACAGGAGACCTTTTGGTCCATATCTAGGTCGGATGCGAAAAAAATTCATAATAATAATAAAATAATAAATAAAAACTATAATAAATAAAATACATAAATAAATGCATAGGAATAGTTAAATAATAAACAAACAGGTAAATAGTAAATAATAATAAATTGACATATAACTGATAATAAATGAAAATCAAACAGACAAATGATAACAAAACAAAAACAAATAATATTAGATAAATTATAATCATTACAGCATCTTGCTTAGGTGTTTATCTAAATGATTCTTAAAGCTTCGAACTGAACTACATTGCACTACCTGTGCAGGAAGTTTATTCCATTCATTTACTACATGGTTGGCAAAGTTGTTTCTACCTACTTCCAAATTGAATATATTTCCGGACAGTTTGAGACCATTGTTTCTTGTCTGATTCTCATTCAATGTGAAAATTTGATCACTTTTGATGTTGTCAATTTCCTTTAAAATCTTAAAGACCTGTATCAAGTCACCTCTGAGTCTACGCTTTTTTTAGGGAAAACAGATTCATATGTTTTAGTCGATTTTCGTATGATTTATTTTTGATATTTGGAATCAGTTTTGTGGCTCGCCGTTGTACTTTTTCCAGTTTGTCAATGTCTTTAATGAGATTCGGTGACCATACGGAAACAGCATATTCCAAATTGTTAATGACTGATGGATTTTTTAAATCAAAAGATAGCACAATCAGTCCTAGAATCTTATTTGCTTTCTCAGAGGCTGAAATACACTGCTTGGATGATTTGAGGTCGTTACTGATAATTACGCCGAGATCTTTTTCACTATCCACTTTTG
>NC_134789.1:51061255-51068755 GCF_046742065.1 Oratosquilla oratoria
TATAACATATATTATATATCATATATTATATATTATATATTATATCATATATTATACATTATGTTATATATTATATATTATATATTTTATATTATATATTATATATTATATGTTATATATTATATATTATATATTATATATTATATATTACATATATATTATTATGTGTTATGTATTATATATTATATGTCATATATTATACATTTTGTATTATATATTATGTATTATATATTATATATTATACATTATATATTATATATTATATATTATATATTATATATTATATATTATATATTATATATTATATATTATACAGTAGCTATTGGGATAAGAATTAATCCGAAGATTCTAGAATTACTAGAATCTTCGGATTAATTCTTATCCCTATAGCTACTGAAGAAGGGTCTTGAACCCGAAATCGCGATCTAGCTAATATGACTACATACAACCAAGTCATAAATTTCCTTCCTAAGGAACACAAATCCATAATAAGGTATATGGAAAATACCTTTAAGAAAATTATAAATGCACAACTAGCCATCACTTTTAATGAAACATGCATTAGAGAAAAACTCCTGCCTAAATACACTGACAATATATGTATATATATATATATATATATATATATATATGTATATATTTATATATATATTATATATGTATATATATACATATGCACATATATATATGTATATATATATATACATATATACAGTATATACATATATATACATATGCATATATATATATATACATATATATATATATCTGTATGGGTGGGTTTCTATGAACTGTAAAAAATAATTCTCCATCAATCCTTCTAATTAAAATTTATGTTGATGTTCTTTCGTTTTTAGAAACCAGATTGTAACCGTTCCAGGATATATTCCCCCTTTCAGTCAACAAAATCATTGATCTAGTTCGCCTTTGTGTTTCCTCCAATATCTTTTCTTTCCAGGACCAGATTTTTAGACAGAAATTTGGTTGCAGCATGGGTTCTAATCTATCTCCTGTTTTGGCCAACTTGTACATGGAGTACTTTGAGTGTATTCTGTTACCCACCATCAAACCACCTGAGATGATTTGGTTCCTTTACGTGGATGACATTTTCACAGCGTGGGATGATAGGTCGGGTGCATTCGAAGTATTTCTGGACAAGTTGAACCATATATCCCCAAACATCAAATTCAAGACAGAATAGGAAGAATGTCATCAGATCCCTTTCCTAGACATTTTAATTAGAAGGATTGATGGAAAATAATTTTCTACAATATATATATATATATATATATATATATATATATATATATATATATATATGTATATATATATATATTTATATATACATATACTGTATATATGTATAACAAATCACTAAGCATACGTGACAACAATACATGTGGAAACCACTTGAGAATAAAAGAAATGAATACCGAACGTTTTCGTGATGTCCTGAATAGACGAAATCGTTCGGTATTCATTTTTCTTATTTTCAAAGTGGTTTCTGCAAGTACTGTATATATATATATATATGGATATATATATATATATATATATATATACTTTTATGCATATATGTATATATATATATATATATATATATATTCATATATATGTATATATATGTATATGAAGATTGGAGGGTGGTAAAGAAACACACAAGTCAGAGATGAGTTTATTTCTCTAACGTTTCGGCTTTTACACCTTCTTCAGAGAGACTACAAAGTACAAGGGGTTACAAGACTATATATCGTCCGGAGGGCGTTTCCTAGTTAATGATCTGGTGGACAATCGGTCCTCTGACGATTGATCCGCGGACGATTTGTCCGCTGACTATATATATATATATATATATATATATATATATATATATATATATATATATATGTGTGTGTGTGACACACAGGATACCCACAGTCGGAGAAAATAAACTTCGAATAAAGAAGAATTCTATATTTCGGCTATCAACTGTAGCCCTCTTCAGGAAAGTACATAGGACAGAGGACAAAGGGGACTTATAAGCTACAGAAAAGAGTTGGAATGCGGACAAACGACCTCACTCATGCGCGGGGCAAACTGGGGTGGCGGAGGAGGGAGGGGGTGAGGTGAGGGGGGTTGTAAGCTCCGTACCAGTTTGCTAACAGCTGCGCGTGAGATGATGTCAGGAGTCCACTGTCCTTTAGAGATATTAATACTAGGGCATTTCTCAATTAATGCTGATTCGACTATTTTTCTCCTGAAACCGCAGTGGGACTTGAACACTAATCTGGCCTTACCCCAGTCGAAAGAATGATTCTTATTTTTGACATGAAGAAATACAGCCGATTTTTCTTGCCCATACCTAATTGACCTTTTATGTCCTGCCAATCTAGTGTTCAAGTCTCTCCCGGTTTGACCCACGTAAACCAAATCACAATCTTGGCAGGGCAAATACCAGGTGACTCAACTTCAAACACCAGGTGACTCAACTTCCTTCGGTTTTTGTTGAACGTTCACAATTTGCTTCCGCACGGTGTTAGGATAGTGATAGGCAATAGTGAGACGCTCATGAGGAAACAACTTAGTAGAAGAACTGATGGTATTATTGAATGGAATTTTTAGAATGTCCTTAAAGGAGCGGTGAAAACTTGAGGGGACGGAAGTTTTAAAATGGTTGGCCCTAGCCTTATTGAGGGCTTGGTCCAGAAACCAAGGTGGATAAGCCAACTTCAGTTGACATTTGATCCCTTCGATCTCATGGTCCAGAAATTGAGGACTGCAAATCCTGAAAACCTTCAAGAAAAGGCCAGAGGCAACACTTTTCTTGACATTGCCAGGGTGATTGCTAAAAAAGTGAAGGTACTCCCTGAGTGGGTGGGCTTTCGGTACACTGTAAAGAATAAATTATCATCAGTTCTTCTTATCAAAATGTCCAAGAAAGGGATTTGGTGTCCTTCTTCCCATTCAACTTTGAATTTAAGATTCGGGGTCAATTGGTTCAATTTATCATGGAACACTTCAAATGGGCCCCAACTGTCATCCCACGCCGAAAAGATATCGTCTACGTACCTGAGTCAAATCATTTTGGGCGGTTTGATGCTGGGCAAAAGGGTACACTCGAAATACTCCATGTATAAATTGGCCAAAACAGGAGACAAATTGGAACTCATACTGCAACCGAATTTTTGACGGAAGAATTGGTCTTGAAAAGAAAAGACATTTGAAGAAACACAAAGGCGAACTAAAGGAAGAATTTTGTTGACAGGGAGGAGGAAAATGTCTTGAGACTGTTGCAGTTTGGTTTCCAAAAAAGTAAGCACATCTTCGATATCAATATTCGTAAATAACGAGGAAACATCAAGACTGAGGAGCTTTAAACCCTATACTTTCATATTTTTGATCTTTGAAATGAAATCACATGAATTTGTAATATGGGAGTTGGAAAAATTACCAACGTATGGGGATAATAAATCCGCCAGCCATTTAGCAAATTTGCTAGTGCAGGAGCCGCGGTTGGATATGATGGGCCTGAGGGGAATTTCTGTTTTATGAACTTTAGGGAGACCATGAAAATAAGGGAGCTTAGGGTTGGTGACTTTCAAATCATTAATGCATTTATCAACTGTGATATTACGGACTTGTCTGTTGAACTCGGCGGCTGCGTTCTTGAGGGGATTTTTGTTGAGTTTTTCATAAGTGGCAGAATCATTAAGCAAATCAAGGGCTTCCTTAACATAAACAGACTGATCTAAAATAACAATGTTGCCACCTTTATCTGCTTTAGTGATAATGATGTTGTCAAGCTTCTTTAAAGCAGACAAGGCCTCCCTGTGTCTTTTTGGTAGGCCACTTTCATTTTTAAAACATTCGGAAATCCCATTTAATAAAACCCCTTTAAGGCAGGCAAGGTCTTTGTCATAGTTGTTGTTAGCCAAATATTTGTCGAAACCTACCAGATAGTCCAGAGCATGGTTTCTCTCGGGTGTGAGGGCGAAATTAAGGCCAAGCCCCAACACTTCTAATTGGGTGTTGGACAATTCAACTTTGGTGAGGTTGATGACGTTGTCCGTGAGAGAAAACTTGGACCAAACACTGTTATTACAAAGTCTGTGGAGCTTACGTGTGAGGTTGGCCTGGTGTTGGCCGCTGAGGAAGCAGGCTTTGCAGAAGAGCTTGTGCGCAAAGAGACCTAAAAATGGACTGGTTAGGACTGAATAAACACAGGTGCCTCCGAGCGTGTCTAGATTTCCAAAGAAGGTTTTTAAATTCCAAAGAAGCAACACGCACTCGTTCTGACAGAAAAACACTAATGTACGAGGGAAAACTGTACCCTAGCGAAGAGCGTTTCAGGAACCTAAACGAGTTAGGGCAAACTTGTTCTTCTAAACAGTTGGACAGGAACGTCTTCTGGTTCTTCCTCTTCTTACTGGCGATGAGGGAAGATTCCAACAGTCTGTAGGCTTGTTTTAGTCCCGGGAAAGACTTGAAGATAAGGTGGAGTGGAAGAGAGGCCTCCATCGTGGGTGTAACAATTGCTAAACAGAAATGTAGTAGCACATTTGTAAATGACACACAGGAAACCCACAGTCGGAGAAAATAAACTTCGAATAAAGAAGAATTCTATATTTTGGCTATCAACTGTAGCCCTCTTCAGGAAAGTACATAGGACAGAGGACAAAGGGGACTTATAAGCTACAGAAAAGAGAAGGAATGCGGACAAATGACCTCACTCAGGCGCGGGGCAAACTGGGGTGGCGGAGGAGGGAGGGGGTGAGGTGAGGGGTGGTGGTTGTAAGCTCCGTACCAGTTTGCTAACAGCTGCGCGTGAGATGATGTCAGGAGTCCACTGTCCTTTAGAGATATTAATATTAGGGCATTCCTCAATTTAATCCACCCAAAAGCCTCCCTCTCCTCTACGCTCGAAGTTTATTTTCTCCGACTGTGGGTTTCCTGTGTGTCATTTACAAATGTGCTACTACATTTCTGTTTAGCAATATATATATATATATATATATAAATATATATATATGATATATATATATATATATATATGTATATATATTATATATATATATATATATATATATATATATATATATATATATATATATAGATATGCGCGACTGAAGTCTTCCCACTTGAATTGTACGAGGCTGAATAAAAAGGACGGAGGATAGGACTACGAATCCTGCTACCTGTAGCCACACAGGGGACATTCCTAAAAAATAGTAAAGGCATAAAAGGATCTAGGAGTTTTCCAACCATTACCCTATTTTTTCTTTTCTTTTTGTAATGTGTGTGGATGTGGTACAGATTAGAGTAAAAGGAAAGAGGTAGGCAGTATGTTTGTGAGAAGAAAGATGGATGTGTTGGCATTGAGAGAAACTAAGTTGAAAGGGAGTGGCAAGTGTGAGTTTGGTAGTGTGGTTGGTCGGATCTCAGGAATGAAGAGAGGACGAGGGTGAGAAGGGGTACCTATACTAGTAAGTGAAGAGATAGGTAAGCGTGTGGTGGAGTGGAAGGAGTTTTTTTCAAGGTTAATGCGGATGAAGGTAAAGCTGGGAAGGAAGATGTTGGTTTTTGTAAGTTGGTATGGGCCTGGTAGTGAGACGAGCGTAGAGGAAAGGGAGGCTTTTTGGATGGATTTAAATGAGTGCATAGAGGGATTAGGGGGAAAAGTCAATGTAGTTTTATTGGGATATCTTAATGTTAGAGTAGGAAATGAACTAATAGACGGAGTGATTGGAAAGTATGGAGTTCCAGGAAAAAAAATTCGTAGTGGCGAGTTGATGGTGGAGATCTGTCTCGAAAGTTGATGATAGCAAATACATTGTTTAGGAAGAAAGTCAAGCATAAGTATACATGGGAGAGGGTGGTGGGTGGAAAGGTGGCAGACAGAATATTAATGGACTATATAGTGCTAGCCAGGAGTATAGTTGGAAGAGTTATGGATGTACATGTTCTAAGGGGATAGAGTGGGGGGATATCAGATCATTTATTGGAGAAGGTAATTTGAAAGTGGAGAATAGGTGGAGAAAGAGGAAAAGGGCAGAAGGTAGGGAGATACTTAGACTGAACTGCTTAAATGAGAAAGAAAATGAGAAGGAGTATAAGCAAAAGCTGAGAGAGGATTGGGAGGGAGAGAAGGATAGAATAGAACTAGGACTAGAGGAGGAATGGGGATGGTTCAAGGAGGGAGTCATAAGGTGTGCAAAGATGGTGTGGGGAACAAGGAGGACGGAAGGAAATAGAATGAACGGTAGTGAGTGCTGGAATGAGGAAGCAAGGGTGTAGAAGAGAAGAAGCAGGTGTTCACAGATTGGTAACAAATTAAGACGAAGGAATCATGTGAGAGGTACAAAGTAAAGAGAAGAGAAGTAAAGTATAAGATAAAGGAGGCAAAGAAGAGAGCAGATGTGAAATTGGGTAAGAGTATAACAGAAAAATTTGAAAGTAATAGAATTTTTTTGAACAGAAATTAAAAGAGGAAAAGGAGGCGAATCAAGTAGATAAGAAAAGGTAAAAGGTGTAGATGGAGAGATGATAACGGAAGAGAAGGCAGTGAGAGGAAGGTGGGCAGAGTATTTTAGGGAGTTGCTAAATGTGAAGGAGGATAGGAAGGGAAAAGTAGTTGCAGTGGGAAGTGCTAAGAAAATGACCGTGATGAGTGAGGAAAATAGGGGAGAAATAAGGAATGATGAAGTAAAGGCAGCTGTTAAGATGGTGAGAGTAGGCAAGGCACCTAGGTTGGATAGATGCCATGCAGAATGTCTGAAAAACGTTGGTACAGTTATGGTGGACTGGCTGGTGAGGTTATTTAATGTTTCTTTAAAAGAGGGAAGAGTGCCGGAGGACTGGAGGAGTGCTTGTATAGTTCCACTTTACAAGGGAAAGAGGGACAAGTGTGAGTGTAGTAGTTTCAGAGGGATAACCTTATTAAGTGTAGTTGGAAAGGCTTATGGGAGAGTCTTGATAGAATTGATTAGGGGAGGAATAGAGGGAGTAATTGGTGAGGAACAGTGTGGGTTTAGGACAGGTAAAAGTTGGTTAGATCAGATTTTTGTTGTAGGAGAGATATGTGAGAAGGCTATAGGAAAAGTTAAGGATTTTTTGGGCTTTTATGGATCTGGAAAAAGCTTACGACAGGGTACACAGGAAGGCACTGTGGGAAGTTTTGCAGATATATGGGATAGGATGAAACCTGATAATAGCAATCAAGAGTTTTTATGAGAGTAGTAGAGCTTATGTTAGGATTAGAAATGGAGAGAGTGACTGGTTTGAGGTAAAGGTGGAACTTCGTCAGGGATGTGTTATGTCACCCTGGCTGTTCAATTTATACATGGATGGTGTGTTGTGAGAGGTGAATGCAAGGTTAGTGGGTCAGGGATTGGAGATGGTTTAAGAAAATGGAGAGAAGTGGGAGATAAGCCATTAGTTGTTTACTGACGACACTGCGCTTGTAGCAGGATCAAAGGAGGGATTGGGGAAGTTAGTGACAGAGTTTGGGAAGGTGTGCGAAAG
>NC_134789.1:51081255-51086255 GCF_046742065.1 Oratosquilla oratoria
GCTCTGTCTTGTTCAACAGGTGTCTGGCTTCTTTGTTGAATATCTCCGCCTCTTTGATTGCTTGGCCACAGGGTTGTCTAGAGTACGTGTTTCCGTCTGCTAAGAGATCAAGCATCTTCTTGTAGTAGTCGTCGGAATCAAGGATCACGTTGCCTCCTCCTTTGTCCGCAGAGGTGATGATGATATCTTCCATTTTCTTTAACTCATTAAGCGCCTTGATATATCTCTTCGGAATTGATGTTCTCCTCGAAGAGGCAGACGCAGTGCAACTTAAAATAATACCTTGCTTGAAGCCTTTCTCAATGTCGCTGTCGTCCCAAAGGCTGTTTTTAAAAACAAAATCCAAATAACTCTTGTTGTTCATACCTGTGTCAAACTTCATTCCTAAGGACAGTGCTTCCTGCTGCGTTGATGTCAGAGTGTGGGATGGATGTGACAGAAAATACATCGGTGAAACTAGCAGAGGCTTAGACACCAGATTAAAAGAACACCGATAAGATGTAAGACACCACAATGATAATAATGATAATAATGATAATAATAATAATAACAGTTGACGAGAGGGCGTCTCAGAAATGAATGACATAGAGTAACAAGGAAAAGAATTACATGGTATGAAAGGAGTTAATATCTTAAACAGCCTTCATGTAATTTAATTTTCCATATATACTTATCTATCTATTCATTTGCTTGTTTATTAATTTACTAGTCTTTTGCAATTACTTATTGTTTTATTCATCTATTTATTCATTTACTTATCTAGTTATTTATCTAAGGACATTTATTTATTCAATGACTTATCTATTTATTTGTTTAATGATTTGTCTTTCTATTTACCCAATGGCCCATTTATTTATCTATCTATTTATTTATTAATCTATTTACAAATTTCTACAATAATTCTAATCACTTAAAGAGGCATAATTATGGTTTCAGACTCTACATCGATTCTCTGCAGCATAATTGTTATGTTAAAATAAATAAAACATTATCAGAATACTCAAAATAAAATATTCAAAGATGATATATTCGTCTTAAAAAGGAAAATAAAGGGTTGATGATTTCGGGAAAGGGAAAAGTAAAGTGCGGTTTACAATATTTCGGCAACAAGTTCCCGATTTCTCGGAAATTTGATCCCGAAACATTGGTCGTGTGAACAGCGGTTTAGACTGCTCTACGCCTGGTCTCTCCAGAGGTGAGGAACCGATGGAGGAAAGAGGGGAGGAGGTAAAAAATAAATGAAGCAAGAGCTGACCTCATAGTTCTCATCCTCTACTCTTCCCCTTAACAGCCATCAGGAGGATATCGATGAAGGAAGGAATGAAGGAAGGATGGAAAAAAATAAAGGAAGGAAGGATGGAAAAAAGGAAGGAAGGAAGAAAGGAAGGAGGGAAGGAAGGAAGGATGGAAAAATGAAGGAAGGAAGGAAGGAAGAAAGGAAGGAAGGAAGGAATGAGGGAAGGAAGGAAGGAAGGAGGGAAGGAAGAAAGAAAGGAAGGAAGGAAGGAAGGAAGGAAGGAAGGAAGGAAGGAAGGAAGGAAGGAAGAGTTAACCGCACAGCCACCTTTAGCCCTACTTCGCCACCACCCTCAAACCCACTCCCCACCCGGTGATCACCCACCCCCGCCCACCAAGCGGGGCAAAACAACTCGGGAGAGGCGAAAACTCTGGCACAAGATGTTACAGTTTGCATCTGAATTGAAATAGTTGTAGTAATAGAAAACGTGGGGAGTGGGACGGGTAGGGTGGGAGGGCAGGAACTATTGTGGAGTTAGAGTGAAGGTTGGGGACTGAGAGAAGGGGGAAAGGCTTTGTGTCTGCCTGTACTAAAGTAGAAAAGACAACGAGAGGCTGGTAAGAAAGTATTGATGGAAAAGGGAAAGAGACAGAGAAGTTGCGGAGAAGAGAGGGAGACAAGAGATAGAGGAATGTTCATAGAAATTAGAACAGGAAAATATGAATGTGAACATAAGAAATGTGTACATATAAGAATACATACATGCATATATATATATGCATGCACACACACACACACACACACACACACACACACATATATATTATATGTATATATATATATGTATATATATGTATATATATATACAGTATATATATATATATATATATATATATATATATATATATATTAGTGAATTTAGGGAGCAGATTTTCATCAAGACATTTTCTATTGAATATCACAGCATACTCAATTAAACGAAAACACAGTCATAATTTCAAAAACCAACGACAAAAGAAAATTAAAATGTTTGGAGGCAGTTTTGATAAAAAAAACCATATGCCAAATATCAACATCCAGCAAAACATGTGCGGACATTTGGAACTTTTCGGGGCATCCCACGTCGCGCCACGAAGATGAAAAGTCCGGCAACACTCTTGCACCACCATCTCTCCTAGTATTTCACATTTTGTAATTTTTTGTATTTATAAGCATGTATGTATCTTTAGAAAATAAAATTTACCAGAAGATGCCTAAGGTATAGGCGAAACGTCGTAAAGTTCTAGTTTTCATTTCCACAATGGACTCCATCGGAAATATTATTTATCATTTACCAAGTTCTAAGAAGAGAATAATTAGAAGAATTGAAAGTGTTAAGAAAAAGATCACGAACGCTGAGTATGCTGTGATATTCAATAGAATATATATATATATATATATATATATGTATATATGTGTATATACATATATATATATA
Organism: Oratosquilla oratoria; assembly: GCF_046742065.1. NCBI lineage: Eukaryota > Metazoa > Arthropoda > Malacostraca > Stomatopoda > Squillidae > Oratosquilla > Oratosquilla oratoria. The sequence goes on from NC_134789.1 coordinate 51,083,970, forward strand.
TGTATATATATATATATATATATATATGTATACACGTTGGAGTAAAGATATATATTTGTTGGGTGACAAAAGAAAAACAATGAGGTTGAATCTTGAAAGGGGAGAGAGGCGTTAATTACTTTTGCTGCCTATATATGAACCATGTTAATAATATATGATTTTTTTTTTATTAGCTACAACTCAGTCAAACAAATCTATTCAACCACGAGACTGTCATGATCCAAGTGAAGGACTACCGTAGCTTCACAGGAGAAGGACCCGAAAAAGCCAAGAAGCACTTCGTCAAGAATGCGAGAACCCTCCGGAGGTTCTCGACAACTGGCAAGCTTCTGGTGTTTTCTTGAGGCCTTTGGGGACCTGTGAAGGTCGGAGCCTCAAAACAAGAACAACAATTTGCTTTTACAGTAACAACACCAGATGCCCTTGAAGACACCCTGACAGGAGGGGAGAAAGAAAATGGAGACTGACGAAGAGTTAGGATGGGTGTCCGTAGCGGCCTATGGCACGGGCAGGTTTCCCAAACCAAGACCAGTATGGAATCCATTGTTCTTGATGATTTAATGAAGTATGATCAGTCAGCTGGCAGAGCGTGCACCTACATCTGAATAAAAAAGTCTGGTAACATTAAAAATATAAAAATAAATAAGTAGATTAATAGGTAAATGAATGAATGAATAAATAGGTAAATAAACAAATAAATAAATAACATATATAAATAGATAACTAGATAAATGAAAATTCAAACAATAAATAAATATATATATTAAATATTAATTAATATATGAATATATAGATAAATACACAAATAAATAAGTAATTGAATTAACAATTGAATAGATAGATAAACAGATAAAAAGAAAAATATGAATACATAAATAAATAAATAAATAAATAAATAGATGAATAAAAGGAAAATCAGAAATATTAGTAAATTAATTATATAAGTAAATTAATTATATAATTAACAAATAGATAAATAATCAAATATATGAATAAATATATAAACAAATAGGTAAAATAAACAAATAAATAAATAAATAAACAAATAAATAAATAATAAATATATAGATATATAGATAAATGAAAAATAAATAAATAAATAGATCGATAGATAAATAAATAAATAAATGAATAAGTAATAATATATAACAAAATGATAGACAAATGATATCTAATGAATAGATAAAAATTAACATATAACTAAATAGATAAAGAAATAAGCAGGTAAACAGATATATAATTGAACAGATAAACGAATAAATAGATAAGTAAAAAATAATATTTCATAGTTCTCAATAGAAGAGTTGGAGCAAAATCTGTTTCATTTTTACCAGAGGAAGCCTCCGTGCTTGAGTAAAATCACATGGTAAAAGTCGAGAAAACACTCAATGGTCGTGATTCTTTAGACGACACCGTCTCCATAACTGAATTTAAGAATTTGGTGATAGAAATAATATTCTTAATTTTACTGGTCTTAAGATTTTGTTTGTTTTAACTAAGTCAGCCGATTCTATTCGGTTGAGGAGAGCACAGTCAGTAGTGGAGGTCTGGTAACTACTTCGGGACTACCTTGTCTTCCGTTAGGCGATTTCATCTATCTAAAGAAACGACAAGGAAAGGCTCAAGATAAGGAGATACAGGAATATATCGTGCCACTTTCTCTCCGAAGTCTGATGAAGAAGAGTCCTCTTGTCAATTCCTTCGTTCTCCGGGGCGTCAAATTACATAACGACCTCATAAAACCACGCTGGGCGCCTTAGCTAAGGCCTCGTAAAGTATACCGAGGTCGAAAAGATACTCAGACTCATTCGGAAAGCTTGACCTCATCTTGGTCATGAATCAAGACTCTTATTCCATGAGTTGGGTGATTAGAGCGCAGATGTGGTGAGTATGCGGAGTAAAATAGGGAGATGTTGCCACGCCAGGAGGCGCTGAGTAGCTGCGGCTGAAGCGGTCACCTTTGCCCTATGTACCTCTTGGACTGTTGGGGGCAGGTCACTACTGGGAATCGGAGAGAAGTGCGGGATTCGAACTGACAACTAAGCAAATGTGAGACCGGTATGCTTTCATTTACAACAGCAGCGCAAATATGAGTAAATAAGACACATTTATGGAGACAAATAAAAATGTCACATGAGAAGAAAGAGCAATTCAATCATGTCCTTTACTGTTCAACGATTTATATACTTCTATGTAAAGTATCTCGCTAATGTGATTATTTCATACACAAATTTGGTTAAACTAAGAAATAAAGAAAACGTATTTGCACAGTTCCGATATGATACG
>NC_134789.1:51091255-51116255 GCF_046742065.1 Oratosquilla oratoria
GGTTGGGAAGTGTGGAGTTCCAGGAAAAAATCGTAGTGGAGAGTTGATGGTGGAAATGTGTCTAGAAAGAGAGTTGATGATAGCAAATACAGTGTTTCGGAAGAAAGTAAAGCATAAGTACACATGGGAGAGGGTGGTGGAGGGAAGGGTGGTAGATAGAGCGCTAATGGATTATGTAGTGGTAAATAGGATTATGATAGGAAGAGTTAAGGATGTACATGTGCTAAGGGGAGAGGGTGGGGGAATATCAGATCATTTTTTGGTGGAAGGTAAGCTGAGAGTGGAGGATAGATGGAGAAAGAGGAAAGGGACAAAAGGTAGGGAGGTTCTTAGAGTGAACTCCTTGAATGAAAAGGAAAAGGAGAAGGAGTACGAAAAGAAGCTGAAGGAGGAGTGTGAGGGAGTAAAGGATAGAGCAGAGATGGGTGTGGAGGAGGAATGGGGATGGTTCAAGGAGGGAGTCTTAAAGTGTGCAAGGATGGTGTGTGGAACAAGAAGGACAGGGGGAAATAGAAGAAAGGGTAGTGAATGGTGGGATGAGGAAACAAAGAAGGTTGTAGAAGAGAAGAAGCGAGCATTCACAGATTGGTTACAAAAGAGGACGGGGGAGTCATATGAGACGTACAAAGAAAAGAAAAGAGAAGTAAAGCAAAAGGTAAAGGAGGCAAAGAGGAGAGCAGATGTGAAATGGGGTAGGAGTATGACAGAAAATTTTGAAAGTAATAAAAAGATGTTTTGGAAAGAAATTAAGAGAGGAAGAGGAGGCGAATCAAGTAGGGAAGAAAAGGTAAAAGGTACAGATGGAGAGATGATAATGGAAGAGATGGCAGTAAGGGGAAGATGGGCAGAATATTTTAGGGAGTTGCTAAATGTGAAGGAGGATAGGGAAGGAAAGATAGCTGCAGTGGGAAATGCGAAGAAAATGAGAGTGATGAGTGAGGAGAATGGAGGAGAAATAAGGAAGGATGAGGTGAAGGCAGTTGTAAAGATGATGAAAGCAGGTAAGGCACCTGGTCTGGATGGATGCCATGCAGAATGTCTGAAAAAGGGAGGTTCAGTGATGGTGGACTGGTTGGTGAGGTTATTTAATGTTTGCTGGAGAGAGGGTAGAGTACTGGAGGACTGGAGAAGTGCCTTATAGTTCCTCTTTACAAGGGAAAAGGGGACAAGTGTGAATGTAGTAGTTTCAGAGGGATTAGCCTGTTAAGTGTAGTAGGGAAGGCTTATGGGAGGATCTTAATTGAGAGGATTAGGAGAGGAACAGAAGGAGTAATTGGTGAGGAACAGTGTGGATTTAGGACAGGTAGAGGTTGTGTAGATCAGATCTTTGTGGTAAGACAGATATGTGAGAAAGCTATAGGAAAGGGGAAGGATGTTTTTTGGGCTTTTATGGATCTGGAAAAGGCTTATGATAGGGTAGACAGAAAGGCACTGTGGGAGGTTATTCAGATTTATGGGATAGGAGGAAAGCTTTTGGGAGCTGTCAAGAGTTTTTATGAGAGTAGTAGAGCATGTGTCAGGATTAGAAATGGAGAGAGTGAGTGGTTTGAAGTAAAGGTGGGACTTCGTCAAGGATGCGTTATGTCGCCCTTGCTGTTCAACTTATACATGGATGGGGTGGTGCGAGAGGTGAATGCTAGGGTAGTGAGTCAGGGATTGGAGATGGTTAAAGAAAATGGAGAAAAGTGGGAGGTGAGCCAGCTGTTGTTTGCGGACGACACTGCGCTTGTGGTAGGGTCAGAGGAGGGATTGAGGAAGCTGGTGGCAGAGTTTGGGAGAGTATGTGATAGAAGAAAGCTCAAGATAAATGTCGGTAAAAGTAAGGTGATGAGATGTATAAGGGGTGAAAGTGGCAGTAGACTGGAAGTGAACATGGGAGAGCGACTGGAGGAAGTGGATAGTTTTAGATACTTGGGTGCAAGTGTAGCAGGAAAAGGTGGAGTGAAGGTGGAGGTAGAATGTAGATTGAGAGAAGTAAGTAAATGCCTTGGTGGTTTAAAGAGTGTAATGAGGAATAGACATTTGGGAATGGATGCGAAGAGGAGACTGTATGAAGGAGTGATTGTGCCAACAGCACTGTATGGGGCAGAAACGTGGAACATAAGAGAAGAAGAGAGAAGGAGTTTGAATGTGTTTGAGATGAGGTGTCTGAGAAGTATGGTGGGGGTTACTAGGCTGGATAGAGTGAGAAATGAGGAGGTGAGGAGGAGAACAGGGGTGAAAAAGGATTTGGGAGATAGGGTTGATGAAAGAATATTAGGATGGTTTGGACACATGGAAAGAATGAGTGAAGAAAGACTAGTAAAAGAGGTATGGAAGGCAGATGTGGAGGGAGTGAACATGAGGGGACGTCCTAGGATGAGGTGGATGGATGGGGTGAAAGGGGCTTTGGGGAAGAGGGGAATGTCTGTTGAGGAAGGAAGGGAGAGGACGGAAGACAGAGGTGAGTGGAGAATGGTTGTATATGGATGATGTTGTGACTGCATGAGGAGGAATGGGCGGGGGGGTGGGGTAGTATGTATGAGTAAATTTTGACGCAGCCCGAAGGGATTTCTCCCCGTCCTCGCCTTATATGCAAAGGGGGACGGAGAGGGGGGGTCGCCGATTAAATGAAGCGGCCTTGCTGTGGATGTACTGTGTCTTGCGACACTGCTTCTGACCCAGGGCGGTGGGCAGGGTGCTGGGATGACCCGTCATCCAGGAGGTGCTCAGATGAGAGGGAGGGTGGGAGGGGTGTGGAGTGTATTTAGGGATGAAATGGGTGGGAGTGTTTTTATGCCTTTCCCTTTTTGGCTACCTCCCTTGGAAGGGGGAAAAAGCCTTGGTATATATATGTATATATCTGATCAAATAATGTCTATTTCTCCTCTATAAACAGCCAATCAAAGTTATTCGGACAGAGAGGATCCGCCTGCCTGGTGAAGGGTTAATGGATTAAACTAATTCTTCTCCTCAGGTTCCTCGGTTCACCGCTCTTCGAGGCCCAAGCCGGAGACGCTGACAGCGTCAAATGGGTCATTGGGGTTCTTAAACCGCCAATAGTGCCTCTAATCACCCAATAAAAGGCGCTCCTAAAAGTAAATCAAAAGGTATTTACAACTTTCAAAACTCCTCACGGGAGCCATGAAGTCAACGTCCCGAACTGCAGAGCCTCCGGGAAGACCTGGGGACGCTGAGGATGTCAGTGAAGCCTTCGTTCTTTTCGGGGATTCTGACAAAGGGAGAGAGCTTGGTGCCAAACACGAAAGAATGTTTATGCTGGCATCTACCAGTGCATAGGCTATACAGATGTATTTGTACATATACGTTAAAAGTGTATATATATATACATATATATATATATATATATATATATATATATATATATAGTATATGTGTATATATATATATATATATATATATATATATGTCTTAATAAAAAAAATATTCTAAAAAACGCTGTGGAAGTCGGGGACAGGTGGTATTAGGGTGACACTTTGTCCTAAAAATATTCTTGAAAAAGCGCTTGGGTAAGTCGGGGTTAGGTGGTATTCTTCTTCTTCTTCTTCTTCTTCTTCTTCTTCTTCTTCTTCTTCTTCTTCTTCTTCTTCTTCTTCTTCTTCTTCTTCGCGTTCTTCTTCTTCTTCTTCGCGTTCTTCTTCTTCTTCTTCGCGTTCTTCTTCTTCTTCCTCGCGTTTTTCTTCGTGTTCTTCTTCGCGCTCTTCTTCACGTTCTTCTTCGCATTCTTCTTCGCGTTCTTCTTCGCGTTCTTCTCCTTCGCGTTCTTCTTCGCGTTCTTCTTCGCGTTCTTCTTCCTCGCGTTCTTCTTCGCGTTCTGCTTCGCATTCTACTTCGTGTTCTTCTTCGCGTTCTTCTTCGCGTTATTCTTCGCGTTCTTCTTCGCGTTCTTCTTCGTGCTGGGGATCCCGTGTTGGGGTTCCGCCCCGAGGCCGAGGCCGAAGGGGAAAACAAGGGATTAGAGCGCGGAAAGCTGCGGCCGCAGGCCGCTGTTTGCGCAGCCAAGCCCCCGGCGAAGCTCGCGGCTTGTATATATATATATATATATATATATATATATATATATATATATATATATATATATATACATAAATAAATAGAAAAATTAATATGTCTGTTTTTGGCAAAATTATCTAACCGCTGACGGTGATTTAGTAACAATCCACGAGAACCTGATTGGCTGAGAGAGTGGTGACGTCACGGCAACGGGGACAACCGATTGGCCGAGAGTGGTTACCTCACAGTAAAGGAGACGACTGATTGGCCGAGAACGTTGACCTCACGGCGCGAAGTGCCCGCTCGCAAAGCGAGCAGTACCGCAGGCCAAGCACGCTTGGCAAAATCATGGCGGCAAAGCCGGCGTTAGCATATCATATATATATATATATATATATATATATATATATATATATATATATATATATATATATATATATATATATATATATATGTATGTATATATATACATGTATATATGTATGAATGTATGTATATATGTATATATGCATGTATGTATATATGTATGTATGTATGTATGTATGTATGTATGTATGTATGTATGTATGTATGTATGTATGTATGTATGTATGTACGTATCCATCTACACATATGTACACATGATATACACATCTTTGTGAAAGTTTCATGATGCCATGCCATTGTAGGATGAAATTTAACTGCATGAGAGGGAAATGTGAGATCCTTCATCCTACAATGGCATGGATAATATGAAACTTTCACGAGTATTACTCTATTATTTTTCTTCTGGAGCTCCGAATCATCACCTTAAACACGTAGAATACTTGAAGAACATACAGAGATCGGACTACAATGATATAAGACATTCTCTTATATTAGAGACACTATACATTAAAATTCAGATACCAGCCTTAACATACAAGCCTATGGTATCAGAGCTTTACCGAGTATGCTAAAACCAATCTGGGACCAATCAGAAGAGTAACATTGTTGGGGTCTCACATTCGCTTAGTAGTGGGTTTAAATCCCGCAATTCTCTTCGATTCCCAGGAGTGACTGTTTCATAACTTAACAGCCTAGGCACATATGGTAAAGGGGACGGCTTCGGCCGCCGCTACGCGCCTCATGGCGTAAGTTAGTCTTCCTCATGCGAAAGAGAGAAGCACCTCCGCTTCCTCCTCTCGTTTGAATTATGGAAAGCTTAGGCGCCGGTCAAGCATGGCGCCGCCAACGACCGCTCCGGCGAGACCCCGATATTACGACCGTCCTCTTGTGATCTCCCAAGCAGAACAGAGAAAGATTTCCAGAAGACAACATGGAATATTGTAATAACCCCGCATCTTTGTGCGACCGAAGAGGAGATACGAGGAAATAAACCTTTCCCTAGCAAATTCCAAAGAGTTTAAATCAAATATGCCTCCTACCACTACCACCTCGGGTTGAGCAGAAAAAGAAAGGAGGAATTCAAAGTGATGGAGGCATCGGGCCTCAATATTGAGGTGTGGTGGTGGATGACGGCGAGAGGGCAAGGAATGTAAATACAGGGTAAGAAGAAGAGTCAAATAGTAATAAAGTAAATGTGAGGAGCCAAGCCCAGGAGGTGCGTGACTGCGGCCGAAGCAGTCACCCTTGCCTTGTCCGCTTGGACTATTGGAGCAGCTAGCAGTGGAATTCTAACTCACAACTAAACGTTTGAATGTGAGTCTTGCAAGCTTCCGATTACCTCGCCAGCGCACTATTGAGAAATTACATACACCTATAAAACAAAAAAGTAATGGTGTTCAAGTGTAGGTCTGAAGAAGGAAGATTGCAACGGGAGCGAGAAAAAATATATAATATGCCATACAGTATAAAAGGCGGAAATTTAAGAAAGTGAAGGTGGAGGAAGTGGAGAATGGGGATGGGCTTGAGATGGAAAATAGAGGATGGGGCGAAGAGCTCCGTGTCGCCATAACTCTTCTTGAGAAGCAAATCAGAGCCGGGACACCAAATGTCTGGATGGAGGAGAGAACCGGAGGAACGGCTGAAGACTTTGGGAGAAGACGTGGACGAAGATGGAGCGCGGGAGGACACACAAAGTGAAGGAGAGGATCTCCATTGCCCAGGTGATGAAGATGGAGACGATAATTAGCGATAAAGATAACAAAGTTGACAGTGGATGGTGATTGTCAGAAAGGGGCACCACGCTCACGAAAACTGACGGTCAAATGTGTCATGCCTTTCAAGCCGGTGACTTGATATCACAGAAAATCGAAGCTGACCCATATAACAGAACGAGGCGAATATGACCTTCATTGCTGAGTACATGAACCATTAACATATACTTCATTATTTTCTTGAGTGAACACATGGCATTTTATAAATATTTTTTGTTAATGCAGGAGGAAAGAATATATCCATGAATAGTTCTGTGAATCCGGAATAGTACCACGTAGATTGTAGTCCTGGATGATACCGGTTCACAGGCGGACTACTACAGACTTGAAACTATGACCTGTTATATTGAGACCCAGCACCTAAATTAGATTATCTAAGAATGAATTAATAAGATAAAAAAAATCTACAAGGCACAACATCACCATCATTTGGAATATATCTTGGATGGAATATTGTTTTCAACAGTAAAAAGATTCCTACAATAGGAATATGTAAGAAGCCATTTGACCTTGACAGATTAAACATGTCTACACGGACTCCCATATGGAACAGCTGTGGTCACCAAAACTGGCCCACAGTTTATAAAAACTATGTAAAAATATTTTATATTGCTGTCGTATTTCCATTACTTTATTCTATAAGAAAGAAAGAATTAATAACAAATATACAAATCATTAAACTGATAGATATAAAGTAAGTCAAAAGTGAGTTGCTATTTATAGAAATATAGGAAATATAAAAATAGTAATAATAATGAAACATATATTTGCATTGACTAGATAAGTGTCATAGATGAGGACAGTGCACCCCCAAAATTACGTAACGAGGAATTTTTATTATAACAAGTGAACACAGTAGGAATTTACTGAACGGAGTACATGTGGTACATCCATTCAGTGATACAAACACGTGGGAAAAATAAGGAGAACAAGAAGAAAGAGAGATAGGAGGAGAGAGGGAGAAAGAGAGAGAGAGAAAAAAAAAAAGAGAGAGAGAGAGAGAGAGAGAGAGAGAGAGAGAGAGAGAGAGAGAGAGAGAGAGAGAGAGAGAGAGAGAGAGAGAGAGAGAGAGAGAGAGAGAGAGAGAGAGAGAGAGAGAGAGAGAGAGAGAGAGAGAGAGAGAGAGAGAGAGAGAGAGAGAGAGAGAGAGAGAGAGAGAGAGAGAGAGAGAGAGAGAAGAGAGAGATGGTGGTACGCTAAAGAAAATGAGCGAAATTGAGAGAAAGAGAGAAGAGAGATGGTGGTACGAGAAAGAAAAAGAGCAAAATTGAGAGATACAGAAAAAGAGAGGCTGGTACGAGAAATAGAGAGAGAAACCGAGACAAAGACCGAAAGAGAGAGGTAAGGAAGAAGGCGACGAGAGCCCTCTGACACCACCTAGCCTCCTTCCTCCGGGATTCGAAAAGACCTCGAGGTGGCCGCCGCTACCGCCTGCAGGGAACACCTCGATGGCTTCAGTCAACTGTTTCCGGTGCATTCACGTGTACAATGACCTGCCCTCTTGAATTTATGATCTCCCAGTGTTATTGCAGTTCCATCAGGACTCCAGACACTGGGAAAGTCACGAGAGAGTGGTGGGAGTGAGTGGAAAGAACGAGAGTGAGAGAGATGTACAGGAGAGAGGGAGAGAGAGACTTTATTAGTTGGGAGCGTGCGAAGAAAACCAATAGACGGTCAAGATGGTGAAGAGACGGAAGGATGTGGTTACAGAGACAGGGAGAAGGTAAAATAAAAAACCTGAAGAATTAGAAAGAAATGGGGAGAGGTTGGGAGGGGTGGGAGGGGAGAAGAGGAAAGACGAGAAGAGGAAGGAGTAAAGTAGGAAATGTAGCATATAGAAGGGTAAGAAAAGGAGACGGTAGGAGGAAGAGGAGAGGAAAATGTAGGATTAAGAAAAGATAGAACTAAAGGGAAAAAGAGGAAAAGACGATGGAGAGATAAAGTCACAGAAGGAAGAGATTAGGAGTTATAAGAACGTATATGTTGGAGACAAGGCTAAAGAGATTGGGTAAAAGTGAGAAACGAAGAAGAAAAGAGAGAGGAAAGGAAGAAAAGAAGAAGTGCATAAGTAAATGGATATATATGACCAAAGAAATATTATAGGTCATTTAAGAAGAAAGAAGTAATAAAGAGGAAAAGTGAAAAGAAGAGGAGATGAGGGCAGACAAGGAATACCAATACGAAAACTCGTCTAAGTTGCTCGAGGGTGTGTACCATAACGCCGGATATCCACCTGAGAATAAATAAATAGAAATAGATAAATTGATATATTACTTAAACCATTATCTAATAGGTACACAAAATATAATAAGATGTAATAAAGTTAAGATATATTAAAAGAATAGATAAATGGATACATTAAACATAATCTCGTAACATCTACCAAGACTAACAGCACCTAATATGATTATATAGATAAAAAAGCATCTGAAAGAAGTAATAATTTAAGAGGAAGTGTTTAGTGAAAAAACAAGAGTAGAAATAGACTAAAGCGAGGAAGATTCAACTAGTTATTCTGAGGTATGGAAAGAGAGAATCTAAAAAATAGGAAGACCAAGAAGAGAGATGAATAAATAAATTATTTTGAAACGTTGAACAAGAGAGAGTAGAGGAAAGAGACTTAAAGGAGGGAAAGGATTGGCAATGAATTCAAAGCAGTAGGAGAGAGTTGGAAGGAAAGAAAAATACTCACATTTGTGAGGAGAGAGAGAGTGAGAAAATGAGAGAGAGAAAGGGAGTGGAGGGAAAGGAAAAGAATAGTCAGGTACGTCTTCTGCAACGATATGATTGAGAGAAAACAGAAAGATTGAAAGAAAGAGGAAACAGGAGCTCTGGTGAGGAATCGCTGTTGGTCTATGCAGATTTTTACCTTTTCATGTCTGGCCAAAGACTTAGTTATTGTGTTCTTTGATGCCGAAAAATTCTTGATTGTTTGCTCTACGGCTGGAGTCTTATTCTTTGTCTGTGTGTGTGTGTGGGGGGGGCATTCTTTGTTGCGCCTCTGAAGATTATTTTTCTTCGTCGTGTAAAAGGAGCTTTAGTGTTTATTGGTCTCCTGTGCCTTTTTTTTTTATTTTTTTTTTATTACTATTTTTTCTATTATAATTTTGTTAGACAAGATGGCCGTTGGCATTCCGTGCAGCTGAGAGCCCAAAAATACGGAAGGCTTTTTTTTTCTCATAGTTCAACGTGGGACATAAGTTTTTCCAATATTCATCTATTGAACCAGTATATACAGATTTTGAGGATTCTTGCCTCTTTTTCGGCCCACTAGGGCCCATTGTCATTTTTTAAAGACCAATTTTTTTTTCAATATCTCATCAATAGATTGTGTTTTTCAGATATATAAATGATTAATCATAAAGATCATTAAGCATTTTATATTTAACACTTCTTTTTTTCTGAATATTGGCATTGCTGTAGGCTCAGCATTCAGTGTAGTGTGAAAATTTTGAGAGGAAGTTTTTTTTTATTTCACCTATTATTCAATCAATATATTTACGGTAATTAATAATTAGATATGATTGATATTTTTATAAGGTAAGTAAATGTTTTAGCTATTCTATGAAATGAAAAAAAATCTGAAATTAACATTATTCATATATAGTATGCTCTGAAATTCCAGTCTTTAGATAAGGACCATGGCCACGTGGCTGCCATAGTTGAATTTTTCGAATAGCATCAGGATGATGATTTACTATGCCAAATTTGCAGAGAATATGTCATAACAGAAAAAACGTGTTTGATTTTGAATTATCAACAAACTTTGAAAAAAAAAAATATATTGAAGTACTTTTTTTCCCAAATACCACAGATTACTAAGTTAACGTCACTCTTGGAGTACTGATGAAGACTCAAAAACTCATATTAGTAGAAATACAATACCAAGAAATATATTTCTGAGCATCAGAAATTTCCTTCATTTGTTAACAATGACAATACAGAAAACAACAAAGATGATACAGGATTGAAATTTAGACTATTAGCTAATGCTTTAGCCAAGAAGTTCAAAAGGTTTGGGGTATTTGCAAAGCAACTATCAATAGATGAACAGGTAATAAGATGCTATGGAAGAAATTTCCTGAAACAATTCATAAGAGTTAAACCAATACATTTTGGTTTCAAACATATGATACTGTGCAATTAGTGAATTTTGTTTTCAAGCAGACCTATAATATATAAAAAAAGCAAATAAAATGAGTAGCATGATAACATTATTTTCACAATTGAAAGCAATCATCAGTCTGTTATTCCATTTGAAAATACTAAAAGATGGTCAACCAGTCAAAGAAAGAAAGAAAAAAAAAAAAGCCTCATAGCCTTGTATAATAAATATATGGGGGGATTGAATCCCTTAGACTGGCTATTCAAACATTTCGTATTTCTATTAGGCTAAGAAGTCGTGCTAGCCTTTATTCACAAATTATCTTGATATTGCAGTGGTTGATTTATGGATCATATATTGTTTAGTGAATGGAAATAGTTTGACATTATTAATTTTCAAGGAGTCGAGTACAATAGCTTTTTGCAGCTATACTCTGATTCTGATCCCAAAAACTCTGGACGACCAGAGTTTTTTTTTCTTCTTCTTCTTCTTTTCTTTTCTTTTCTTTTAAGAAGTACAAGAAATTAGGTTTTCTCCTACAACACACATTCTTGAACGTATTGATGGAGGGAGAGGAAATGCGGTCTTTATAAGAAAAAAGTTTCAAAAGTATGTAAAGCATAAAATGTTGGACATGATATGGGTAAACATTTCAGTAAAGGGCACTCAAAGTACTTTTTATTATGAGAAAATAGAGAAAGAATAATGTCTCTTTTTCAGATAGGAGGCATTTAATTTCTTTTCTAGAGAGAGATAAAAGAAAAGTGTGTTAAGCAGAAGTGTTCCGTGTGCCCATGGTAATATATATATATATATATATATATGTATATGTATATATATATATATATATATATATATATATATATATGTGTATACATATATATATATATATATATATATATATATATACATACATATATATATATTTTTGCAAATAAATCACTTGAACACGTGATCAATAATATGCTGGTAACCACTTAAGAAAAAGAAACACAGAAATCCCAAGCGCTTTCGTTTAATTCACATCCTCAGGGGACAATACAGACAAAAGTACAATACAAAGATAATATAAACGGAAAAGTGTAAACCTAGGAGAGGTGACAAGGCGTATACGAAAAAATATAGGAGAGGTCACAAGGCACCACACGGAAAAATTAGGAGAGGTCACAAGGTCCCACACGGAACCTTGCCATTTGTCCACTCTTGGGGTTAACCAAAATCCCCTATACCGAATTTATTTGTGCACATGAGGGATCATAATCATTGTATAGACTGGACTAAGGCATCGTCAATTTTATCATGTAATCCTGTTGTTAACAGGAACATCATTGAAAGTAGCCTTATCAAACAAACTGAGTCAGTCAATTTCCGCAGTGGAACTTGAACACTAATTTGGCCTTACCCCAGTCGAAAGAATGATTCTTATTTTTAACATGAAGAAATACAGCCGAATTTTCTTGCCCATACCTAATTGACCTTTTATGTTCTGCCAATTCTTTCGACTGGGGTAAGGCCAGATTAGTGTTTAAGTCCCACTGCGGTTTCAGGAGAAAAATAGTCGAATCAGCATTAATTGAGGAATGCCCTAATATTAATATTTCTAAAGGGCAGTGGACACCTGACATAATCTCACGCGCAGCAGTTGCCAAGTTGGTTCGGACACTACATCATCCCCTCTCCTCACCTCCTCCCTCCCCCGCCACCCCAGTTTGCCCCGCGCCTGAGTGAGGTCAACTGTCCACATCTCTTCTTACTGTAGTTTATAAGTCCCCTCTGTTCTCTATCTTATGTACTTTCCTGAAGAGGGCTACAGTTGATAGCCGAAATATAGGATTTTTCTTTATTCGAAGTTTATTCTTTCTCCGACTGTGGGTTCCTGTGTGTAATTTACAAATGTGCTACTACATTTATGTTTAGAAATATATATATATGTATATATATATATATATATATATATATATATATATATATGCTGGTACATTCCTTTGAAGAAGCATAGAGCGAAACCGGTCAGAAATAAACTCAGGTACTCGGAACTAGACCCGTGACTTCTTTTTCCACCTTCATATATATATATATATATATATATATACATATATGTATGACATCATTATCATTTTCTTTTAATACTTTCTTATGAAATATTGTCTTATGAAGAACAAATTTTCGTGTAAATTAAAATAAAAAAATAATCGGCGCCAATGGGTTTAGATGCTAATAATCGCTGTTTGTATGTTCGTAAGTGTAAATAACCTATTTTAGTGACTATTGTGACTTTCTCTTACATTAAGTTTTGTATTGTAAGGTTCGTGTCCTTTTTTTTTTTTTTTTTTTTTAGTGAAGTATTAAGTCGTTTTGCTGGGTAGTGTTAGCGATGAAATTATATATTTTTTTTCTTATAAGATGTTATATAGTGAACATATCAAAGATGAAGAAAATGTTCGCAGAATAGTCATTGAGGAAGTAACTCCAATACCCAATGTCAAAATAAACTTAGTTTGCTTTTAAAAGCCGAATAAGACATCACCACTTATGACGAAAAACAGCAATGCTAACACAGGACAACCTAGTGAGAACAATGTAGTGACAACTTATATAAGTCTTTTATTGTTTTACGAAAGAATAAAATCTTTCTTGGTCTCTTGTAATATTGATTAATTTTGTCAGAATTCAATTGAAATATAAAAAGACCAAATAAGATGTTTTATGTGGCAGTGGTTGTTCCTACACCAGACATTTTGTAATTGTAGTGGGGGTGGGGGGTGGGAGTGCATAGTGTCAAAAGTTGTTCAAAGTTGTTCAGTTGAAAAACTCTTGTGAATTTCCATGAATAAGAATATTATCATTACCAAGAACTGTGACTTCTTTTGCATCAGAGCCCTATCTAAGCTGAAGAGAATCTACTACCGTTTATCAGAATAAAGTCTAACGTTCTCATAATCTCCCAGAAGTCCTATAGGGACTGAGAGACAAGTGACATAGTATAGAGATACGATACTGATTTGATCAAATTCTCTGTAATTGGCTAAGATACTGGGTTTTAGCACTGCATTACAGTAGTGGTGTCTGGAACTCTACTAACTATAGTCCCAATATTGGATCATAACACCCTGACACACTGACTCATAGTTCTGAATTCCTAAATTTTCAATGAAAAAATATATTTCAGAAAGTTTCTTAAGGAAGCTAGCTCCCCTTGTTACCATAATAGGAATTTGAAATGTTCCACGGTAACTGGTTTATGCGCCGGGGCTAAGACAACATGACACAATGTCAGCTCAGGGTGTTGGGGTATATCTGCGACCTCTGTTGGCGTTGGGGCTGAGTGGCACCGTTTCGTGCCAACGAGGTTGAGAAGGAAGGTAACCATGTTAGGAGTGGCAAGTTGAGCCGGCGAGTTGCTGTGCACGGAATATTGTTGCAGACTATTGTTCTGCAAGGCAGCATGATAGTTCAAAAGCATATCTGTAACATTTGTCACAACTTAATAATTTAAAAGCACACAAATTCATCTTCAGATAATCGATATGTAAATATCTATATCAGCCTATAATGTCTAATTTGAATATCACTATCAGAGTTTATAAAATTGTAGGAATCGTTCATAAAGGTGTAAAATGGTATAAACCATGTTGATTAACATTATCATTCTCATGTTCGACCCTTGCGACCTTTGTGGCTGCCAGCAGTTGATTTTATATATATATATATATATATATATATATATATATATATATACATATATATATATATATATATATATATGTATGTCGCTGTCCACTAGCGAATTATTCATATATATATATATATATATATATATATATATATATATATATATATATATATATATATATATATATATATATATATATATATATATATATATATATGATGGTGGTGGTGATCTTTCTAGAGAGTTGATGATATCAAATACGGTGTTTAGGAAGAAATTCAAACATGGAATAATGTAAGAGGCCGGTAGATAGAGGTAAACATTTAGGTAGATCGAGGGGTAGGTGAAACGATATGTAAATTTCATATTCGTTTGTTATGATACAATGGCCGACTGCAAGTTGCAGAGTTGTAGAGTTACAGAATTGCAGAGTTACCGTCTTGTGTATGTAAATATAGATTAGGATATCGAGAGGTGCTGATGTGACTGAATGTAAACACAGAGCTCGTTCTGCTTGCGACAAATTGCTTGCGTAAACAAGATTTCTTGAGACAGTATAACAGTCTTTCTGATTGGAGAAAAGGGTGGAGGAGGAGAAAAATTATTGGAGCATGAAGGTAAAGTCACGCCCTAAAAGGGTGGCACTCATTTGTAACGTTCAAAGTTATTGGGTGAATTAAATCGTGACGTCGGAGCAGACTTGGCTTGGTGGATGTAAGAGGATCCCTGGCGGGAGTCCTTGGTGTACCTTATCTAAAAGCGATGTAGAAAATTAGTGAAGAAGAAAATCAAGAAAATTTAAACCAGTTTGCTTACCCCATCCAGAAACATTATTAACTTGTTACAGAAGATATAGTGGAAACATACTTAAGAGAAGGAGAAGGCATGGGACCTACGGAATAATAACACAAGTGACTAAGTGTTAGTGGCAGCGAAGCTAACAGTGGTGGCAGCAAAGCTAACAGTGATGGCAGCGGTGGGATGAACCTCCTCCGAAGTGATTAGATGAACTTCCTCCAAAGTAAATATAAGACTGAAGCAAGATAAGTCTACGGGTACACCAATCTACAGTGCACGCAACCATAACCACGCGGTGCACAACCAAGGGACGACAAGACGAGGAACGAGAGGGTCTACAACACTGCGAGCAACTACTACGAGGGGTCTATAAGACGATCTTCAAGGCAGTGAGCGACGAGGCTGATGAACGACGAAGCTGACGAACGACGAGGCTGACGAAGGACGTCGAGGTTGACGTGCGCAAGGAAGACTACGTGGAGACAGTCAAGTCAAAACTACTGAAGGTATGAATAACACAGCACTTAGGCATGAGGTTCATATCTCCAATATTGATATTCCCAAATTTACCGTGGAAGAAAACACTTTAGGAGTTAATAAGTTCATTAATCAAATGGAAACACTAATTTTGAGAAAAAATATAACAGATGAAAAAAGGAAAATAGAATTTTTAAAGGAAAATATAGATCTTAAGAAGGGTAGAACTAGGTTTATCCTAAATTTCCAGCAAATGGAAGGTATCAACCAATATGAAGCCTATAAGAAAGCATTCATTAAACATTTTATGTCAAAATGTGATCAGGACCTTATCAGGTCTTTGGTTAGAGTGATCAAAGAAGTTAAAACAAGTGAATCAGACACAGAATACTTAGCTAGATTAGATAGATGGTCAAAAGACATGAATTCTATCTTGAAAGATTCAGATTGGATAGAAAGATCTAGTGACAAAATGAAAGTTTCTCAGCTAATAAAATTGATCACATATGACTTGTTGACTAAAAGTAGTGATGGTTTAACGGCAGAAAAGTTGTATAAAGATCTCAAGTCAAATATGAATTTAGGGGAGGTAGATTATCTAATGCAAGGGTACAGTGGGACCAGAATCATTAATTCATATATGATGACAGTGGGATAACAGAGGTACTCTAGAGGAGAGTTTAAGAAAACAGAATTAGGACATAGACAGAAAGTTAGAAGTCTATCCAGGGATACTAGAATTCTATGTTTTAATTGTTATACTTGGGGACACAAAGCACAAGACTGTTATTATGGAATTATTTGTAGAAATTGCAAATATGCAGGTCATGATGAGTATCAGTGTTGAAACCCACCATTCTGTATGTATCACCAAAGAATAGGCCATAAAACCCATGACTGTAGAATTTTCGCATGCACCAGGAAACAAGAGGAAAACCCCCAGACACAGAATAAACCAATATTCTAGAAATCCCCATATATATATATATATATATATATATATATATATATATATATATATATATATATAGACAGTATTATGTTAAGTATAAGAGTGATAGAAGGGTGAAAGAAAACACCAACATCTAAGATAGTCATAAACTGACAGTTACAATTGGAAGGACTTCTGTAGGACCTCTCATTGTTGGTAGAGTGTTCAATAAGCCTATTCAAATATTTATTGATACAGGATCTGTAGTTAATGTAATTACTAGTAAAATTTTAAACCAGTTGAAACCAACCCATTACTCATTGCAAGGAGTAACTGGAGATCAATTAATAACATTAGGTAAGGTTGAACTAGAAGTTAACTTATAAACAAATGAACATTTGCACATTCCAGTGATAGTTGTAGAAGAATCTGTTTTTCCAGGAGATTTATTGATCGGATTTGCAACTATGAGAAAAGAGAACATTGTGATATGTCCTGCTGACTTAGGAATCTTAGTGAAATCACAGTTAATCCCATTTTTAAACCAACCAGACATAAGACCAGTTACAGGAATCAATGAATCCCTAGACATAGATAAGAAAGATAACAATTTTGCTTTAGATAACGAGGCCGAGTGATCCAGACCAACAGAAAGTAAAGCCTCATATAGTGAACCCAACTCAGATGTTCAAGAAATCCCAGAAATTAATAATACATCAACTACAAATGAAGCCTTGCAAATTGTGGATGATGGCGTAATAAAGTCGACATTATTACACTCCAGAGCAATTCACAGGGTTGCTGTGCAGTTGAAAGGAGTTACTGTAGACTGAAATTTTAACCCTACCAGAATCAATTAGATTAAAAGGTATGAAAATGGACTCAGGAATTTATAAGTCAAATAAGAACATGGTAGAAATATCAATTACTAATACTTTAAAAATATATATAGTTTTAGGGAAAGGTACACAAATAGGATGTTTTCAGGTGTGTGCCAAACCCATCAAGATTTTAAATGAGAGTAGTGAGGAGGTGGAATTACCAATTTCATCAAACTGTTCAGTTCAAAAAGAAATAGAATTAAGAAAGAAATACATGAATCAATTAGATTCTACTAATTTCTCTGAGTTGGATGAAAGTTCAGTTGCTTTGCTTGTGAAGCACAATAAAGCAATTGCTTTGCTGGGGGACGCCTTAGGAAAAACAACTGTTTTAAAACATTAGATTAAATTAGAACCAGGAACACAGCCTATTTACATACCCGCCTACAGAGTTTCTCACTCTAAATTAACAATAGTAGATAAACTGATCACTGAAATGTTATCGCAGGATATCATTGAACATAGTAATAGTGAGTGGAACTTTCCTTTGATTTTGGTGCCAAAATCAGATGGTACTATGCGCCCAGTTATTGATTATAGGGAATTGAATAAGCACACCATTCGTGACAGGTTACCATTACCAGTAATAGGTGACATTTTAAGAAGTTTGGGAACTGATAATAGATATTTTAGCACTATAGATATCAAATCTGGTTTTTGGCAAATAGAGTTGCATGAAGACTCACGAGAGTTCACAGCATTTTTTACTCCAACAGGATATTATGCGTTCAAAAGAATGCCATTTGGGTTATATAATAGTCCACTAACTTACGTGAGATTAATGAATACGGTTCTAGATGGATTGATAGGAAACACTGCCAGTGTATTCCTAGATGACATTTTAATAGTTTCCCAGACAGCGGTTGAGCACTTTAAGATATTAGATTTGATAGTCTCAAGACTAGTTGAAGCAGGATTGAAAGTAGAACTTGAAAATGTAAGCTCTTGTAAGACAGTGTTATTCATTTGGGACATAAGATAGACAGACATGGACATGGACAATGTAGACAAGGTTAGGAGCTGTTTGGGATTGACAGGGTATTATACAAAATTTATTCAACGATATGCTGACATTACTAATCCATTAAGTTCTTTGTTGAGGAATGACTCAAAGTTCATGTGGGGACCTGCACAACAGGAAGCTTTTGATAAGTTGAAAGATAAACTCACGAGTTCTCCAATCTTAATATTTCCAGACTATGATAAAGAATTCATTCTTTGCACTGATGCATCTGACATAGGATTAGGAGGAATACTTATGCAAGAGAGAAATGGAACTTTGAAATCAATAGCTTACACATCAAGACTTGGTAATAATGCAGAGAGAAACTACTCTATAACAGAAAGAGAAACATTAGCAGTGATATATTCATTAGAAAATTTTAGAGATATGATACTGGGATATCCAATCAGAGTATGGACTGATCATACAGCTATTCAGAACTTATTTAAGCATAAGAGTCTTAGGGGCAGACTCGCTAGATGGTTTGCGATACTTCAGTGCTATGAAGTTAATTTGAATATATTCCGGGTAAAAAGAATGTTGCGGCAGATGCACTTTCTAGAAATATTAGCCAACCAATGACAGGGTTGATTAATTTTGTTTGTAGTATAGAAGAGTTAGTAACTTTAGATGAGGAAATGCTAATAAGAGAACAGAGGGATGATAAGACATGTGATTCATTAGTCAAGTACTTGATGAACCCAAGAGGAAATCATCCAAAACTACCAAAGGGGTATAAGATAGAGGAATTTCATTTGACTAATGGACTTTTGTATAGAAAATCAATTGTAAGCGGGAAAGATATTTCTAGAGGACCAGTAAATCAGTTGGTAATACCACAAACTCTTGTAATAGAGATATTTAAGTTACTTCATGATAGTGATTTTAGCTCACATCCAGGAAAGGATAAAACTTATAGACAAGCACAACTTAAATACTTTTGGCCAGGTATGAAGAAAGATACATGTAATTATATTGAAAATTGTTTGAAATGTGTTAAGGTGAAAGGAAATACTCCAAAACCTGCTCCTATACTTACCTATCCCATTCCACAGAAACCTTGGGAAAGAGTTCACATAGATACATTGGAGTTACCTATGTCTGAGAATGGATATAAATATGTATTTGTTGCCATTGATTATTTTTCAAGATTTTGTATTTTACAACCCATTCCAAATAAGAAAGCTGAAACTATTGCTTCAGTGATCTGTGATCAGATAATCTGTAATTTCACTACACCTAAGATCTTAGTTTTAGATAATGGAACTGAATTTAATAACAAAATCTTGGAAAAATTATGTAGTTTATTTAAGATAAAGAAAGTAAACATTCTAGTGAATCATCCATAAAGTAATGGAGTTGTAGAGAGGTTAAATAAGAAAATTATTATATGTCTTAGAAGTATGATAAGTCCTCATAGTATAACTTGGGATACTTGGATTCCTTGTGTTAAATGTACTCTGAACAACCAAATTAATATAGGAACAGGTGAAACACCTCATTTTATTATTTTTGAGGAAGATAAATCTCTTCCGTATGAAATCTTGACTGGAGAGCAGAAACCTGTCTATGATATAGATGGTTATATCTCAAATAGAATAAATACTTTTCAAAGTATTCACCAAAGAGTTAAGGAACATATGCAGGAGTATTCACAATAGATGAAAAAGCAACAACACAAAATAGTACATAAACTAGAATTGAAAACAGGAGATTTAGTCATGATCAAACTACATTCACCCTATAATAAAATTTTACCAAGGTACTCAGGGTAATTGATTCTGCAGGTGGAAATAAATTTAAACTAGTCCATTTAGAAACCAAGGAAGAATTGATAGGCCATTTAGATGATATGAAGAAAGTTAGGTTGCAGATCTATGAAGATGATTGTTGTGATACCCTATGTATAAATTTTAATGAACCAGAAGAGTATAGAGAATATTATGATAATATTCTTTGTGAATTGAATATTAATCTTGATGCATTTTACAGATAGTATTGAATTTACCATTTGTATGTACTTGGTATGGGAGACCTAAACAACAAGAACTTGGTGTCAGGCAGAGACATGAAGACCTTGGATCTGCTGTGGTCAGACTTGGAACCTTAAGGACCTTTCATATAAGTATTGATATGTGATGTTTATGAAGCATTAAGACTGTCTTTGAAAAATTAATTAAGTGTGTTAATTGACATTCAAGAAGAGACACTTGAATGTTGCTAACATCTTTGAAAATATAATGAAACAATTTCCAGTGAATTCTAATGTTATTTGAATTGTAATTTTATCTGTTTTGGGAGATGCTTTATTAACATGTCTGTTATTTATCATTATTCTGCCTGAATTATTATTGTGCATTTTGGAGGGTTGCTTATTTGTTTTACTGATGCCATTTTACCAGTTTATGTAAAGGTAGACTAGCTTCTTATATATATGATGATTTCCAAGTATATACTAGCGAGCCCTGTAAGAGGGCAGTAGATATCATTGGTCGGGACGACCAAGGGTAGCTGCCGAGCCCTGTAAGAGGCCGGTAGATAGAGGTAGACATTTAGGTAGATCGAGGGGTAGGTGAAACGATATGTAAATTTTATATTCGGTTGTTATGATACAATGGCCGACTGCAAGTTGCAGAGTTGCAGAATTGCAGAGTTACCTTCGTGTATTTGTAAATATAGATTAGGATATCGAGAGGTGCTGATGTGACTGAATGTAAACACAGAGCTCGTTCTGCTTGCGACATATTGCTTGCGTGAACAAGATTTCTTGAGACAGTATAACAGTCTTTCTGATTGGAGAAAAGGGTGGAGGAGGAGAAAAAATATTGGTGGCACTTATTTGTAACGTTCAAAGTTATTGGGTGAATTAAATCGTGACGACGGAGCAGACTTGGCTTGGTGGATGTAAGAGGATCCCTGGCGGGAGTCCTTGGTGTACCTTATCTAAAAGCGATGTAGAAAATTAGTGAAGAAGAAAATCAAGAAAATTTAGACCAGTTTGCTTACCCCATCCAGAAACATTATTAACTTGTTACAGAAGATATAGTGGAAACATACTTAAGAGAAGGAGAAGGCATGGGACCTACGGAATAATAACACAAGTGACTAAGTGTTAGTGGCAGCAAAGCTAACAATAAGATGTTTGATGGAAAGAAGGGAAATAGGGCGTTAATGGTCTATATAGTGGTAACCAGGAGAATAGTAGGAAATGTAAAAGATATACATGTTCTAAGAGGAGAAAAGGGGGAATATCAGATAATTTTTTGGTAAAAGGTAAGTTGATAGTGGAGGATAGATGGAGAGAAAGGAAAAGGACAGAAGGTAGGGAGGTGCTTAAAGTGAACTGCTTAAATGAGAAAGAAAAGGAGAAGGAGTATAAGAAGAAGCTGAGAGAGGAAGGGGAGGGAGTGAAGGATAGAGTAAAACTACGAGTAGAGGAGGAATGGGGATGGTTCAAGGAGGGAGTCACACGGTGAGCAAAGATGGTGTGCGGAACAAGGAGGACGGGAGGAAATAGAAGGAATGGTAATGAGTGGTGGGATGAGGAAACAAAGAAGGTTATAGAATAGAATAAGCAAACACTCATAGATTGGTTACAAAATAGGACGAGAGAATCATATGAAATGTACAAAGAAAAGAGAAAAGAAGTAAAACATAAGATAAAGGAGGCAAAGAGGAGAGCAGATGTAAAGTGGGGTAAGAGTAGGACAGAATTTTTTTAAAGTAATAAAAGGATATTTTGAAAAGATATTAAGAACGGATGAGGAGGCAAATCAAGTAGAGAAGAAAAGGTAAAAGGTGCAGATGGAGAGTTTATAATGGAAGAGACGGCAATAATAGAAAGATAGGAAGAGTATTTTAGGGAGTTGCTAAATGTGAAGGAGGATAGGGAGGGAAAGGTAGTTGCTAAGAAAATGACAGTGATGAGTAAGGAAAATGGGGAATAAATAAGGAAAGATGAGGTAAAGGCAGTTGTTAAGATGATGGGAGCAGGTAAGGCACCTGGTTTGGATGGGTGTCATGCAGAATGTCTAAAAAATGAGGTACATTGATGGTGGACTAGCTGGTGAGGTTATTTGATTTTTGTTTAAGAGAGGGTAGAGTGCCGGAGGACTGGAGAAATACCTGGATAGTTCCACTTTACAAGGAAAAAAAGAGACAAGTGTGAGTGTATTAGTTTCAGAGGGATCAGTTTGTTAAGTGTAGGTGCGAAGGCTTATGGAAGGGTTTTGATTGAGAAGATTAGGACAGAAACAAAGGGAGTAATTGGTGAGGAACAGTATGGGTTTAGGACAGGTAAAGGTTGCGTGGATCAGATTTTTGTGGTGAGACAGATATGCGAGAAAGCTCTAGGAAAAGGTAAGGATATTTTTTGGGCCTTTATGGATTTGGGAAAGGGTTATCATAGGGTAGACAGGAAGATACTTTGGGAGGTATTGGCGATATATGGGATAGGAGGAATCTGTTAAGAGCAGTCAAAAGTCTTTACGAGAGTAATAGAGCTTGTGCTAGAATCAGAAATGGAGAGAGTGAGTGGTTTGAGTTATAGGTGGGACTTTGCCAGAGATGTGTTATATCGCCTTAGCTGTTCAATTTATACATGGGGTGAAAGATAAATGCTGGAGCGGTAGTAGACACGATGATGAAAAAAAAACCGACAGTTAAAAAGGAAGCATAATGATGGCAAATATCTTTTATTTTGAATTGAAACATGTTAGCATGGTGGGACGAAGTAGCAAAAACCGAAGTGGCTCTCTTGAAATTTTGGGACAAACTACACCTCCGGAGGAATCTGTTCCTAAGACAAAAAATCTTAGGAATAAAAACCATAAAACAAAATTTGATTAATTTATATATGACAAGATATTTTAGAATGAAATGAGATCAAACATCAAAAGATAAATTAATATGAATTAAGTAAAACAAATAAATGTGAAATGAAATAAAATGAAATGAAGGAAAACAAGGTAAATTAGAATGAAGGTAATTTTGTGTCTACTAACAATGTCGATAATAATATGAAAGAGGAGAAATACAGTACATGATAAACAATATTGGCGACACGCCGAGATGTTGTATGAGTAATGAAATAAATTATTGACAAAATCCTGATGGGGAAGAGAAAAGAGAAACAATAAAGCATGATTTTCTATAACACCGAGCGATAGTGATAAAAAAATATATATATAACAGTGTTAATAGGAGTAGAAGTGAAAAATGAAAATGAATGGTTTGTGTGTGTTAGTGTGTGTATGTGTATGTGTGTGTGTGTGTGTGTGTGTGTGTGTGTGTGTGTGTGTGTGTGTGTGTGTGTATGCGTATGTATGTGTGGAAAAAGTACAACGGCGAGCCACAAAACTGATTCCAAATATAAAAAATAAATCATACGAAAATCGACTTAAGCACATGAATCTGTTTTCCCTAAAAAAGCGTAGACTCAGAGGTGACTTGATACAGGTCTTTAAGATTTTAAAGGGAATTGACAACATCAAAAGTGACCAAATTTTCACATTGAATGAGAATCCGACAAGAAACAATGGTCTCAAACTGTCCGGAAATAGATTCAATTTGGAAGTGGGTAGAAACAACTTTGCCAACCGTGTAGTTAATGAATGGAATAAACTTCCTGCACAGGTAGTGCAATGTAGTTCAGTTCGAAGCTTTAAGAATCATTTAGATAAATACCTAAGTAAGATGCTGTAATTATTATAATTTATGTTATATTATTTGTTTTTGTTTTGTTATAATTTGTCTGTCTGATTTTCATTTATTATTAGTTATATGTCAATTTATTATCATTTACTATTTACCTGTTTGTTTGTTATTCAACTATACCAATGCATTTATTTATGTATTTTAATTGTTATTTACATTGTTATAGTTTTAATTTATTATTAATATGATTTTTTTTTTTTTCATCCGACCTAGATATGGATCAAAAGGTCTCCTGTCGGCATGCTTTGCCTTTGTAATCCTTTGTCTTTGTAATCCTTTGTGCATGCGTGTGTGTGTGTGTGCGTGTGCGTGAGTGTGTGTGTGTGTGTGTGTGTGTGTGTGTGTGTATGTGTGTGTGTAATAATAATAATAATAATAGGTTTATTGAGATAGCAGTGATACACTGACAATAATACAATAGAGTTCTTTTATGAGTAATACAGTAATTATAAGAGTGATATGCCTAGTCTAAGTTTTATAACGAGTTTATTGTGCGAACAATGGATGGAATAGCACTGTTCTTGTAACGGTCAGTCCTCGGTGCTCTGATGGGTTTGATCTTGTTAGAATGTCGTGTTGCGTGGCAGGTGGTTTTGGTGTCAGGTGGGAGGAAGTGACGGTGACGTGGGTGGAACATTAGGTCCTGTCCAAACTTACTCAGTGTCTTACTGTGCTTGTCGGACAATCTTGGCAGGCTGAGGGAGGTGAGGGCGTGTTCGTATCCCTCATACTGACCACCCAAGATAATTCTGCACGCTCTTCTTTGTACTCTCTCTAATTTACTCCTCTGTGTGATGTTGAGTGATGATGACCAGGTCGGGGAGGCGTACATGAGGGTGGGGAGTACGAAGGTGGTGTAGACTCCCTTTAGATCTGGTGATGGGGTACCAAGGGACCTGAATCTGCGCAGCATGTGGAGTTCGTATGAGGCTGTCCTGACGATGTTGTTGATGTGCTGGTTCCAGTTAAGGTGGTCGTCTAATGTGATGCCAAGTAGCTTGGCGGACTGGACCACCTGAAGGGAGTTGGTTCCTAGTGACAGTGTGTGTGTGTGTGTGTGTGTGTGCGTGCGCGTGCACGCGCGCGTGTATCTACCTATTTTCAATAGAGGAGATAAGACCTATGCCCGATTATGTTCTTCTATTGGTCAGATCCTTGAGTACTTTGACATAGTTTACACTTCCTTGTTTTAGGAAATAGTAGAAGATTATATTCAGCCCAAGGAAGTCTATTAAGATTTTTTTTTTTTTTTTTTTTTTTTTTTTTTTACAATCCATCTCTTAACT
>NC_134789.1:51121255-51126255 GCF_046742065.1 Oratosquilla oratoria
TGAAAAGCATAGGAAAGGAAGATTGATGTACAACAAAATGGATTTTGCAAAACTAAAGAAATTCTTCCAGAATGCAAACTGGGAAAAATTTTACATGGAAGAGACAAAAATGGAAGAGAAATGGAATATCTTGATGGATAATTACAATGAAGGGGTAAATAAGCACGTGCCAAGACAGAAGCGAGAGAGAGTGTACATTAAATGCTGATTCAACAAAAGATGCAGTGAGGCAAAAGACAGAAGGGATAGAGCTTGGAAAATGTGGAGAAAAGATGAAAAATCTGGAAAATGGCAAGTCTATATAAACTATAGAAATAAGTATGTTAAAGTGAGAAGAGAGGAAAATAGGAACCATGAAAAGGATATTATAGATAAATACAAAGAGCAACCCAAACTATTCTATCGATACGTGAATGGTAAACTTAAAAACAAGCAAGAAATGGTGAAACTACGCCAAGGAAATATAGAATACATAGAAGATTTAGAAATGGCCGAAATCATGAAAAATCACTTTAATTCTGTCTTCACTAGAGAGAAAACACAATATTGGAACGAAGGTAATGAAAGGTGATCTTCCCCCATGAGCGACATAACAATAGCACAAAAAGAAATATTAGAACACCGATCAAACCTTGACGTCAGGATGGCCCGGATGGAATTCCAAATTGATTTCTAAAAGAATGCAAAGAAGAACTAACGGACAAAATACATAACATAATAAATTGCTCACTCAAAGAAGGAAAAATACCAAAAGACTGGAAAAATGCTAACATTGTACCAATATATAAAGGAGGAAACAAGGAAGAACCAGCTAACTATAGGCCAATCTCACCAACAAGCACTATAGCCAAAATTTGTGAGAAAATTATCAGCAATAGATGGGTAAAACACCTGGAAGACAACAATATAATAAACCCAAGACAATTTGGGTTCAGACAAGGAAGATCATGTACCACAAACTTAATATGTTTCTATTCAAGATTAATAGACATAGTGCAAGAAAGGAATGGATGGGCTGACTGTGCCCTCCTGGACTTACTAAAAGCTTTTGACAAAGTACCACACAAAAAATTATTAAAGAAACTCGAATATATAGGAGGGATACAAGGGAACCTACTAAAATGAATGGAGGACTTCTTGATTGGTAGAAAGATGAGAGTAGTGTTCAGAGAAAAATATTCAGATTGGAAAGAGGTGATCAGTGGAGTACCGCAAGGATCTGTACTAGCTTCAATAATGTTTGCTATTTATGTAAATGCCATGGATGAGGATGTAAAATGTTACATGAGCTTCTTTGCTGACGAAGCTAAACTGTTAATGAAAGTAAAAACTGAAGAGGATTGCGAATCACTGCAGGAAGACCTGAATAAAGCATGGAACAGGAGTCAGAAATGGGAGATGGACTTCAATATCAAGAAGTGTAGCATAATGGAGTTTGGAAAAAGCAAAAACAGAATATCAGGACAATATAAAATTGGAACCAAGGAGGTAAAGAAGGAGAGATCCGAAAAAGATTTGGGTGCAATTATCTCAAACGAAGAAATGATTAGAAAAATATTGGTCACACTGATAAGGCCTAGACTAGAATATGCGGCGATATTGTGGTCACCCAGTACCAAAAAGAATATAAAGAAAATAGAAAGAATCCAGAGAGCAGCAACAAAAATGGCACCTACACTCGCAAACTTGTCATATGAGGAGAGATTGGCTAAACTAGATTTACTGACTCTGGAGCAAAGAAGAGAGGTGACCTACTGACCATCTACAGAATCATGAAAGACACAGAAATACTTGATAGAAAGGACTTGTTAAACTGGGACAGGAGAAGCACAAGAGGACATGGAAAGAAAATTAAAAAAACATAGCTACAGAAGAGATATGAAGAAAACCAGTTTTCCACATAGAGTGGTAGACACTTGGAACATTCGTGAGTTTAAAAGCAAACTAGACACTACGAGATACAAAGGTGTGATACCACGACAATAGCTCACCTTCCCGCAAAATACAACTAGGTACACACACACACACATACACACACACACACACACACACACACACACACACACACACACACACACACACACACACACACACACACACACACACACACACACACACACACACACACACACACACACACACACACACACACACACACACACACACACACACACACACATGTACAGACACATACACACACACAGACACACACACAAACACGCACTCACATGTATAAAGCAGAGAGCAAGAATAGACAAAGAATGAGTATTTGAGGGTAAGTGCAATTGCATACTTTTATTTAATGATGTGTGTATGTACTTGCACATATAACTACATATGTTCATATTCATGTATATAATATTTTATTTCTATATGTTTTTACGCCCACAATCAAGTAATATATATAGCTTAGTTTCAATGGAAGTGTTGGTACAGGAATTAAGGAGAAAATAATTCAGAGCAGTTGTTTGAAATGAAACCTTTATTGGCAAAAATACAACGCAAACTTGTATAATAGAGTTCGAGGAATCAATCAGTCAAAGAAAAAAAATACAACAACAAAGTGGTATAGTGTCATGATTCTTGTAGGGATTAATCACGTGGAAACGAGCTGCGACCTCACTGGAGAAGGAGGTGGGAGAGGAAGGGGGGGTCGTAAGGGGAGGAAGGATGAGAAGAGAGAGGGAGGAGGGAAGGTGGGAGAGATAAGACGAAAAGTGGGAGTATGAGAGGGAGGGACAGGAAGGAAGTGTGGATAGGGTTGAAGAAAAGGGGAAAAAGGAAAGGACATGGAACAAAATAATAAGGAAACAGGGAGGAAAAGAATGAGGATAAGATTATGGGGAAACGAAGAGGAAAGGAGGGAGGGCCAAAAAGGGAGAAAAGAAGGAAAGAAAGGAAAATAGGAGGCAAGAGAGCTGGAGGGGAAAGGGCGAAGAGAATGGAGAAGTGAGGAGGAGAAAGGGAAAAAAAGAAGAAGAAAGAAAGAATGGTCATATCGAGAGAGAGAGAATCAGGAAGGAAGGAAAGAAGGGGTGGAATAGAGGGAGGCCAAGAAAGGAAAGGGAAATGAAAGGAAAGAAAGAGAAAGAAAGAAAAGAAAAAGAAGGTAAGGAAAGGGAAAGGAAGAGAAGAAAAAGAAAAGGAGGGGAAAGGAAGGGAAGGCATGGGAAGGGAAAAGAAAGGGAAAAGAAAGGGAAGGAAGGGAAGCTAGGACAAAGAAAGGCAAGGTAAAGGAAGAGAAGGGACAAATAGGCAAGTAGGAGAAATAAGTAATGGAAGAGAGAAAGGAAGGAAAGAAGAAGAGAAGGAGGCAGATGCACTGTAATACTGCAAGACAAATAAACAAAGATGAAATAAAAGACATGGGAGGAGGGGAATAATAAAAAGGGGAGGAGTCGGGGTAGATTTGACGTCACATCAAGTGAGGTCAAGTGAAGTCAGGTGAGGTCAAGGTGGGCGTTGACGTTTGGCAGGAGCTCCTGCACCAGGGTAAACGAGGGCCTGCAATGCCAATGGTTGGATGGGTCTTGCTCTCAAGAACCATGAGGAGGGCCGTTAGTTCGCTATCAGGCATTGATGACGCTGTATGCTTGAAGCAGAGTTGGGGAGGGGAGAGGGGCGAGGGTTGGGGAACGGAGGGAAGGGAGGACAAGGGAGGGGGAGAGGGGAAGGGAAGGGGAAGGAGAGAAGTGGAGGAGAGGAAAGGAGAGGGCCAATATTTTACTGGCGCTTCTATCCTTGTAGGCAATATTGCGGTGGGATACAAGAGGATGGGAGAGAAGGACAGGGGAAGGGAAGTAGGGAAGGACAGAGAAACGGGAGGGAAAGGAAGGGAAGGGGATAGGAGGGAAGAGTCCACGAGAAAGCAAGAAAGAGAAGGCAGGTGAAGGAGGAGAAGAGAATTAGAGAGCAGAAGAGAGGAAGAATGGAAGGGGGAAGGGGAGAGGGGGAGTGGGAAAGGAAAGGCGTAAGGAGAGAGGGAAGAGAGGGCGTTGAGCGGGCTGGGATGGGAAGGGAGAAGGAGTGGGGGAGGGTGTGGAGAGGGGGAAGAGGAAGGAGAAGGAGGGAGGAGAGTTGGAATGGGGGAGGACCAGGGAAGGGATCTGGGACGCGTTAAAGGAGTAGAAATAGTCAGGCCAGGAAATCTTGGTAATTTATTCTCTAAAGCAAAAATTAAAAAAAAGTGTATATAAAAGGCGCTTACGATTATCGTTACGAAAGGAAGGGCAAAATCATACAAAATAAAACGATTACATCAGGTGAACATAGACGGGGTATGAATCTAATGTAGATCAGGTTGGGTTGGGTTGGGTAGGAGATCGGGTATAGCGGTGTTGGGTTTGGGGTGTGGATTCTCTAGTAGCAGGAGGAGGAGGAGGAGGAGGAAGAGGAGGGGAAGAGGAGGAGGAGGAAGAGGAGGAGGAGGAGAAGGAAGAGGAGGAGGAGGAGGAGAAGGAAGAGGAGGAGGAGGAGGAGAAGGAAGAGGAGGAGGAGGAGGAGGAGGAGGAGGAGAAGGAAGAGGAGGAGGAGGAAGAGGAGGAGGTGGAGAAGTTCGTTATACGGTATTGCACAAAAGGGCAAGGCAAAGGGTTCCGTCTCTTCTCAACCACGACTTTAAACACGATAACACTGAAGGAAAGTTCTATATACATATAAACAAAGGTAGCCTTAACTTAACATCGGAAGGCTCTGGATCCTTAGGAAATATATTATATTTAAAAAAAAAGGAAATTTGCCAAGGAGTAACTAAAAAGCTGGATAACGAGTGGTCCTGGCGAAAGATAAGGGTAAAGAATTTATTTTCAAGCGCGACGTTTGAAGGATGACCCTGGTAAACGTCCTCCATCAAGGAAAATCCAAGACCTTCTATTCTTTTTTATTTATTTATTTATTTATTTTTCGGAAAATTCCACATGTTTTTTAAAACAAACCTGTGGATTTCTGGTAGGTCCTCTCTGTTGTATTTTGAATGAAGTACAATAGTCTTCGAGACTAAG
>NC_134789.1:51136255-51141255 GCF_046742065.1 Oratosquilla oratoria
AATAAATAAAATAAAATAAAATAAAAACATACACACAACAACAACCGTGAGGGTGCGTGGTGAATACCAAGTGCAGAGGTGAAAAAGAAAAACGTGAAAATCTTTATCCATTCTTTGGTGGACGAGACGATCAAGGACGAGGAGGAAGGAATGTCACGCCTAATAACTTTTTCCATATACTCACGTTATCGTATGAGAACCAATTTCATGTCCGTGAGAATATAAGTTCTGGACCATACCGTAATCAGTCCACTCGTGGTTTATGAAAAATGTTGCGACAATGGGGCATTTGTTGGGGTTTCTTCTCTTCTTCGTGAAAATGGAAGAGTAAAGTGGACGATCGACTAAAAAGATGCCATCGTCAAAGGTTAGTGTCACAAGTTGAGGTACTTGTTTTCGACGGAAACCTCCTGTGTGATAGGTCAGTACAAAGATGACATGAATAGCGACTTTGGGTGACCTCGGGGGGACAAGATTGGTGTACTTGTGTATCTGTTAAATCTAGAACGGTGACATTTCAGTACAACTTTAGCTCGTGTGAATATTATCAGTGCATTCGTAGTAGTAGTATTTTTATATCAAAGTATCACTGCGTCTGTGGTAATATTCTTACAATTTCATAAAATATTAATTTTCTCTAAAAGTAATAATATTTTTATTGCATTTTTAACAAATGAATGTTAATAATTCTTCGGAGAAGATTTTGTATATATACATATATATATATATATATATATATATATATATATATATGTTTATACATTATATATATATATATATATATGTATATATATATATGTATATATATATATATATATGTATATATATACAATTCGGTTGTCGTAGCAAAACTTGTGTGTACGTGTATGTACAAGCGGTAAAAATTTCCTTTATACAAAGGATTACAAAGGCGGAGCATGCCAACAGGAGACCTTTTGGTCCATAACTAGGTCAGATGCGAAAAAAATATAACAAACAAAATAAAATAAATAAAATAAAAACAATGCAGCAAGACACAGCATATCTACAGCAAGGCCACTTCATTTAATTGGTGACCCCTCTCTCCATGCCCTCGACAGGGAGAAATCCCATTGGTCTGCATCAAAATATCATTCACACATAACCACTCCCTAAACCCCCCATCTCCCAGCCACTCTCATCCACACACAACCATTCTCCACTCACCCCTATCTTCTCCCTTCCTCAACAGACTTCCCTCTCTTTCTCAATGCCCCTTTCACCCCCATTCATCCATCTTATCCTCAGTTGCCCCCGTCCTGTTCACCCCATCCACCTCTGCCTTCCACACTTCTTTTACTATCTTTCTTCACTCATTCTTTCCATGTATCCAAACCATCCCAATACTCTTTCATCAACCCTGTCTCCCAACTCCTTTTCCACCCCCACTCTCCTCCTCACCTCATTTCTCACTCTATCCAACCTAGTAACCCCTACCATACTTCTCAGACATTTCATCTCAAACACATTTAAACTCTTCCTCTCTTATGTTCCATGTTTCTGCCCCCATATAGTGCTGTCAGCACAATCACCCCTTCATACAATCTCTTAACATCCATTCCCGAATGTCTATTTCTCATTACACTTTTTAATCCCCCAAGGCATTTACTTGCTTTTCTCACTCTACATTCTACCTCCACTCCTCCCTTTCCCACCACATCCACACCCGAGTATCTGAAGCTATCCACTTCCTCCAGTCTCTCTCCCTTAATACTCACATCTAATTTGCTGCCACATTCTCCCCTTGTGCATCTCAT
This sequence comes from Oratosquilla oratoria, assembly GCF_046742065.1. Taxonomy (NCBI): domain Eukaryota; kingdom Metazoa; phylum Arthropoda; class Malacostraca; order Stomatopoda; family Squillidae; genus Oratosquilla; species Oratosquilla oratoria. The sequence continues at coordinate 51,138,031 of NC_134789.1, forward strand.
CATCTTACTTTTACCCACCTTTACTTTCAACTTTCTCCTCTCACACACCTTCCCAAACTCAGTCACTAACTTCTTTAATGCCTAAAAAAAAAAAAATAATAATAATAAATAAATAAATAAATAAATAAATGAATAAATAAAATATATAAATAAATAAAAAAATAAATAAACAAATAAATAAAAAATAAATAAATAAAATACTGACGCAACTGCAAATGTGAATAAAACAAAAAAAAGTAATAATATGTGGCAATCTGAACTTATACATTTGTTTCTAGTTTATTTGACTATTTTGGGGTTTCACTGTTGTGGAAATGAATCATAATCATAATGTATGAATGACAATCTTGACACCAAATTCTGGTCACCCCTCGTTGAGCTTGGTGGTGGGTGAAGGCGTGGGAGAGGAAATCACAGGCATATGTTCATGGCAACCATACTAGACACATATGGTCGCGATGGATTTGCAACTTGTCCCCTTCAAAATCACCAAACCATACGCGCGGGGTGCCGGGGTTTTGCAAAGGAGGCACAAACACGTCGAGTCAGGCCCGTTGTGCTCTCCGTGAGGACGCTTGGAACATGCTTTCTCTCTCCAGGGGCGACCGACTACCCATTGTTATCGGAGGAACTCAGGAAGCTTAGATTGGATATAATGGCTCTCTCAGAGTTAAGACCAGAAAGTGGTGAGATCATTAGTGAGGGTAACACCTACTTCTGGTCTGGCCGAACTGATGGGGCCCACCTCGAGGGAGTAGCTGTAGGCATATCTTGCCGACTATAGCACCCCGTTGTAAAGGTTACTTCAGCTGATGAGCGAATGATACTGGTGAAACTGAAGCACACCTTGTACTTCATCTCTCTTATCGCAGTATATGCTCTTAATAAACTATATAACTTTAAAAAGACTGAGATGTTCTATGCCAGGTTTGAACACCACGAGACACACTTATTGTTTTGGGCGACTTCAATGCTGTTACTGGCACCGACAGAGGTGGCTATGAAGTATGTATTAGCCCCCATGGTGCTGGAACAGGAACAGCAACACCCCTCTCTTTCTGAGCTTTGCAAAGTCTAGAAGGCTGAGGCTTGGTGACTCTTGGTTCCAGCATTGGAAGATACTACAGAACTGCAGGTTTTATCAAAGTGCAGAGTTATTCTGGACCGATCATAGACTCGTGGTCGCTACACTGAGACTTCGCATAAAATCCAGGGGAATCCCAAGATTTAACCCACCCGGATTTCATCTAGAGAAACTCAGGGATGATGCGTGTGCCCAGGAGTATGCGGTAGCCATCTCTAATCGGTTTGAAGAACTTGGCTCTTCTGAAGAACCTAAAGAACTATGGGACACTTTTAAACGTGAAACTATGAAAAATGACGATGAATGCGTCAGGGAGCGCCCAAGGTGAAGGAATGTTGTCGCGTCGCGGGGGACACTAGAAAATATAGTTAGACCGTTCTCCTTGTACAGCTGGTGACCTGGACCAGTACAGGACTCAAAAACGGTGGAATGTAGCTTTCGTGAGAATGGATAAGGAGAAGTCAAGGGATTCGCTGAGGATGTCGAGGGACATTTTAATACAAATGACCTCAGGCCTGTTTACCGAGCCCTGAAACGCTCCGCTCAAGTCCGTGACCCAAAGGAACAGAAACCGAACAGCTGATGGCAAGCTAGTATCAGGTGTGGAGGGATGTAGCTCTTTTACCGAGTACTTTTAGCAGTTGCTCTTTGGTGACCCTCCAAGCGGGCGGCTTTCCCTCGAATCTCTGCCCTCTCTGAGAGAGGTCAAAAAAGCTGTGAGAAAGATGAAGGATGTAAAGGCACCCGGCATCTGCAATATCAGTGAGGATTTGTTGAAAGATGGAAGTGAGGCTATAATCCGCGGGTTGCATATGGCACTGTTTTTTGTCTGACAGTCCGGTACCATTCAAATAACACACACACACACACACACACACACACACACACACGCACACACACACACACACACACACACACACACACACACACACACACACACACACACACACACACACACACACACACACACACACACACACACACACACACACACACACACACACACACACACACACACACACACACACACACACACACACACATACCCGACTCGGTGGCGCAGTTGGTAGAACGATGAACTACTAGCATGGTGGTGCGCGTAGTGCTTGGTTCGAATCCTGCCTAGGGCCGAAATTAATTTCGGTACAGCTACGCTTCGGGTCGTTACTCTGACTCTCGTGGGCGGGGAGTTGGGGGTGTGTGTGTGTGAAAGGTCATAGCATTACCCATAGATCGGACCTACGAGCTCTGAGCTCTCTTCCAGGAGGGAAATAGCTGTCGATCACGAGTCGAACACGTGATCCAAAGACCAAGTGAATACACACACACACACACACACACACACACACACACACACACACACACACACTCGGTGGCACAGTTGGTAGAGCGATGAACTACGAGCATGGTGGTGCGCGTAGTGCTTGGTTCGAATCCTGCCCAGGGCCGAAATTATTTCGGTACAGCTGCGCTTCGGGTCGTTACTCTGACTCTCGTGGGCGGGGAGTTGGGTGTGTGTGTGTAAGGAGGGAAATAGCTGTCGATCACGAGTCCAACACGTGATCCAAAGACCAAGTGAATACACACACACACACACACACACACACACACACACACACACACACACACACACACACTCACACACACACACACACACACACACACACACACGCACACACACACACACACACACACACACACACACACACACACACACACACACACACACACACACACACACACACACACACACACACACACACACACACACACACACACACACACACACACACACACACACACACGCACACGCACGGACGCACGCATACACACACATACACACACACACACACACACACACGCACACACACACACACACACACACACACACAAGCCCACAAATTTTGTGATGACAACCGAATTGAGAATCTGTGATCTTTTCAGATGAGTTTTGTAATTCATCTGTTGAAAACGCAAGAAATATATTTCCCTATATTAGGTAAAAAAAAAAAAAAAAAAAAAAATCTGCAGTTCAATACCATCATTAACATTAGAGCTCTAAACTATATGGTATTCCAAAGATGACATCAAGAACTATTGCATCATATAGATAAAGCTCTAAAAACATAAACAGTATTTTT
>NC_134789.1:51161255-51171255 GCF_046742065.1 Oratosquilla oratoria
CACACACACACACACACACACACACACACACACACACACACACACACACACACACACACACACACACACACACACATATATATATATATATATATATATATATATATATATATATACTAAAAGGCAGAAAAATAAAGACATATAATGAAGCGATTATAATGACGTATCTGAAGCTGAGGAGACTTGCAAAGTTTCTTCAGGTACGTAGAATTGGGAGGGTGCTGTTTCGTAAAACTCAAATGTTTGCATCGAAAAGGCGTATGGTCACGGAGAAGGCCTCAAAATGGTTGAAAAAAGCTTTTAGATGAGGTGAGAGGGAAAATGTATAAGCATGTAAAAATTACGCTAAAGCGTGTGAAAATACGTATAAGCGTGGAAGAATGCATATAGGCATAGAACACAGCATGTAAATAGAGTACTAGAGCGTGTGGGTGAATACAAATGCGTTTGAATGGAGGAAAGTAGGAGTCGTTATAGAAGGGTACTGTAGGCCAAGGAATGGGTATGTGGGTGAAAAAATGGCATACTGGCAGAATGAGGAAGCACGTGGGCGTGTAGCCGTTGAAATGGGCGTGAGGGAGGAGGAAAATCGCGTGGGCTGAGATAAGGGCGTGGAGGTGGGGGAAAAGAAAGCACATGTGTGACGTAAAAGCTTATGGACATGGTGGGGCTTAGAGATGAACCAAAGCCTTCGACAGTGTTAATCGCACGGATGGTGAGTTACTGTCGTTATATATCAGAGGACCATATAGAAACAATGAAAAAAACATTTCATATGAATATCAAGGAGGAAAATTACCTAAACAGCCTTCTATGATATACGCGAAAGAATCTTGTTCACATTTTTGTTCTTATTTGGTTGATTGAATCATATCAACAGCTCAAATTCCTGTGAGACAGTCGGATGTATAGTTGAGCTTTGCAAATAAAATAAACTCAAATTGACTTGAGCTTATGGAGGAATGAGAAAACTAGGAGCAATCATCCCTAGACCGCAGGAGTGCATATGATAATTCTCAAAAGTTGGAAGTAAAAAAAAAAAAAAAAAAAAAAAAAAACGATGCTTTTTACATTTTTTTTCCCATCGAAAAAGCTATGATTTGATGAGTCCTTTGAGCATATGGTAGAGTTGTGTTAAAGAATCAGTCACTTTTAGGAAAACAAAATATCAGAACAATATCATCTGTACTCCTCCATGGAAAGAAGTGAACATGCATGGTTAGTCTCGTCTGGAATTTGAATAAGATCATCATCATGTTCCACGTGGACAGAGACCATGGGTTAGACGTTGCAGATGGCATATTGTGATGTCAACACACAACAGGTTTGGTTTCGTATCTGACTGAGTTTCCTGTCTGTTGATATTCGTGGTAAATCGCATGCTGTGAATAGGTAAATGGAGGTTTAAGAATCTCATAATGTTTTGTGAACCACATCCAAGTTCATTTGGTGGATCCCGTTGGATCTGAAGCACATTGGCTTGCAATATATATATATATATTTTTTTTTTTGAGAGAGGAAATTTTAAGTGCCATTAGTTCTTTTGAGATATATGATTACAGGTTCTTCATTCATGTATTCCAAGGAACAGAATCCTCTCGACGAAGCGATGGCAGGTTACGGTCTTCAGGCTCAAGTGGACAAGAGACCTTAAGCTGTCAAGGGCGAATTTGGATTCAGGCATCCCTCATTTGAACTTCGAATTCTTCGTGATTTTTATCACCTTCGCACCACCGGGTATCATCGCTATGATACATGTAAGGGGGGGAAGAAAGTTTAAAAGATCCATACATTATATATAAAAAATAAAATAAATATAAAAAAGGAAGAAAACTTACCTTTGAGGTATGCTGCCGGCGGGCCTGGGCGGTCCTTGTGTAGGTGAAGATTTGGGTGTTTGACCTGAGGTTCTGAGTAGAATTATAGTGTCAGTAAATCAGCATTAAAACCAAAAGAAATTACTTTCAGAGACGGACGTAGAACTGATCCATATATACATATCGAGACTGTATATTAATTTATCATCATTTCGCATTTGTGCTTATTTCAGATAAATTTACTGGAACTTGGGGTATTATAAAACAGAAGTAGATATGTGTGTGAAGTAAGTATTCCTTATGGAAAGTATACAGCAAGGTAGACAATGACGTGAACACAATGTGACAAATTGGGTAATATACACAGAACAGGACAATTACAAGACAAACAAGACATCGAGTGTTTCTTTTTTTTACAGTGTTAATTTCATTACTCTTTAATAGTTAGTTCATGCAGGGTTCTCTCTAAATTGACAAACATCTACTAATTGGTCATCTAAGAGTTAAGTGTGTTTTGTTAAACATTGAACATTCACAGCCAAGCATTGGCACTTAAATGGTCGAAGGATCTTCTTGTCCGAGAAAGCAGTCTCAAGGAAATAAATAAAAAAAAAAAAGGGCAGAACCACGCGGTCCTGTGCTTAAGACTGCTACCACTGTGGTCACCGCTGATGTAAATGTTAAGAGATTCACGGCAATGGCTGGTGTGGTGGCAGCAGTGGAGGTAGGTATTGTAACACAAAGGTCGGGGTAAAGTGGCGGGTTGGAGTCGGTTCGAGTCTAGATTACGGACAAACATTGCATGCTAACGTGGTTACACTCAGGTCAGAGTCATATTAGTAACAAGCTGTAATCCCATTCCCTCGCGTCGTCAAATCCAAAGTCTTTGTCTTTTCTTTCCTTTGTTGTGCACGTGTGTGTGTGTGCGTCAAACCCAAGCATCTTTTTCCATATGTTCAAGTCTATACCAAAATACATAACTTCGGAAAGCGAAGCTGCGCTCAAGGTATAAATTTTCGTAGTTGGAAATGTCAGTGTCCATATATTTTTTTCATTCAATAGGCTTCTGTCTTTTCTTCTTTTTTCAAAGGTCGAAGCTTGATGATTTACGTTTGCCATCGGCAAAGAAGACATGCTGAAGGTGCAGGGCATAAAGAGAAAGCGAAAAAGGGTAAAATGGCGAAGTCGTTCTTGCAGCTGGCTGGATGTTAATCGTTGTCGACGTTTTTAGCCTTCATGGCGTGGAAGCGATGTCTTTTTCCTCAGGCGATTAGCAGGAGAAGGATAGAGGTAGGAAGAGGGATCATGTCGGGAGGCTGGGGAAGAAAGATGGGGAAAGATTGAGATCAGGTGCCTTCATGCTTTTACCGGTTTCAAGATTCATCTCTCCCGTCAACGAATAGGGCAAGGAAGAGAGATTGGTCAGGAGATTGGGAGAGAGCAGGCATAGATCTTCATGCTACAAAGTGCTTAAAGTTCCTTCTCTGTCAACCCAGAGAGAAACCATGGAGAAAGGAAAAGAAATAATGTCAAAAGACTGGTTGAGAGACAAGAGATGGCAGAAAACTTAGTATTGCTGTAGATTTCAAATCCTTCTCTGTAGTCAAGAGGGAAGTCAAATATATCATGTCAGGAGGCTAAGAGATGTAGGGCAGGCAGCACCCTTCACGCTACATGGGTCTCCAATTCAGATAAGAAATGACAGAGTGAAGAAGAGATTATGTCACGTAACTTGGGGAGAGACAAAGTAAGTAGAAGCCCTGACCTGGCTTCTAGTTCCTTCTCGGTCAGTCCGGAGAGAAAATACTGAGGAAAAGGAAGAGAATGGTGTCTGAGCTAGTGATGATGGTGGTTGAATGAGGATGGGGAGTGAAAGGAGGGGGGATTTGGGTACTAAATACATTATAGCATACCTTGAAGATGAACCTCTAGAAGAGGAGGAAGGAGAACGGGCTTTGGACGAAGAAGAGGAAAAGGATGTGGTCAAGGGTGGGCTAGAAATTCGGGAATTGGGAATGGATATAGCAGAGGTGCGGGCTGTTTTGATGACCTCCGATTGATGGCTCGCTTGACTCTGAGTCCTCTGGGAAACAGAGGTGCCGCCCCGGGAAGACGAAGTTCGCGACTTTGCCCTTGAGTCGGATGTGGACTGCTGGGCCTTGCGCAAGGCCTGCGAACTCTGACTACCAGAGGAGGCAGAGTTGATTCGAGAGCGGGAGGTTTGGGAGTTGGAGGATTGTATGGATGCAAAGTCTTTGTCGGTAAGTTCACGGAAGATTTCGGTTAGACTTCCCCTGCGAAGGACAACAAGATTGTCAGTGAGTGCCGTCCAGTGGTGGCACCATGCAGTCGGTCAGCAGCAGTGTGGCGTCACGGAGCTCAAATCTGAGTCTTCGTGACATCACACCGCCTACTTCCACATACCGACCACAAGCCAAACGCAACACCCGCATGCACTTGACTATTTTTTTTTCTTTCTTTTTTTTCTTATGATGGTCTAACTTATTCGTGACATCTTGCATGCAAATACCAAAGACGATGCACGTTTCTTTTGGAGGTATCAGAATGAAAAACGCCCTACAAAGAGTTAACGAGAGCTGAAGGATCCATGCATTCGGCTTCCGACTTCCAAGTAGCATCGGGCGACAGAAGTCATTCCTTCGCAAACTGGTGTTTTGCAAATGACTAAGACATCTCTATCTATTAATCTTAGCTGATGCTTTATATGCATGCTTCATTCATTGCTAAAAGTTAAGAATATATCTCTTCAGTCTTGGGTGTTCCTTCAGGCAGAACGCTTTCAGAAAAAAGTGAATGTCGTTTAAGATGGTTATAGCCATACAAATGGCACCCAAGACTGAAGATTAAAACAAGGAAAGTGGCTGGAAACCTTGAGGGAGTTGATGATGAAACCCTTCTGCTGGTGGCTGCTGGCGAAGACGAGAGGAATGAGGAGGAGGGGAAGGCGCTAGAGGAAGTAGGTCTGGAGGAGGAGGAGGTGGATCCCCTTTGAGAGGAAGTTTGCGATGAAGAAGTCTGTCGTGCTGACTGCCGAACTTGGGAGGAACGCAAGGCGGAAGAGGGGGAGACGCTGGTATGGGAGGCGAAGGAGGAGGAGGAAGTGGATGGGGATGAGACTCTTGCACCTCCACGATTTCTTGGAGAGATGCGCACTTGGTGGCTCTGTTCTTGCTGGACCGGTACCCGGATCCTAGAGGAGAGGGTAAACTCAAATCCGGGTAGCGACTATCTCGCCGTCAGCTGTCGAAGTGAAACCTATCGCGTCACACTGGTATTTACATGGGATGCTGGCTGCTCAGACGACAGGTTGCTCACGTGCTAGACCAGTGATTTTCAACCTGTTTGTTTATTCAATTATATTATTTTAAATTTTAAAGGTTTTTCACTTTGTTTCAGGAATGATATTCTATTTCTTATGCACTATTCTTTGACACCAGGTTTTTGGTTTTCCGATCGGGTACCTACTCGAAGTATACTGCAGGCTCTAAGACATATCTTTTACAAAGGATGTAACTCCATTGGTGTTTGGTGGCGTTGTAGAGCCATTCATGAATTTAAATTATTTTCCATAAGCAATGATCAAAATATGAAAATATTTGGCACCAGCCAATAGCAGGGAAAGTGATATCCCAGGGTACCTAGATTATACGGTTGAAAAACACTGTTCTAGTCCCCTTCTTCTGAGACCTTTTCAAGTACTGAAAGACAAATATCCCAACCAAAGTCAGCCCTGAAGAAGAGGAGGTGGCATTACTCTGGATAAGAGGGTTCTGTCCTCTGAACAACCAGGCCTTTTCTCGACCTCAAGCATGCAGCTCTTCCCAGCGTGTATTGACGTACCATGAGTTTACAAAATCTACGTTTTGTACAGAACATCTTCATATCATGACATCTCAGTTTATTGACAGCTTTGATTGAAACAAATGGGACAACTCTGGAGGGAAAGTTAATTTAAGATATTTTCTTTAAGTGAATTGAGACAAATATTGCAAATATTCTAACTTAAAACGAACTTGAGGGTATTGAAAATATTAATGAAGGGGAAATACTAAGAGGGGAAGGGCATGTCATAAAGCCACTAAGCAATAAATCATATCAGCGGATAGAAAATTCAGGAATTTATTAGAAGGGAAATAGCTGAAGTTGAGGGATTGAAAAAAAAAACCTTTGTTGGAGGGTGGGGGATGCATAATGGACGGAGGGTGTGGAAGAGGGAGGGAGCATCTCAAAAGGAAACCAAAGGAGGGGAATCGTCACTTGGAGAGAAAAAAAAAAAAAAAAGAGGGGAGAGAAAAATAAATGACACAACATTCTTCTGTTACAGGGAAGGGTAGAGGTGTCATGCCAAGATCTGCATCTTCACTACCGTTTCCATTCCGCAAACTATCACACCTTACATAACACCACCGTAGCAGAACTATGGGCATTCAGGGGTCTATACAAGGCAACATTAATGAGGAATAGGGTACAGCGAAATGTACATAGCATGACGTTGGGTAGAGCAGGAAGTTCGGAGGTGGTTTGGGAGAGCATATACAGTACAGTAATCCACATGCGCTGGCTGTTACAGTACGAGTCTGTTATCCCATTGTACATTGGTGTGTTATCTTTTAGGCCACCAAAGCATCTATGCACCAGGAATCAGTCGACGAGGGGATTACACCACCAGTAAAGAACTCTTAAGAAGCCGCCAGGAGGGTTTCTTTCTTCTATAGGAGCTCTTGGTGGACTTGACCAGAGCATACCTGACGGGGACTGGCCTCAGTCGAGGAACGCTGCTTGTACCGGCGGATGTGGTCCTCGGAGTAGTAGTTGTAGCAGTAGTAGTAGTGGTGGTGGTGGTGGTGGTGGTTGGGGCTGTGGTTGTAGTGCTCGTTTGAGGATGAGAAGTGGGTGGGATTGTTTGGTTGTTGGTGAAGGTGGTTGGGATGGTGCGAGGTGTTGTAGTTGGGGTGAAAGGTGGGTACGTCTCGAACTCCGGCACCTCGGTGGTGCTATAGTCGATCTCCTCCTCTCTATAGTTCAACAAAGACATGGCGTCAGTACTCTTGGTTTACCAGTAAATCATAATCTAGACTTAATTACTACTCTACATATCTTTTCAATACTGCTTGAATGTGTGTTCGTAGATGCTCATGCATTACACAAACATCCGTGATGTGAAGTGTGTGAACTGGTGAATTCCATAGTTAGTAAGCAGAACCTCGTCTGCAGGAAGTGTTTTACTGGGATGATCTGCATCCATGTTAAGGACTAGACGCCGCGAGGGAGGAGGGCTTCACAAGTATACAAAAGGAGGGAATAAAAATTTACTTGTTGGAATCTTCAAATCTAGACTGAATGACTACAATTCTGGAGTGGAAACTTGTTTCTATTGCCAAGACTCTTCAGAACACAGAGCTTCTGATCTGTTCTTGAAAAAAAAGAGCAAAAATCAAGGGGAATGCTTTAGCCTAAACCTCTTTGGCTTGACATTGGTCTTCCACGTAGTAACAGCTGCCTGAAAAATGACAGTACTTGGCAATACTGCATGTGACCTTACCATTTAGACTCACCATACTTCCTCGCCATAACACCCGACATTAAGAAACACGTAGATTCTTCAAAAGGTTGGTTGACCTCACAACAGTGCAGGTTGGAGGGGTGGTAGGCAATTTTACACACAAAATATCAAAATAAAATCTTATCCATATATTTCCCTCTCTTGATGACCTTGTGGTTACATCAATAGGACTACACTACAGAAGTTAGAAATGGGGGCTAAGTATTTTTTTTTTTTTTTTTTTTATCAGAATGAAGTGACTTACCTGTCGAATGATTCTGCTTGTACGGTGGGTTTCGCTGTTGTTGCGGGAGCGACATCAATGTAATCTGTAGCGACATCTCTACGTTACAGAAGTTTATCAATGAATGTCTCCTAACTTTGTCTCCCATCTAGGAAGATTCTAGGTGTATATCTAGTCTTCTTGACAATTATCAGGCTATTTGTTACCTGCTACTAAAAACGTTCCCGTAAATGCTAATAATAGTAAAGGTTTATAATATTTCAATATAATTTTGCTTGATCTTAAGTAATTAAATGATAGACTACTCATACTTTTACAACGCATTCAAGAATTGTGAATGTATGTAAGGTTAAGTGTGGAAATGAAGGATACAGTAAAATGAATCAGTATTATTATTAAAGGATGTGACCATGAATCATAGCAAAGAGAGTTGACATGCCTATACTCTTATGAAAGCATTATGCAACATTAGAGGACATAAGGAAATAATTATCTAAAACCACTCTTTCCTTTACCTATTCTGTAATTATTCATTCATATCAAAATACATCTAGAATAATGATAGTTTATACTGCTATTAAATATGATCACGCATCAAAATCTTGAGAACAAACAGGATGTAGCATACACATTGACCCTTTAATATGTAGTGGCTGAGTTAAATAATTTTGTGTTGCGTTAAGTAAAAACACGATACTTAAATATCCAAAAGATAAAAAAAAAAAAAAAATCCACAAGCATTCTTGCAGTTGCAGTCAACTTAGTGACAAATGCTAGTGCAACAAGTGTGTAACAGAAAAAAAAATACATTCTGCTAAACGTAAGTAAAAGAGAAAGGAAACTTCTTAAATCCACTTACCGTCGTAAACAAATTCGTCGTAGTAATACAGGTAATCTGCGTCAGTGTAGTTGAACGAATCACCGTAGAACGGGTCGAGGACGGCGGGAACTGTGGCAGGAGGAGCCTGGGTGGTGCTTCCTAAGGCGATACTGAAGCGGGAGGGGTTGGAAGAGGGAGTGGGTTTAGGGGTGGGTGGGCGACGATTCTCGGCTCTTGGGGGGCTGGAAGGAGGTAATACATTTTGTCAGTTGAGATTATAATGTTTTCAAGTTGAAACTCTTGATTTAAAACTAGATCTCTGATCGACTACATGAGAACTTATCAAGTTATTTATGCATATTTGGCACACATTTGTAATGAAATGAATATCTCAAACTTAAGAGAGCTAACTATGTTTTTATGGTCAACACAAAGGATAGCTATCATAGCAAATTCTTACGCCTTTTTTGAGCTTTATATAGGAAACAGCACATGCACAACTCATATGGTGATATCCTGCAATTAAAGTTTTGTGGTTAGTGCCCCATTCCTCCACCAAGAACATGCGTGGCAACACTGCTCAAGTCTGAATAGGAACTCCGCGTGTAGGACAGTGAACCGTCGTAAGTCTAAAGTCGCGGGATGCAAACAAACATTCTGTATCAGCTTAGAAATGAAAGGTCATAATGACACAGATTTGTTTCCCTCAGTGTTTTTTTTTTCACAGAATCCGGCATGAAGTCAGGAGAGACTACTGACAGCAGAGGAGCAGTGTTGCGGGACTGATTAAAAAAAAATACCTTTCTGGTCGACGAAGAAGGTCTGCTGTAGTAGGGGTCACTTTGGCAAGGGAAGTGTCAGGATCAGGGCGTTCTGGGATCCTTGATAGTTCGGGATGTCGAATAGTACCTGGGGCAACGGGTCGTCGAGGGTCATAGGTTAGGGGATAAACAGGGAAAGATGGTAATGTAGTCTTCGCCGTGGTGCGTGGACTAGTCTGTTGAACGATGGGTTTCCGGGTAGATGGGGTGGTTTGGGGAGCTTTTGTGATGGATTTGGTTGTCAGTTTAGTTGTGGTTGTCGTTGGTTCTGTTGTTGAACGAGGTGGAAGACGTACAGGGGAAGAAGGCTTTCGGGTTGATGGTTGAGAGGGACGTGGGGGCTGAGGAGGAGCGGTAGGTACTGGAGTAGGGATGCTGTTGGGTCTCGGGGAGAAGAATGCAGGCCGTGGGGTAGAGAAGTGAGGTCGTTTATGGGGTCTCAGGGTAGTAGGGAGTATAGAGCGTTGGTCAAAAGTGGTCTCAGGTCCCTCAGATATACTAGGCAGAGGAGCGAGTGCATTATGAACAGGTGTCTTTGGAGTAATGCCTTGCTGCCTGGGAAACGAGTCTCCACCAGAGGATGAGAAAGTGGGGGAAGGAGGAGAGAAGCGATGAGCATTGTTTGGTGGGAAGTGTCTAGGAGGTTCTGTTACATGTGTCTGTGGGTAAGGATGTGTTATAAATGGGTTGCTTCTTATTGTGGTTTGAGGTGCTTGGGTGGTGGGGGTGTAAGGG
>NC_134789.1:51176255-51178755 GCF_046742065.1 Oratosquilla oratoria
CACACACACACCCCCAACTCCCCGCCCACGAGAGTTGGAGTAGCACCCCTCAGCGCTGCGATACTGATATTATTTCAGCCCCGGGCGAGAGTCGAACCCGGACCTCCGTAGTGGCAGGCCAGAGCTCTAACCACAGCGCCATGAGAGGTGTACATATGTATGTATATATGATTGATAAGTCACAAGACTAGACAATATATAGCTTACATATACTGTACATAGGAGGACAGACAAGGTATTATGTTGTTGTGTATAAGAATACATTACTAGTGCATTTTTGGGAACAAAAATTAAGTAATATGAACATTTTGAAAACCTCTGAAGAGTATTCAGGAATTTAGGTATTAGTTGGGGAAGTGAGAGGACGGAGAGAATATTGTTTACAGAAATTCTATTTGTTATAAGTTGGCATCATGTGTCGGCTTGTGACGTCATCACTGTCATTTCAATTTTACAGGTTTTAAAGAATCAGAGATTTCTTTAGTTTCATTTTGTAGGTTTGCAGATGCTTTACTCTAAGGTTATGTTAATTAGATTTTTTTTTCTAAGCCCAGATACACCTTCAAAAATCATGCATAAAAATCGAAGAAGGTTAGTAATTGTTTATATTACCGAAGAGATACTTCTGAAGTTTATAACACATCACTTTAGTGATGATTTCATAACAAAGAGATCGAATGTCGGAGCTGAAATTAAAAAAGAAGTAACATTTCATCTTAGAATTAAGAAAAAATATTAATCATTATGAGAAGCATACGTATTAACAGTATAGTTTATCGTTAAGTTTCCTATGAATTTCAGAAATATTGCTCAGGTTGTAGCAAGAATGACATTTTAAATTTGTCGTTCAACGTCATTTATATAATCAAGACTTATTCTCATATTCTATTTTTTGATCCGCATAGATATGTACATTCTCTCTCCTCGTGATGGAGAGGATGTGCTTGGCATGCAAGTAAAAAATACAATAATAAAATTAGTAGTAATAAAAGCACATAACACCTTAAACATCCCGAGCTATAAGAGAGAAAAAGAAGATTTATTTTTTATGAAAACGAGAAGAATTTGTCATTCAAGTCATCATCAAAGGTATTCTAAACATGGTTATCTACGCTTACTATTCATATATACAATGATACATGCGTTGTAATTCTACTACGAATATGTACATACCAAAATACTTTATGTACATATGCCCTCATCTACATATACATTTACATGTATGTAAGCATACATGGATTCTTCTTAGCTCACCATGACATACAACTATACAAACATGCATTTTGAAAGCATGCAGACCTAAAACATACATTTAGGTATACACATGCACATATACATATCTACACACATCCCAACATGTACACATACGCCCAACCACCCTGAAGTACATGAGCAAACGGATATTCATGTAACCATGAACGAATGAGCGTGCATGTACTTGAGTGAGTGTTCCCATACATATGCGACCAAATGTTAGATAGAACCAGTTATATCTACTGAAGAAAGAAAGACTGCCTTGGGCAAACTACGGAGGCAGACAGCTTGGTAAGTGAAAGACTGTTTCAACACAAGCCACGGCCTTGTTGCCGACCACTCCCTTGGCTTCAGCAAGACCAGGTCAGCGGGCAGAGACTCTAAGATCGAACAAGCTTGGGCACACTAGGGCGACCTAGATCCGATGTTAGAATGAAAGTCTTGATCTGTAAGAGGAGGGGACGATGGAGGAGGACGTGGGGGAAGGAAAGAGAGGAATAAGAACGGGATGATAAGAAGGAAGAGCAGGATGAGGAGGAAGAGGAGGATGAGGAGGAACAACAGCAGCAGAAAAAGGAGGAAGAGAAGGAAGGTATGGAAGAGAAGACAGAGTTATGCAAAGAAAAAAGAGGAGGAAGAAAGTAGGAGGTGGAGGGGGTGAAGAGTGAGAGGAGAAAGAGGAGAGGAAAGAAAGGGAGGAATATAAGACAAGCATAGAATATAAAGATAAGAGAAGGGGAAGAAGGGGAGGAAAAGTAAGAGGAGGAGGAGGAGAAATAGTTGATGGAGTACGACAAGAAGGAAAAATAATACCAGGAGGAGGCGGAAGAGGAGGAAAGTGTAAAGGAGGAAGAGGACGGGGAGGACCAAGACAAAGAGGAAGAGGAGGAAAATGGAACAGTAAGGAAGAAGAGGCGATATGGAAGGAAGAGGAACGAGAATGAAGATGAGTTGGAGAAGGAGGGAAAAGAAAGACAGAAATAAGAGACGAGAGAAAGGTCTGAAAGAAGTACTAAGAAGAGAAACATGGAGAGTAGTAATAATAGTAGTAGTTGTAGGATAAGGAAGAGGAAGAGGAGGAGGGGGGAAGAGGGAAATGATAAAGAGGAATATTAGAAAGGAATACAAAGCAGAAGGAATAGAATGAAGAGAAAGAGAGGAAATAGAAGGAGGAGGAGGGAGGGGAGGAAGAAAATGGTGAGCAACAGGAGGAGGAACAATGAGAAGACTTCTGGGAGCTCTTGGT
>NC_134789.1:51206255-51208755 GCF_046742065.1 Oratosquilla oratoria
CAAAAGTCTTTCGAATATTCGAAGTCTTTCTAGCCGATCACGAACTTTTCTGAAATTCGAACCGACCGCTTGATCTCGAAGTCCTTCCAACCGACTGGTAGGAGTCGTTGACCGTTGTAGGTGGGAACCAACTCCAATCGAGTGGCGTCCTGCCCCAGGGTTGTCCCTCCCTCCTTCTCCCCCCTTCTCCCTCCTTCTCCCTCCTTCTCCCTCCTTCTCCCTCCGTACCCTCCCTCTCACCTTCTTCTCCCTTACTTCCCTCTCCCTCCACCTCTTTCGTCCTTGATTCTGTGCAGAAGTCACTGACCCTCATGCACACTCTCCATATTTGGAAAGTCATGAATGCCTCATGGAAAATTTTACTGACTTTATTCTGGCTATCACCAATTAAGTGAAATTCAGTTACAGAAAAGTCATGTGACTTAATAGGGTGATTCATAACACCCGAATGAATATTTCGAAATATTACAAAAACAAATTTGGTTCCAAGATAAAATTGTGACCCATGAAAGATCTGCAGCATTCACAATATTATGATAAACAGGCTCAACATCTTTTGATCTAAATAATAAATTCCACTGTAGCAAAAAATATATATATTTAGATAATAGAAAAAATGGCTAGTCACAAAAAAAGAAAAAAAAATGGGTCTTGCTGTTTTGTTCACAGAGAAATTTATAATTCCTTCTCTAGAGCCTCCGATAGATCAGAAACTATTATCTTCTCGTAAAAATGATACTCAAGCCATCCTGCTGTAGATGTAGCTTCTAGTCTGTAAGTCAACTCCTCGATCTCTCTTCGAAGATCAGCCTCCAGTCTGTGAAAGTCCCTATACTCCCCGCCAGCAAACCGTTTATACTGAAGACTGTCACAAACAATTTTTAAAGATAACAATGTTATGGACATAGCTAACTTGCCTACTATCAACTGTACAGTCTTAAGTTTATCCCGCATTGCTTATTATCTCGTTATACTAAATTGTTTAATATTTTATTACATGAACTTTTTTATATTCAGTAATTCTCAAATGTGTTTTAATACCTCCTATACAATTTCAGTTCATGTATAATAAACTTCCTGTTTCTCAAGCCTTCACCTTGCAGCCTCCTGTTCGCAAGGTACTTAATCTATTGGAACTCCAAGAATTCCCTGAGCCCTACATCTTTAACATCTTTCGTTGTTGGTACTCCAAACGTTCACACGACAAAACATTTCCAGTATTTTTAGTCTCGGCACAGTCAGTTCCGCAAACAACCAGTTTTCAAACGTCTCAAGGTTCTAAGTTTCCCGTGCGCAGGCTGCTAAACTTACTCCTGGGCTATTGCGGAAAGGGAGTCCGCAACCGTTACATGGACACCCTGAAGCGTGGGACGATAATGACAAAACGATGACGATTCCTTTCGCAATAAGCGTTTGTTTACAAAATCCTTGCCACATGGCGGTGATAACCACAGTCGCTTATTCAGGAGTGACAAAAGCATATCTTATAAAGAGGAAGTGCAAGAGAAGTTGTGAGAGGAGAAACAGAAACAGCACAAACATAATTGAAGACACAAAAAAAAAAAATACTCGAAAGGTATGTGACGTCAACGAAACGGTCACGTATTGGAGTGGTGATGGTTTTCACACATGTAATTGAACGTTACCTTCCTGAAGCTATGATCTTTTTCTACAAGAACAACACACCTGAAAATAGAAGAAAAGAAAACGTTAGTATCATATGACACAGCGACACCCGAACTTAATCTACTGTTTTATGCAGTTGACCATTCTTCTTTCACTGGCATTTTTTTGAACAATATCAATTGAAAAACATATATACATAAACTTCATAGTCTTGAACATGCTCTCAGAAATCATGTGAAGATTTTATGTACTTCCTGCTTTTGGGTCTCTTTTTGTTGTCATCAACCTTTCGGCGTCTTCTATGTTTATTCCAACTCCCGCCAAGCAATTTTACTTAGATAAAGGAAATCCTTACAAATCAAATATTTAAACTTAACATGGTGAGCCCCTTGGATTTGTCTTTGATATATTTATTTTCAGCTGCCACCAGATGCTTCCAGTTAGCTAAGGGAAGCACTTGTAAACGCCAAGAGAAAAGAAAATTTCACTAAGGGTTGTCTACTCAAAATGTTCTCTCAGATCCTCATTAGTTGCTTTTATCTGTCATTACCTCAACAAAACACCTATCAGAATCAATATTATTTTAGCAACATAAAAATCAGATGGAGACTATTGGGTATATAAGGATTTAAAAACAAGAAAAAATTATAATGTTGAATTGAAAATTATAACCTTTTTATTTCCAGAACTAATAAAGATATATAACACTATTTGGTTTCCTCTAGAGTGCCTTTGAATGTCTCTTGGTGTATTTACACTCATGAAGGCTCATAAACACATGTCTTAATGCCTTACACTCAATAAGAATTAGAGTTATAACGAAGATTTATGATCTCACAAGTTGTTTGGAATAGGACGAATGTGTCGAACTAAT
>NC_134789.1:51218755-51223755 GCF_046742065.1 Oratosquilla oratoria
GTATTGCCTGGTATCGAACCTTCTACAAGACTGAAGACTCACGCTCGAGGCGCTTGAGAGATCCATGACCAGTTTTTGCCTCTTGAGAGTCTTCACAATCCTTCGTGTATCCAGGAAAAAACCGTGGTTACACTAACCGGGTGCGTGCAAACCCAATCCTAGTTTGGGGTTTTGTACTGTCCACCAGATCCTAGGCTGGGGCAGTGGGCCCGGTTGTGTTGTTGGTGGTGGTTGTAGTGGTGTTGATGGTGGTAGTTGTGATAGGTGTGGTGGTGGTGGATGTGGTGGTGGTAATGTAAATCAAACTGCCATCAACTTCTCGACCATTAACTTCATCTCCTCTTCGTCATCATCACCATTATCACCCTTTGTGGCGTCACCCTTTGTCACCCTCACTTTTCATGAATCCTTCCTCTACTGTATAACCTCACCCAATGAGGCTCCCACCCTTCATGATGTCAGAAGTCCGCTTCCACAGCACCTGAGATCGTGTTTATTGGTGTCCCATTTACCCACTTGGAATCAATGGTAACATGCGATTGCTTTCGGATCGAGTAGCAACGTGTTCCAGGAGGAGGTGAAAGAGGAAGGGGAAGACGAAGAGAAGGAGGAGTTGGACAAGAACAAGTATGAGGATAAAGAGGAGGAGCAAAAGAAGGGGGTGAAGGAGGAGGTGGAAATGAGGAACAGGATCATGAGGTTAAAGAGGGGGAGGAAGAAGAGGATTTTTTGAGGTGTCACTGTTTATAGAATATGTACTGCTATATATGGTCTCTATTCATTCACTATTACGATGTTCTGTTCTATGTTTCCAAAGTTTCTGAAGCTAGGCTCCTTTCTGTAACAAAATCACTTTATTTACAATGCGTCAAGTGTATGAAACGTGAATGACCAACCATACAATATTAGTTAAAAAAAAATCACAAAATACCAATCATTTCCATTTTTCGTTCACTACTAGACCTTAATCAACACGAGACCTTAGCCCTCTTAGAGTGAATGCTGGTCATTAACTAAAGGTCAAAGAATGAAGCTACTATCCAATTTTTTGGTAGTGAACGCTATTCACTGATAAATGGTTGTTCTATAAACCTAGAAATAATTAGTTCTTGGTTACAAAGCGCACACCCGACATTTAAATGCCATGAGATCGGTTCTTGCAACTCGAGACACTGTGCTACTCTTTGCTGACCCAAAGTAGGCGTCGGAACTTCGACCGTTTTGTACGTACTGTTCGTATATATATATGTATACAAATATCTATGTACATATATAATTGCTTACATATATATAAACATAGATACATATTAATGCATAATACATACATTCATACACACATACATACATACATACATACATACATACATACATACATACATACATACATACATACATACATACATACATACATACATACATACACAAATACACATACACACACATACATACATACATACATACATACATACATACATACATACATACATACATACATACATACATACATACATACATACATACATACATACATACATGCATACATATACACATACATACATACATACATACATACATACATACATACATACATACATACATACATACATACATACATACATACATACATACACATACGTACACATGTATACATAGACACACACAAACAAACAAGCAGACAAACACACTGAATGAAAAAAATACCCCACTTCTTATGGTGTTCTTATCAGTAACATAGTAACAATGAGGTTGACGATGACAGTCTCGGTGGTGATGACAGCAATGAACGTATACTGAATATGTTGTCACGGAATACGAGGAAGTGAAATGTGCACAATTTGTACCACGATGCCTTTACGGTTGGTATCCTTCCGTTCACGTTACTCCTTAATAGGTACGATAGATGGTAAGTAATATATAAAGTTCTCATTATCTGCGAATTATATCTTTACGAAAAACATATAAGTAAGCATATCAATATATATATATATATATATATATATATATATATGTATGTATATATATATGTATATATGTATATATGTATATGTATATATACATATGTATATACATATATATATATATATATATATATATATATACATATGCATGTGTATATGTATATGTATATGTATACATATATGTACATGTATATGTATATGTATATGTATATGTATATATATATATGAATATACAGTATATATAAATATATATATACATATGTTATATATATATATATTATATATATACATATGTTATACATATATATATATACATATATATATATATGTATATATATATATATATATATATATACATATATATATATATATATATATATATATATATATGTATATATATATACGTAAATATATATAGTTGGGTTATTTCAAACATCATTTGCATTCTCCTCTGGCGCTCCTTGTGCCTTTTGACCCCTCCTGTTCTCCCCGTCTCCTCTCCTCTCTGCCCTCTCTCCAATTCTCAACTTATCTTCTCATTCAACATCTCTTGTGGCAATTGCTTTTTCTCACTCTTCTCTTGCGGTAGAAATTGTACGACAGTAAACAAGAAACCTCAGACTGTCTCGTGAGTATTGTACATTTGTCATGATATGCAAAAATAAAATAAGATAAAATCAAATCAAATCAAACAAAACAAAACAAAACAAAACAAAACAAAACAAAACAAAACAAAACAAAACAAAACAAAACAAAACAAAACAAAACAAAACAAAACAAAAATGAAATGAAATGAAATGAAATGAAATGAAATGAAATGAAATGAAATGAAATGAAATGAAAATAAAATAAAATAAAATAAAGTAAAATAAAATATAATAAACTAAACTAAAATAAATAAAATAAAAATAAAATAAAATAAATTACTTTTCTAAGATTCTTCAGGTGGTGATGGGGATGGATGGCGGGAGGGGTGGAAGGAGGGAAGAAGAGGAGATGAGTCTGAGGGGGAAGAGGGGGGAGGGGGGCTATAGAATGGTAAGGGTTAGGTGAGAATAACGCGTGGGAGAGTGGAAAAGGTGAAGGCTTTGAGATGAACTTGGAATTTCCTTACACCTTTCTTCTATTCGTTGCACATTCTCCAATCCTTCAAGTGTCTGTATCTCTGTATGCTCTCTGTCTTTGCCTCAGTCTCTCTCTCTCTCTCTCTCTCTCTCTCTTACAAAGGATTTACAAAGGCAAAGCATGCCGACACTTAAGTCGATTTTCGTATGATTTATCTATCTATCTATCTATCTATCTATCTCTATCTATCTATCTATCTATCTATCTATCTCTCTTTTAATTGATTTATATTATTATTTCCTTTCTTAATTTACATAGATTTTCCAATCTTCTAATAAATCCCACTTACATTATTAATTTTCTTCCAACTTCGTTTTCCAATATAATCTATTTCTCATCTATTTCCTTCATAAAAACAACTTGTTCTATTACTATTCTCATAGAATTTTTACCTTTTTTCACACAAGAAATGTCATATTAAAATTATTTTAATAACGTAACCAACCTCTTTTTTCTCTTTATTCTATTCTGTGCTTATGTAGGCCAAAGCATTATAACTACAACAATTCCATGAATATTATCTATTAGTCATAAGTATGATAACCTTGTAATGACACGAATCATTTTTGTGAATCTGTGTGATTTGTATCGAATCATGTCAGTGGCACCTGACAATTACCTTGACACAGATGAGCATTCGGGGATTAGAAGAGATTTATCATACATTAATCTTGTCGAGTCACCTCTAAACTTCTCAACCATTCCCATCACATATTCTCATTGAGATAACCATACAAAATACAGATGGAAAAATCTAGTCTTCTTTATTTATTTTTATTCTATCTTAATTAATAAGATAATCGTCTAAGAGTAAATGAAGTAATGAGGATATTCCATCTAATCATTACAGACAAAAACTTAAAACAAATTTCTATGGCTTTGTTAACAAGACTTCACAGCCGTACAAAATGATCCAATTGTTTACTCATTTCTTGTTGTCATCAGACAGATAACTTTCTCTTCATTTCACTTATTCTATTCATCATGCCAGTGAAGCATAATTCTTTTCGCCAGTAGAAGACTATATTCAGATGGGGTAAACAACAATAGTTTAAATTGTTCCAATATATATATGTATGTATGTATGCACACACACACAAATACATACACACACACACACACCACACACACACGCACACACACTGGCGTGCATGCTTATGATAATCCATAACGACGTTTCAGTCACGCAGACCTAATTCCGGGTTCCCATAGCGTTCCGTTTTGCAACCTTTGTGCAGATCATTTATTCTTTTTTTTCGGAACCTTGACACTAAAACCTTACTACCCCATTCAAACGGCCCCACAGCACCTTCATCATCTCTTTACATCTTTCTCTCAATTTCTCTAACGCGTCGTTGTTTTGAAATTTCGCAAATTTATGCCGAGGCGTTACGGTTCTTGCGCAACATGAAGCATCGTTCACGCCTTGATGGAATGTTTATGAAACAGTGTTGCTTTGTTTGCGGCGTGTTTAGAAAATTGTTCGTCTTCGATCATGTCTCGTACCAGTCCAGAAACAACGTTTGGTAATTACTCCTGGGCAACGTATTTACATATATGTATATACAAGTATGAGTTTGGTTGATACATATTCTTAAATTTCGTATACGTCAAGACACTATGAAACGTTTTGTGAATAAGTGTTCTCCATATTTTGTTACAAATCACCTCATGAAACCCTAGTGATGGTGTTTATTCCTAATATATTCATATGTCTGACTCCAGACGATGTCTGTCTTTTATGAGTAAATTCTATGTTTTAATGGGGCGAAAATGGGCTACATTTTGAGAAAGCTGTTGACGCTTTACCTTGTTCTTTGCAGCTCCTCCTTTGGGACGCTGTCACTCGAAGCAGAAACGCCTCGATGCTCAGAGCCCCACCCAAGAGTCGTTCATCAAAATCGAAGCCTTTCCTTT
>NC_134789.1:51238755-51241255 GCF_046742065.1 Oratosquilla oratoria
CAGAACTAAGCACTCTACTGGAGACATCTTTGACTTTGTATGCACACCAATATATATATATATATATATATATATATATATATATATATATATATATATATATATATATATATATATATATACATATATATGTATATATATATAAATATATATACAGTATATGTATATATATATATATATATATATATAGATAGAGAGATAGATAGATAGATAGATAGATAGATAGATAGATAGATAGATAGATAGATAGATGGATGAATAGGTAGATAGATAGAGAGATAGATAGATAGATATATATTCATCAACCACAATTCACTTTAATTCTAAGACATCAACATCAAAAACCTCGAGGAGGCATACATGCAGAAATTGAAACGTGATACAGCCAAGGACTCGAACTTCCGCTAGCACGTGACAAGTGAGAGTGATGTTTCAATTTCTGCATGTATGTCTCCTAGAGGTTCTCGATGTTGATGGTTTAGAATTAAAGTGAATTGTGGTTGATAAATGTAAATTTGTTCACTGGGACTCATTCAGGGTTGTACACACACACCCACCCACCCATATATATATATATATATATATATATCTATATATATATATATATATATATATATATATATATACACACATATATATATATATATATATTTTTTTTTATGGGAGAAAGTATACGCTGGACTCGACGTTCGTCAATATATATACAGTATATATATATATATATATATTATATATATATATATCTGTATATATATATATATATATATATATATATTTATATATACCCCTCTTGCCCTTAAAATTGTGACTATAATTTGTACTCACATTCGCAAGGAAATCAGCGTACACAATGTACAGTGTACTTCATGTTTTGTTCCTATTGTGAGAAGGAAATTGATGTTGACAGGTTTGATGCATTTATCAGATAAATCCTATAATCCATCATGTGCACTCACCTGCAGGTCATGGCGCCTTCATGGACTCGAGAGGCTCCGTTGTGGAGCAGTGGTATCATTTTCACATCATAGGAAGATGAAATAAGTGAATGGAAACGTGACCCACTGACCGTGGGGGGTGGGAGGAGGGAGAGGGAGGGGGGTAGTATACATGCACCCCGACTCGGGTGACGGGGGAGGCGGGAGCGCATTAAAGCTAATTATAGTTTTCATGACTTCAGAATTGTTCTTTTTTTTATCTTTAATCATAACAATTTAGGCAATACTTCGTTCGATTCATTTTTCATATAATTCCTTTTTCACCCAACTTTGGAACATTTCAGTTATATTTCATAAAGCCTAGTGAAAGTCATTTTGATACAATCTTGACTCAAAATTTGTTACTTTAGGTCGTGACTTTTTGGTTGATATTTGCTTTCGAGTAAAGAATAGAATCAAAATGTATCAAATGTTTCTTGCATCATATATCATTTTTATAGCGGGAGCTAAGAACACTGACATATTTTACCCGTAACTGAAATAATTGCTGAAACCAATTATCTCTTTGGTGGTATTAGGGTTCTATCAAATTCATTTATTTATTCATTTGCCTATTGAGATAGTGCATAAACTCCGATATAGCTGGGCTCAATGTGGGCATAATTTGAACAATTGAACAATAGAGATGATCCTGGCATGATTCATTATTCCATTCTGTTTAATGAAAGATACTAACATTACTTTCAGTCGTGGTAGCTCACATCGATCTATCTCCTTGTCAACGGTACAGTCTCTGTACCCTTCTTTAGGAGTGGGATTATGAATAAATTTCTAGTTATTCCTATTAATATATAGATGACCTTCTTCGGTTTCTGGGCTTATTTAACCGAGCCAAATCACCTGTAGTTGGGCAGAATAAAATCTTTAAAGGTTTGACCAAACTATAAGCGGCTTATAATACATTTAGTGCCGTCTACTGTAAAGACTCATATTTCAGGAGTATTCCAAAAATGTGTGTCTACATATAATCTATTTTCAATGCTGATAGATGGTTCCACTTAGGTCTTCAAAGTCCACTCTGGGGTAAGAATTTTAATGATGTATTCTATTTATTTATCTGTTCATTTACTTATCTATTTGTTTGATTAATTATCAGTTTATATGTTTATCTCTTTGCATTTACTTATTAATTTGTTTACATATTGATCTATTTATTTGTTCATTTATTCTTATATATCTTTTTATTTGCTTATTTACATATTTGTTTTTATCTATTTTGTAATTTTATGTCTTTATTTATTCATTTATTTATCTATTCATTAATACATTCATTCGTTCATTTATCTGTTGTTGTTTTTTTTCATCCGTAACGTAATTTGATTTTGCTTAAAGAAATAACGTTTGATCGAAGAATTGAGGGAGTCAGATCAAATCTCTTTGGGCTCAAGAGAAGATTACGGTCAGTTGACGAAACATTTTGAAATCTTGTCTTGGGTGACTGGAATTCTGCGCTCGAAATTCGAAGATCAGAGGTTTGGTTTCCAGGATCTTGAAATCTGTGCGTT
>NC_134789.1:51243755-51246255 GCF_046742065.1 Oratosquilla oratoria
TGGCACCTTCAACAATAACCCCCCCCCCCCTCAGTGGAGATACAATATCAACTTAATTCTGCAGATGGGGGAGAGCCACTAGCTATCGGCCGGTAAAAAAAAAATAATAAATAAATAAATAAACAAAAAAATTATAAAGAAAAAACACTGGCTGACAGCTGGTTAAGACTACGGCAATAGTCGACCTTGGAGGACCGGATGTGATGTTGACGTCACGACACACACACACACACACACACAAAAAAAAAAAAAAAAAAATCTTTGTGAGTGGGTGGGTGGAAGACGAGATGATCATGAGTGTGGGGATGAAATATGGTTAACCCACAATACATGAGAAGAATTCATCGAGGGAGGTTGAGATGACTCCAGATCAGAGGGTTACCAAGTAGAGCTTCGTAGTATCTTCTTTAGAAGTTTAGTTTTGGCTGACGCTAAGTGATTTTATCCATCTTAGAGGGACAACCTCAAGGAATAAGTAGATTTAACTTACAGATGATATTGTGGCTATCCTAGGCTATTTCTGATAATTACACTTGTTTCATGATTGCTAACTTCTTAGAAAAATTTCTCTCTGAAAGAATTTCGAGTTTAAGATCGGAGAACCATGCGATGTTGAGGAATCCATGCTGATTTATTCATTTATTTATTCAAATTATTATTTATCTTTTACGTAAGACTTTTGACTCGTTCTTTACAGATTCAGTCAGCCACCGGTAAGTGATTTTATTCACCTAAGGAAACCATTCCACCATCTGTGTTGCGAACCATCTGGCTTAATCCTTTTATTCCATCATGGCAACCAACGAACAATTCTTTCCGGATGAATAACGGTTAATTTGTCGTCTATGTCGTTATCTCTGTCTATTTTTAGCTCTCACTTTATCTCAAGCCTCGTTCACTTCTTCTTCTCCACGGCAATCAACTTTCAACTCTCAAGTGACTTTTCGCGGGTTCTAACCCTGATGTCTTTCCACATATCCTTTTGTTGTCCTTCAAAAGAAAGAAGGATGACGAAGTCTTCTCTAACTGTGACGTCATGTCTATGACGTCATATGTGTTACGTCAAGTGGGTGACGTCATATGTGTTACGTCAAGTGGATGACGTCATGACTGTAATGACGCGTGGGGTGTCACTATTCTTTGGTGACGTCGTGTTAGTGATACCAAGCTGATTGAAAGAAACATATTTCAGTTCGAACCTATAGGACTGAGTTGGTTGAGCATTTTAACAATATACTGTAAGGTCATTCCCTTTTTTTTTTTTTTTTTTTGTATTTTATTTTTGGATGTGTGACTGAGAAATATCTTGTCAGAATATTTTGCTACTGCAATATATTCAGTTCATTGTACATGTAACACCTTAGGAAAAGACTACCAAAAGGAGTCCGTATATTTTCTTAATTTTTCCTTACCTTTTTCCTTTATTTCTTATTCTATTAAATGTATGTTCATTGATCTTCTGATACGAGGTTGTTTACTTCAACTGAATGAAAAACTCTGTCGAAAGTCGAAATGGGACGCCAGTAGATTACCGAGAGAAGTTTTGATTCTGTGACGGTCCAAGGCTTTTCTGAATTGAATAGAACCTTCAGATCACAATAAAAAAGTTAAACATACGCGTCTTCAATAGCTCTCTCTCTCTCTCTCTCTCTCTCTCTCTCTCTCTCTCTCTCTCTCTCTCTCTCTCTCTCTCTCTCTCTCTCTCTCTCTCTCCCTCTCTCTCTGTGTGTGTGTGTGTGTGTGTGTGTGTGTGTGTGTGTGTGTGTGTGTGTGTGTGTGTGTGTGTGTGTGTGTGTGTGTGTGTGTGTGTGTGTTTGTGTGTGTGTGTGTGTGTGTGTGTGTGTGTGTGTGTGTGTGTGTGTGTGTGTGTGTGTGTGTGTGTGTGTGTGTGTGTGTGCGCGCGCGCGTCTATCTATCTCTCTTTTCTCTTTCTTCCCCATCATTTGCTTTCTCTCTTTTCTTGTATTCCCTTTCTCTACCATTCGTTTTCCAATACATATCTTCATTTCTTCTATCTTACCTGTTTTTCTGTACTTTTATTCTATTCACAATATTTTTTTCATTTTCATTTATGCTACTTGGCGTGCTTAACCACGCAATCTCGACCATCAAACTGAGATTTTGTAAGCACCGAAATCATTTTTGTTGTTGTCTTCAGTAGATCTTTACTGCTAACTGTACTGCCACTCGACTTCCCCACGTTTCCTGTGGTTTATGTGCTTGATAGTTACATCATAATATGCCCCCGTTAGAGCCAGCAAGGTTGAAGGATTTGTAAGCAGTTAGACCTCGTATTTTATGGACCTTGATAAAGCATTTGAGCACATGAGCAAAAACCTTGAATTTTGTATATATACTTTTTTCAAATTCAACTCATTTATTTATTTATTTATTTATTTATTCATTTATTTATTTATTCATTCATTTGTTTATTTATTTAGTATATTTTTATTTTCTCTTTAGTGTCAATATTATATAACTTTAATTAATTTCATTCTTG
>NC_134789.1:51256255-51258755 GCF_046742065.1 Oratosquilla oratoria
TTTGATTTTCCTCCATTATCAGTGTTCTTCTCTCTTTCCACCTGTTCTATACTCACTCTTGCCTTATATTTCTGCCTCTCTTCCTCAGATATCTTATGCACCCCGTGAAAAAATTGCCCTATCTCTTTTCTTTTTCTTTGTCTTTCTACTCTTCCCTTCCTCTCTAATGTCTTCCTCATTTTCCCTTTTTATGCTTACTTGCGCGTGTGGAGAGCAATTAGACATTTTCAAGACCCAAGTATGTTAAGAACCCCACCATGTTTTTCTTGAAGACATCCCTGGCAAGGTTTTTCTGAGCGGCTGGCGCTAGTTACCGCAATTGCTTTTCTTGTTGCGCCCTTTTCCTCCGTTATCGCGCGCTTACCTCCACCTTATGAACCGCTGTTCGTGGATCTTCCTTTCCCCGTTTCATTTGTTTCGTTTGTTTTTCCTTAGGAGCTGCCTAAAGTGTTTCTGCTTATTCTATTTGCCCAGTATGTGTTCTATCTATCACCAAAGAATCTTTACTATGCAATTTCAGATCAGTTTTTCTTTAATTATGACGTTTCGTCTGTTTCATTTATTGTTTCAACTGGATTCGTACTTTCTCACTCCAGCCCTCCTGGATATTGCAGACTCCTTGCAAACTTCACGGATCAACTTTTGTATTCTCCTTTATGTGCCTCTGTTCAACCGAGCCGATTTTTCGATTTTGCTTGTTTCAACTGCCTTCTTGTTCTTTTTTCCTTTTAAGAGATTTTATTCTTTCATTCTGTTGTTTGTTGACTAGTAAATACACAAACTTTGAATACTCTCTCTCAGCCATAGACTCCATTATTCTTCATCCTTTCATTTTGTTGTATGTAACTACAACTACAACTACGTCATCTTTCCATACGCTCTCCCACTATCTATTCCTCTTCTTTTCAGACCTTTCCTTCTTGTCAACTCATCCACCCAGTGGGCACCAGTGACAATCGTCACCACTAAGAACCTGGGTATTTTCAGTAAAGTGACACTGAGTGATGTTTTGGTACTTGTCATACTAAGTGCGTTAACAAGTGATACGAGTGCTGATATGCTGTCACTCGATTTCATTCAACTTTGGTTGAAAATTTAAGGAATATACGAACTTGAATTGGCATTTGAGAAAACCTGAGTTGAGTTGATTGACAGTGAAAGGCATGCTAAAAGATGATGACGATTGACAATTTGCTGTATGTAGGCTACAAACAGATGATATTTTGGGCAGGAATTCTAGCTGGCCATAGTTCTTTTGTGAACGTAAATCCCAGATGACAAAATTCATCATTAATATTTTTTCTTATCTAGGTTCCACTGACGTAATGAGGATATTACAACTAATTCGTTGATATCTACATGAAAATCAGTTCAAAAAGTCCTTCCATAACTTGTGGTACTGTGTGTGTTAGATCTTGCTGGTGAGGTTATACCCACACCTTGTGATAATGTATTCAAATACTGACGTATCATGACCAGTTCTGTCGTCGTCCCCTAGATGGCTCTGACAGCAAGTGACATCGGCCAGCACAGGGACTCGATCTCTGGAGGAAACTATTACTATATAGCTCATGTGATCTAGGAATACGCTTACAGGAAAAAGTAGTTTTTTGTGCCAAAGACGTAAAGATCCGCCTCAAATGTGTTCATATCGTTCAGCTGACAGTGATAAAGTGACCTGGTTATTACAGTAACTGTGCAATTGTTTACAAACATCTTGTCACATATATCAACACAAATAAATTATATACTGCTACAAGGAAGGGCCACCAGATGATGACCTTCGACAAACTGTGTGTGGGGGGAATGTAGTTTGTATGTGTTTGTGTGTCAGCAACCAGCAGCTTGAAATCAGCAGCTTTTTTAGGTCATATGGTAAAAAGAATTATGTCTATATATTTTGTGTCAAGCATACAGACGTTGCAAAGAGTACTGCAACTTGAGTGGACAAAAAGATAAAAGAAAAAACGTGTATAACACGCAATCTTTTCAATTATCGTTCGATTTCTACCATCGGAACTTGAAGGTAACAATATATGTTAATAAGTGTATATTCAACTTCATTAAAACGAAAAAAAATATCAGAATGTTTTGGTTACCAGGATCTGTTCAAAAATGATACTTGACAACTCTTATGTGAAGGTACATTGTTGTCAAGTATTAATTCTTAAAGAAATTTTATGACGAAATCATACTAATAAATTCTGTGTTGATCGTACATTCTACTTTTTATATATATTTTTTCTATTTTCGTCTCACTGCTTTATCTAACAGGCTCTGAATGCAACAGTGTTCACTGCACGATATTATTTCTCATTAATTTTCTTTCTTTTTACTACCCCTCCTCACCATGTCTCTCCTCCTTTCCTATTCTCTACCCCATAAATTCTCTCTCCCTCTCTCTCTCTCTCTCTCTCTCTCTCTCTCTCTCTCTCTCTCTCTCTCTCTCTCTCTCTCTCTCTCTCTCTCTCTCTCTCTCTCTCTCTCTATCTCTCTCTCT
>NC_134789.1:51263755-51268755 GCF_046742065.1 Oratosquilla oratoria
GTGTGTGTGTGTGTGTGTGTGTGTGTGTGTGTGTGTGTGTGTGTGTGTGTGTGTGTGTGTGTGTGTGTGCGTGTGTGTGCGTGTGCTTGTGTGCGTGTGTGTGTGTGTGTGTGTGTGTGTGTGTGTGTGTGTGTGTGTGTGTGTGTGTGTGCGTGTGTGTATTCCCAAATCCTTGGAAAAGTTAGGTTGCACGCAGGTAGGAAGATGTCCACTGGATGGTAGTTGAAGTGCTTACCAGGACAAAACTGAGCATCTGACCCCGCAAGAGCTGGGTCACTAGGACTTGAAGTTACACAGTATTCGCTACTCTACGGCTCCCTCTCTTAAGAGAAAGAATTGCGTGACGAAGAAAAATGCATAGAACATTTGATCTTTGACCAGTGAGATAACTCATGAACAGGTTTTGCTCTTTAATGACAGAAATAAATATATTTTTCCTTTTTTCTTCTTCTTCTTCTTCTTAAGCTAGTGTTGGGGGATATACTGTTATTCTGTTTTCAGAAGTCCGTAGTTTATACATTTGAATAGTAATGGTCGCTGAATTTCATAGGTTTCATCTACCTTGTATTGTGTCAATATCGTATCAATGAAAATTAGATTTCTCTATTCTAGTTGATAATCTACCTTAATTACTTATGTATATTAACATGTAGCTAATCTTCATACTCCTAAAAGAACTAGTTTAGTTGTTAGACATTCTTAGTTAGATCGTTTTTTGCAAGCAGATGCGGTCCCTGTAGGAGGGCAAGTGTGGAGGAGGATGGGAGTTTGGTGGAGGTGTGCAGTGTGACTCTCGGTGGAAGAAGGGAGGGGGTGGAGGAGAGGAGGTGAAAAAGAGGAGGGTGGAGGGTGAAGAATGGAGGGGGAGTGTGGAGTAGAGAGTAATAGAAAGAGGAGTTTCTATGTGCGGAAAAAGGAATAGAGGGGAGAGAGTGTCGTGGAGTGGAACAGAGCGAGAGTGTGAGAGTATTTGGTGTAAAAGATGGGGTACCTGCACATAGGAAAAGAGAAGAGAGGGTACTGGTGGAGAAGACACAAGGAGGGAATATGAGAGTAGGAGGAAGAGTGTGACCGAAGGTAAGAAAGGAAGTAGAGAGTGAAGGGAGGGGAGTATGAAGATGTAGGGGAAGTATTTAGATAGCGAGTACAGTAAATATAACCTTTACAGAGGGGAGTGTGAAGTGTGAGTAGACTGAGAAAGACAAAGAGGGAGTCGTCAGGAAGAGGAGTACGGAGACAGGAATAGAAACTTGATAGAAAGATAAATCGAGACTGGGAGTATCAAGATGTAGGAAGTGAATGTAAAGGAAATATGTTGTTCGAGAAGTAGAGTACGGAAAGTCGGGAGGAGGATAGGAGTGCGCTGAGGAGCTGTAATTGACAGGGAAAGTTGCCTGGATGCTGGATTCTGGAACACGTAAACAGCTGATCGGAGAAAAACTGCTTTGAGGGATTGACATGCTGCAGACCTTAATCGATGGAACGTCAAAACTTGGATCTTCGTGTGTAAACAAGGTTTTACGTTGTTACAATGATATTTATGGTGGAAGTGAAAGTACTGGTGGTGGTGGTAGTGGTGGTGGTGGCTATGACGATGATGATGATGAAGACGAAGACTATAATGACGGGAATAAAGATATTGACAATGATGATTGAGTATATGTGATTGCGTTTTATGTGGGCATATGTGTGTGTGTGTGTGTGTGTGTGTGTGTGTGTGTGTGTGTGTGTGTGTGTGTGTGTGTGTGTGTGTGTGTGTGTATTTGTGTGTGTGTGCGTGTGTGTGTGTGTGTGTGTGTGTGTGTGTGTGTGTGTGTGTGTGTGTGTGTGTGTGTGTGTGTGTGTGTGTGTGTGTGTGTGTGTGTGTGTGTGCGTGTGTGCGTGTGTGTGTGTGTGTGCGTGTATGTGCGCGCATGCAATTGAGAGCATGTGTATATGCGTATGTGTGCGCGTCTCATTTCGATACTTAATTCCCAATAAATCAATAAACGTGTTCTCCCTTTAACCCCCCAAAATACCTAAAGTGGGCCACATATGCTTTTGGAATACTCACGATCATCTTTTCACTGTTTAATCAACTGAAACTAAGATGAATTTCCCTAAACCCAAACAAAACCACTTCATGTTCACCAGAAGAAGACCTGAGTTGACGAAGTGGACAAGTGGAAGACAGGGAGAGGGAGGTGAAGGCCAGGGTGGAGATGCAACGGGGAGAGGAGGAGTGTGGGAGGATCAGGGTGGAGTTTTTTTTAAATGGATCGGGATTGGGGGGGAGCGTCCCTTGTGGAAGCCCTGCAAAGGACACAGGGAGGAGGCCGTCACGGAAAAGGAAGGAGGGTCGCGTGGGCAGAAGCAAGGGCAACACAGGGCAACTCAGGACAAGAAGGCCGTTTCGTGGAGGGCATGAGATTAAAATCTAAATGACACGCAATAAATTGCGTCTGTGAGTGTGTGTGTGTGTGTGTGTGTGTGTGTGTGTGTGTGTGTGTGTGTGTGTGTGTGTGTGTGTGTGTGTGTGTGTGTGTGTGTGTGTGTGTGTGTGTGTGTGCGTGCGTGTGTGTGTGTGTGTGTGTGTGTGTGTGTGTGTGTGCGCGCGCGTTTGTGTGTGTTTGTGTGTGTGTGAGAGAGAGAGAGAGAGAGAGAGAGAGAGAGAGAGAGAGAGAGAGAGAGAGAGAGCGTGCAAGTACAATTTTACGTCTGAGTCAGTACCATATGTGCACTGAATTCCTCTAAAGTATATTATGTTATCATGAAAGGGTTGGGGAAGGTCGTTTATTTGAATACTGTATTAACGTAAGCAAGAAGGGGGACGTATACACCCCTGGTGGTCAGTTAAGGAGTGGCATAATGATATACAGAGGGAGGATGCGATGCACGCATTGGGCGAAGAGCAGGTTATGCGCAGAACCTTTCTTGGTGTTGCCAAGGGGCTTCAGGGTCCAGTGTGTGTCCGTCCCCGAGGGCTGGAACCTCTGAAGTATGCGAAAAACAAGGTTTCGTAGGACAAAACTTCTACAACAGAAACCAATTGCTCTTTCTTGCACACCTTAGTATACTTATTGTTTTTTTTTTTTGGGGGGGGGGGGTTAGAAAGTCTATTGAAGTCAGTGAAGTCACTGAACAGGTGCCCTATTAATCTAAGATTTTATTTAAGTCTTTTTTTAATATCTTTTCTTATTATTTTTCTTCGTAGATGGACGTGTATTTCACCAAGTTTATCAGTCTAACAAGTACATATATAATTTCTTTCATAAAAACTCGGCAAAACAGTAAATAGGGTTAAGTTCAACAATTGGCTTATGGTGCGTCGATAAACAAAAGTCTCCTTTTATCCGGGTTATTCCCTTCAGCTGAAGAGTAAAGCCTCACATCATCTAGAACAGAATCCTTAGATTACATCCAAGCATCTACGTTCTGGTGTGGCAATGATTTAGAAACGAGGCTCGAAATCAGCGGTAGTGAAGCTTACAAAACGAAGAGGTAATTCAGGTATGATTGCGCTCCGATTTCAAAAGCAGATCAAACAGCCGTATTTAGTATGTATCAAAGTATAGTTTTTTGAGTTGGAGAGATGATGTTTTGTATGGACGATATTTACAGATATGAAATAACTAAGCCTTGTGCTACACAGATCATAATTTATGCTTTGTGCCAAAGAAGACATGTGTAGAGAAGAAATTTTCTTTAGAGACAACAGCTCTACAGAGAGTCTTGATGGAGAAAATATCAGTATATTTAATTCTATTGCTTAGATTGACTGTACAAAAAATCTAGAAATCAAAGTCTGTGTATTTGACTCCTTTATCATAATAAATATTCTGTAAGAAATGAAAAATTCTTTAAAACTGCGGATACAGAATGCTTGAACCACTAAACTTCTACAAAGGAGTTATTTTCCGGAGCGAAGATAAAGGAGGAAAATTCTTAAAGAGAAAATATTTCCGGAAAGAAGCAAAGGCATGGTTAGGGACATCAAGGACAGCCGTGGGA
This sequence comes from Oratosquilla oratoria, assembly GCF_046742065.1. Taxonomy (NCBI): domain Eukaryota; kingdom Metazoa; phylum Arthropoda; class Malacostraca; order Stomatopoda; family Squillidae; genus Oratosquilla; species Oratosquilla oratoria. The sequence goes on from NC_134789.1 coordinate 51,267,746, forward strand.
CAGGGTCATCCAGGGTCAAGGGCTCTTAAGGCGTGGCTGTAGAGGAACAGAAGAGCCCCCAAACAGATTTAAGGAAGATGACCGCCCGTGAAGACCCTCCGGCTCAATGTACTATATGGGCGTGAACATCACGAACCATTTTCGGGCAGAAGCTCCGATTACTGCACACATGACTAGACAGTCCGTCAGCCTGCCAGAAGAAATATACATGTACATACACATGTACATATACATATACATATACATATACATATACATATACATATACATATACATATACATATACATATATACATATATATATATATATATATATATATATGTATATACATGTGTGTGTGTGTGTGCGTGTGTGCGTGTGTGTGTATTTGTTCTTTTGTTTGAATGTGCATCCTCTATCCAAAAAGGAATTTGTTGAATAAATAAAACGAAATTGAAGTACATTGTACGGACATCCCATATCAATTTTCAAATTCACATCATAGTGGAGTGAAAAGGCAAGTTACTACTTCAGCAAAAAAATATATATATACATATATATATATATATATATATACATATATATATATTCTCATCTCATTCTAATATATAAATTATTTCTACGCAGTGATATAACTTATATATCAATTAAAGATTTCTTCGCAGAAGCCAAGATCGAATTGTTTTTTTGTATTTCTAATCTCATTTGGCGAAGTATTTCATCCGGGGAAGATCCGGTCGTGTTTGCACTGAAGTCGTGGTCGACAATCACGAACACTCAAAGAAGCTGAACAATGCCGGGTATGAGGGAACTTCCCCCACGAGAGATTTTAATGCCAATCCCTCCTCTCCCCCTCCCCCTCAAAAAAAAAAAAAAAAAGAATGAAATGAAAACAAGGAAAAATAAAATGACATTTCCAAGTACTGGACAAGAGAAGCAGGAAAATGTGTAAAATTCTGTAAATAATGAGATCCCTTGATACCAACACATTAAGTAGGGAAGGGGCACGTTTCAGCTGATCCTAAGAGCT